>NW_027256886.1:102720806-103449312 GCF_029215685.1 Pituophis catenifer annectens
AAACCATCTCCAGTTGTAAATATTTATAATACACAGCTGTTAATCCATCCGTGCCAGGAGCCTTACCAGTTTTTAACTGTTTAATTGCTGAGAGGATCTCCTCCTCTGTTATTAATTGGTTTAACCGTTCTCTTTGTTCCTCTGTAACTATTGGAATATTCTGTCTATCCAGATATGTCTCTACCTCTACACCTTGTATTTTGTCTGCAGTATACAGTCTTGCATAAAATTCTAAAAATGCTTTTTTAATCATATTTTGGTGATACAGCTCTTTACCTTTATACTCTATTTTCTCTACGGTACGAGATTTTTGTTTTTTCCTCAGCATGTATGCCAACCATCTACCTGGTTTATTTGCATTACAAAAAGTATTATGTTTAGCATATTGTAGATTGGTTGCCACTTGGTCTGAAAGCATCATATTAAATTGCCCACGTAATAAACTGATCTCTTCTTTGATTTTCTTATCCCCTGGGTTATCAATTAACACCCTTTCTTTTTTCTTAATCTCTTCTTCTAATTCCCTCCTTTTCTCCACTTGTTTATGCCTATAAGCATTATTCATATTTATCAAAACTCCTCTCATATATGCTTTACTAGCATCCCATACCATAAGGTCTTAAATCAACTTAAAGATGATAATCAGAAGCAAGCAACAATTGTTGAATCGGATGCATTGGTCGGATGGACTGGAACTTAATTTGCTGTTGGCATCCCTGAAGAAGGAGTCTGGTTTGAAGGCAGGCTGCTTGGAGATAGCTGGAGAGGCCATGGACCCTGAAGACTCAAAGTGGGCAGAACGGATGACTGAAGAAATGGATTCTTTCAAGAAGATTGAGGGAGATTGGGGAATGGACTTGTCATATTTAACTGGAACACAAATCTTAAGAGTCATTGTGTTTCAATTTACAGGAGGTCCTGTGACTTTGGGGAATGAAAAGCAGTTGCTGGGAAAGATCCTAATTAAAGTTTTAAGGAAATGCATTATTATTAAGAAACAAACAAAGGTGTTTAACCCTGGACAGATTCTGGATGGATCAGAGATAATGATTGTGGTGGTCTGTGGTAGATAAGAAGCCCCTGCAAATTTTCTGTGAGTTAAATAAGAAAGCAGATAACAGATAATTTTAAAGTTTTGAAATTTAACTTTATTGTTGGATTGCCTGTTAACTCCTTTTTTTATATATAGCAGATAGATGACAAGTCAGGTAGTTGCAAATAGATGTGTAGTTTATAATTGTGGGCCTATTTTGCAAGGGGGAGAAACTATTATTGCTGTATTGTATTCAACTGGGGGGACAATATGCATGTTTTTGTCTGTTTTTAATGCACAATTTTTTAAAAAAATGTTTTGTGTAGGTTTTTTTTTTGTCTTTGTAATTGCTTTATTTTCCAAAACTTGTATTTTACCTTTTTGAATAAAATAAAATTTAATAAGAGGAATATCAAGTTTCCAGAAAAAATATTTATGGTTAGGACACAGAGAAGGGTACATGAGTAAAAAGCAATAGAAAAAACCTGATTTTTAGGAACTAGGACTTGACTAACAAACAGTCTCATATAAGAACATGAATGGTGGACTGGAAGAAGAATGAGGGATACCAAACTTGATAGGCGTGTTTGTGGAAATGATCTCAAAATCGAACAAGGAGAAGAGCTGAAGATCAGGAGGAGTCTGGGAGCCCCTTTTCCAACTGACACAATCTCTCGGTTGGAGAAGGGAGGATGCAGCCCTCTTCCAATCACTGACACACATTACACACGAGTGTAAGATCTGCTCACTATTATTCCAGAGTGTCAGACACGGAAAAATGAATTCAGTTACAAAAGAGGAGATTTTAGCTGAAGGAGAGAAAAAATATGATAAAAGGATGAGCTGTTTTAAAGCTTAGCCAGTGAAGCAGAGAAGTTTAGTCTCCTCTTCATGGATTGTCTGAATGCAAAGACGGAGCAGCCATCAAGAGAAGCTTTAACTGGGATTCCTGCAGAAAGGAGGGGTTGGGCTAGATCAGTGGTTCTCAACCTTCCTAATGCCGCGACCCTTTAATACAGTTCCTCATGTTGTGGTGACCCCCAACCAGGGGTGGGTTCTAAATTTTTTTTACTACCGGTTCTGTGGGCGTGACTTATTTTGTGGGCGTGGCTTGTAGGTCATGTGACTGGGTGGGCGTGGCTAGCTGGTCATGTGACCGGATGGCCATGGCTATGTGTATAGGGACTACTCAGAGGGCTGAAAAAAGTCATTTCTGACAGGTCCTCGCACTTTGGACTGGTCCTCTCACTTATGACCATCCTCACATTTATGCCTGTGCAGCATTCTTAACAACTGTGTCACTCATTTCACAACTGCTTCTCTTCACCATGGTGACAAGATAGGGCAAAAACCGTAAATTGTGAGGACAGTCGTAAGTTCGAGGACTGGTCAAAAGTGCGAGGACCAGTCAAAAATAACTTTTTCAGCCCTCTGAGTAGTCCATATGCATAAAAGGATACAGCAATAGAGAGGGATGAAGGAAGGGAAGGGAAATTAGAGGAGGAGTGAAGGTAAGAGAGGGAGGAAGAGAGGAGGAGAAGGAGAAAGAAAGAGGAAGTAGGGAGAAGAAGAAGAAGGGGGGAAGAGAAAGTAAGTAAGAAAGAAAAGACAGAGGTGGTAGGTTTGAGGAGAAAGATTGCTGTACAATAAAAAAGATGAAAGGGAAGAAAGCCAACCCCAAACAAATATTAAGATATTAAGATAAAGAATGAATTGTTAAACTTTAAAGAATAAAAGAGAACAAATAGGAATAAATAGCAATAATTAGAAACACACATACAAACATGCAACGTATTTTCTTTGAACAGAGTATTTGGCTGGTTCACAAATTTAAACAGTTGTAGGAGGTTAGCACCCACCCCTTTCCTAGAAGAATGAAATATTTTGGGAAATATTAAAAAGGCAGAATATTATATTTCCCTGGATGAGAAATGGAGAAGCATATTTTACAGACAAAGCAGCTCCCACCTTCCTGCCCCCCACCCTTTGTTAATGGGCCAGAGGCAGAAAGTCAATCCTTTGTCAAAGGACATTTGCAACACAATAGCAACAGAAACTAACACAATGGGCCCCATCAAGCCATGTGATCCTGTCCACCATTAAACCATCTTTCCAAGCAGTCTCCATGTTTCCAGTGTCTTTTTCCCCACTTGGAGCAGAACCCAGAAGGATATTTCTTCCAACACAGTATTTAGTCATTTCAATTAAATTTACAATTTCTATATTTCCTTTTTACCATATTTATTCCTCATCTATTTTTTAAAAAAACCAATATTATCCTTCATCCTCATCTCTAATCTTAATCAAATTCAATTTTTCCCTTCTATTCTATATTATACCCCTTTCCATTGTCATCTATTTTTATATCCATCCTCACATTGGTTAATTATGTAATACAGTTGTTTAATACAAATTCAACATTTTAATATAAATCAATTAGTTATATAACTATCTTTTTTGTATATTAATCAATATGAACATGAATATTCCAATTATTTCCATGCAATCCAATTTCTTACACATCAATTAATTATATTTACCAATACTAATAAACCAAATAATTTCCCCCATATATTCCTCCAAACCACAACCATTTCTGCTTTCAACACAATATACAATTAATAGTATCTCAATTATTACAATTCCCTAAATAGAGCTTTTTTTCTTTTGTGTTTTAAAATCTTGCCCTAAAATCTTGCCCTAAATTATCCATTGTTTGCAGTTTTGTTCCTATCTTTTTTGGTGAGGAAAAGAAAAAGAAATCTCTGCCTCATTTTGTCACATTGCAGAAAAGACCCTTCTTTAGTTTCAATTTCGCTTTTCAGCATAGATAGGGGGAAAAAAATTTGCTCCAGGAATTTACCTCTTTGCAGCTAGCTCTTTGAAGCCCCGTGGCAAGAATTTAATTTTTTTTTCGCTCTAGCCACCAGCTGGGACTCCGGAGGCAGCAATAGATTGGGAGTGGGCGGGGTAAGCGAACGGCAACCGGGCGATCCAACAGAGGCAGAGGGTGAGGGTGAGTGAAGGCGTGGGGGGGGGCGAGAGAGGGCTTTAGCGACCCCTGTGAAATGGCCGTTCGACCCCCAAAGGGGTCACGACCCCCAGGTTGAGAACCGCTGGGCTAGATGGTCTCAGGGTCTCCTCCAAATTTATAAAGGTTGTCATGCCACAACAGGTAACTATTGTGCTGTTGTTGCTCTAGCCCCACCTAGTGGCCGGGGGCAGTTAAGCCTAACTGTATGGTCTGAAGCCAGACTCCCTTTTCTCTCAGCCTTTGGAGGAGACGGAAGCAGCCGGTTTGACCGAGACACATGGTCATCCGGAGGCCTCCGTCCCTCACACGGAGCATTGCTGGAGAGGTTCCAGCTGCTTCTTTGTTGGCTGTTAGTTAATGCTGCCTATCTCCTATTCATATTAGATTTCCACTCTTCGCACTTCCTCAGTTTCTCCGTGCCCTTTTCTCCCAATGAAACACCCAGGTCCACGCCAGGCTCCCTTTCACTGGAGGAGAAGAGGGGGGTTGAGCTGCCTGTTGAGCTGCACACAGACCCACCTGCAGTGGGGACAGAACAAAGGGGAAATTCCACCATGCTCATCACAAACCCACAAATACAGGAATTTTATTTAAAAAAGAATACAGCATTTTCAAATTAGCACAGTTTAATATCAAAATGCCATGGTATCTACTCTTTGGAACCATTATTCCCTGAGTAATTGAATTGGCCAGATCTGTTGAGTTGGTTCCCCTCCTTCTCCTCTGGATTCCTCCTCCAAAGGATCTAAGATTAATGGATCCATATTGGGACCCCCATACCTGCCATGGCTGCAGCCTTGGAGACCCCAAGATCTTTTCTCCCTCCTTCCTTCTCCTCCTCGATCTGGAGGAATAGGCGGCATTCAAGGCCTGGGCCAGAGTCTGAATGAAACTGTAACATTGATAGTTATTTGGGATCCGGAACCTGTTCCTTTTCTCCTGGGTCTCCAGTGGGGCTTTCTGGGTGCATCTTCTGCGGCCTTTGGCAGAAAAGACATTCTTTGAAAGAGAATAGCGGAAATAAAGATCTTGAAACTTTTCTTCCACAAAGAAATTGGGTTCAAAGGCAGAATCAATTGGCCTTTCTTTTCCCAGATAACCAAAGTTCCAAATACTATGGATGTATTTGAGAAGTCTGCGCTTGTTCATTGGATACCCTGCAAAATTTGTGAGGATCCAGACTTTCCCTTCAATGGGTCCTGGCAGACGCATAAATGTTAAATGGAAAGGAAGAATTCTCTCCAAAATGGAAATAAATTCTATGAAGTGAACAAAGACGTTGACTTGTCTCCACTTAGAGAGGGAATCCCTGAGGGCTGTTGTGTATCCAGTTGCTGAGAACAGTTGTGATAGAACCACACAAATTCCATTCCTGACAAGCATAGGAGGAAAAATCCTCATGAAATTCTCTCCATTTTCTGTGTCTGAAGCAAAGAGGCCAATCAGGGTCCATCTGAAATGGAGGAGCAGCTGAACAATTGCTGGGTACTGGATCCCTTCTTTGGGGAGCATCCGGTAGAAAAAGGGGAATTTACTTTTATCACTCAGAGCCTCTGAAGCAGTTTCAACTTTGATCTGAAAAAGCAATGAAGAACGCTGTGTTACATTTAGGATTAGATCAAGTCGAAAATATTAGATTTTAATAAATCCAACCTGGTTCTCCTGAATGTATTAGAATAGTTTGTTAATCAGACATTGTTTAAAATATTAAAGACAGAATATTAGCAAGATTGTATCATAATAATGGAGAATAATAAGCAAATAAAAAAACTATAAAAATGTAAATCATATTACTGTATCCCTACAATTTACCACAATTTGATTAACTCGTGCAAATGCCAACTGGAGTATTCTGTTCCAATAAAGGGCCTATTATAATTTTCAAGGATTGCTGCATCTTTTTTTGCTTCTCTATCCCAGATTCTTTCTGGAGGAAATTTTTTAACTTCTTTCTCCAGTTATACAAGAAACAGGCAGACCTCAAAGCCTAATAAGATTTGTCAGTTGCATAATCCAAGTTTGGTCTTTAATTGACGTTTTGTCTGTTCCAACAGCCACAATTTTTAGAGTCTGTCAGTTTCCATAGATTAAATTTTATGCCAATGCCCATATTTTCTGAATTTAGACAAAGCAGAAATTGTGTAAATTCCCAAATCAGCTCTGAGGGCAGCAGCTGGAGTCCTTTTACCCACCCCAAGATCCTCCTCAGAGGCTGAGATTGGGTTGGTTCTGCTGGTGGTTTCTCTCTGGAGACCCAAACATCAGATTGATGTAAGAACATGGGGGAAAACTGGGCCTCCGATACTTTAATAATTGGGGCTGAGGAAGCTGGAGAGCTATGAGGTTTTCATTTAAGCACCACTTTCACTCCTGCCCTTTCTCTAACTGAGCTCCTTGGATGATGAGGGAGCCAAGATTCAGCCTCAGAGAAAACAACCCAGGTAAGGAAAGGTGTTACTTGCTCTATTGGCTGACCATTTATGGTTATGATGTCATTTCACAAAGACCATAACTTTTGAACTTCTTTATAAATTATCAGATAATTATTAAGACAAAACAATCCAAGTCTATACAATCCAATGTGTAAGTATGAGAATATCACATTATCTGTGTAAATCAGTGTATTCCAATAGGAATTTAGCAGGCTAAACATGTGTATATAACAGAATTTATAACAAAATAAAAGGGTCGGAAGGGACCTTGGAGGTCCTCTAGTCCAACCCCCTGTTCAAGCAGTAAACCAGGCATAATAGCAGTAACTGTGAGAGGGATCCTGGAGTCTTAGTGGACAACCACTTAAATATGAGTCAAGAGTGCGCAGCGGCAGCCAAAAAAGCCAATGCAATCCTAAATTGCATTAACAGAGGGATACAATCAAGATCAAGAGAGGTACTAATACCACCCTATAAAGCCTTAGTAAGACCACACCTACAATCCTGCATCCAGTTTTGGTCACCACACTATAAAAAAGATGTTGAGACTCTAGAAAAAGTGCAGAGAAGAGCAACCAAGAGGATTAGGGGACTGGAGGCTAAAACATACAATGAACGGTTGCAGGAACTGGGTATGTTTAGTTTAATGAAAAGAAGGACTAAGGGAGACATCATAGCAGTCTTCCAATATTTGAGGGGCTGCAACAGAGAGGAAGGGGGTAAAGCTATTTTCCAAAGCACCCAAAGGCTGGACAAGGAATAATGGATGGAAACTGAACAAGGAGAGATTCAACCTGGAAATAAAGAGATAAAGTTGCCTTCAGAAGTTGTGGGAGCTTCATCACTGGAAGCTTTCAAGAAGAGACTGGACTGTCATCTGTCAGAAATGGTGTAGGGTCTGCTTAGACTAGATGACCTACAAGGTCCCTTCCAACTCTCTTAATCTGTATCTATCTATACTATTCCAGACAAGTGGCTGTCCAGTCTCTTCTTAACAGCCTCCAGTGATGGACCAGCCACAATTTCTGAAGGGGAGACGTTCCATTCCTCACCATTAGGAAATTTCTCCTTAGTTCTAGTTATTTCTCTCCTTGATTAGTTTCCCTCCTTTGTTTCTTGTCTTGCCTTCTAGTATTTTGGAAAATAGGTGGACCTCCTCTTCTCTTTGGCAGCCCCCCAAATATTGGTACATTGCTATGATGTCACCCCTCGTCCTTTTCACTAGACTAGACATCCTGAATTCCTGCAACTGTTCCTCATATGTTTTATTCTCCAGGCCCTTAATCATCTTTTCTGCACTCTTTCCAGAGTCTCTACATCTTTTTTATAATATGGAGACTAAAACTGGATGCACTATTCCAAGTGTGGTCTTGCCAAGGCATTATAAAGCAGTACCAATACTTCATACAATCTTGAATTTATCCCTCTGTTAATGCAACCTAGAATTGCAATGACTTTTTTGGCTGCTGCTACAGATTGCTGGCTCATGTTTAAGTGATTGTCCACTCAGACTTCAAGATCCCTCTCACAGTTACTGCTATTGAGCCAGGTTTCACCTCATCTGTAAGTGGACATTTGGTTTTTCTAGCCTAAGTATAAAACCATACTTTTCTCTACATTAAATTTCATTTTTATTTATTTATTTTATTTATTTATTAAATTTTTATACCGCCCCCTCTCCCGAAGGACTCGGGGCGGTGAACAGCCAAAATTAAAAACACACAATACAAATATTAAAATACATTAAAACAAAATTAAATTTTGTTAGATAGCCGCAGGGTTCAAGTCTACCTAGATCCATCTGGATCTTCAGCCTATCTTCTGGGCTGTTGGCTATTCTGCCACTTTAGTGTTGTCTTCAAATTTGATGATTTCCCCATTTCTCCCCTCATCCAAATCATTCATGAAGATGTTGAAGAGAACTGGGCCTAAAATGGAACCTTGGGGTCCCCCACTGCTTGTTTCCCTCCATGCAGACGTAGTTCCATTGAGGACCACAGGCTGAGTCCATCTGGGGGTGATGCCGTCTATCCACATATTTTCAGCTTCCCGAGAAATAGGTTGTAGTTTACTTTGTCAAAGCCTTTCTGAAATCCAAGTACTGTATACTACATGCACTGCATTTCATTGGTCCACTAATTTAGTCATTTTTGTCAAAGAATGAAATAACGTTTATTTATGATCTGTTTTTTGACCCTGCATTAGTCCTAGTAAGTCATTCATATCTAGACTGAAGAACAAGGGTTCAAATATGCACCATTCCCTTCCCCCTTGGTAAGCATAGATCCTTCTTCTCATGGCTCCATTGAGCCCAAACCTCCCTCTCAAACAAGGGCTTGGATCAGGGCCAACAGGCTGAGCTGCATTTTGAGGGCAAAACATTTTCTCCATCATATTTCTCTGTTTATTGGGTCAAATGCTGCACTAACATCTAGAAAGCCTGCAAACCTTGTTTTACCTCACTGATATAGATTAACTATTTCAAGACAAACATGTTACCAATATTAGATTATTAACTTATGCATTATTTCTTACAAAATCTACATAGCATTTAACTATACCTAAAACCTTCTGCACGGAATGAATTTTTCTCAAGTTTAACTAAGAGGATCATGGTATAAATTTTACCCACAATATCTATTTGGCCTATAGTTGCTAGAGTAATTTTTATTCCACATTTTAGATAGGTAAAATGCTACTATTGCCAACTTCAATTTGAGTGGATATGGCAGGCATCATTTATGTGTGAAAATGAAGATGCCAATAGGGGCCCCAACAACCAGGGATATTTTTGATCAGTTAAATAGTTGGTAGAATGTCTTCTCCAGGGAATGTATTGCTTGCATTTCAGGCCTTTTATGATTAAACTCAACATGAACATAATGGGGTAAAATATTGACATTTTTGCTAATATGGAGAAAAGCAGCTCTTGAATTCCATGGAGAAGACATGATTGCATCTATTGCTCACCCACCACCCACCCCTCACTTTACCAGATGGAGAAAAACACACACAAACCTGAGGGACTTTGTAGGTGCCTCCTAATGTTGACATCTGGATGGAGATGTCCCTGCCAGCTGCATCAAGAAGAACCAGGAGGTTCTCCTTCCTTCCACAGCTGTAGTTGGGGACATTGGCTTCTCCAGTGGAGAGCGTGTCCAGCAAGGCATCTGAAGTGTGGAAAGTGCTCAAATAGTTGTTATGGATGTTGTAGCCAAGTGTGAGGTTGTGGAAGAGATGGGAATTCTTGTTGACCAGTTGAATGTTGAAAATGAATATTAAGAAATATAAAAATTCTTTATAATTCCTATTGAAAAAAAAGTTATTATAATCAACAGCCACAACAAATAATTTTGTTATATATAATATATATAATCCTCCACAAGCCTACTGAGCCTTAAGCCAACATTGATCCAAAAGCAATGATCAGTTACACAAATATGGGAATTGGTTGAGGTACAGCAACTACAACTGATTCCACCACTCCTTTAAATAAAACTCAGTATCCAAGTGATAAATTAAGGATTGAATAGAGAGACAAAAATAATCTGCAGCCCTTTCAGCCATGGAAATCAAAATCATTCAGGAAATTAGACATATTCCCCAATATAGGAAGAAATGAAAAATAAAAAACTGAAAAGAAGGAGAGTGTTAGAATGGAGGGACTGCAACTCCATCACCCTGAATGACTTACGGATCATCGAAAACAAACTGAAGAGAAGGAGCCATGTTGAAAAGCAACTTTATATACAATATTTTATTTCCAGTGGTGATTATACTTATGAAATGGTCTCCTGGGCTGTAAAAGCACTCCGGTTGTTTTCCATTCTGGTTCTCCAAACTCAGTAGGCATTTCATTCTCAGCTTCCCAGAGACTGGATGGGACAAAAGCAGCATCAGAAGCAGAAGCAGGAGGTCCATCATTCATGGGGTGAATCAATCAATCCTTTTCCTGTTTCTAAAGAAGAATTAGAAAAATCAAAGGACTCTCACAAGGTGGAACATCCAGATGCTTTCCTTCTTCAAACACAAAGAAACACTCAGCTTCATCTGGAAATGAGAGAGACGTACATTCAAGAGCACAGACTCTGCCTGTCCCAAAACTCCATATTTCTCTGCCTCCCCTGAAGGATTCGGCCAAACAGCAGAGCTGAAACCTTTACCATAATTCTCCCTCTCAGGAGGGATCCCTGGATAATTCAAGTAGTTCTTGGACTTGGAGATTGTTGGGAAATTCTCTGGAGGGAAATGAAAGGGAAATAATCCTCATGTGATTCATAATAACAGGGGCAGAGATGGAATTAAATCGGTCATCTAGAATTGAGAGGTTTGGGAGCTCCATGCTTGAAAGTGGCCCCGGAGGGAATACACGGCACCTGTGGCTGAAGAAATAAATAAATCTGATATTTTTTTGCATAGTGATGAAAGACAAAACTCCAGGGGCCAGTTAATGCCAAGGCATGTCACAGATCTGAAATAGCTGCCAGCTGAGTTGGAGCCAAAATTTACTTTATTTTTAAAGCTAATGCTCAAGGGCATTGCACAAAAGGGCTGATGCCATAGTGCAGCCAGTCTGTAAGAACAAAATCAACCTTAGTGAAAAACTAGTTTTTCGAACTTTGCGGAGTTAAAAAAAATCACAGGGACAGGGAGAGAGAGGGGGGAAGGGGGGAGAGAGGGAGAGAGAGAAGTTAGAGAAAGCCAAGTGAAAAGAGATGGAGAAATCAAGGCTGCCTCTCTCCCCATGTGGGGAAGGGAGGGGGAAGAAAGGAGGGAAGGGGAGCTCAGGACCCTCATGTTGCAGATGGAAAGCTGATCTGCAAAATCCAACTTCCATCTTCTGAGTCCTGGAAATGGGGAAGACCATATCCCATGTTGCTCAGCCACCTCTTTCCATGCATGGGGCACTCAGGGGGAAAGCAAAGCCCAGACCCACGGAGAAAGCCCAGGATGGCCAGGGAGGAGGGGGGACCTGGGGCATTCCTAGGAAGAGACTAACCTGGTTTATGGGTCCGAGGGTTGAATGTTGGGGGGACGCAGCCCCTGGGGTTTCTCCAGCCTCGCTTGGGTTCCATGTCTTTCCAGGAGAGGCTCCTGTGGGGGAGAAGCCATGCAGGGCTGGGTCTTCCAAGGGGGATCCGGGGTTGCCCTGTGGGAAAAGGCAGCCTGCCCCACCGTGGAGGTGACCCTCCATGATTCTGAGGAAGATGGGGGGTACCCTGTGGCCCCTCCAGAGCCCCCAGCTGAGGAGACCCTCTTCATTTTGTGGGGAAGGGGGTTAAGCCCCCCTCCCTCTGCAATTCTGGGAGGTTTTGCCTCTTTCTCACCCCCCCCCCAAAGCTTTGAATTTTGCTCTTTATTTGATGCCCCCCCCCTTTGTCTTGGCTTCTTCAGCCTCTTCTCCATCAGGCTGAGGGCAGGGAAGCTCCCAGGCAACCGTCTCTTCCCCCTCTTTGATTGGCTACAGGGTTGTCATGATGAAGGGGACGGGAATAGAAGCAGCCAGTAGAGAGCAAGAGAGGCAGGACTTTTGTCTTCCCTGAGAACTGGAGGATTTGGATGCTTTCTTTTACAAAACCATTTATATTATTATGGAACAGTAAAAGGTTGAGATTTGATTTTAATGCTTTATTTTACTGCAACAGAGGAAGTCTGAGGTCAGCACTTTTTTTCTTTTTTCTCTGCCCTCCACTTCTCTTTCTCCTCCTCCCATTTCTTCCTCTTTGGGTTTTTTTTGTTTTGTTTTGGTATTTTATTCTATAACCTAATAAAATGTTATTTTTTTAAAAAAAGAACTGGAGGATTTGAATGCGAAATCAGATTTCTTCTGTTCAGATGCAGCCCAGAATCAGAAGGAGGGAAGGGTCAGGGAAAATTAAGGAATATTTACAAATATATTTTACAAAACAAAGGAAAACCTAGACTTTGACAGAAGAAAAATAAAATGCGAACACCAAAAAAAGAGAAATTATCAAACTCTGTAGAAAAAGTTCTTTAGCTCTGTAGAGTGTAATCCATGAGATATATAGCAATTAAAACCAAAGAATTGTAAAAGTCAGCCTTAAGCAAATCTATTGGAGACGCAGAGCAAAAAGATCGGAAGATGAAGTGAAATTGGACGTTAAAGAAAATAGTGTCGTCAAGCAGCTTACAGAAAATAGCTAAAATAGTTATAGTGTTAACATTACTTTCTACACAGGTTGAAAGGATGTAGAATTTAGAAATTCTGTTTATTTTAATTTTAAAAATGTGAAAACTTTCCTATTTCTGAAATAAAACTCTCACCCCAGCCATTGAAGGGAGAGACAAAAAAACCCAAATCAAATTTAAGTTTCTAGTTTGTGAGTATGGAGTATGGATCAATCTGTTCTTTGGTGGTTTATATATATATATATATATATGGAAAAGAGCCTCGGCTGTCGGAGGGAGAGAATTTGGTCCAGGGAGATCTCATCCCCTCCAGGCAACGGCCTCCCAAATACCGGGAGCTTCTCCTGGGCCTTCCGAGATGGGAGAGGCTGAAGGGGAAGCTCTTCCAGGCCAGGAGACCATCTCACGGGGAGAATCCTCAGTTGAACAAGAAGATTGCATAGAACAAGGACTTCCAACCAGGCTCCTCCTTGTCAGTTTCATTCCTAAGTCATTCCCTGTGCTGGAGTTTCCTTTCCTCTCTTTGCATTCCTAATGGAATGGAATAGAATAGAATAGAATAGAATAGAATAGAATAGAATAGAATAGAATAGAATAGAATAGAATAGAATAGAATAGAATAGAAACAGGAATGGAATGGAATGGAATGGAATGGAATGGAATGGAATGGAATAAGAATTAGATTAGAACAACAGGAATAGAATAGAATAGAATAGAATAGAATAGAATAGAATAGAATAGAATAGAATAGAATAGAATAGAATAGAATGGAATGGAATGGAATAGAATAGAATAGAATAGAATAGAAAAAGAAATATTCTAGAAAGAAAAAAAAATTCTTTTTTTATTCCACAGACTTTGCCTGAGACCTCCCAGGATCTCTACCTGGGCTTGCAACCCCTTCCTCCTGTGAGGCCCAGAGCTGCCCAAGGGGCACCCCTGGCCTCTCCCCACAGCTGGGCCAAAGATTGTGACATCGTAGCCCGTGTCATAGAAGGTCTCCTGGGCTGCTCTGGGTCACCCAAGGGGTTGAGTGCTGAAGGAAAGAGCATTTCCTCTGTGACAATGGCAGGCAATTTCCTACAACGGACGAGAATGAAGAGGAAGTTCTCAAATAGAGGTAGGATGAAATTAAAGAGAGACTTATTATAACCCTTAACTTTAGCAGTTAGAATAGTAATTACCCAACCCTGTAATGAAAAGGAAGGGAAAGTCTACAAATAGAGGTAGAATACAATTAAAAAACAACACTATCTCCTTAACTTGAGCAGGAAGCGTGAAGAGTTTAGATGCCAGAAGTATCAGCTGGCTCCTAATATTGGGGAATAAAGAACCCAGATCAAACTGTGGCTGAAAAAATGAATGTCTTTAATCGCAGTCAATAAGTTTGTGTTTTTAAAGAAGTCTATTTTTTTCCCCAGTGGTACCAGAAGAGACATTGGATTTGGGCTTATGGAGGCACACGGAGGTATGTAATATATAGTTCCAACCCATCTATAGGACCCAGGGTGCCTGTGTTAACTGGGCTTGGGGGTCTCCCTCGTGTCCAGGCCCAACGTCCTCATGACCTCCATGGCTTTTCAGCAGAAGGCTTCAGGTGCCAGCCAGCTGCCCCGCATCCAACAAGGGCGTCCTCCTCAGCGGTCCATCACCCCCCGCCCCCCTCAGGTAAGCAGTCTAAATCTTCTGGGGAATGGTCTAAGTGTCCATTACTAAGGATGGCAAATTTTCACATTATCCTTTTATTATGTGAACGAATCAGGCTGAGACAGTGGTGAAATCCAAATTTTTTTACTACCAGTTCTGTGGGCGTGGCTTTGGTGGGCGTGGTGTGGCTCGGTGGGCGTGGCAGGGGAAGGATACTGCAAAATCCCCACTCCCTCCTCACTCCAGGGGAAGGATACTGCAAAATCCCCATTTCCTCCTCACTCCTGGGGCCAGCCAGAGGTGATATTTGCTGGTTCTCCGAACTGGTCAAAATTTCCGCTATCGGTTCTCCAGAACCTGTTAGATTTCACCCCTGGACTAAGAGATCAATTCTCTCACATAGCAAATAACCTTGTGAAAAACCTATTTTTCTTTAACCAGGAGAGGTTATACCTGAGAAATTGTTCATGTCATAATAAGATGTGAGGGTTGGGGATAGCGGAGGGTGAGTGAGCTGATTTATAAGTATATTCCACACCTGTTATTTATTTTAACTTTTCCAGGCTCCTACAACATCCAGGGGGGAACCGCTGAGGAGTGCGAGGGAGAAGAATGCCACGTAAGTCTACATTGCATCTCAAAAATAGAAAATATAAAATTCTGGATCAGTGTGATCTGCTTCCACAGGTTGCAGAGTTATCTGTGCAGGACTGAAAGGCAGGAGAACAGGGGCGAAATCTAAACATCTTCCCTACGGGTTCTGTGGGCGTGGCTTATTTTGTGGGCGTGTTTTCTGGGTCAGCGGCTGCTTCTTTCCCCTGCTGCTCTTGCTGGGAATGGGAAAGAGTCTTTCGCAGCACCGCGAAATTTCGCTTTGGGTCCGACTTCACTCCCAACAGGAAAGCTCTGCTGCCTGCAGCATTTTCTGGACTGGGAGGACCCAAAGGGGCAACTCCTGGCTGTGTGCTTTCCCGGGGCCCTGAGGGCTGCCCTCCCGGAGCACCACTGCCACCGCTCTGGAGCTCTCCTTCCGCCACCGCTGCCGTGGCTGGAGCTCACCATCAGGATCAGGATCGGTAAGTTCTTGCTTTGCTCCCTGGGAAGGGCTTCATCATGGAGGGCTGTGTGCCCAGACCAGGCGCTTTCTCTCGGGCCTCCCACCTCGCATGTCTCGGGTGGGTCTCTCTTTCCTAGTCTTTGAAGGAGGAAGGAGGGAGGGAAGGGAGGGGGGAGAGAGAGAGAGAGAGAATGAAGAAAGAGAGAGAGAGAGAGAGACAAGAAAGAAAGAGAAAGAAAGAAAGAAGAAAAAGAGAGAAAGAAAGAAAGAAAGAAAGAGAAAGAGACAAAGAATGAATGTGAAAGAAAGAAAAAAAGGAAAAAGAGAAAGAAAGAGGAAGGAAGGGAGAGAGAGAGAGAGAAGAGGAAGGAAGGACCATAAACCCTGGCACTAGAAGTGGCTTCAGAAGACGCATTGAAACAGGACAGCAATCTAGGGCTGGAAGGGACCTTAGAGGCCATCTAGTCCAACCCCCTGCTGCACCAGGAAACCTTACATCGTCTGGATTATTTGGGTGCCTCTAACAGAGAGGAAAAGTGCCAGAAAGGAGAAGGAGTTTACTTCCTCCTGCAGAGGAAGGCAGAGATAGTCCTTGATGTACGATTACAATTGAGCCCAAAATTTTGGTTGCTAAGCAAGAGCGTTGTTAAGTGAGTTTCACCCCATTTTACTCCCGCCATGACATCACCTGGCTCTAACAGTCAGGCTAGGGAAGAAGATCTGAAGGTGTCTGGAATGTTCTCATGTACAGAAGTTACAGTTAAATGGGTGGCAGAAAGTGGACTCTGGGTGGGATTTCCCAAATGCAGTAAGTGAGGCTGAATGTGTATCGTTTTAGAAGAGCTGTGTGTGTGTGTGTGTGTGTCTGTGTGTGTGTACATACACATACAGTCTATATAGTAGATAATGAATCTTTTTGTGTGCCTATACACACTCTATACAATGTAATATGTATGTACACATATGGCATATGTACATAGGATTACATAGTATATTTTGGATGTTCAGTAGTAGGAAATAAATAGACAGGGAAATTGTATCTCGTTGAGGCCTTTGAGGCGAGGAGAAGCCAGGCAGCCTAACCCTAACCCTAACCCTTGACGTGAGTGATGTCAGGTTAGCCACGCCCACTCAGTCATGTGCCCAACCAGCCACACCCACCAATCAAGCCACGCCCACAGAGTTTTGAATCCCACCACTGCACACAGGCATGGAGAGATACACATTTCCCTCACTTTTCTGCGCTATATTGTTAAAATTTAGAGGTACTCAGCTCAAAACTCAAACCTCCCTTTACTACCCTGTTCCAAACGGCCAAGCTCCAGGAAAAATCCACCCAGAGACTCAATGGATCCGTCCAGCAAGGAAGGATTACCCGGGGAAGGTCCGTTGGTCAGGTTAGCTTGGAATCCCATCTTGGGGAGCCAAATTGTTGGAAGAAATATCCATCTGGCTCAGTTCCATGCCGGGAGGAAGGCCCTGGAGACAAAATGGAGGCTGGGAGCTGATCGGAAAGAGGGTCCCTTTACTGATGAAGCAGAACCACGTGGTGGTTTGTGATTCTGGGCAGATGACCACGTAGAGTGGGGAGTCAGGGATATTGATACCTTCTCTTGGGCTTTGAACTTGAGCTTCCTGTTCCTGTGCAGGAACATGTATTCTATTGGCTGTTGCCAGACTCCAATGGGGCCATGTGGGGTCCTGTTTGTCTGAGATAAGTTTGGTTGAAGTTTGCTGGGTGATGCAATGTCTTTAGGAGATTTTGCAATGCAGTCAGATCTGCTACTAGATAATCCTATTATATCCTGGAGGGTCATGTCTTAATCCCCTCACCCTGGAGCTGAAGGTCTTTTGTCTTGTAGATAGGAGGGCCCAATCTTTCTTCATGGGCACCAAACATCTGCTGGGGAGAGGGAGCTAGTTTCTGTCTTTAGAAACATGTTTCTCCTTTAGAGAAATATAATATTCTGACTTTTTAAATATTTCTCAAACGATTTCATTCTTCTAGGAGGGGTGACTTCCCTCAACTGGATATGGAATGTCTACACACCTCTGACAAAATGCCCAGATTTTGACAAGTAAAACAAATCACCCCAAGATAAATCTCTTCGTTTTCCCCCCACCTTTAATATAACACGTAAGCTATACAATTCAATTGAAAAACGGAAATCTTTTAGGAAGAAAAATGAGAATACAAAACCTACAGGAATGTGGCTGCATAAAGAGGCCTCCTTTAAATGGATCCTTTGTTGAAACTCCTTTGGATTTTACGAGATCATCCAGTCTTTCGGCCTTAGAGCCGATCTGCATGGCACATCCTGCCTTGGAAATCTTTGCCCACTCTTCCTTGCAAAAGGGCTCCAAAATTGTCAGATTCTCCTGTGCCCAGCCCTCTTCCGGTCCCTTCCCCAGGTCTCCACTTGGATTCGGGTCCAGGGCTCTGCCAGGGCCATTCTGAAACTTCGATCTCCTTGTAGGGAAGCCATTGTTGTGTTGACTTGGAGGCCTGGTTTGGGTCCCTGTGGCATCGAAAGGGGGAAATTCCTCTTCATCTTCAGCATTTTAGCAGAAGCCGGAAGGTTTTGTGCCGAAATTGACTGAGACTTGGAACTGTTCATAATTCCCTCTCCTTGGCTGGAGCCCCAGTTCCAGCGGAAGAAAAGCAGCCCCAGAGCAGGATGCTGCCCCCCCCCCCCAATCCTTCCCCTGTGAGCCTGGTGACTTTGGTGGCTTAGAAGATGTGGAGACCGAGGCTGTTGCTGTAAGAGGCACCTGAAGAAATGTCAGAAACCCCCTACTCAACAGCTGAACTCGATGGGGGCTTGAGCAGAGTCCCCTTAACGGGTTTTTCACATATTTAATGACTACTATTTAACATCAGTTTTTTCCCTTCAAAGATTTCTGTTGTGGAGGTTTTATAGACCGCAGACTTATCCGCTTACAAATGCACCAAACAGGCGAGCCAGAAGAGTTTAAAACAAACTAGTTTAATAAAAGCAAAGAAAACAAAATCTACAAAGAACATCAGCAGCCATCTCCCTCTCAGCCATGTCCATTCAGCTCTCTTTGCAGTTGCTCCATGCGGTTGGAGCCCAGGATCTTCCTTCCTGAGAAGGAGGCTAAGTGACTGCAGCTCTTGTGTGGGACCCGGGAGAGTAGTAAGAAAGCAATGTGCCATGTGCAATGTGTGCTCTCAGCAGCCAGAGCAGCTCCTTATAGACCGAGTGAGTGTCAGTTACAAAGCCCGGGAAACTCAGAGTCAACAGCTGCGCTCTGATTGGCTCATTCAAACATTCAAACCAGAAACCAATCAAAGCCAATCAATAGGCACAGCAAACCATGAGAGAAGTTTTCTCTCACAACTTCAGTTTGTTTTTCGACTTGAATTGTACATCTTATACGTTATGTTAAAGGAGGAAGTACTCTGAAGTGATTTATCTTGGTCTGATTTTTTTTATTTTACATTTCCAAAACCTGGCCTTTTAATAGGGGTGCGTAGACTTTCTTTGCTAAATACTGAAGTAAAAACTTAAGTAATCCAACTCTTATAAACAACTCTTATCAACACATTAAACCTTAATATTTAAGTCACTAATCAAATCCCTTAAGACTACCCTGGAGGTGCATCTAAAGTCCCTCAAACTGTACCCATTGGCCATTTTTACGGAGCCTTTCTAAAAGACCCAATAAATGGTGAAAGGATTGTTGGTAGAAATAGCAACACTGAATTTATACACCGACACAAACATAAGGGTATTTTTAATATTTTTCAATGGAAGAAAATGTTTGATGAGTCAAGTAAAAAACTTAAGGGTCTAATTTCTCTCTGGTTTTCCTATTTACAGCAACAGAAAGCAGAAGTCGTTCTCCCTGACTGAGGAGCTCCTGCGTCAAAATGCCCAGCTTTCGGAGAAGAACGCAGAACTCTGCAGGGAGATGGAGGAGAAACTGCGGAGGTGAGAAACCCTGACTTTCTCTTCCAGGATTTCCTATTCAATTCTCCTTAGCTCCCTACCCTGGACACACATTACACAACGTTCTGCATTGAATTATGTTGCCTGGATGGGTGGGAGACATCATGAATCTCTTGCCTGGGACTTTTCCTGGCCAAATCCTCTGAATTTAGGAGGTCCCTGCTTTGATCTCCTCCTCTGCTGCTCACTGACCTCAGTTCTCGGCTCCCCCTCGGCTCTCACCAGTTCAGTCTTCTCCCCCTTCTGTCCCCATTAGAAAGTTTGGAAATTGTTTTGAATTTTCTGGTATGAAAGCCAAAAAAGGGGGGAAAAGGTTTTAAGATCTGAAGATTCCTTTGTGGTACTTATAGATTATGTAATGCTAAATACTGAAAGTAAAAATTCATTCATTTGCACTTAAATAATGTTGTGAAGACTGAAGAAGCGAATCAAATCCCTTCAGAATATGCTGGAGATGTAGACAGGATCTACCGATTTGTCAGTTTTGCTGAGCATTTCTGAAGTGCTTAATAAATCATTGACATAATTCCTGCTTTGGTTCCTGTGAGAAGAACTTGGCACTGTAGCTGTGGTAACAGAAATGGCAAAACTCAAGTAATTAAAAAGTAAGGCTGGGTAAAACAAAGGAAGTGCCAGGCATTTTAGTTAGTTTTCATTTTAAAAGGGTTTGATGATTCAAGGGAAGACCTGAGGGGGCTCATTTCCCTCTTGTCTTCCTATTTTACAGAATCCAGATGTTGGAGCAACAAAACCTCCATCTCCACTGCAGGGGCCTGAAGGAAGCTAGGGAGAAACAGGAGCTCCTCGGGGAGAACCAAGAGCTGCGGGAACAACTGGAGAGGTAAGAAATACCGTGTTTCCCCGAAAATACGACCTACCCCGAAAATAAGTCCTAGCCTGATTTTTTGGGGTGGGCCTAATGTAAGTGAAGGGGTGGGCGTGGCCAGCACAGGAGGCAGCCCTTCCCTTCCCCGGTCACTTCATGGAGGCTCAGCCCCTTAATTGCAGCCCGTGAATCAGCTGAGCCAGCGAGGGCCGGGCAACTCGGCCCAGATCTCTGGAGCACCTCCCCAGCCGCCTGCCTGCCAGGGCCCCCTTCTCCAGCAATCATGGTCTCCTGCATGAGCTCCATGGCAGCCCTGCAGCGAAATGGAGGAGGGAGATCATCCCTTCTTCTTCGAAAGCCTGGAGGGTCACCTTGGGCCAGTCCCTCCCTCTCAGCCGTAGCCTACCTCACAAGCTTGTTGTGAAGGCAAAGGCATCTTCAGTACGTTCATGCCTTGAGCTATTTAGAGAAACAATAAAGATGGATAAAAATCTAAGCAATTAAAATGAAAATATATAAATAAGTCAATCACCAGGCTGAGTCTGTTTGGGAAATAACTACATCTGGTCAACGGAATCCCTTTTTAGGTTAATTTCCCCAGGTCAGTTTCCAGCTTTGGGGTCTCAATGCCTCTCCAATTGGGACATCCCGAAGCCAATTTTTTCCCTAGTTGATATCGCTGCCCCCCAGCCGCCCGGCCCCAGCCCCTTTCCCGAGACAAGGACCTTCGAGATGGTGGATGAGGAGTTTGGTGACAGGTATGGAGGCTGCAGACACGGCAGGTATCAGCACGTCTGTCGTCTTTGGTTGAACCCCATTTCACTCATCTCCCCCCCCCTTAATTCTGCCTTAAAGGGGAGGGCCTCTGCCTCCTGAGGAGCCCAGGCGAGGGAGGCCCTGCGATGCCCCCAGTGCTGCCATCCAATCCAGCCACTTTCCAGGGATGCTGAGCAGAGCCTCCATGATGTGGTCCAGACTCCCCAAGGATGCTGGAGGTTGCCATGGTGAGCTCCAGCCAATGAGCTCAGGAGAAGCCTCTGATGTCACAAGCCAAGGCTCTGAATAGCCACCCGCCAGCTGCCTTCCAGTTTGTTGTTCAGCTGACCCAGAAACGAACTTCTGAATGTCACTTTGCTTCTGCAAGCAAAAACTTCTCTCCAGCAGTTGCTTCTTGGCTTGTCAATTTAAAGCGACGGCGTCTTGATTTTTTTCCCCTTCTTTCTCAAGTGAACCCTGATTTTTTCCTTCTAGCCGATCAGCTGGGAGTCGAGAGGCAGTGAATAGATTGGGGGTGGGGCCAGGAAGAGGTGGTATTTACCGGTTCTCCGAACTACTCAAAATTTCCACTACCAGTTCTTGCGAACTGGGGAGAACCGGTAGCTACCCACCACTGCAGTGGGGGCATTGGACCCCCTCCCAGCCCTGGGACACAGCAGGTTTCTCTGTTTCTTTGGGAAAGATTCCTTCCCCAATCAGAGTCCCCCTGAGCCCCATCATCCACTTCCCTCCCTGCCTAGGATCATCTGAATTCCTCCATTCAGACAACAGGAAAAAGGGAGTTTGCGCAGAACCTCTGGGTCAGCCTCCATTCTTCAACAGAGGGTCCCACACACTCTGCAAAGCCAAATTCCCCCTCAGTTCCTGGACATCACTCGGCTGAGCTCACAGCAGGGCCAGGCAGGCTGAGAAATTGGGACGGAAGGGACCACAAACCTTTCCAGCCACAAGAGACACTTGGACACAGACTGTGGTCTGACAGAAGCTCCTATGGTGCCTTTATGTGGCAGTGGGAAGGGTTATGTGATCAATCTCACAACACTCATCCTGTAGGGCTGCCCCATCTGTTGTCCCTGGTGGCAGATGGAAGATGGTGAATCTCACTCCTGACACCAGTTTCTGTGGAATCAAACACAGGAGCCAAAAAACCAACAATCCAGGCTCACTGCAGTTGTTATTTATTCAGTGTCCATTGGAGGAATTTATCCCCAGAAAATAGTGGGAGGAAATCTTACAGACAAAAGGATGCACTCATATTTATACATTCCAGGAAAGGAGGAGAAAAGGACAATCATACATATGCATATTTCATTTAATAGATGATGTAAGCATGAATATTCAGAATTAACAAGACTTGTATTGTTGCTACCCTCAAGAAAAAGTTATTGGGTAAACAAAAAGAAACATCTCAGTTGCGTTGCCACAGCAGTTTTTGGTGAAATGTACTGAGAAATGAGGGCATCAACGTTGCTCCATACATTCCTTCTATATTTCTGTCTTGCTAACATGCTCCCATTTCTCCAAGAAATTTGTTTCCTCACAAACTTCCAAACACCCTTTATTTATTTCAAGAAAAATAGTTGGCCCACTCATGCATGCAGAACAGCTTGGACCATTTTCTATGTTTGGACTGTGGAAAATGTTAAAACTTGAAATTCCTCGGTCTCACATTTACACATTTCTTCTGGCTCATCCTTTGTGAAGAATTCAAACATTTCTAAATTTGAAACATATACATATAATTTTCTTTGACTCCTGCATACTATATAAATGGAAAGAATATCTCCTTTCAAAAAATAAACTTTAATCAATTCTTCCAATATCACAATAGTGTTAGATCTCATGTTTTTACATTTGTTCTGCCCGTAAGATGCTCCTTTGTGTTGAGGTCTGGCCTCAGAAGGATAATGTAGCACTTGGGGATAAAGATGCAGCCCAGCAGACCAGCACTGGAGGCCAGGATGGAGAAGACCTGCACAGCCACCATGTATTTCCCTTTGGTGCTCAGGTACGTGGGCACAAAAGTCACCCAGACACTGCAGAAGACCAGCATGCTGAAGGTGATCAGCTTGGCTTCGTTGAAGGCCCCAGGCAGGTTCCTGGCCAGGAAAGCCACCGTGAAGCAGATGGCAGCCAGGAAGCCCATGTAGCTGAGGGTGACGTAGAACATGACAATGGCCCCTTCGTTGCATTGCAGGATGATCTCTCCAGGATGGGAGTGGAGGTCAGAGTCAGGGAAGGGGGGAGAAAGTCCCAGCCAGATGGAGGAGATGATAATTTGGACAGCAGAAGAAGAAAGGATGATGGAGTTGGCCAAACTCTTCCCCAACCATCTCTTCACTCGGTTTCCTGGTTTTGTGGCCAGGAAGGCCAGCACCACCGTGATGGTTTTGGCCAAGAGAGAAGAAATGGCCACTGAGAAGATGATGCTGAAAACTGTCTGTCGGAGAAGGCAGGTGGCTTTCCTTGGTTGACCAATGAAGAGAAGAGGAGACAAGAAGCAAAGCAGGAGGGAGACCAGGAGGATGTAGGAGAGGTCCCGGTTGTTGGCTTTGACAAGGGGAGTTTCTCGGTATTTAATAAAGATGATTAAAACAAGGCCTGAGTTTAGGAAGAAGAGTAGAGCAAAAGAGACCAGGATGATGCCCAGATATTCTTCATAAGACAGGAAGGTTATGACTTTGGGGATACATTGGACTCTGGCCTCATTTGGGTATTTATCATCTGGACACTTGGTGCATTTTTCTGTATCTGAGATAGCAAAAAAGCAATATTTCTTTAATATTCTGTCCTTTTCTCTTGCAAGAAAAAACTTTATTTGGATAACGGCTGATACCACAGACATTTCCCAAGAAGAATTTCTTTATTATTTCATTAAAAAGAGCATAAGAAGGATATTTTTTTAATTAAAAAATGTAGCTAGGTATATCAAGTTGAGGGAAGTCCTAGGATGTTAATTATTTGTGTAATGTGTAGAATCTTCATAGGAAACTACATTATTAGAGGTAAATATTGAATTATATAATCTTTTTAGGCAAACATCCTGAGTCCTGCCACATGGCAGTTAATATCCTGGACTTGGAGGATACCTTGTAACATCTGGAAGCAACCTGGAATTAAGGAGAAACTTATGAGTGAGAGCAATTAACCAGTGGAACAGCTGGCCTCCAGATGGTGTGGGTGCTTCTACATTGGAGATTTTTAAGAAGAGACTGGACATCACTTGTCTGAAATGGTCTAGGGTCTCCTGCTTGAACAGGGGGTAGGACTAGAAGACCTCTAAGGTTCCTTCTAGCTCTATTCTGATTGATTGATTGATTGATTGATTGATTGATTGATCTACATGACTGGCAGAATATCTCTGTAATGAGTTCCCCCCATAACGATCCACAGCACCAGATTATGGACCAGTGACACCTTCTCAGTGATCCTCAAGGGGAGGATCCAATATACAGTGGATTGAAAGGTCTTTCAGAAGGTGGACCTAAAACAATTCATCAAGTTTCAAAGAACTCAGATGTTCCTAGAAAGGTAAACTTAGCAGCCAGGGCCGGATTTTCCTATAGGCTAACTAGGCTTCAGCCTAGGGCCTCAAGATCAAGAGGGGCCTACATTCAAATTGTTAGCAAAATTAAAATTACACTATTCTAAAAACAGTGAACACTAAAACACTGAACCGAAAATAAGGAGAAATTCTATGCATATGACTAATAAACAAACATAAAAATGTAATTTACAAACTTAAAAATGGGAGGTGAAATTGCCTCATAAGTGGAATAGCCTAGGGCCTCTTTTCATCTAAATCCGGCCCTGTTAGCAGCACATATCCAAACTAAAAAGCAGAAGAGATGTTTCCTCTGCTGTTAGTAAAGCTTTCCCCGTCTGCCTCCCCCTCCTCCCATCTCTTCCCAGCCCCTCCTTCCAAGTCTTCTTGATTTACATCCGTTTAGATAAGAAATTGTGCAGGTTAAAAATAAAAAATCCAGGTGAGCTTCAATCTGTCTTTTAACTTGCACTTTCATGAAAAGGTTCTGGATGGATCCAGTTCCACAAAGCCTCCCGTTTTCCTCAGTGTGACCCACCTTCCTGAGTGGAGAAGGTCCCCTCCGGACAAGGAACGCAGTCGTAGCAGCAAACTGGCTCTCTTTCTCAAGCCCTCTTGACAAATCCAGGATGGCAACTTTCCACACACTTGGACTGAGGCAGAGACTGAGCAGAAAAACAAGGAATGCCAGAGAAAAGAGATTAGGACTCTCCGTCCATGGAAAATGGAGGGAGAAATGGATGGAGACAAGTAGCCTCTGGTCTTTCCTGAGGTAAATACGAAATCTCTGACTACTTCTAAACAGATGCAGGAGGTACAATTAGCAGATTCTTCATTTATTTCCTCCCTTTTGCTTTTGGAATTTAACATTATAATAAGATACTTTTCTATTTAATGTAGTCCAGAGGGATGGAGGTGAAAAAAAGTTTTAAATATGATGACATATTCTTATTAAAACTGATAATAAAGTTTACTGTAAAAGATTTAGGAAATGTTGTTCTATTAGGTTTTTTAATATGAAATTAAACTGTGATGAAGAAAGAAACCTCTGACCAGTAAGATCTTCAAAGATTTTCCTAAAACATGGCAAACCCACTCCACTTATGTCCCGTCTGTTGAAGAACTTCCAAAACTGCAAGCTTTGGAAAACAGAGAAAAGACAACAAAATTTCTCCCACCTTATTGAGCAACTTTAGCAGTGAAAGAGTATCTTGGTCGATAGAAAGTTTCTTTCTTTGAAAATACGCCAGTGTCTCTATCCTGGGAGACTTCTTGGGGAGAACCAAGAAGCTATCAAACATCAGATCTGCTGTTATCTCTCCATTTTGGTCCAAGTACAGTTTTCTGTTAGAAATATTGAGAAACTCATTCTTCTTCAGAAAGGGATGAAACTAGAATGGGAACATCCAGGAATTTGAAAAACAGAAAACTTTATTTCTTACATTGAATCTTTCTTCTACAATTGTCTAATCTCCAAATATGGTTAAATAGGATACAAATACTGTCATCATCTTCATAAGTGAACGAGAAAGTTTGAGAAAAATTTGTCAATCATTTACTGACAAAATATAAAAAAAGTATATAATTGATACAATTGGTCAAATATAGGGAACATTCTAGAGCAGATGACAAATAAAATGAACAGAGAAAGAAAAAAGATGATTCATAAACTCTTTGAAAACAACAGGTTGGTTCCCAGAAAGCATGGGTTGATCAAGAAGAAAGTTGTCAGGCTAATCTTCTCCCTGGTCATCCTGATGGAAAACATCTCCAGATGTGCTAATTCTACTTGATTGTAATGCGACATTAACAAAATGTTGCAGATCTGAAAGAACAAATCTCCCACCAACTCTTTTTTTAGACTGAAAAGTTAGCCAGGATCCTTTCTGAGTTTCTTTCTCTCCCATTATGCAGCTGCAGGATTCTCCCCTCTTCTCTGATCCTTCCCTAGGCAGCCTCTCTTCCCCTCATCCCAAAAGTCATTCTCACACATCATTAAACTTCCTAAATAGATTATGGGAAGACTAGTAAACTTGAAGATGATGAATAACAATTTGCCATTGGTCATCAATTTTTCTATATTGTCATTAATACGGTAATTAATACGATCTTAGAATAAGCTAATTTGATGTGATTTAAAAAATATAAAGTCTTTCAACTTACAAGCCTTTTTTGAAACTTCATTTAAAAGGTTTGATAAAATAACAATGCTTTTAAATCAACTGAAAGACGATAATCAGAAGGAAGCAACAATTGTTGAATCGGATGGATTGGATGGATGGACTGGAAGTGAATTTGCTGTTGTCATCCCTGAAGGAGGAGTCTGGTTTGAAGGCAGGCTGCTTGGAGAGGGCTGGAGAGGCCATGGACCCTGAAGACTCAAAGTGGACAGAACGGATGACTGATAAAATGGATTATATCAAGAAGATTGAGAGAGATTGGGGAATGGACTTGTCATATTTAACTGGAAAACAAGTCTTAAGAGTCATTGAGTTTCAATTTACAGGAGGTCCTATGACTTTGAGGAATGGAAAGCAGTTGTTGCGAAAGATCCTACTTAAAATTTTAAGGAAATGTATTATTATTAAGAATCAAACAAAGGTGTTTAACCCTGGAAAATTTTGGATGGATCAGAGGTAATGATTGTGGTCTTTGGTGGATAAGAAGCTCCTGTAAATTTTCTGTGAGTTAAATGCAATAGCAAATTACAGACCATTTTGAAGTTTTGAAATTTAACTTTATTGTTGGATTGTTGGATACTGTTAACTACGTTTTTTATATACAGCAGATAGATGACAAGTCAGGTAGTTGCAAATAGATGTGTAGTTTATAATTGTGGACCTATTTTGCTGCTGTATTGTATTCAACTGGGGGGGACAATATGCAAGTTTTAGTCTGTTTTTAATGCACATTAAAAAAAAAAACATTTTGTCTAATTTTGTTTTATCTTTGTAATAGTTTTATTTTCTAAAACTTGTATTTTACCTTTTTGAATAAAATAAAATTTAATGAGAAGAATATCAAGTTTCCAGAAACAATATTTATCATTAGCACACACAAAAGGGTGTATATGTAAAAAGCAGTAGAAAAATATCTGATTTTTAGCAACTAGGACTTGACTAACAATAGAGTCTCATATAAGAACATGAATGAGGGACTGGAAGAAAGATGAGGGATACCACACTTTTTATGCATGTTTGTGAAAATGATCTCAAAATCGTAGTTAACTGGAAACAGAATCTGAGTCAGCAGGGAGATGTTCATGGAAAGAAGGCAAATGCAGCCATAAGAATCCCAGAAATTCTGGTTTGGGGAGACCCCAACTCAGGGACCAGGTTCCTTTGCAGGCACCACTCTTGGAGGAGAATTTGCACAAAATCTACATGAACTTCAGGGAAGGAGAAATAAGCCAAGGAAGAGATCAAAGGAGCTGCTCTTAGCCTTGAGGAAAGAGAACAATTAGGAAGTTGGAATTAGGAGAAATGGTACGAGAGGTTGAAATTTTAGGGAATGATTGGGCAGATCACAACCCTTTAGTGCTTGCCTGGAAAGGAGAGCACAGTAGAGGACGATGGATGATGAGGGAAGAATTATGCAAGGATAAGGATTTTGTGGAGCTGTTAAAACGGGAGTTGGCTCTTTTTTTCCAGGAGAATAGACGAGAAGAAATATCATTACAAATAATATGGGACACGGCTAAGGCAGTGGTGAGAGGGGTTGTGATTAAATATATGGCTAAAAAATGGAAGGAAGATATGCAGGAGAGACTAGAGAGGGCAGACAGGTTAGAGAAATGGGAAACGAGATTACAAAAGGAACCAACAGATAAGATAGTGAAAGAAGCAAGAGGATTGGCGAGACACCATATGAATTTATTGGACCAAGCTGAGTTAGTGCTAAAAATTCGGAGAGCAAAACAAAATTATTTTGAACATGCCAATAAAGCGGGAAGATGGTTGTCAAGCAGATTGAAAAAGGAACTAGAAAGCAGAAAGATTAAATGGTTAAGGGATAAATCGGGCCATTTAATGGACAGTAATGGGGGAAAAAAAGAAGTGGCACATGAATTTTTTCAGGAGTTATATCAAAGAGAGGATACCAGTCGAAAGCAATTCAGCTTCCTAGAGAACCTGCCAGGGGTACCAGATCAGATAAGAGATATGCTAAACAAACATATCTCAGAGGGGGAAATAGAGGAAAGTCTGAAAAAACAGAAGAGTGGTAAAACCCCTGGAACAGACAGACTGCCTGTAGAGGTGTATAGGGTAATTTGGGAAGTGATTGGGAACCAGTTGCGTGACGTCTTTAACGAAGTGTTGAATAATGGACGAATGCCAAAATCTTGGGAAGAGACGTATATATCTCTCCTTCCTAAAGAAGGGCTCGATACGACTTATATTAAGAATTACAGACCAATAGCCTTGCTTAATGCTGATTATAAATTGTTTGCATCCATCCTAGCAAAAAGACTACAGGTTTTTTTAAAATCAGTTTATACATAGAGACCAGAATGGTTTCTTACTGCATAGATTATTGAGAGATAATCTGAGTGTAATATTAAATGCTCTTGAGTTTTATGAACACTATCCGGACAAACAAATGGCATTTCTCTTTTTAGATGCTTATAAAGCATTTGGCAGTGTGAGTTGGGAATTTATGTTAACCCAGCTTCGTAAAATGGAATTTGGCGAAAAATTTACATAGGCGATACAAACAATTTATTCTTCCCAGGTGGCATGGGTTTTAGTTAACGGGGAAAAAACAAAGGTGGTTATAATCAGTAGGGGTATGAGACAGGGTTGCCCGCTTTCCCCGCTTTTATTTATTCTGACACTGGAGCCCCTTCTCAGGGAAATTAGGACTAACCCGGCAATTAAAGGACTTAAAGTACGAAGGCAGGAATTTAAAATACAGGCATTTGCAGACGATCTCGTCTTCATTTTAGAAGACCCTCTGGAGTCGGGCCCAGAGTTGATAGAGATGTAGAAGAATATGGTAGAGAGGCTGGGTTAAAAATGAAAAAGGATAAAACCAAAAATATCATATTGGTCAAAAATATTCCAAAGATGCAGAAGGATATACTAGAATCTAAATTGGATGTTCAAATTGTAAATAAAATCAAATATCTAGGAATTTGGCTAACAGCCCGATGCTCTACAATTAAGGAAGACAATTTTGTTAAACTATATGATCAGACTGTAAGAGACCTGGAGAAGTGGAAAAACTTACAGTTGTCTTTGATGGGACAGATAGCAGCAATTAAGACACATGTTTTGCCCAAATGGCTATTTTTATTTCAATCAGCTCCGGCGAGACTAGATAAAAGGTTTTTTAAAGGTCTGGATCGAGTCGTGCTGAAATTTATTTGGCAGGGGAAGAGGCCTAGGGCGAAGCTCAAAATGTTACAAGAGCATAGAGAGAGGGGGGGCTTCGGTCTCCCCTGCTGGGAACTATATTATCGAGCTTCACTGCTAGCCTGGATGAAGGACTGGGTGTTATTGAAGAGGAGGTCTTTATTAGACTTAGAAGGACACGACCTGCAACATGGCTGGCATGCACTGCTATGGAGAGAGAAAGTTCAACAGTGTAAGTATTTCAAGAGACATTATCTAAGGCGAAGACTGCTGGAAACCTGGGATATAATTAGAGGAAAATTTTATACCAAGATCCCAACCTGGTTCTCAGCAATAGAAGCGATGACATACCCAACAACTCTTACACAGGATAATATTTTTAGATATAAAGATCTTGTGGATGCCCAAGGGATATTAAGCTCTAGGGGAGATTTGGTTGATAAAGGAATTAGGTTAGATTGGTGGACCTATGCTACAGTTCAATCTCGTTACAGGAGAGATAGAGATAATTACGGGATATATGTGATGGAACAGAGCTTTGATAAAATATTATTGGGAGAGGACCATAAACACATAACCAAAATGTATGTACAATTGCTTGAGCGAATGATAGGAGAGGAGGTTGTAAAAGACACTATGATTGCCTGGGGGAGGAATTTTGGATACTCGATCCCCCTAGAAAAATGGCAACAAACTGGGGGGGGGGGAAATATTAAAATGACTATGGCAACGTCTTTCAAGGAAAATGCATATAAAATGTTGTGTAGGTGGCACCTCCCACCAGCAAGAATTGCTAAAATGTTTCCGGGTGCATCAGAGTTATGTTGGAAATGTGGGAAAACCAGAGGTACGTATTTCCACCAATGGTGGACTTGTATAATGGCAAAGAAGTATTGGAGAAGGATTAAGAACTGGATTAAGGAAATTACTAATGTGTACCTCCAATGGAAACCTGAGATATATTTATTAGGTATTTGCCCAAAGGGGCTGAGCAAAAAAAAAAAAAAAAAAAAAAAAAAAAAAAAATCAATAAAGCATTACGGAAACCTGGTTGGGCTCAGAGGGGGGTGACCCTTTGATTGAATTGTGCCCACCAGGTTTCCGGGTGCTGCACCAGCCAAGGGCCCAGGGTAGGGGAGGGGGGGGTGGCGGTGGTTATTAGGAAGGTCCTTAGTCCACGGGAGGTCACTGCTCCTAAGATTGACGGATGTGAGGCCCTCCTCATGAGGTGGGGCCAGTATGGTCAGCTGGCTCTGTTGATTGCGTACCTGTCTCCCAGCTGCATATCAACAGCCTTGCCCGGGCTGCTCGATGCCCTCTCGGGGCTGGTGGTAGAGTTTCCCAGACTTATTGTTCTGGAGGACTTTAATCTGCCGTCCCTGGGTGTGGCGTCGGGGGTGGCTCAGGAGTTCACGGCTTCCATGGCAGCTATGGACCTGACTCAGATTATCCAGGGCCCGACTCATGAGGGGGGGGCACACGCCCGATCTGTTTTTTGTCTCGGAGCAGTGGCGAGATGAGTTCGGTGGGGGATCCCCTTCAATTTATCCCCTGTCATGGACCGACCATTATCTCCTTCGGCTAGGCTTCCATTACACCGCCCCTCCTCGCTGGGAGGCGGAACCGACCATCTGGTTCCGCCCCAGGTGCCTGATGGACCCCGAGAGGTTCCAGAAGGAGCTTGGGATGATCCCTCTCTCTCTCTCCCACACCCTGGCCACGACCCTGGTGGAGGCCTGGGAAGAGGCTGCTGCTGGGGCTCTGGACTGGGTCATTCCTTTGCAGCCTCTGACTCGTCGCAGACCCCGGTTGGCTCCCTGGTTTACCGAGGAGCTCCGGGGGATGAAGCGGCATGGACAAGGCCTAGAGAGCTGTTGGAGAGCCAGCCGTTCCGGATCCAACCGATTTCAGTTAAGGTTGGCCACACGGGCCTATCTGGTGGAGTTGGCAGCGGCAAAGCGCCGCTACTTCGCCGATGTCATCACGTCCACAGAGAATCACCCGGCTGCCCTGTTCAGGGTGTCCCACTCCCTTTTAAATCAGAGGGTGAGGGAAGATTCTTTACAGGGACGAGCCGAGGAGTTTGGTCAGCACCTGTCGGACAAAATCGCTCAAATTCGGGACGGCTTGGACTCTGACTGAACAGAGTCAGACGGGGGTGAGACAGCGGGTCTTGTGTTTTGGGAAGAGTTTGATTCTGTTACCCCAGAGGAAGTGGACAGGATCATGGGGAAGCTGAGTGCGGTCACCTGTGTGTTGGACCTGTGTCCCTCCTGGCTGGTTTATTCGGCCCGGGAGGTGACATGAGGCTGGATCCAGGCGGTGATAGTGGCTTCTTTGAGGGATGGAAACTTCCCAACCGCCTTGAAGGAGGTGGTGGTGAGGCCCCTCCTCAAGAAGCCGGCCTTGGACCCAGGTGCATTAAGTCATTTTTGTCCAGTCTCCAACCTTCGCTTTTTAGCGAAGGTTGTCGAGAATGTGGTGGCACGTCAGCTCCCGCTGGTCCTGGATGAAGCGGATTACCTCAACCCGTACCAATCGAGTTTCAGGCCCAGGTACAGCACGGAGACAGCATTGGTCGCACGGGTGGATGATCTCTGGAGGGCCTGGCACAGAGGTTATTCCTCTGTTCTGCTCCTATTGGATCTTTCAGCGGCATTTGATACCATAGACCACGGTATCTTGCTGCGTCGCCTCGAGGGGTTGGGAGTGGGAGGCACTGTTCTACGGTGGTTCTCCTCCTACCTCTCAGGTCGAACGCAAGCGGTGTTGGCAGGGGGGCAGAGATCGACCTTGATGCCCCTCACTTGTGGGGTGCCTCAGGGGTCGGTCCTCTCGCCTCTCCTGTTCAACATCTATATGAAACCGCTAGGGGAGATCATTCGTGGTTTTGGGGTGAGGTATCATCAGTATGCTGATGATACTCAGCTTTATATTTCCACCCCGAACCAACCCAGTGATGCCCTCGATATGATGGCCCGGTACCTGGAAGCAGTACAGGTCTGGATGGGTAGAAACAGATTGCAACTCAACCCGGCCAAGACCGAGTGGCTGTGGGTACCGGCATCTCGGTTCAGGGGAGAGGTGCCATCGTTGACTATAGGGGGTGAAGTTTTGCCCCCTGTAGACAGGGTGCACAACTTGGGTGTCCTTCTGGATTCACGGTTGAGCTTAGAAGACCAGATAATGACTGTGACCAGGGGGGCATTCGCCCAGATACGTCTGGTGTGCCAGTTGCATCCCTACTTGGACCGAGATGCCCTACGCACAGTTACTCATGCGCTGGTCACCTCATGGATTGACTACTGCAATGCTCTCTACATGGGGCTGCCCTTGAGGACCACTCGGAGGCTTCAGCTGATGCAAAATGCGGCCGCGCGGGTTGTGATGGGAGAATCCCGATACTCCCATGTTACACCCCTCCTGCGCGGTTTGCATTGGCTACCGGTTGCCCTCCGGGTGAGATTCAAGGTGCTGGTGTTGACCTATAAAGCCCTACATGTCTTAGGACCAGGATATTTGGTGGACCACTTACAGCCAGCAACGATATCTCATCGCCCGGTTCGCACCCATAGAAAGGGCCTTCTCAGGGTGCCGTCGGCTAGACAGTGGCGGCTGGCGGCCCCCAGGGGTAGAGCCTTCTTGGTCGGTGTGCCCACCCTCTGGAATCAACTCCCCTTGGAGCTCCGATTAGCGCCTGATCTTCGCACCTTCCGCCGGGAATTAAAAACTTGGCTTTTCAAATCCCTCGACCTGGACTGATGATGGGGTTTTAAGGGTTTTAAGGGTTAATTTTAAATTTTTTAGATTTTGGTCTTTATTTTATATTGTGGCTTGTGTTTTATTGTTGTGAGCGCCCTGAATCCATTGTGAGATAGGGTGGCATATAAACCGAATAAAATAAATAAATAAAATAAATAAATCTCACTCTACATATTTTAGTCGCAGCTAGAATAGTGCTCGCCCAACAGTGGAAAAGAAAAGAGATACCAGCTAGTGCCCAAATTATAAACAAAGTATTAGAGTGCACTGAGGCAGACAGAATGACGTATAGGTTGAAAGAAAAAGAGGATTCTGAATTTTTTCAAAGTTGGGACACTTAGTATTAGTGGTTGAATAAAAGAATTGAGATAAAGTGAGGGCCTATGTTAATATGAAGAGAGATATAGTTATTTAGATTGAAAGATAATTGTATGAAAACCACATTTGGGGATTACTTACCTTATTCTGTGTTGTGGGCATAATTATTTACTAATGAGGGCAGGAACAATATCTGCCGGGATAGACGTGTTTTTTTTATGTTTAGTGTTATGAACGGGGGAGGGAGGGAGGAGAATGTATGGGTTTTGTTTGTATGTATAAACAATGTTTTTGTCTTGTGTTGATTATAATTTGAAAAAATTAATAAAATTTATTTAAAAAAAAGTAGAAGAGCTGAAGATCAGGAGGAGTCTGGGAGCCCCTTTTCCAACTGACGCAATCTCTCGGTTGGAGAAGGGAGGATGCAGCCCTCTTCCAATCACTGACACACGTTACACATGAGAGTAAGATCTGCTCACTATTATTCCAGAGTGTCAAACACAGAAAAATGAATTCAGTTACAAGAGAGGAGATTTTAGCTGAAGGAGAGAAAAAAATATGATAAAAGGATGAGCTGTTTTAGAGTTGAGCCAGTGAAGCAGAGAAGTTCAGTCTCCACTTCATGGATTATCTGAATGCAAAGACGGAGCAGCCATCAGTCAGAGAAGCTTTGACTGGGATTCCTGAAGAGAGGGGGGGTTGGGCTAAATGATCTCAGGGTCTCCTCCAAATTTATGAAGGTTGTCATGCCACAACATGTAACTATTGTGCTGTTGTTGCTCTAACCCCACTGAGTGGCCGGGGGCAGATAAGCCTAACTGTATGGTCTGAAGCCAGACTCCCTTTTCTCTCAGCCTTTGGAGGAGACGGAAGCAGCCGGTTTGACCGAGTCACATGGTCATCCAGAGGCCTCCATCCCTCACAAAGAGCATCCCTGGAGAGGTTCCAGCTGCTTCTTTGTTGGCTCTTAGTTAATGCTGCCTATCTCCTATTCATATTAGATTTCCACTCTTTGCATCTCCTCAGTTTCTCCGTGCCCTTTTCTCCCAATGAAACACCCAGATCCACCCCAGGCTCCCTTTCACTGGAGGAGAAGAGGGGTGTTTAGCTGCCTGTTGAGCTGCACACAGACCCACCTGCAGTGGGGACGGAACAAAGGGGAAATTCCACCATGCTCATCACAAACCCACAAATACAGGAATTGATTTAAAAAAGAATACAGCATTTTCACATGAGCAGAGTTTAATATAAAAATGTCATGGTATCTACTCTTTGCAACCATTATTCCCTGAACAATTGAATTGGCCAGATCTGTTGAGTTGGTTCCCCTCCTTCTCCTCTGGATTCCTCCTCCAAAGGATCTAAGATTAATGGATCCATATCAGGACCCCCATACCTGCCACGGCTGCAGCCTTGGAGACCCCAAACTCTTTTCTCCCTCCTTCCTTCTCCTCCTCAATCTGGAGGAATAAGCGGCATTCAAGGCCTGGGCCAGAGTCTTCATGAGACTGTAATAATGGTAGTGATTTGGGGCCCAGATCCTGTCCCTTTTCTCCTGGGTCTCCAGTGGGGCTTTCTGGGTGCATCTTCTGCGGCCTTTGACAGAAAAGACGTTCTTTGAAAGAGAACAGCGGAAATAAGGATCTTGAAACTTTTCTTCCACAGAGAAATGCGGTTCAAAGGCAGAATCGATTGGCCCTTTTTTTCCCAGATAACCAAAGTTCAAAATACTATGGATGTATTTGAGAAGTCTACGCTTTTTTAGTATATACAGTATAAAAGTTGTGAGGATCCAGACTTTCCCTTCAATGGGTCCTGGCAGACGCATAAATGTTAAATGGAAAGGAAGAATTCTCTCCCAAATGGAAACACGTTCTATGAAATGAACAAAGACGTTGACTTGTCTCCACTTAGAGATGGAATCCTTGAGGGCTGTTGTGTATCCAGTTGTTGAGAAGAGTTGTGATATAACCACACAAATTCCACTCCTGACAAGCATAGGAGGAAAAGTCCTCATGAAATTCTCTCCATTTTCTGTGTCTGAAGCAAAGAGGCCAATCAGGGTCCATCTGAAATGGAGGAGCAGGGGGACAATTGCTGGGTACTGGAATCCTTTTTTGGGATTCATCCGGTGGAAAAAGGGGAATTGACTTTTATCACTCAGAGCCTCTGAAGCAATTTCAAGATTCATCTAAAAAAACAATGAAGAATGCTATGTTACATTTGGGATCAGATCAAGTCCAAAATATTGGATTTTAATAAATCCAACCTGGTTCTCATGAATGTATTAGAATAGTTTGTTAATCAGACATTGTTTAAAATATTAAAGACAGAATATTAGCAAGATTGTATCATAATAATGGAAAATAATAAGCAAATTGAGAATGTTATCTGGGATGAGTTTGATCTTGTGACCCCTGAGGACGTGGACAGGATTCTGGGCAGACTGAACGCGACCACTTGTTTATTGGACCCGTGTCCCTCCTGGTTAGTGCTGGCTTCCTGGGAGGTGATGCGAGGCTGGCTCCAGGGGATTATAAATGCTTCGTTGGGTGAGGGTGACTTCCCCGCCGCCTTGAAAGAGGCGGTGGTGAGGCCTCTCCTCAAGAAGCCTTCCCTGGACCCGACAATATTGGTTAATTATTGTCCGGTCTCCAACCTTCGTTTTGTGGTGAAGGTTGTCGAGAGTGTGGTTGCGAAACAGCTTCCCCAGCACCTGGATGAGACGACGTATCTGGATCCGTTCCAGTCGGGTTTCAGGCCCGGGTACAGCATGGAAATGGCATTGGTCGTGTTGGTTGATGATCTCTGGAGGGCTCGGGACAGGGGGTGCTCCTCTGTCCTGGTCCTGTTAGACCTCTCAGCGGCTTTTGATAACATCGACCATGGTATCATGCTGCACCGGTTAGAAGAGTTAGGGGTGGGAGGCACTGTGTTGTGGTGGTTCTCCTCCTTTCTCTCCGGCTGGTTGCAGTCTGTATTGGCAGGGGGGCAGAGGTCGACCCCGAGGCCCCTCATATGTGGGGTGCCACAAGGGTCGGTCCTCTCGCCCCTTTTGTTCAACATTTATGTAAAGCCGCTGGGCGAGATCATCTGTGGTTTTGGGATGAAGTACCACCAGTACCCTGATGACACCCAGCTGTACATCTCCACCCCGGACCACCCCAACGATGCCCTTGAAGTGATGTCTCGGTGTCTGGAGGCTGTGCGGATCTGGATGGGGAGGAACAGGCTCAGGCTCAACCCATCCAAGACCGAGTGGCTGTGGTTTCTGACGTCCCGATATAGTCAGTTGACGCCATCGCTGACTATTGGGGGCAAATCGCTGGCCCCCACGGAGAGGGCTCGCAACTTGGGCGTCCTCCTGGATTCACGGCTGTCTTTAGAAGAGCACTTGACGGCCGTGACCAGGAGGATCTTTCATCAGGTTCGCCTGATTCACCAGTTGCGTCCCTTTCTGGATCGGGACTCCCTACACACAGTCACTCATGCCCTCGTCACCTCCCGCCTGGACTATTGTAACGCTCTCTACATGGGGCTCCCCTTGAGGAGCACCCAGAGGCTCCAACTGGTGCAGAGTGCGACCGCGCGGGTGGTTATGGGAGCAACATGACGCTCCCATGTGACACCTCTCCTGCGCGAGCTGCACTGGCTCCCGGTGGTCTTCCGGGTGCGCTTCAAGGTTTTGGTTAACACCTTTAGAGCGCTCCATGGCTTAGGACCTGGCTACTTACAGGACAGCCTACTACCACAAACAGCCTCCCACCGGCCGGTACGCTCTCATAGAGAGGGGCTCCTCCAGGTGCCGTCAGCCAAACAATGTCAACTGGCGGCCCCTAGGGGAAGGGCCTTCTCTGTGGGGGCACCTACTATCTGGAACGAGCTCCCCCCGGAGATACGGAGGATCCCGGATCTGCGCACCTTCTGCTCTGCTTTGAAGACACTCCTATTCCAGCAGGCCAGCCTGGCCTAATTTTCTCCCCTTCTTTTAAATTTTTAAATTGAAATTTTAATTTGTTTTAAATTATTGGGAATTTTAATTGTCTCGGCAAAATTATTTAATTTGGTTTTAATTATGTTTTTTAACTTTTGTATTTATGTGTTTTATTTTGTGCCTGTTCACTGCCCTGAGTCCTTCAGGAGTAGGGCGGTATACAAATTTAATAAAATGAAAATGAAATGAAAATGAAATTAAAAAACAATAAAAATGTAAATCATATTACTGTATCACCCCTACAATTGATCACAATTCGATTAACACGTGCAAATGCCAACTGGAGTATTCTATTCCAATAAAGGGCCTATTATAATTTTCGAGGAGTGCTGCATGTTTTTTTGATTCTATATCCCAGATTCTTTCTGGAGGAAATTTGTTAACTTCTTTCTCCAGTTATACAAGAAACAGGCAGACCTCAAAGCCTAATAAGATTTGTCAGTTCCATAATCCAAGTTTGGTCTTTAATTGAAGTTTTGTCTGTTCCAACAGCCACAATTTTCAGGGTCTGTCAGTTTCCATAGATTAAATTTTATGCCAATGCCCATATTTTCTGAATTTAGACAAAGCAGAAATTGTGTAAATTCCCAAATCAGCTCTGAGGGCAGCAGCTGGAGTCCTTTTACCCACCCCAAGATCCTCCTCAGAGGCTGAGATTGGGCTGGTTCTGCTGGTGGTTTCTCTCTGGAGACCCAAACATCAGACTGATGTAAGAACATGGGGGAAAACTGGGCCTCAGATACTTTAATAATTGGGGCTGAGGAAGCTGGAGAGCTATGAGGTTTTCATTTAAGCACCACTTTCACTCCTGCCCTTTCTCTAACTGAGCTCCTTGGATGATGAGGGAGCCAAGATTCAGGCTCAGAGAAAACAACCCCAGGTAAGGAAAGGTGTTACTTGCTCTATTGTCTGACCATCCATGGCTATGATGTCATTTCACAAAGACCATAACTTGCTTTATAAATTATCAGATAATTATTAAGACAAAACAATCCAAGTCTATACAATCCAATGTCTAAGTATGATAATATGACATTATCTGTATAAATCAGTGTATTCCAATAGGAATTTAGCAGGCTGAACATGTGTACCTATAACAGAATTTATAACAAAATAAAAGGGTTGGAAGGGACCTTGGAGGTCCTCTAGTCCAACCCCCTGTTCAAGCAGTAAACCGGGCATAATAGCAGTAACTGTGAGAGGGTCCTGGAGTCTTCGTGGGCAACCAATTAAATATGAGTCAAGAGTGTGCAGCGGCAGCCAAAAAAGCCAATGCAATCCTAAATCGCATTAACAGAGGGATACAATCAAGATCAAGAGAGGTACTAATACCACCCTATAAAGCCTTAGTAAGACCACACCTAGAATCCTGCATCCAGTTTTGGTCACCACACTATAAAAAAGATGTTGAGACTCTAGAAAAAGTGCAGAGAAGAGCAACCAAGAGCATTAGGGGACTGGAGGCTAAAACATACAATGAACGGTTGCAGGAACTGGGCATGGCTGGTCTAGTGAAGAGAAGGACCAGGGAACACATGATAGCAGTCTTCCAATATTTGAGGGGCTGCCACAGAGAGGAGGAAGTCAAGCTGTTTTCCAAAGCACCCAAAGGCCTGACAAGGAATAATGGATGGAAACTGAACAAGGAGAGATTCAACCTGGAAATAAAGAGATAAAGTTGCCTTCAGAAGTTGTGGGAGCTTCATCACTGGAAGCTTTCAAGAAGAGACTGGACCGTCATCTGTCAGAAATGGTGTAGGGTCTGCTTGGACTAGATGACCTACAAGGTCCCTTCCAACTCTGTTAATCTGTATCTATCTATACTATTCCAGACAAGTGGCTGTCCAGTCTCTTCTTAAAAGCCTCCAGTGATGGACCACCCACAATTTCTGAAGGGGAGACGTTCCATTCCTCACCATTAGGAAATTTCTCCTTAGTTCTAGGTTGTTTCTCTCCTTGATTAGTTTCCCTCCATTGTTTCTTGTCTTGCCTTCTAGTACTTTGGAAAATAGGTGGACCTTCTCTTCTCTGTGGCAGCCCCCCAAATATTGGTACATTGCTAGGATGACACCCCTCGACCTTTTCACTAGACTAGACATCCTGAATTCCTGCAACTGTTCCTCATATGTTTTAGTCTCCAGGCCCTTAATCATCTTTTCTGCACTCTTTCCAGAGTCTCTACATCTTTTTTAGAATATGGAGACTAAAACTGGATGCACTATTCCAAGTGTGGTCTCGCCAAGGCATTATAAAGCGGTACCAATAATTCATGTGATCTTGATTTTATCTCTCTGTTAATGCAACCTAGGACTGAATTAGCTTTCTTTAACTGCTGCTGGCTCATATTTAAGTGACTGTCCACTAGGACTCCAAGATCCCTCTCATAGTTACACTTATTGAGCCAGGTTTCACCACATCTGTAAGTGGACATTTGGTTCTTCTAGCCTAAATATAAAACATTACTTTTCTCTACAATGAATTTCATTTTGTTAGATAGGCCCAGGGTTCAAGTCTATCTAGATCCATCTGGATCTTCAGCCTATCTTCTGGGGTGTTGGCTATTCCTGCCACTTTAGTGTTGTCTTCAAATTTGATGATTTCCCCATTTCTTCCCTCATCCAAATCATTCATGAAGACATTGAAGAGTACTGGGCCTAAAACAGAACCTTGGGGTCCCCCACTGCTTGTTTTCCTCCATGCAGACGTAGTTCCATTGAGGACCACAGGCTGACTCCATCTGGGGGTGATGCTATCCATCCCACATATTTTTAGCTTCCCAAGAAATAGTTTGTGGTTTACTTTGTCAAAGCCTTTTGGAAATCCAAGTACTGTATACTATGTGCACTGCATTTCATTGGTCCACTAATTTAGTCATTTTTGTTAAAAAATGAACTAACTTTTATTTATGATCTGTTTTTTGATCCTGCATGAATCCTAGTAAGTCATTCATATCTACACTGAATAAGAAGGGTTTAAATATGCATCTTTCCCTTCTTCCTTGGTAAGTATAGATCCTTCTTCTCATGGCTCCATTGAGCCCAAACCTCCCTCTCAAACAAGGGCTTGGATCAGGGCCAACAGGCTGAGCTCCATTTTGAGGGCAAAACATTTTCTCCATCATATTTCTCTGTTTATTGGGTCAAATGCTGCACTAACATCTAGAGAGCCTGAAAACCTTGTTTTACCTCACTGATATAGATGAGATATTTCAGGACAAATTTGTTGCCAATATTAGATTATTAATTTATGCCTTATTTCTTATAAAATATATATAGCTTTTAACTCTACCTAAAACCTTCTGGTTCTTCTGCAAAGAATGCATTTTTCTCAAATTTAACTAAGAGGATCATGGCATAAATTTTAGCCACAATATCTGCTAGTCTATTTGGCCTATAATTGCTAGAGTAATTTTTATTCCACATTTAAATAGATATAATGCTACTATTGCCAACTTCAATCCTAGTGGATAGGGCAGGAATTATTGATGTATGAAAATGAAGATGCCAGTAGAGGCCCCAACAACTAGGGATATTTTTTGATCAGTTAAATAGTTGGTAGAATTTCTTCTCCAGGGAATGTATTGCTTGCATTTCAGGCCTTTTATGATTAATCTCAACATGAACATAGTTTATTTATTTATTTATTTATTGGTTTGATTTATATGCCGCCCTTCTCCGGAGACTCAGGGCGGCTTACAATGTGTTAAGCAATAGCCTTCATACTTTTTTTGTATATACCTGCTTAGTAGGGCTTTCGCCCCCCCTTAAGAGGTATTCTTTTTTATACAAAATCAGCTTATTGCCCCCACAATCCGGGTCCTCATTTTACGTACCTCAAAAGGATGGAAGGCTGAGTCAACATTGAGCCTGGTGAGATTTGAACTTGCAGGAATTGCAGGCAGCTGATGCTATTTAACAGCACTTTAGTCTGCTGCGCCACCAAGGCTCTTCATAATGGGGTAAAATATTTACATTTTTGCTAATATGGAGAAAAGCAGCTCTTGAATTCCATGGAAAAGACATGATTGCATCTATTGCTCACCCACCACCACCCACCCCTCACTTTACCAGAGGGAGAAAAACACACACAAACCTGAGGGACTTTGTAGGTGCCTCCTAATGTTGACATTTGGATGGAGATGGCCCTCTTGGCTCCATCAAGAAGAACCAGGAGGTTCTCCTTCCTTCCACAGCTGTAGTTGGGGACATTGGCTTCTCCAGTGGAGAGCATGTCCAGCAAGGCATCTGAAGTGTGGAAAGTGCTCAAATGGATGTTATGGATGTTGTAGCCAAGTGTGAGATTGTGCAAGAGATGGGAATTCTTGTTGACCAGTTGAATGTTGAAAATGAATACTAAGCAAAAAAAAGAAGTCCTATTGAAAAAAAAGTTATTATAATCAACAGCCACAACAAATACTTTTGTTATGTATAATATATATAATCCTCCAGAAACCTACTGAGCTTTAAACCAGCATTGATCCAAAAGCAATGATGTGTTACACAAATATGGAAATGGGCTGAGGTACAGCAACTACAACTGGTTCCACCACTACTTTAAATAAAACTCATTATCCAAATGATAAATTAAGGACTGAACAGAGAGAGGAAAATAATCTACAGGCCTTTCAGCTTTTTTTCAGACCCCTTTTTGAGTCTCTTTCACAAAATCAGACCAAAGAGAGAAGCCATGGAAATCAAAATCATTCAGGAAATTGGACATATTCCCCAATATAGGAATAAATGAAAAATAAAAAACAGAAAAGAAGGAGAGTGTTAAAATGGAGGGAGGGCAATTCCATCACCCTGAATGACTTACGAATTATAGAAAACAAACTGAAGAGAAGGAGCCACGTTGAAAGGCAACTTTTTATCCAATATTTCATTTCCACTGATGACCATACTGATTAGATGGTCTCCTGGTCTGTAGTAGCTCCATGGTTTTCCATCCTGGTTCTCCAAACTCAGCGGGCATTTCATTCTCAGCTTCCCAGAGACTGGATGGGACAAAAGCAGCATCAGAAGCAGGAGGTCCATAATTCATGGGGTGAATCAATCAACTCTTTCCTGTTTCTAAAGAAGAATTAGAAGAATTCAAAGGACTCTCACAAGGTGGAACATCCAGTTGCTTTTTCTCAACACAGAGAAACCCTCAGCTTCATCTGGAAAGGAGAGAGACGTACATTCAAGAGCACAGACTCTGCCTGTTCCGAAACTCCATATTTCTCTGCCCAAAGTCTCCTGGAGGATTCGGCCAAACAGCAGAGCTGAAACTTTTATCACAGTTCTCCCTCTCAAGAGAGATCCCTGGATAATTCAGCTAGTTCTTGCAGTCAGAGATTGTTGGGCATTTCTCTGGGGGGAAATGAAAGGGAAATAATCCCCATGTGATTCATAATAACAGGGGCAGAGATGGAATTAAATCCATCATCTAGAATTGAGGTTTGGGAGCTCCATGCAGGGAATACATGGCACCTGTGGGTGAAGAAAGAAAGAAATCTGTTATTTGTTTGCATAGTGATGAAAGACAAAACTCTGGGGGCCAGTTAATTCCGGAGCATGTCACAGATCTGAAATAGCTTCAGCTGAGTTGGAGCCAAAATTTACTTTATTTTGGAAGCTAATGCTCAAGGGCATCGCACAAAAGGGCTGATGCAATAGTGTGGCCAGTCTCTAAGAACAAAATCAACCTTAGTAAAAAACTAGTTTTTTGAACTTTGCGGGGTTAAAAAAAAATCACAGGGAGAGGGAGAGGGAGAGGGAGAGGGAGAGGGAAAGGGGTGGGGAGAGAGGGAGAGAAGTTAGAGAAAGCCATGTGAAAAGAGATGGAGAAATTAAGGCTGCCTCTGTCTCCATGTGGGGAGGGGAGGGAGGGAGGGAAGAAAGGAGGGAAGGGGAGCTCAGGACCTTCATGTTGCAGATGGAAAGCTGATCTTCAAAATCCAACTTCCATCTTCTGAGTCCTGGGAAGGGGGAGACCATATCCCATGTTGCTCAGCCCCCTCTTTCCATGCATGGGTCACCCAGGGGAAAGCAAAGCCCAGACCCACGGAGAAAGCCCAGGATGGCCAGGGAGGAGGAGAGGATCTGGGGCATTCCTGGGAAGAGACTAACCTGGTTTATGGGTCCCAAGGTTGAATGTTGGGGGGGGAGGGACACAGCCCCTGGGGATTCTCCAGCTTTGCTTGGGCTCCGTGTCTTTCCAGGAGAGGCTCCTGTGGGGAGAAGCCATGCAGGGCTGGGTCTTCCAAGGGGGATCCCACATTGCCCGGGAGGAAAAGACAGCCAGCCTCACCCTGGAGGGGACCCTCCGTGACTCTGAGGAAGATGGGGTCCCCTGTGGCCCCTCCAGAGCCCCCAGCTGAGGAGACCCTCTTCAATTGCAGCCTTTTCTGGAGAAGGGGCTTAAGCCCCCCTCCCTCTGCAATTCTGGGAGGTTTTTCCTCTTTCTCATCCCCCCCAAAGCTTTGAATTTTGCTCTTTATTTGACACCCCCCCACACACACACACACTTTGGCTTGGCTTCTTCAGCCTCTTCTCCATCTGTAATGATTGCCTCTTCTTCCAACTTAAGAAAGTAAAGACTCTTGAAACGTGATAGTTCAAAAGGATCCTTTTATTAAGCAGAGTGGTAGCAACCCAGTTAAAGAAAGAGCTGAATACCCTTAGGCAAGACAAGTAGGATTAAAGCAGTAGAGACTCCTCCCTTTAAGTCAGAATGCAGATTTTAGCCAATACACAAGTATGAAGATGTTTTCTTTACTAGTTTCCCTGAGAACCTGAACCAACATGCATTCACACCATTATCTTTTAAAGTGAAACAACCCACATGGCTATCATAAACATTCCTCCACGTTAAGAGGATCTCAGGCCTCTTTGGAGCCAGGATATAGGTTGTAAAATATCTGTTGACACAGGCAATGTTAGTAAATTGAATCCAAGTCTCCCCCTTCTCCCAATTAATTGGCAATATCACTTTTAGGGATCTGACAGGTGGTTTAAATTGATTGGTTCACACTACAGGTGGGAAATTCAAGGGAGCTCATTGGCTGAGCTGTCAGACAGCTCCCTTTAAAAGAGGGAGCTGTGGGACAGTCACTCACTCACTTCTTGTACCAGTCTACCAAATAAACGAGCTGTTGTCTTAGCCGAGAGTCCTGCCTCTTCACTCAACCCACACTTAGCACTTTCCACACTCCGTACATGGATCTGGTTTCTCCTGAGGGGATCCTTTGATGGGAAGGGAGGGATCTCCTCTTCTTGAGACTCTTTCCACCCATCAAGCGTTGAAATGGCTTCTCCTCTTGGCTCTCTGGCTGCTTTTCCTCTGGCCTTTTGAGGTCCTCATTGAGATGGAGGGGACTTGTTAAGGGTATTCTGGGCCCATAACCAATGTTATGGGATATTAAGCAGAGTACCTCTTGAGTAGCAAGGGTATACACATGAAAATGACTGAGAGTGTTTAGGAATAATCAGTTAATACACAGACACACTGAGATGTGATATTCTTTTACTTTTAGGAAAAAAGTAAAGCAAAGTCCAATAAACAATCCAGGTCATACACAGATAAAGCGATAGTTAAGATATCAATCCAGGGTTATTCCAAATACAAAGTCTTCTTACCAGTTGTAGTCATTACACAATAAAACAGTTCTTCTTGATTTTCAAACAGGAACAAGTTCAACTGTCAGCGTTCCAAATTAGGCTCTCTTCCAGCGCTGACATAACAAGATGAACTTTTACCTAGTTTTGTATGTACAGATAGTGTTTCCTGGGAGACGAGGGTGGGGGCTACATTCCTGTGAAAAGAACGTGCCGGGAGGTAGAGATGGATCTGCATGATGGCCAATGGGACATTGGGGTTGGAGAGCGGAAGAGGGGGTTGGAAGGAGGGGCCAGTTTGGCTGCAAAAATGAAGTCAGGAATGTCGGCTTTTTATGTTCTTAAATAAAAATGATGCATTAGAGAGATTGCGCTTGAAAATGAAACTTATTTAAGATAACACCGAAACCTGACAGACAGCCAAACTCTCCTCCAAATCCAGGCTGGCTGAGTTTAAATCATCCCGTTCCCTCCCAGACATCTGGTCGGACGGATTATGGCTGAAGCCAAGCTCTCGGAGGAAAGCCTGCTTCAAGAAACGGGAGGAGCAGAAGCGGTCGTGATTCCAGCCAACTTGGAAAATACAAAGGTAAAAGATAAAGAAAAACCCCTAAGTGAATTGGGAAGGGCGAGCTGGGGATGGGAATGGCAGCGAAGCCCAGACAAGGCAGCACCTCCCCACCCCAGGATGAGAGACGAGGCAGAGGACTACCAACACCAAGGCTGGCCCTCCAGAGCTCAGCACAGAGAGGAGAGGGCAGAGAGAGAGGAACCACCCCAGTTCAGAGGGAAGTTCGATGGTGACCCAGACAACCTCGCCCAATTCCTCGATTCAGCTGAGATATACATAGAGCGATTCGGACACCTCTACCCTTTCCCCAGAGCCCTAGTGAATGCTATCTCGGAAGGGCTGGAGGGAGAAGCAAAGAGGTGGTCAGCATCACTCTACAAATACAGGGCCCCCCAGCTACAAAATGTGGATGGGTTCTTGCAACTATTGAGAGCCCGTTATGAGGAGGAGGAGGAGGACCCCTATGTGGAAGACGAGCTCAGAAACCTAATGCAGAGGGGGAAGCCTATCAGAGAGCATATCCGTGAATTCAGGAAAGTCATTGGGACACTGCCTCCCCTACCAGAGCGATTGCTGGTGTATTTTTTTAGAACAAGCCTAGATAAAAGAATTTCCCAAGTGACTGCCTATCGTGACATCCCAAACCGACTCGCTGAATGGTTCCGGGTAGCGATAAAAGTCGACAGAGGGCTGCGGGTGAGTGACACGTCAAAACCACCAGAGGAAAAGGAGAGAGGCCGACCAGACCAGGGGCCACTCAACAGACAAGAAACCCCAACATCACAGCCCTCCTACAGACCAACTGCCCCACGGAGCCCACTGAAATGCTACAGATGTGGAGGAAGCGGCCACATAGCAGCAAGATGTGGAACGCCTAGACCGGGACCAGCTCCACCGCCCAAAGCACGACCGGAACGAGGGCCCAAGCGCGTCACCCACGTACCGCGGGAAGCTCCCCAAATCCTTGAGTTTTTCGCTCATCTGACCGAAACCAGAGGAATCCCAGTGGAGGGAGATCAGTCCCCCGAACCCTATGACACGGAAGACGAAGGCGAGGATGACCCGATGGTGAGTGGACCCATCCATCCTTTTCTTTTCCCCATATGCCTAACAGCCCCCAAAACAGGGGCCCAAGAGACTTTCCAAGCCCTAATAGACTCGGGTAGCACACGGTGCCTAATCAACCTACCCACAGTTCTAAAATTGGGAATCCGAGCTAAACAGCTCAAACAACCAATTCGCTTCGAGCAAGTTGATGGGTCCCTAGTGGGAGGAACGTACGCCACACACTTGACTGAACCCGTGAGACTAGAACTCGCAGATCACTGGGAGACGATCCGCTTCATAATAGCCCCCAAGATGACAGAACCAGTCATATTGGGACTCTCATGGCTCGACAAATGGGGCCCAATCATTTGGTGGCAAGAGGGAACCCGCAGGCTGAGAATAGCAAAGGGGCCCCAACCCCTGCTGCCCCGACCAGAAGAATTCCCTCCCACGCTGAAACCCCAAAGCAGCCCTCCACTACAGAAGAAAACACCACCAACACAAGGGTCCCTCCCAGAAGGTGCAGCAAAGCAATTGGCAGCCGCACCCACCACCGCTTGTAACGCAAACCAGATCCCAAGGGAGTACCAAGACCTTGCGGGGGTATTCAGCGAGGCCGAGTGTGACATTCTGCCCCCCCACCGCGAGACCGATTGTGCCATCGAGATTATCCCATGAGCGAAACTACCCAAACCTAAAATGTATGCCATGGCGCCCCGAGAAATGCAGGAAATGCGGGACTACATAGACAAAAACTTACAAAGGGGATTTATTGAGCCAGTGAAACCAAGGGTAGCGGCGCCGGTCATGTTTAAAGAGAAAAAGGACGGCTCCATGAGACTGGTAGTCGACTTTTGAAGTGTCAACGCTGTTTGCATACACAACTTGTACCCCCTCCCCCTCATGAAAGACATGTTAGCCCACCTAGCTAAAGGGAAGGTTTTCACCAAACTAGACCTTCGAGAAGCTTATTACCGAGTACGCATAAAGGCAGGAGATGAATGGAAAACAGCATTCAACTGCCCCCTGGGTAGTTTCCAGTTTAAAGTAATGCCTTTTGGATTGCAAGGAGCCCCGGCAGTATTCATGCAGTTAATAAACGAAGTCTTACATGAACACCTTTACAAAGGGGTCCTCGTCTACCTGGATGATATTCTTATCTACACGGAGACCATAGACGAATACATACCCCTCGTCCGCCAAGTACTGAAAAAACTGCTACGGGCAAACCTATATGTCAAACTGCCAAAATGCGATTTCCACCAATCACGGCTAGATTACCTGGGCTACCGAATATCAAATGAGGGGATAGAGATGGACCCAGCCAAGGTCCAATCAGTTCTACAATGGCAGCCCCCTCGCACCCGCAGACAACTGCAAAGTTTTCTAGGCTTTGCGAACTTCTACAGACAATTCATCCCCTCGTTCGCGAAGATTGCCAAACCTTTGACGGACCTCCTAAAGACAGGAAGCCCAGCGATGAAACCTCGCCCGGGACAACCCCTACAGTGGGACCTGACCTGCCAACAGGCATTTGAGATGCTAAAAGGACTGTTCGCGAAAGAACCTGTCTTAAAACACCCGGATCCGGAACAGCCTTTTGTCATCCAAGCAGACGCAAGTGATGTGGCAGTAGGAGCCGTGTTACTCCAAAAGAACAACCAAGGTGATCTACAACCCTGTGCCTACACCTCCCGCAAACTCACTGATATGGAGAGACGATGGGCGGCATGGGAGAAGGAAGCGTTTGCAGTAAGGTGGGCCTTGTTGACCTGGTGGCACCTTCTAGAGGGAGGCCAGAAACCATTTGAAGTCTGGACTGATCATAAAAACCTAGAGGCTCTAAAAACCCCACGAAAACTGTCGCCCAGGCAAGTGCGGTGGGCACAATACTTCAATCGTTTCAATTTCGAGCTTAAGCACATCCCAGGAGGGAGAAATTTCCTGGCTGATGCCCTCTCCCGGATGCCCCAATACAACAGTGAGCGGGAGCAGGTAGTGAATGCCATCATCCCCTCCACCCAAGCTGCGGCCCAAGTGATCACCAGACGGCAACGACGTGACCAGCAAGGTCAACTTGCAAGTGACTTAACTGCAAAATTAAAAAATGAAACGCTGACCGACCCCTGGTATCGGGACAATCAACATCTCTTGACAAAAAGAGATGAACTAGCATGGAGGGGGACAAAACTCTATGTCCCACAGAGTTTACGCATCCTGATTCTCAAGAGGAGCCACGACGTTAAACCAGCAGGACACTTCGGGTTCCTAAAGACTCTGCACCTAGTACGAAGGCAGTTCTGGTGGCCACACATGAGAAAGGACGTAGACAGTTATGTAAAAAGCTGCACCATTTGTGCCACGATGAAGACAAGGCCAGGGTGCCCGCCTGGATTGTTGCAACCAGTAGCTGAGCCAACAAGACCATGGGAGGAGATTGCAATGGACTTTATAGTAGACCTACCGAGGAGCAGTGGAAATACAGTGATCTGGACTGTAATAGACTTATTCTCCAAACAGGCACACTTCATACCTTGTAGTGGACGGCCTTCAGCCCGTCAGTTATCCAAACTGTTCCTGAAACACATTTACCGCCTACATGGAGTCCCCAGGAGAATCATTTCCGACAGAGGGGTCCAGTTCACAGCAAAGTTCTGGAGGGAGTTTCTACGATCCATAGGTTCATCCCAAGGGCTCAGCTCAGCATTTCACCCGAGCACCAATGGGGGGGCAGAAAGACTGAACGCTATGATAGAACAGTAGTTAAGATGCTACGTCGACTACCAGCAGTCCAATTGGGCAGACCTCCTATCTTTTGTGGAGGTTGCATATAATAATGCTGTCCACAGCAGCACGGGGCTAACCCCGTTCAAAATAGTGAGTGGCATGGATTTTGTTCCCATGCCAGAATACCCGAGGGAGCCCCCTTCCTCAGTCAGTTTGACCGACTGGATGGCAATGTTGAGACAAACTTGGGAAAATGTTAAGAGGGCACTGGCAAAGGCGGCTCAATCTTATAAGGACCAAGCAGACAAGCACCGAACTCCCCAAAGACCATTTCAGCTGGGAGAGAAAGTTTACCTCTCCACCAAGTACTTGAGACTTAGACTCCCGAGCAGGAAATTGGGCCCAAAATTTATAGGACCATTTCCTATAATAAAAATAATCAACCCCGTTACAGTGCAATTGCAGTTGCCACGGCTTTTGGGGAAAATTCACCCCATTTTTCACAGTAGCCTTCTAAAACCTGTAGTGGGGTCTACTTTAAGGCCAACTCCACGTGAACCCCCTGGGCCCCTGGTTATTGGGGGCCAAACGCACTACGAGGTGCAGCGGATTCTTGATTCAAGATGGCACAGGGGGCGCCTCCAGTACTTAATTAAATGGAAGGGTTACCCATTGTCAGAGGCTTCTTGGGTGAAGAGCGCAAACATCCAAGCTGATCGCCTTATAGCAAAATTCCATGCAGACCACCCGGGAAAGCCGGGAGGGGGGGGGTGTGCACAGCCGGGGAGGGGCTGATGAGACTAATCTTGTTGTGTTTTCCCTATGGGATAGGTGATGTCGCAGAAGTGAAGGGAGAGGGGCCGGATGTCAGCGTTCCAAATTAGGCTCTCTTCCAGCGCTGACATAACAAGATGAACTTTTACCTAGTTTTGTATGTACAGATAGTGTTTCCTGGGAGACGAGGGTGGGGGCTACATTCCTGTGAAAAGAACGTGCCGGGAGGTAGAGATGGATCTGCATGATGGCCAATGGGACATTGGGGTTGGAGAGCGGAAGAGGAGGGGGTTGGAAGGAGGGGCCAGTTTGGCTGCAAAAATGAAGTCAGGAATGTCGGCTTTTTATGTTCTTAAATAAAAATGATGCATTAGAGAGATTGCGCTTGAAAATGAAACTTATTTAAGATAACACCGAAACCTGACATCAACATTAAAACATTCAATAAATAGTAGAAAGCAACAAGTAGTAGCAATGATCAAACAGTGATCATGCAGAGAGAACAGGTAAAGAGTAGCAGCAAATAAGCAGATAAAATGATATAGTCCCTAAACATGATTCAAGTTTCCCCTTAAGTACATTGGCTACAGAGTTTAGCCAATCAAGATACAGAATGATGCAATACAGTCTTAAAGCAATATAATACCTTTTGACTGCAAACATATTGTATATTAATGGTTTATATATTGCCTGACCAACTAGTTAGACAATAGCCATTTTCTAACAGGACTCTCCTCCCGGGTTACGTCCAGTTCCTTGCAAGATTTGGCTCATCCACTTCTAGACACAAATAAAGAAACTCCCATTAAAATACAAGAACAAGAGATCCGTCTACTTACTTTGTGTGTCTTCTTTTACCACCACCAATATATTTTTCCTCTCTGCTTATAATTGGAGGACCCTGAGGTTGTTTTCCTTCTGACTCCGTCCCAAACAATTTAAGGCCTCCTTGCTAGGTCTTTCCTGTCGGTCACAAGAGAAACTGATTTGTCTCTATTCCTTTTTTAAAAAAATATTTTTATTATTAAAATATAAACAAAAATATAAAGACAATACAAAGACAAACAAAACCCCACCACCTACAAAACCCACACCACATTCTACATATATACTTTTTGTCATCAACAGAATATATAATATATTACTTTACGTATTAATGAGAGAATAGTATTAGACTCTTAATTCAAATGTTTTAAATTAAAAATAATCTTGCATTTTCTCTGTATTCATCTCCTACTATTAATCTTTCACCCTATTTTCTGTCATCTACAGTTGTACTGATTTTCCTTTCCAGCCATTGGTACCATTGGTGCCACACAAGATAATAGTCACTTTCTTCCTTATCCTGGAGTTCCAGCGTCAATTTATCCATTTCGGCACATTCTGTTATCTTTGAGATGATTTTATCTTTGGTTGGGAGTTGGTCTAATTTCCAGTTTTGAGCAAACAGTAATTGTGCTGCTGTCAAAATATGTATAATAAGGTATTTCGTCTCTTTGGTGTATTGTGCTGCTATCATGCCGAATAAAAAGAATTCTGGGCAATCTTCTACTTGTAGGTTCGTTATTTCCTCAATGATTTTCTTTATGTCTTGCCAATATTGTTGAGCCTTCGTACATTTCCACCAAGCATGATAATATGTCCCCTTTTTTGTTTTATACTTCCAACAGAGCGAGGAGGCATTCGGGTATATTTTGGCTAATCGAGCCGGTGGTAGGTGCCATCTGTAAAACATTTTGATAAGATTCTCTTTATAAGATGTTTCTGTTTCTTCTAATAATTTGTATCTAAGAAGATAGTTGTATATTTTGGTTATCATCTTTTGTTCTGCACCTTGTAAAATCTTGTCCAATTCATTCAGGTTGTTCGAGATTCCATATTGTTTTTTGTCTACTGTGTATCTTGAGTGTATTTGGGTATGGGGCCACCAATCAATATTTATGCCACAATTTTGAAGTTGGTGTCTTGGAATAAGTTCGCCTTCCTGGTTTAATAGGTCTTGGAACCGCATCATCTTTCCTATCTCGAGAGTGTTTGGATGTATCAATGCCTCCATCGGGGACCACCATTTTGGTATTCTGGTGTAATGATTTTTCTTAATTTCCTGCCAAATCTTAAGTAGTGAAGCTCGAATTATATGTCATTAGAAATACATATGTCGTTTGTCCGGTCCGTCCCATAAGAAAGCATGCCATCCTCGTGTTAAATCGAAGCCTTCTAAATATAGAGTTCTTTTATTGTCCAATTTCATCCATTCTTTAATCCAGGTCAGCCCTGATGCCTTATAGTAGAGTTCCCAATCTGGTATTGCTAGGCCTCCTTTGTCTCATGAATCTTGTAAAGCTTTGATCTTAATTCTGGCCTTCTTTCCCTGCCATATATAAGTCATTATTGTTTTATTAAGGTTCTTGAAAAAAATCTCTTCCCAGATGTATTGGTATTACTTGGTATAGGTATAATACTCTTGGTAATATGTTCATTTTTATTGAGGCAATTCTGCCTATCAACGACAGTTGTAATCTATTCCAAATTTCCAAATCTTTTTTAATTTGTTTTAGTAATTTAGTATAATTGTCTTCTTTGATCGTAGTTGCTTTTGCCGTCAACCAAATACCTAAGTATTTTATCTTCTTTACTATTTGGATTCCTAATCCTTCTTCTAATTTCAACCTCTGTATCTGAGTCATATTTTTCGTCAGTACTTTCATTTTTTGTTTATTTATTTTGAGGCCTGCGACTTCCCCGTATTCCTCTATCATTGCCATCAGCCTGGGTCCAGATAGTCTTGGGTTTTCCAGAATGAAAGATTACATCATCTGCGAAGGTGAGCAGTTTGTACTCCTCTCCCCAAATCTTGAGACCTTTAATATCTTCCTCCTTCCTGATTTCATTTAGTAAAACTTCCAATGCTATTATAAATAATAAGGGTGACATTGGACATCCTTGTCGTACTCCTTTCTGAATATAAAAAATTTGTGTCATATTGCCATTTATTGAGATTTTTGCTGTTTGGTAAGAATAGATTTTTTTTTTATCAATTTGAGAAATTTCTCTCCACAAACATTGTAAGTGTTGTATTGTAAGAAAGGACCAATTTAAATTATCGAAGGCCTTCTTGGCGTCGAGAGATATTAGAGCCACTTCTTTGTCTATCTTCTGATCATAATATTCCAAAATATTTATCATCGTTCTCAAAATGAGAACCGCCCAGCTGCGCTGTTTAGGGTGACCCGCTCCCTACTTCAGGTGGGGGTACGGGAAGATCCCTTAAAGGGTCGAGCTGAGGATTTTGTACAATTCCTGCATGATAAAGTCGCTCAGATTCGGGAAGGCCTGGACTCCGATTGGGTAGATCCAGGGGAGGAGACGGGGGCAGGTCTTGAGAGCGTTATCTGGGAAGAGTTTGACTCTGTGGCTCCTGAGGACGTAGACAGGATTCTGGGCAAGCTTAACGCTGCCACATGTTTATTGGACCCGTGTCCCTCCTGGTTGGTACTGGCCTCCCGGGAGGTTACACGAGGCTGGCTCCAGGGGATTATAAATGCTTCTCTGAGTGAGGGTGTCTTTCCCGCCACCTTGAAAGAGGCGGTTGTGAAGCCCCTCCTCAAGAAGCCTTCCCTGGACCCGGCTATATTATCAAATTATCGTCCAGTCTCCAATCTTCGCTTTGTTGCGAAGGTTGTTGAGAGTGTGGTGGCGCGACAACTACCCCGATACCTGGATGAAGTTGTCTATCTGGATCCGTTCCAGTCGGGCTTCAGGTCACGATACAGCACAGAAACGGCATTGGTCGCATTGGTGGATGATCTCTGGAGGGCTCGGGACAGAGGTTGCTCCTCTATCCTGGTCCTATTAGATCTCTCAGCGGCTTTTGATACCATCGACCATGGTATCTTACTGCACCGGCTGGAGGGGTTAGGAATAGGGGGCACTGTTCTTCGGTGGTTCTCCTCCTTCCTCTCTGACCGTTCGCAGTTTGTGTTGGCAGGGGGGCAGAGGTCGACCTCGAGGCACCTTATTTGTGGGGTGCCGCAAGGGTCAGTCCTCTCACCCCTTCTGTTCAACATTTATGTAAAACCGCTAGGTGAGATCATCCGTGGTTTTGGGGTGAGTGTTCATCAGTATGCTGATGACACACAGCTATACATCTCCACCCCAGACCACCCCAATGATGCCCTTGCTGTGATGTCCCGTTGCCTGGAGGCCGTGCGGATCTGGATGGGGAGAAACAAGCTCAGACTCAACCCCTCCAAGACCGAGTGGCTGTGGCTTCCGGCGTCCCGGTATAGTCAGCTGGTACCATCACTGACAATAGGGGATGAGATCTTGCTCCCCACAGAGAGGGCCCGCAACTTGGGTGTCCTCCTGGATTCACGGTTATCTTTAGAAGATCATTTGACAGCCGTGGCCATGGGTGCCTTTTATCAGGTTCGCCTGATCCGCCAGTTGCGTCCCTTTCTGGATCGGGACGCCTTGCGCACGGTCACTCATGCCCTAGTTACCTCCCGTATGGACTACTGTAATGCTCTCTACATGGGGCTCCCCTTGAAAAGCACCCGGAGGCTCCAACTGGTCCAGAACGTAGCCGCGCGGGTGATTATGGGCGCAGCTCATTACGCCCATGTAACACCTCTCCTACGCAAGCTGCACTGGCTCCCGGTGGTCTTCCGGGTGCGATTCAAGGTGTTAGTTATCACCTTTAAAGCGCTCCATGGCTTAGGACCTGGGTACCTACGAGACCGTCTTTTGCCACCAATAGCCTCCCACCGACCAGTTCGTTCTCACAGGGAGGGACTACTCAGGGTACCGTCAGTCAAATTATGTCGACTGGCGATTCCCAGGGGGAGGGCCTTCTCTGTGGGGGCTCCAACCCTTTGGAATGAACTGCCCCCGGAGATACGGAATATCCCTGATCTCCGTGCTTTCCGCCGTGCCCTCAAGACCCTGATGTTCCAACAGGCAGGGCTAAACATACAAACATGCAAATGATTTTTTAAATGTTATCTAATTCTGGGTTTTATTTAATTGACCAAACTAAGTAACAATTTTAATTAGCAATTTTATGATGTTTGTGTGTCTATATTTTTCTTGACTGTACACCGCCTTGAGTCCTACGGGAGAAAGGCGGTATAGAAATATAATAAATAAATAAATAAATAAATAAATTGTTTTTAATCTGTCTCCTAGGTATGAAGCCATTTTGGTCTGGATGTATGTATTTGTGAATTATTGCTTTGAGTCTCTGTGCCAGTATTGACACTTTTTGTCTCTAAGTGGGTCCCACTTCCGTTAGACTCAGAGAATGAGGGAGTGGCAGGAAAGACCGGACTAAAGAGGAAAATGTCACCTCTAAGAAACCATAAACCATTCTTCCATCTCCTGCAGAGGGGAGTGAAATGTGGCCTGAAGGAGCTTTGCCTCCAGGAGCCCCTCCTACTTCTAGAAAGCCCCCTCCTCCCTGAGCTGGTGGCCTCGTCCTTGCTTCTGCCCCTCCACAAGGGGAGACTTTGCTTCTTGGAGCACCCACAACTTTCCTTTCCTCTCTTTGGGAAGACAAAGGGGTCCCGGGAAGAGAGACCAGGGTCCTTCTCCAGGCGCCTGAAGGTCCCAGCGCTTTGGATGGGGGACAAAACCTTCAGCTGAACCTGGCAGGAGTGAAGGGGGCTCCTGAGTTGTTTTGTCCTTTTGGTTCTGGGACTTTATCACCTCTGAGGATGGATGGATGGGGGGCACCAGCCCAGACCCCCCCGCCCATGGCCTGATCTGGGGGTCCTTCTGGAGCCACAACTCCTGCCTGAGGATCAGGAGGCAGCCGTAGTTAGGAGGGGCCATGGCAGAGTTTTGGGTTTTGCCCCAGTCACTCTCTTTCCTGGGCCACCTGGCTCCCTTCACAGCCACTCACGCCCTGCTCGCCTCCAGGATGGACTACTGCAGAGCTCTCTCTGTGGGGCTGCCCTTGGAGAGCATCCGGGGACTCCGACTGAGGCAGAAGGCAGCTGCGAGGACAGTTGTGTCTCTGCTGAAACAACGCTGGACAAAGAACAAAGGGACCTCGACTTACAATGGTTCTTTTAGTGACGGTTCAAAGTTACGATGACACTAAAAAAGGACTTATGACCCTTTTTCATGCTTTCAATTATTGCAGTATCCCCATGGTCACGGGATCAAAACTCAGATGCTTGGTAACTGTCTCAAATTTATGACGGTCGTAGTGTCTCGGACTCAGGTGATGGCCTTTGGGGACCTTCTGGCAAGCAAAGTCAATGGGAAGCCAGATTTGCTTAATGACCATGTTGCTAACTTAACAACTGCGGTGATTCACTTAACAACTGTGACAAGAAAGGTTGTAAAATGGGGCGAAATTCACTTAATGACTGCCTTATTTAGCAACATAAAATTCTAAGCTCCATTGTGGTCATAAGTCGAGGACTGTCTATAGATGTTGTGGAGGTTTGTAGACCGCAACCTTATCCACTTACAAATGACCAAACAGACAGGTTTCAGAAGAGTTTAAAATAAACTGGTTTAATAAGATAAATAAAACAAAGTCTATAAAAAGAGAATCAGTGATCAGCTTCCTTTTGCAGTGTCCATTCAGCTCTTTCTGCAATTGGAGTTCGGGTGTTCCTTCCTCAGAAGGAGGAGGCTTTAGTGACTTCAGCTCTGCCTCTGTTCCCAAACTGCTCCCGAACCTGAAATGATTTGCCTGCTGGAGAGCAGCTCCTTTTACACTGTGTGAGTGGCAGTTACAAAAGCCCGGGAAATTCAAAAACAGGAACTGCGCTCTAATTGGCCCATTCAAATATTTAAACCAAGAGCCAATCAATAGGCACAGCAACTGTGAGGGAATTTTCTCTCACAATAGACTTATTTCGAAGCCTCCTTCCCAAATAGTGAAGCGACATTTGACACAAAGACACACAATCATGCACAAAGGGTCAGAGTGTGACAGAAGGGGATGAATGGAGGCAGGTGGGAAGTCCTGGGACTTTGCTGCCTTCAGACGGAGCCCTTCCTCCCCTGGGATGAGCCCCGAGTTAGATCCCCCAGTGGGATCACACACACACACACACACACACACACACACACACACACACACAGAGTGTGGGTGTTGGGGGGGGCTGTGCAGGTTCCCTCTTGCCTGGGAGGGGTCCCCTCCCTGACAGCCTCTTCACCTGGAAGCCAAGAAAAGGGGGAGTCAAAGGCAGCAGCCAAGAAGGGCTGAATTCAAACTCTCTGCTCCCATTTTGCCAGCTCTGAGCCAGCCGGGAGAAGGGAAACGATCCGGGCAAAGCAAAGGGGAAGAGAGATTTTTTCTTTCCGGCCTCCGTCCCAGAAAAGACCAGCAGGGAGGCATGGAAGATGCAGGAAAACGGATCAGCTCTTCTCCCCTGTTGGGAATCCTCCCCCTGCGGCTCCTCCTCCTCTTCCGGGCTGAGGAAGAAGCCTTCTGCTGGGGAAAGGTCTCCCCTCCCCCGTCCCAAATCCAGCTCTGGTCTCCAGGGACAGGATGGCCGGAGCTGCTCCGGGACCCCCAGGTGCCCCATCTGAGCTTCTGGGGTCTTCCTGCTTCAGCCACAAAGGATGGTGGAGGCAGCCGCCGTTTTCCCAGGGCCCCTCCGGGTAACACAACTCTTGAAGTGGGGATGTTGTAGACCAAAACTTGTGTGGTTCCTTCTTGTGGGTTCTTTGTCCTGAGGCTCGGCCAGAGCTTCCCAAGAGGCCCATTTCCCTTAAGGACGGGGTGGGTGAGTTTCCCCACCTCTGCTGCCCTGCAAATCCTCTTTTCCATGGGGCTGACATGGAACCTCCTGGACCTGCCAAGAGGAAAGTGGTTTCTGGAGACCAAGAATTCCCTCAGCCTGTTCCAGCTCTTTACCCCTCCACACAGGGAGAAGCTTTCCTTGTCACACGAGATCCTTTCCTCTCTCCAACGATCCCACTGATTACCTCCAGATTAAAGAGTATTTTGGGGGATGCAATCCGATGGGATGCAGCTGCCCCTCTTCCCCCCAAATAACCATCATTCCCCCTAACACAGTCCTGGCTAGGTTGTTTTCTCCTTTGGCTTTGCAAAGGGGGATTTTTCTCATTTCTCTTGATCTGAAAGGGTTCAGGGCAGCCAGCAGCACATTCTGGGGCCTCTGCCCACCTGCTCCAGGCACAGAATCCACCTCCGTCCCTTTGGGCCATCACCAGCGGTTCTTCCAGGGTCTCTGGTTGAGAAGGGCGTCCAAAGTGCCTGGGATCTCTGGTCCCTCCAGGCTGGCTCTTCAGGACCAAGCAAGCATCCCTCTCTGGGGTCCCAAGTGGGTCCCCTAAGTGGATGGAGGGAGTCTGCCCAGGGCTCCCTTCCTTGGAGTTGGGCAGAAACGGCCCTTCCCAACCTTCTCCCTCCCTTTTGGCCTCCCTCCTGAGGAGGGGAGGGGGATCCAGCCAGGCTGAGTCTTGGATGAGATTAGCCCATCAACCTCACAGTCCATCTGAGGGGCCATAAGGGGCCAGGCAGGCAGACTGATTGACAGATGTAATAGTAGGGGGGCTTAGATCCCACTCCCTCCCATGAGGGTCCCCCAACCTTCCCCCCACCCGAGTCTTGGAGAGGATTGACCCACCCAACTTTCTGTTGGAGATCCATAAGGGGCCCAGATAGACACACAGACATACACACAGGGTGGGGGGGGGGAAGCCTTGTCTCTCTCTCCCAGAAGGGGTCCCAAAATGTCCCCCTCCCAGCCTCCTGCAGGGAACCCCCAGCAACGCTGCCAGCAGCTCCTTTCCTGCAGGGAAATCCTGGATTGTCTGGGTGGGGGACAGTGATCACTTTGGGGGTCTCCCCAGCAATGCTGGGGACACCCCCAAAGGGCAGGAGGGATTTATTTATTATTTTATTTATTTATTTAATTTGTCAGCAAGTACAAGGAAACAAGTATCAGTATAAACATAGACATGGACATTATAAAATGGCCAAAATAAATGGAAATAAATAGCAAAACATAGCCATAAACACATGACATGAGTACAAATAGGATAGGATAGAATAGAATAAGAAATAGGAATAGGAATAGGAATAGGAATAGGATTCTTTATTGGCCAAGTGTGATTGGAGACAGAAGGAATTTGTCTTTGGTGCAGAAGCTCTCAGGGTACATAGAAGAAAAGGGGGGACGGTCGGAGGGGGAGGGGGAAGGGGAAGGGAGGGGGAGGAGGAGAGGAGGGAGGGGGAAAGGGAGGGGGAGGGGAGGGGCAGGGGCAGGAGGAGGGAAGGGGAGGGGGAGGGGGGGCTGGGGGACCTTAGGGACCTCTGGAGAAGAGGGTGGGGGGGGTCCAGGGGAGGCACTGGAGGGTCGAAGGGGAGAGACTTCCAGATGTTTCCTATTCTTAGGGCTGAAGTCGAGAGGGGAGGGAAGGCCTGTGGTTGGAAGGGGAGGAGAGCCCTGGGGATAATTAATATGGTGCTTGGAGGCAAAGGGGGCAGGAACAGGCAGGGCCTTATGGGAGGAGAGGATCTTCTGCACTAACTAAGCTGAGGGAGGGAGGGAGGGAGGGAGGCAGACTACTTCAAGGCCATCCAGGCCTAAACTTTCTCTCCTCTGAGGGCTCTGAGGGCTTCCATGGGGAGCAGAGACTCTCCTCATGAAAGGCCTCGGCCTCTGAAATACAGCCAGGGCCCACAGGCAGCTCGGAGGCCCCAGAGGGAAACCTCCAGGAGGGCAGAGGGGCTCCTGCTTGGGCTGGGGTCTGGCTGGATGACCTCTGAGGGCCCCTCCGGCCCTGGATCCTCTGGGGCTTCCCTGAAAGAACCAGGAGGGGCTGCTGGTCTCCCCCCCCAACCTCCCTCCCCCCCTTTGGGGAACCTTCCCGACTCCTGGCTGGAGAGGAGAGAAAATCTCCCCTCAGCTTTTTTCTCCCCTCAAAATGGAGGGAGGGAGAATTGCCTCAGGAAAAAAGAGGCCACAAAATGGAGGAGGCTGCGGGGTCTTTGCCTGCTTTAGCTGTCCTGCTCGCTGCCTGTGGGGGCCAGCTGGGGCTGAAAGACCAGACTGTAGGCTGCCCCCTACAGGCAGTGTGAGGGACAGCTAAAGCGTGGAAAGAGGATCCCGAGTGCTGGACAGGGGATTCTGGGAGTTGAAGTCCAGAGGCCTTTGCTGAGGTTGAGCCACCTGCCCTGTGAGGCCCTGAACTGGACACTCGGACAGATGACCTCCACTGAAGGGCCCCCAAGGGGGGGAGACCCAACCCCCCCATCCCCTTTTCCCTGATTTCACGGGGGCAGGAGGGGGATATGGGACACTGGGGGGCAACCAGGGAATGAAGGATTTTTCCCTCTTTTTTAACATATATATATATATATAATATTTATTTTCCTCCTCCATCAGCAGAGGATCTAAAGCCTCCACCTTCTTCCTTCTGGTTCCGTTGCTGGGCAGAGGCCGAGGCAGAGCCGGGGGAGCCGAGGGGGGGAGGAAGGGCCAGGCCTCCCTTCCCCCCTCAGAGCCTCCATCCTGGCTTCTCTCCTCAGGGGGGACCTGCTGGCCGATCGGCCCAGGAAGCTCTTTGGGGGCCCCAAAGCCTCTGGATCCAGGGGGGGAGGAAGGTGGGAGCCTGGATGGAGACCATGGGAGAGAAGCCGGAGAAGCTCTTCCTCCTGCGAGGCTCCTCTTCAGCCGAGAGTCTCCTCCGCCCAGTGTGGGGAAAGGTCCCCCCGGCCTCCCTGAGAGGAAAGCAGCCCCAGCCGCCCCTGCCCCCCTCCCCTGGACCTCTCCTGGGCCCCCGTCTCTCTCTGGCCCCCTCCCCTCTGGGCCCCTCCAGGCTCCAGGGAGACCCGGCAGAGACCCTCCGGGAGGAGAGGAGCCCCTTCCCAGGCCTCCGCCTGGCCTTCCACCCAGAGCCCCCCAGGACCTCCTAGCCAGGCCCTGAGAGGAGAACCTGGGATGGGGACCCTCCTCTCCCTTCAGATCAGCCCCCTCCCCAATTCTCCCTTCTGGGCAAAGGGGGACGTCTCCGTCTTCCTCATCCAGAGAAGAGACGCAATCCGTCAACAATGGATCCCAATGAACCAGGGACTCAGGTGCCCCAAGAGCAGCTTCAAAGCACTCGGAGGCTTTTTAGGGAAGGGGGCTTCACCCCACAGCCTCAGAGATGGGAACGTCAGAGGGGTCCCACTTTTTAAAATCAGCTCCAATTTATGAAGTTCTGATATAAAAGAAAAGCCCAAAGAGGCCCCACTCTTCACCTGAGGCAGAATCCAAGAGGACTGATTGCTTCTTTAGCATTAGAAGAAAGGCAGCACAAGAGTTAAGGGTCACCAACCTAGAGTGGCACCAAACTCCATACTTCTGGGTGACCTTCTCCAGCAGACTCTGGGGACAAGAGACCCGGTTGAAGGACAGCAGAGGTCAATTCCCTTGTTATTGAACTATCTTCCTCCAGCATCCCTTTCCTAACACGTCCTGACAGGAAGGACCACAACCACTACAGGAATTGACCCCAGGAGTGTAGTTGTGGCTTTTCACAAACAACTTTTTCTCCATCCTGTCCTCTGCACATGGAGCCCAGAAGAAGCTCAGGATCCCAAGAGGAGAAGTTGCTTCTCCCTGTAATTAATAATGATTATCTGGGCCTTGGAGATCTCCATACCTGTGATAGAGAGAGCAGATTGAAGCCATAAGTAAAGGATCTTGAATCAGAAAAGGATAAATTTGTCAAGCTCTGTGGGAACAAGTTTTGGGACAGGCAGGATCTGTGCTCTTGATTGTACCTTTTTCTCCTTTCCAGGTGAAGCTGAGTGTTTCTCTGTTTATATCAGGAAAGTCGCTGGCATTTCCTTCTTCTGAGAGTGTTTTGAATTCTCCCAACTGTTCCTGCTGTGGGTGTTAGGAACAGGAAGAGGATTAATAAAGCTCCATGAATTATGGACCTCCTGCTTTTTCTTCTGATGCTGCTTTTGTCCCATCCAGTCTCTGGGAAGCTTAGAAGGAAATGCCCTCTGAGTTTGGAGCACCAGGATGGAAAACAACCATGGAGCTATTACAGGCCAGGAGACCATCTCATTGGTATAGTCGCAACTGAAACACAAGTATCACCTATAATGTTGCCTTTCCACAGTGCTCCTATACCTTCTCATGCGTAAGTCATTCAGGGTGATGGAGCTGCATCCCCTCCTAACACTCTCCTTCTTTTCTTCTTATTTCACTTACTTTTATATTGCAGGCCTTGTCTAATTTCCTGAATGATTTTGATTTCTATAACTTGCCTCCTTTTTTATTTTGTAGAAAAGACTCAAATCCAAAGATGGGGTTATAAAAACCTGAAGGCAATGCAGATTATTTTCCTCTCTCTGTTCACTCCTGAATTCATCAGTTGAATTCATTTTGTTTAAAGGAGGGACAGTTGTAGTTGCCTCTGCCCAGCCCATTCCCAGATTTCTATAACCGATTATTGGTTTTGGGTCAATATTGGCTTAAGACTCAATAGGCTTGTGGAGGCAAAAAGGAATAAATTCTTTTAAAAAGTTACTTGTTACTGTTGATAATAACTTGAACATTTTTCTACAGTGTGGCTTCTTTCCCTTTTATATGCACCCTACCATTCATTTTCACCATTCAAGGGGTCAACAAGAACTCCCAGCTCCTGCACAACCTCACACTGGGCTACAACCTCCATGACAACTATTTGAACACTTTACACACTTCAGATGCCTTGCTGGACATGCTCTCCACTGGAGAAGCCAATGTCCCCAACTACGGCTGTGGAAGGAAGGAGAACCTTCTGGCTCTTCTTGATGCAGCTGACAGGGACATCTCCATCCAGGCATCAACATTAGCAGCACCTTACAAAGTCCCACAGGTTTGTGTGTGTTTTTTCTCTCTCTGGTAAAGTGAAGGGCGGGTGAGCAATAGATGCAATCATGTCTCCTCCATGGAAGTCAAGAGTTGCTTTTCTCCATATTAGCAAAGATGTCAGTTGTGTTTTTTTCTCTTACGTTCTTGTTCAAATTTCTCATACAAGGCCTGAAAAGCAATAAGGTCATTGAAGAGGATTTTCTCCCGGCTATTCAGCTATTCAAAATATATCCTATTTGCGGATAAACTATTGGCATGTTGATTTTTACATAGATATAACGCCTGCCATATGCAGTTGTATTCAAGCTGGCAATAGTAGCATCTATATATATATATATATATTTAAAAATGGAATAAAAAGGAATCTAGCAATTACAAGCCAGTTAGACTAATAGATATTGTGGCTGAAATATATTGCTTGTTCCTCTTGAGTAAATTTGAGATTGGGTGGAACAAAAGTGAATTCCTTGCAGAAGAACAAAAAGGTTTAAGTAGAATAAAGAGTTTCATAAAGTTGTATAGTAATCAATCAACTAATAATCTAATATTGTCAACACATTAGTTTTGAAGTATCTAATTACACAATAGGTCAGTCGGGTAAACCACAGTTTTCTAGCTTTTATAGATGTTAGTGCAGCAATATTTTGGGTATAATAAATTATAGGTGGAAATGTGGAATTTTTTTAAAGTGAATTGATTTTGAAATGTTTTTAAGAGAGGAGTAAAATGTTTTATGTTGGTTATTAGATGTGATTTAAAAGAAACATTGATTTGATTTGGGTCTTTGACGTAAGGAAAATATATGAAATACTGATTGTTAAAATGATAAGTCAATATTATAAAGAGCTGTTTAGATTTGGAGTTTTAGGGTGATTACATAGTAGAATGTCAAATGCTATAAGATGCTAGACGGAATGATAAAAATTGGGTTTAGATTTGTTCTTTTTTTCCCTTTTTTTTCTTTAAGATGTTAATGGATGAAATATGGAACTTATGTTTTTTTTTTTAATTTTTTAAAATTTTATCAAGTTACATAATATTACAATTCTACTAGCATCGGTTAAGCAGTGTTTGTACATATATACAGGATATATACATGGTGTCTCTTAAATTACTTATTCCTTTTAGTGATCACACCATCCCTTACTCCTTCCTTTATTTTATCATCCATCCATTTATACCACCCTTTCCATACCGTATAATAATCCGAATTTTCATCCTCATTTATCTGATAAGTTAGTTTACTCATCTCCGCGCATTCAAATACTTTTCTAATTATATGCTCTTCTGGTGGTAATCCCTTTTCTTTCCAATATTGTGCATGTATCAGTCTGGCAGCTGTAGTAATGTGTATTATTAGATACCTCTTTTTTTTTGCCTTAGGCCCTTTTTAATATTCCCAGGAGAAATGTTTCTGGTGCCAAATCAATGTCTTCTCCAACTATTTCTTTTATCCATTTCCGAATCTTTTTCCAATAGTTCATCGCTTCGGGGCATGCCCACCACATATGGAAGAAGGTACCCTGGCGGTGGCCACACTTCTGACAATTTGAATTTGTATTTGGGTAAATTTTGGCTAAACTTGCGGGGGCTAAATGCCACCTGTATAGCATTTTATATTAATTCTCTTTATACGTTACTGCTCTAGTCAATTTAAAGTTCTTATTCCAGATAGTTTCCCAATCATTCAAATTTATACTATGCCCAATGTTCTTTGCCCATGCAGTCATTCGATTTTTAACCACCTCCTCCACCCTATCGTATTCTAATAAATAATTGTATAATTTGGCCAACATTTTTTTCCCGTTCCCATCAAAACCTTATCAAATCCGTTTGATCCTATTTCTACACCGAATTCCTCCTTATCTTTTTGATATCTAGACCACCAGTCACTTACTGGTGTAAGTATGGCCACCAGTCAATATTAATACCTTGTTCTCTCAAAGAATCCTTGGATTTGAGATTTCCTCCGGCATCCAGAATGTCCTTATATCTACACATTTTCTCCATTCCCAACATATTGGGATGTATCAAGGCCTCCATTATAGAGAGCCACTTTGGGACTTTCATATATTGCCGTTGCCTAATCTCAGTCCAAGTTTGTATTAGTGTGTCCCTAATTTTGTGCCTATGAAAGTATGGTTTTTTTCCCCTATCTTTATCCCATAGGTACGCGTGCCACCCTCTCTGCAAATCGTGGCCTTCCAGAGTTAGGATTTTTTGTTTTCTCCAGACTAAATTAGCTGCCTTATATTATATTTCCCAATCAGGGAGTCCGAAACCCCCCCCTGCTCCTTTTTTCCTGTAAAATTCTAAGAGAGATCCTAGGTCCCCCCCGCCAGACGAATTTCCTAATATATTTATTCAATTCTGAAAAAAAAAATTGTCCAAATTTACCAGTATCGTTTGGAACATACTTATACCGGATCAAACCCTTGCTCTAAAAAGATGTGTTTTATGTTTTATGCTTAAAAATAAATAAAAGATTTTTCAAAAAAAAAAAAAAGTTTAAGTAGAGTAAAGAGTTTCATAAAGTTGTATAGTAATAAATCAATTAATAATCTAATATTGTCAACACATTAGTTTTGAAGTATCTAATTACACAATATGTCAGTCGGGTAAACCACAGTATTCTAGCTTTTATAGATGTTAGTGCAGCATTTGACACAAAGAGCAGATCAACCCTGGGTCTACGGCTGATGTTATGTAATGCCAGGTCAGTGGTAAATAAAGCCCCCCTCATTCATGATCTTATTTCAGAGGGGGGTGCTGACCTGGCAGGGATTACGGAGACCTGGTTAGGCCAGGAGGGAGGAGTTCCCCTTGTGGAAATGTGCCCGCCAGGTTTCTGTGCATTCCATCAGCCAAGGACTCAGGGAAGGGGTGGGGGAGTGGCAGCAATCATTAGAGAAAGTCTTTGCCCGAGGGAGGCCACTGTTCCTCAGATAGCCGGATGTGAGTCCCTCCTTGTGAAGTGGGGTCAGGAGATTCAGATGGGCCTACTGATTGCGTACCTGGCTCCCTGCCACGTAACAGCGGTCCTGCCTGAGCTGCTCGACATTATAGCCGGGGTGGCGGTGGAAACCCCCAGACTTATTGTTATGGGGGATTTTAACCTGCCATCTGCTGGTGAGATGTCAGAGACGGCTCAGGAGTTCATGGCTTCCATGACGGCCATGGGCCTGACCCAGGTAGTTCAAGGCCCCACCCACTTGGGGAATCACTCTCTGGACTTGATTTTTGTCTCTGATCAGTGGCTGAATGATCTAAGAATAGGGGATATAGACATCAAGCCCTTGTCATGGTCTGATCATTCTCTCCTTCACATGGACTTTCAAGTCACTTCCACCCACCGCAGGGAGACGGAACCAACCAAATGGTTCCGTCCCAGGCGCCTGATGGACCCCGAAAGGTTCCTGATGGAGCTTGGGCCATTGCCTGAGACTCTGGCTCACGACTCGACTGAGGACCTGGTGGTCGCCTGGGACAGGGCGGCTACTGGGGCCTTGGACCGCGTCGTGCCTTTGCGGCCTCTGACCCGATGCCGATCTCGTCTAGCTCCTTGGTTTTCCGATCTGAATCTGACCGAACACAGGTGAGATCTTATATTAAGACCTACCTAGTGGCGATAAGAGCGGCGAAGTCTAGCTACTTCTCCGCTCTTATTGCATCTGCAGAGAACCACCCAGCTGCGCTGTTTAGGGTGACCCGCTCCCTACTTCAGGTGGGGGTACGGGAAGATCCCTTAAAGGGTCGAGCTGAGGATTTTGTACAATTCCTGCATGATAAAGTCGCTCAGATTCGGGAAGGCCTGGACTCCGATTGGGTAGATCCAGGGGAGGAGACGGGGGCAGGTCTTGAGAGCGTTATCTGGGAAGAGTTTGACTCTGTGGCTCCTGAGGACGTGGACAGGATTCTGGGCAAGCTTAATGCTGCCACATGTTTATTGGACCCGTGTCCCTCCTGGTTGGTACTGGCCTCCCGGGAGGTTACACGAAGCTGGCTCCAGGGGATTATAAATGCTTCTCTGAGTGAGGTTGTCTTTCCCGCCGCCTTGAAAGAGGCGGTTGTGAAGCCCCTCCTCAAGAAGCCTTTCCTGGACCCGGCTATATTATCAAATTATCGTCCAGCCTCCAATCTTCGCTTTGTTGCGAAGGTTGTTGAGAGTGTGGTGGCGCGACAACTACCCCGATACCTGGATGAAGTTGTCTATCTGGATCCGTTCCAGTCGGGCTTCAGGTCACGATACAGCACAGAAACGGCATTGGTCGCATTGGTGGATGATCTCTGGAGGGCTCGGGACAGAGGTTGCTCCTCTATCCTGGTCCTATTAAATCTCTCAGCGGCTTTTGATACCATCGACCATGGTATCTTACTGCACCGGCTGGAGGGGTTAGGAATAGGGGGCACCGTGCTTCGGTGGTTCTCCTCCTTCCTCTCTGACTGTTCGCAGTTTGTGTTGGCAGGGGGGCAGAGGTCGACCTCGAGACACCTTATTTGTGGGGTGCCGCAAGGGTCAGTCCTCTCACCCCTTCTGTTCAACATTTATGTAAAACCGCTAGGTGAGATCATCCGTGGTTTTGGGGTGAGTGTTCATCAGTATGCTGATGACACACAGCTATACATCTCCACCCCAGACCACCCCAATGATGCCCTTGCTGTGATGTCCCGTTGCCTGGAAGCCGTGCGGATTTGGATGGGGAGAAACAAGCTCAGACTCAACCCTTCAAAGACCGAGTGGCTGTGGCTTCCGGCGTCCCGGTATAGTCAGCTGGTACCATCACTGACAATAGGGGATGAGATCTTGCTCCCCACAGAGAGGGCCCGCAACTTGGGTGTCCTCCTGGATTCACGGTTATCTTTAGAAGATCATTTGACGGCCGTGGCCAGGGGTGCCTTTTATCAGGTTCGCCTGATCCGCCAGTTGCATCCCTTTCTGGATCGGGACGCCTTGCGCACGGTCACTCATGCCCTAGTTACCTCCTGTATGGACTACTGTAATGCTCTCTACATGGGGCTCCCCTTGAAAAGCACCCGGAGGCTCCAACTGGTCCAGAACGTAGCCGCGCGGGTGATTATGGGCGCAGCTCGTTACGCCCATGTAACACCTCTCCTACACGAGCTGCACTGGCTCCCGGTGGTCTTCTGGGTGCGATTCAAGGTGTTAGTTATCACCTTTAAAGCGCTCCATGGCTTAGGACCTGGGTACCTACGAGACCGTCTTTTGCCACCAATAGCCTCCCACCGACCAGTTCGTTCTCACAGGGAGGGACTACTCAGGGTACCGTCAGCCAAATTATGTCGACTGGCGACTCCCAGGGAGAGGGCCTTCTCTGTGGGGGCTCCAACCCTTTGGAATGAACTGCCCCCGGAGATACGGAATATCCCTGATCTCCGTGCTTTCCGCCGTGCCCTCAAGACCCTGATGTTCCAACAGGCAGGGCTAAACATACAAACATGCGAATGATTTTTTAAATGTTATCTAATTCTGGGTTTTATTTAATTGACCAAACTAAGTGGCAATTTTAATTAGCAATTTTGTGGTGTTTGTGTGTCTATGTTTTTCTTGACTGTACACCGCCTTGAGTCCTACGGGAGAAAGGCGGTATAGAAATATAATAAATAAATAATAATAATAAATAAATATTATGGAGGAAATTGATTGCCTGCAAAATGTAACTAGCCTGTTGGCCCTGATCCAAGCCCTTGTTTGAGAGGGAGGTTGTGGCTCAATGGAGCCACGAGAAAAAGGATCGATACTTACCAAGGGGTAACACAGAAGAATGAATATTTGAACCCTTGTTTTTCAGTCTGGATATTAATGACTTACCAGGACTAAGGACGGATTCTCATGTATATGGCTAAAGTGCTAAAATATTTACTTATTTAGTATATGGCAAAGGTATAATTAGCCAGGAGTCTACAATGTTAGTCCATAGTATTTGTTTCGCTGCCAAAGAGTGTGAGTCCATTCAGTTTGTGCCCATGAGCTTTTCCAGGGTTCACCACAGGGGGTGAATCAGCTCCACACCAGAAAGACGAGAGGTGTCCTGTGGCATCATCTGGGCCTTCTCTCGCCACCGATTGTGCCTCACAGTTGGGTGTCACATCCAAGCAAGTCCAGCATTGTTAGGGGCCTGACATCTGTACCAAACATTTATTTATTTATTTATTTATTTATTTATTTATTTATTTATTTATTATTATTATTATTATATTTCTATACCGCCTTTCTCCCGTAGGACTCAAGGCGGTGTACAGTCAAGAAAAATATAGATACACAAACATCATAAAATTGCTAATTAAAATTATTACTTAGTTTGGTCAATTAAATAAAACCCAGAATTAGATAACATTTTAAAAAATCATTCACATGTTCATATGTTTAGTCCTGCCTGTTGGAACATCAGGGTCTTGAGGGCATGGCGGAAAGCACGGAGATCAGGGATATTTCGTATCTCAGGGTGGAGTTCATTCCAAAGGGTTGGAGCCCTCACAGAGAAGGCCCTCCCCCTGGGAGTCGCCAGTCAGCATAATTTGACTGACGGTACCCTGAGTAGTCCCTCCCTGTGAGAACGAACTGGTCGGTGGGAGGCTATTGGTGGCAAAAGACGGTCTCGTAGGTACCCAGGTCCTAAGCCATGGAGCGCTTTAAAGGTGAAAACTAACACCTTGAATCGCACCCGGAAGACCACCGGGAGCCAGTGCAGCTCGCGTAGGAGAGGTGTTACATGGGCGTAACGAGCTGTGCCCATAATCACCCGCGCGGCTACGTTCTGGACCAGTTGGAGCCTCCGGGTGCTTTTCAAGGGGAGCCCCATGTAGAGAGCATTACAGTAGTCCATACGGGAGGTAACTCGGGCATGAGTGACTGTGCGCAAGGCGTCCCGATCCAGAAAGGGACGCAACTGGCGGATCAGGCGAACCTGATAAAAGGCACCCCTGGCCACGGCCGTCAAATGATCTAAAGATAACCGTGAATCCAGGAGAACACCCAAGTTGCGGGCCCTCTCTTTGGGGAGCAAGATCTCATCCCCAATTGTCAGTGATGGTACCAGCTGACTATACCAAGACGCCAGAAGCCACAGCCACTCGGTCTTGGAGGGGTTGAGTCTGAGCTTGTTTCTCCCCATCCAGATCCGCATGCCACATTTCCCACCAAAGCGGTACCTATTTATCTACTAGTGTTGTCACATGCTTTCGAACTGCTACTGTTTTCCCGAAAATAGGACATGTCCCGAAAATAAGGCCAAGCCTGATTTTTGGGGTGGGCGTAAATATACGCCCTCCCCCCAAAATAAGCCCTAGTGGGCATGGTCAGCACAGGAGACAGCTCTTCCCTTCCACCGATCACCTCAGGGCTTCTCGGCAAGTTCAAGAAGTTTGATTGAACTCGCAAGTTTTTTTTTTACCCTACAAAATATTTGCCTGCAGACAAGAGAGAGACACGCGACAGAGCTGCAAGGCAGGTAAGATGCACATCTTGTGTCTCCCCAGTCCCTGGTGAGGGGGGGAGAAGAGACAGAAAGAGGAGCAAGCCACATCTCACTCCACGTGTCTTGCTTCTCCCCCGCCCTACATGCCACCCCCCTCGATAAAGTGCCGGGTGCTGTGGAAAAGGGAGCCGGGTGGGCGCAGGCTTTGGGCGTCTGGGGCTGCCGGGAGTTGCCCGACAGAGAGGCAGGAGCGGGGCGGGAGTTTGCAGGTGAGGGATGGATGGATGGATGGATGGAAAGCGGGCGAGTGCCAAGAACATCAGGGAGATTCCTACCTTTGGTTGTCCGAGCGAACAGCTGATGAGAGGCTGTGTTGCTCTGCCATAGCAGCACAACACAGCAGCAGCCATGAGATGGCCATGCTTGCCACCTCCTGCACCCCCAAAATAATAAGAACCCCCCCCCCCAATAATAAGGCCAAGCCCTTATTTTGGGGTTCAAAAAATATAAGACAGGATCTTATTTTCGGGAAAACAGGCAGAAGCTGAGACAAGTGATGGGAGCTCACCCCGCCATGCAGTGGTAGAACTCGAACTGCCGGAACAGATCCAGTATCTTTAAGCCACTGAGGCTCCTACTTGCTAAATACATGTTGCTTTAAACTGATAGTACAGGACAATTATCCTGTGGGTTAGCGAAGCGGCAGAAAGCAAAGGTTGCCTTATGTGCAAATGTGGCGTGAAGGCAGGTACAGGGCAGCTTCACTCCTGCACTCTCCTCCCTTCCTTCTCCTCTTGTGACCCCCTGGCCGACTGTGGCTGAGCTGGGAACGTGCGCAGGCACAGGGAGACCCTCCTCTCCTCAAGCGAGCGCCAAAGCTCAGGAAAGGTGGCCGCGGGTCGGGCAGCAGCTCACTTAAGGAGGGTCTCCCCATGCATGCGCATGCTCCCAGCTCAGCCACAGCTGGCCAGGGGGTTACGAGAGGAGGAGGGGGAGGAGAGTGCAGGAGCGAAGCTGCCCTGGACCTGCCTTCGTCCCACATTTGCACCTAAAGCAGCCTTCGCTTCTGGCCGCTTCGGGATGGAGTCCAAAAAACGAAATAAGAGGGGCGGGGCCAACCAGTGATGGGAGAGGAAGGAAAACGCCTCACTTTGAAATGGCAACACAAATCCCCAAGGTAATTCCTATCTATGTTGGACAAGAGAGAGAGGAAGACATTGCTTTGGCAATTCCCATGACTTCCTAATACGCAACTATGACACATCCACCTGAACTTTTCAATGGCCTCAACAGAGTTCAGGTTCCTCCCTCAGGAAAGACGCTCCCTCCGCGCACGGCTGAAGAGCTGCCAGGGGTGGGCAATGACATGGCCAGGCGATGACTGGAGCATTAGTGGAGGAGAGAAGCCGTGTCCTGTTAAGACCCTCCTTAAGCGAGCGGCCGCCCACCCCACACACCCCTTTGCTGCGCTTTGCTCCCGGCCAGGGAGTTATGAGAGGAGAGGGGGAGGAGGAGGACGATTGCCCGAAGGGAGGGCGAGACACACACACAGAGAGAGAGAGAGAGGCATAGAGAGACACATACAGAGTGATACATAGAGAGCAGGGGAGAGGGGAAGAGAGGGAGAGGGACAGACACAGGGATACAGAAAGAGAGGGGAGAGGGGGAGAGAGACATAGAGAATGGTTGCGTGGCTGGATGGGACTGGGTGACTGGGTGGGAGTGACTGGGTGGGAGTGAGTGACATCGAGTTGGCCCTGCCCACCCAGGTTTTGTGGCTCCCGGTGTGGTTTTTTTCTGTAGGAAACAGGTCCAAGTGGCTCTTGGAGTGTTTAAGGTTGCCGACCCCTGGCGTAGACTCTGGAGAAAAGGTGGCTCCTTCTGAGATAATCATTCTGATTATTGATAAATCAAAGTCAAAAGTTTTGGTCTTTGGAAAACAAATGTGGCCAATACAGCAGGTAACACCTTTCTTTACTCAGTGTCACTTTTCTCTGAGACGGAATCTTGCATCTGCCGTCATCAAAGGAGATCACCTAAAGCAATGGCAGGATTGAATTTAAAGTTTAAAAGATGAATCTGGAAAAGAAAATCATAGCTATCCAGCTTTCTCCCCAATTATTAGAGAATATAATGCCAAAGTTACCCCCAAGCCCTTCAATTGAACTGAAGTTTGGGGCTTAATATCTACCTCTACTGGAACAAACCCAATCACAGCGCCTGAGGAGTATTTTGGGGATGGATAAAAGGACTTCAGGTGCTGATTCAGAGCTGAGTTGGGAATTTCCACAATTTCATCTTTCTCTAAAATCAGAGGAAATACAGTCATGTGAAAAGGAAAGTCCACCCTCTTTGAGTTCTTATGATTTTATGTATCAGGACATCTGATAAAAAACTACCTGCTCTTTAGCACTTCTTAAAAGGAGGTAAATACAACCTCAGATGAACAACAAAATAGGACATATTACACCATGTGATCATTTCTTTCACAAAAAGAAAGCCAAAATGGAGAAGCCAGGTTTGAAAAACTAAATGCATCTTATGATACAATAGCTTGTAGAATCACCTTTAACAGCAACAACATGAAGTAATCATTTTCTGTATGACTTTATCAGTCTCTCACAATGTTGTGAGTGTAATTTTGGCCCCCTCTTCTTTACAACAGTTCATTGAGGTTTGTGGGGGTTTGTTTCTGCCCAGCTCTCTGGAGGCCCCACCACCTCATTTCAATTGGGTTGGGGTCTGGCATTGACTGGGCCATTGCAACGCCTGGATCCTTTCCTTTTTCAGCCCCTTGCTGGTCTGCTTGGGGTCATCAGCCTTTTGCATTACCCAAAGTCCACCAAGCTTCAGCTGTCAATCAGATGGTCTCACACTGGACTCTGGGATGTTCTGGTAGACAGAGGAGTTCATGGCCGAGTCAATGATCGTAGGGTGCCCAGGTCCTGTGGCTGCAAAAGAAGCCCAAATCCTCACCCCTCCATCTCCGTGCTTGGCGGTTGGTGTGTCATGGTGTTATATGCTGTGTGTGGTTTCCACCAAATGTGGCTCTGTGCATTATGGCCAAACGTCTCCACTCTGGTCTCATCTGTCCAAAGGAGAATGTTCCAGAAGTCTTGTGGTTTGTTCAGGTGCAACTTGGGAAACCTCAGCCGTGCTGCCATGTTCTTTTTAGAGAGAAGTTTCCTCTTGGCAACCCTTCCAAACAAACCAAACTTCTTCAGTCTTTTTCTGATTCTGCTGTCAGGAACTGGAACATTTACCAGGCTCACTGAGGCCTGTAGAGTCTCAGGTGGAACTCTTGGGTTTTCTGCCATGTCTCTGAGCATTGTACGGTCTGACCTTGGGTGAACTTGCTGGGATGGTTCCTCCTGGGAAGATTCACAGCTGCCTCGAATGTTTTCTGTTATGTACATAGTTTTGGCGGGAGATTTAAAAGACAATGGGTCAATTGTGATTGGTCAGCTCCCTGGCCAGCAAGGTATATAAAGGGAGGTGTGTACCTGTAACCTTTGCTGAAGTCTCACTCTACATTAAAGAGCTGCTGTCATGTACTACCTTGCTCCTGCCTCTTCATTCCCACGACCCAACATTAGCAACAAAGGTGGGATCGAGGCACTGAGAAGCAAGCCAGAAAAAGAGCTACCAACAGCAAATTCAGCCTGGCTGATGAGCCTGTACATAGCAGGACTACCACGATGTCTGCATATGTACCGCCAAAGCCTTTCGACCAAGCCAGAGAGAAGTGGGGGTCATACATGATCCGGTTTGAGTGCTCTCTGGAAGCCAGTGACATTCAGGGCCTCCCTGGCAACCAAAAAAGAGCCCTCTTCCTGAGCCACTGCAGGCGGAAGGTCTTTGTCATGGCTGAGTCACTTTCGGAACCGACTCCAGTCCAGACCATATCATGGGAAGTGCTACAAGCCACGCTTAAGGCACATTACACCCCGGTACCATCCACGTTCGTTCAGCCCTACGATTTCTGGCAATGAGTACAGCGAGAAGGAGAGCCGATCAGCGCTTACATGGCTGCCCTGCATAAGGCTGCAACACATTGCGAGTACCGAGACCTCGATGATACGCTCCTAGAGCAACTAATCTGTGGCATTAGAGATATATGCCTACAGAGAAGGTTGCTCACAAAGCCTAACCTGATGCCTAACTTGATGAAGCAAGGGCACAGGAGTCATCTACCAAGGCTGCGGAGACTCTGCAATGACCAGCCACCTCACAAGTAACCCCGAGGTCGACACCGGTACACCGTGAGACTACCCAGACTGACAGCGAGGAAGAGTCAAACGAAGACGTCTTCCAAACCGAAAGACTGACACGCGAGCAGAGAGAGTGTCGCGGGAGCTGCTCAAGCTGCAGAGGGTCACACCAGGGACAGACCTGCAAGTTCAGGGATGCCATTTGCAGACACTGTGAGAAGAAGGGGCATTTGGCGAGAGTCTGCCGGGCAAGCCTACCGGTCAACCACAAGCCCAGGGACAGTTACAGCCAATCAGAGCCAGCGCGACACAAGTGGACCAGTAAAGATGGTGACCCCAGGAAAAGGTGCGAGCTTCAAAGCCACAAGACCTGCAGCACCAGGATCGGCCAGGCCAGCGCGACCATCAAAAAGAAGGTCCACACTATCCTAATGTGAAAGCTAAATGTTGGAGATGTGACTTTGATGTTGCAACTTATTATCATATATGGTGGACTTGTAAGAAAAACAAAGCATTTTGGATAAAGATTTGGTGGGTGATGCAGAATATCCTGAAAAGAAGATTGAAATTTACTCCGCAATTGTTTCTATTGGGTATAACAATGGACTGTTGAATCTAATAACAGCAGCAAGACTGTTGATAGCGCAACATTGGAAGAAAGACTTTTTGCCTACTATTGAAGAGTGGATATTGAAAGTTGCTAATTTAGCTGAAATGGCGAAAATTTCAGCATTTTTGAAGGATTATACTCAAGAAAGATATATGTTGGAATGGAGCAGATGGATTGATTATATTCAAAATAAGTATCAGACTAGAAAATATCAAATAGCTTATGAGTGAATGTTAAATCTTAAAGTTATGTTACTTATGGTGGAGTTAAGGGTTAAGGGGGGGTTGGTTAGTTTAATTGTTAATTGAAATACCTTGTATTTTGCTCTGGGAAGCCGGGGGGGGAGGGGGGGGGTTGGTTGGGGGTGGGGGGGTGGGAAAAGGGGTTGGGGAAAATTGTTGCTTTTCTTTAAAACTTTTCAATAAAAAAAGAAGAAGAAGAAGGTCCACACCATGGTCAAGATCGAAGGAGAACCCTGTGAGATAGAGATCGATACCAGATCATCCCTGTCCATCATGTCCTGGGCCACCCTGAAAACCGTCGTCCCCGGTGTAAAAAAGAATCAGCTCCAGATCCAGCGGATACGGCTTCGAGACTAAAAAGGAAACCGCATCTCTATGGAAGGAGTGGGCACGTTCCAGGTCACATATGGCGAGTACCAGAAGGAGCTACCCCTCACCGTGATCAGCGCAACCCTACCAAGCCTCCTGGGCCTGGACTGGTTCAAGACCCTAGAAATGGGCTTCACCGGCATCCACAGCACCAGCAGCAGCACCCTGAAGGACGACCTCATGCAGGAGTTCCAGGACATGTTCAACGACCGGCTGGGCAAATACGTGGGGACCCCTATTTCCTTTAATCTAGACCCTAACATAGCTCCAATCAGACTCAAGGCTAGATGATTGCCCTTTGCCCTCAAGCCCAAAATTGACTTGGAACTGGACAAGCTAATTAAGCAAGGGGTGTTAGTTCCAGTGGACCACGCCAAGTGGGAGACCCCAATAGTGACCCGGTCAAGCCAGATGGGTCTGTGCACATCTGTGCCAACTACAAATGCACATTAAATAAGGCTCTACAGCAGAGCACTTGCCCCATCCCAATTGTGCATCATTTACTCCATTCGCTGGGCCCTGGCAATATCTTCACAAAACTCGATCTTGCGGAGGTGTACCAGCAGCTACCGGTAGATGGCGCTACCGTGGAGGCCCAGACCATAGTAACTCACAGAGGTGCCTTCAAATATACCAGACTGCAGTTTGGAGTCAGCATAGCCCCCGGACTGTTCCAAAGTACCATGGAGCGTCTGTTACAAGGACTGCCAGAGGTGGTGCACTATTTTGATGATGTCCTCATTAGCGCAACAGACGAGAAACAACTAGGGGACAGACTCAGACTAGTATTGGAGAAATTCAGGGAGGCTGGCCTCCATGTAAAAAAGGAGCAAATGCATGATCACAGTGCCCTCTGTGGAGTTTTTGGGATACCGAGTGGACGGAATGGGCATACACCCCACCAAGAGCAAGATAAGGGCTATCCAAAATGCGCCCACACCAAAAAACAAATCGGAGCTACAGGCTTTCTTGGGTCTCCTTAACTTTTACGCCATCTTCCTGTGAGACAAGGCAACGGTCGCTGAATCCCTACACTGGTTATTGGCCAAAAATGCACCCTGGGTCTGGGGGAAGGGTGAAGCTGCCGCCTTCAACGCAGTGAAAAAACTTTTGGCCGCTGACAGTTTCTTAATTCAATATAATGCGATGCTGCCGCTTGTCCTAGTCTGCAACGCATCCCCTTTCGGCATGGGAGCCATCTTGAGCCATAGACTGCCGAATGGCCTAGAGGCGTCCATCGCATACTCCTCACGAATCCTGTTCAGCGGAGAACAAAATTACAGCCAGCTGGATAGAGAAGCCCTCGCAGCTGTCTCGGGGGTCAAGAAATTGACGAATACCTATTCGGGCGGAATTTTGAACTGGTCACAGACCATCGACCACTTTTGGGCCTCCTGGCTGGGGATCGGCCCACCCTTGCTGCATTGTCTCCACGCATGACACGGTGGACCATTTTCCTGGCAGCTTACTCCTGCCGACTTGTCCACCGACTGGGACTGAGTTTGGGGCATGCCGACACCCTCAGCCGCTGCCCATTACTGGACCTCCTAGAGGACCCAACTCCGGAGGCACCAGTTCTCCTTATTGATGTTTTGGACTCGGGGCCTCTCACTTCAACCAAAGTGGCGAGAGCCTCAGCTAAAGATCATGTGCTGAGAACTGTCATGAGCTGGCTGGCTAAGACTGAGGGCGGGGAATTCAAAGCATTTTCAAACAAGAAGAATGAGCTGTCTATGCAAAGGGGTTGTTTGTTGTGGGGTGACCGCGTTGTTGTACCCTTATGCTTAAGGGAAAAGGTTTTAAAAATGTTGCATGAAGGGCACCCCAGGATTGTAAGAATGAAGGGGCTGGTCAGGAGCTATGTCTGGTGGCCCCCAGATGGACAATGACATTACCGAGTGCGTGGGGAAGTGTAACTCCCGTCAGGAATTCAGACCAGATCCCCCAATAGCACCAGCCAGGGAATAGGAGAGACCCCAAGGCCCTGGGTGAGAATCCACATAGACTTTGCAGGCCCCTTTCACGGCCAAACGTTCCTGGTGATCATCAACGCCTACTCCAAATGGCTCGAGATTGCCCTAATGAAATCCACGACCTCCGAAGCGGTAATCAGAATGCTTTGGAAACTCTTTGCCACCCACAGCCTACCTGATACCCTTGTATCAGACAATGGGCCCCAATTCACGGCCACCCAATTTGAGGGGTATCTAGCAGAACTGGGAATCAGGCATGCCCTGTCTGCACCTTTTCATCCAGCCAGTAACGGCCTGGTTGAGAGATTCATGAGAACAGCCAAAGAGGCACTCTCACAGCTGGACGTGGGAGACTGGCAGGCCCGGATAGATAAATTCTTAGCAGCCCAACACGCCACCCCGTGTACAGCCACAGGGCGCAGTCCAGCCGAACTTCTAATGGGTAGGCAGCTTAGGTGCGCCCTTGACCGATTACCAAGAGCCTTGGTGGCGCAGCAGACTAAAGCACTGTTAAGTAACACCAGCTGCCTGCAATAACTGCAAGTTCAAATCTCACCAGGCTCAAGGTTGACTCAGCCTTCCATCCTTCGAGGTAGGTAAAATGAGGACCCGGTTTGTGGGGGCAATAAGCTGACTTTGTATAAAAAAGAACACCGCTTGGGAGGGGGGGCTGAAAGCCCTACTAAGCAGGTATATACAAAAGTATGAAGACTTGCTTAACGCATTGTAAGCCGCCCTGAGTCTCCGGATAAGGGCGGCATATAAATCGAACCAATAAATAAATAAATAAATAGACCCCAACTATTCCCCAGACAGATTCAAGGGGTGGACAAGAAGTTGAGGGAATTCCAGATAGGGACACCAGTGTTCGCCAAAAATTACGCAAATGGGCCCTTATCGGTAGCTGTGACGATTTCGGATAACACAGGCCCCAAGTCATACACCGTAGACATAGGAGACATGAAGATCTGGCGAAGGCACATTGATCAACTCCGGAGAAGGCTGGCCACCGAACCAGAACCGCAACCCCAAAGTCCAAGCCCTAACTTCCAAACGCTTCCCACAACAGCTAGCTCAAGCCCGATGAGATCCGGGGACTTATCTGGGAACTTCAGTGTCCAGCGCCACCCGAGCAGGACGCCTCTCCAGGCCGAGGAAAGCAACACCCCCAAAGTAATCCAGGAGGTTCCATTGGTGGAGCTGGGAGAAACAAAAGGTCCCTCCGATCAGCTCGACACCACGCCTCAGACTGAACAGTGCAGGTCAACCAGGCATAGGGAACGCCCTGGTCACCTGCGTGATTATGTATGCAAATGTACACCCTAAGTGCCTTCAGGGAGGGGAAGGGTGTTATGTATATAGTTTTGGCGGGAGATTTAAAAGACAATGGGCCAATTGTGATTGGTCAACTCCCTGGCCAGCAAGGTATATAAAGGGAGCTGTGTTCCTGTAACCTTGGCTGAAGTCTCACTCTACATTAAAGAGCTGCTGTCACGTACTACCTTGCTCCTGCCTCTTCATTCCCACGACCCAACATTTTCCACTTCTGAATAATCTTCTTTGCTATAGAATGATGGACTTTAAATTGTTTGGAAATGGCCTTGTAACCCTTCCCAGATTGATAGGCAGCAACAATTGCTTCTCTCAGATCACTGCTGGGGTCTTTAGCCTTTGCCATTCTGTTAACACACATCTCAATGCTGAGATCAGCAAACTCCTGAAACTTTGGCTTTTTTAGAGGCCGTCACACTTGTGATGATCGATTAATCCAGGTCCCTTGATCAGCAGCACCAGGCTGCCTCTCAGCCTCTTCACACCTATGGAAATAGTCAGGGTGTCCTTAGCCTTTCACACCTGGCTCCTCCATTTCGGCTCTCTTTCTGTAAAATAAAGGAGGACAGGGTGTTATATCTCCTGTGTTGTTGTTCATCTGAGGTTGCATTTACCTACTTTTTTTTTAATTGAAAAGTTTTAAAATATTTTTACAAACAAATTCCTCCCCCTTCCTCCCCTACCCATTCCCTTCTCCCTCCCCCCCCCCGACTTTCCAGAGCAAAATACAGGGTATAGCATTTAACAAACATAATCAAACATAAACAAACTAACTATAAGTTCTTAACTCCCCCTTACACTTTAACTCCCGCATACATACCAAAATATAAGAATAGAAGAATTCACCTAAATATTTCATTCATAAGCTATTTGCAACTTTTTAGTCCCATATTTGTTTTGTATATAATCAATCCATCTTCTCCATTCCAATATGTATCTTTCATTCGAACGATCCTTCAAATATGCAGAGATTTTAGCCATCTCCGCCAAATTAGCTACTTTTAATGTCCATTCTTCAATAGTAGGTAGGTCTTCCTTCTTCCAATACTGTGCCACCAAAAGACTGGCTGCAGTTATTAAGTTCAGAATCAAATTAGTCTCTATTACCGTACAATTATACCCAATAAAAACAACTGTGGAGTAAATTTTATCTTCTTTTTAAGAATATTTTGTATAATCCACCATATCTTAATTTTTTTACATGTCCACCATATATGATAATACGTTGCATCATTGCATTTACATCTCCAACACGTAGGTTGTAAACTTGGATACATACATACAAGCTAACATTTTGGGATCTAAGTGCCATCTATAAAACATTTTGTAAAAATTTTCCCTCAGGTTTTGGGCTTGAGTAAATTTTACATTTCTAACCCATATTTTTTCCCATGTATCCATCATTATTGGTTTCCTGATATTTTGTGCCCATTTTATCATACAGTCCTTCACTAACTCAGTTTCTGAATCTATTTCTATCAATGCATTATACAACCTTTTAATATGCATTGGGCTTTGATCCCTAAATTGTTTTATCAAATTTTCCTCATTTTGCAAGATACCAATTTTTTTATCCTCTTTCCATCTATTGTACAACTGTCCATACTGAAACCAAGTTTGAATTATCCTTTCTTCTTTTAATACCTCTAAAGACTTTAACTGCAATGTACCTCTTTCCATAATAAGAAGCTCTTTGTAAGTAATCACATCTTGTTTCTGTTCTACACTTATATTCTCTATCTTATGCCTAGGTATTGCCCATATAGGTAATTTATTATTTAATTTATATTGATACTTTTTCCATACATGTAGTAATGCATTCCTTAACATATGACTTTTAAAATTCTTGTCTACCTTTTTATCATATAGTAAATATGCATGCCATCCATATAACAAATCATATCCCTCAATATTCAATATTCTCTCTTCTGTTGAATTAATCCAATCACTAATTGCTGAGAGGGCAACTGCCTCATAATACAATCTTAAATTAGGCATTTTGAGACCTCTTCTTTCACGTATATCTTGCATTATTTTTTGTTTTATTCTCGGTCTTTTTCCTGCCCACACAAACTTAGTAATGCCCTTCTGCCATTCATTCAAATTTCCATCTTTTTTCAATATTGGTATCATTTGAAAAAGGAATAAGAACTTTGGCTAGATATTCATTTTCACTGCAGCTATCCTTCCCAGCAACGATAGTTGCAATTTTTTCCAGTTTTCCATCTCTCTCTGTATTTTTTGCCACAACAATTCACAATTATGTTTATATAATTTCGCATTTGATGTCATAACATAAACCCCTAAATATTTAACCTTTTTTACTGTTTCAAATCCCGTTATTCTTTCTATTTCTTCTTTTTGACTTATAACCATATTTTTAATTATTATCTTTGTTTTCCCTGCATTTATTTTAAATCCAGATACTTGTCCATATTGATTAATTATATCCATTAGACCTATAACCAATTGTACTGGTTGGGTCAAAGTCACAACCAGGTCATCTGCGAATGCTCGTACTCTGTAATCATCATGCTAATTTTAATTCCCCTTATTTTATCTGAGCCACGTATTTTATTCAACAGAAGTTCCAAAATCAAAATAAACAGTAATGGAGATAAGGAACATCCTTGTCCTGTTCCTTTTTCTATGTTAAAAGTTTCCATTAAACTACCATTAATTATTACTTGGGCTGTTTGTTCCTGATATATTGCCTTAATAGATTGTGTAAAATACTCTCCAAGTATCTCTTCAAGTATACTCTCCACGCATCTTTTCAATTATTTTCAGTAAAAAATTCCAATTCAATCGATCAAACGCTTTCTCCGCATCTAAAAATATAAGCACCGCAGGGACCTGGTTGTTCTTTCCCAAATACTCCAATATATTAACTATTTGCCTTACATTACTTTTCATATATCGCCTATTAATAAAACCAGTTTGATCATTATGAATCATTTGTTGCATAACTGGCATCAGCCTATTTGCTGGTATTTTAGTAAAAATCTTATAATCTGTGTTTAAAAGTGATATGGGTCTATAGTTTTTGGGCTGAGTATGATCTTGGTCTTCCTTTGGGATCAAGGAAATAAATGCTGTTCTCCAGGAAGGAGGCACTTCTCCTCCAGTTTGTATTTTGTTAAATAATTCTTTAAGTGGTTCCACCATTTTTGTCTGCAGACTCTTATAATAAACAGCTGTCAATCCATCTGTCCCAGGGGCTTTTCCCACTTTCAGTTGTTTAATTGCTAAAACAATTTCTTCAGAGGTTATCAATTGATTCAAACCTTCCCTTTGCTCTTCTGAGACTATAGAGATATTCTCCCTCTGTAGATATTTGTCTATATCTGTACCTTGGATCTTATCACTAGTATACAACTTCGTATAAAATTCTAAAAATGCTTTTTTAATCATATTTTGCTGATACACCTCTTTACCCTTATATTCTATTTTCTCTATGGTACGTGACTTTTGTTTTTTTTTAAGCAAATATGCCAACTATCTACCTGGTTTGTTAGCATTACAAAAAGTATTATGTTTGGCATATTGCAAATTAGTTGCCGCCTGGTCTGCCATCAACATATTAAATTGCTCTCGCAATAAATTGATTGCTTCTTTTATTTTCTTGTCTGTTGGATTTAATATTAATACTTGCTCTTTATTTTTTATTTCCTCTTCTAGTTCCTTCTGTTTTCTTTCCTGTCTACATCTATATTTATTGTTCAAATATATTAAAATACCTCTCATATATGCTTTACTTGCATCCCAAACCATTTCCGTAGATGTACCTTTATGCATGTTCATAACAAAAAATTCTTTCATACATTTTTTACATTCTTTCACATTTTCCTCATATCTAAACAAATTTTCATTCAACCTCCAGGACTTCCTGGGTCCCTTTTCATGTTCTAATTCCATCCAAACCGGGCTATGATCTGTTAATGTTCTTGGACATATCTTCGTTTTCTTCACCCTGGAAAGGAAGTCATTAGTAATTAATATAAAGTCAATCCTAGAAAATGATTGGTGTCTATCAGAAAAAAAAGTAAAATATTTTTCTTCTACATTCCTCTCTCGCCAAATATCTCTCAACTCCATGTCTTCCATCATATCAAAAAAGGATTTAGGCAATCTGGCACGCGTTTGAGTATTTTGCAAAGATCCTTTTTTGTCCTTTTTAGTATCCAAAACTCCATTCTAATCTCCCATCAATATGTACGATTTGTAGTCCCATTGTGTTAATTTAGCATGTAAAATCTTGTAGAAATTTTCTTGTTGTTGATTTGGTGCATATATTCCAATCAAAAGTGTTTTTTTCCTTTCTATTAAAGTTTCAATTGCAATATATCTTCCTTGCACATCTGCTTCAGTTAATTTAGCTGTTAAGCCTTTTTTTAAGTATATAACTATACCGTTTTTCTTTTCTGGTGCAGATGCTACAAAATGTGTCCCCAACCTTGCATTTATTAAATATTTTTGATCTTTCGTTATAATATGTGTCTCTTGTAAGCAAATAATGTCATTTTTATACTGTTTCAAGTAGTGAAATATTTTCCTCCTCTTTTGCGGTGAGTTTAAACCATTGACATTCCAAGTTAGGAATTTATTTGCCATCTTTGGCAATTTGAAGCTTTTGAAGCATTAGCTGAAGGTCATCTTTCACTTTGATCTTCGGCCTTGCCCCCTCCCTCCCCCCCCCCCGCTTCTGTTTTTGTAGTTTCTTGTATTTTTATCTGGGCTTGCTGCACCTTTAATTCCTCTTTACGTTTAGTTGCTGCTTGAGTCTGTCTTTGGTCCTTTGGTTCCTCTGTTTTGCCAAATAGCTCCAGGTCTTGGGCTGAGCTTATAAGTTGTATTAAATCTTCTTCAGCAATCAAGGCCCCTCCTTGAGCCTGTGCCTGTGCCTGCATAACTTCTTTCTCTCCCTTTCTTGCTCCCTCTGCTCCCTTTCTTCTTCTAGTTTCTGGGGAAGATGAACCTCCAGCCTTTAATATGTTGGAGTAAAAATCTCTTGCCTTCCATACTGTATTCAGACGATATCTCTGTCCTGAATAATTCACCACCATTCCGGTTGGAATCTCCCATCTATACTGTATCTGGCACTTTCTGAGTTCTTCCACCAAAAAGGCATAGTCCTTCCTTGTTCTCAACATTTTGGGGGGGATTTCTTTCAATGTTAAAACCTCCTGCCCTGCCACTTGGAGTTTGTTTTTATAAGAAGCCTGTAGAATTTCATTTCTTATCCTCCTTGTTGTGAAGTAGATTACAATGTCTCTTGGTAAATTTCTCTGTCTGGCCACCCATGAATTTACACGATAAATTTAGATCTTCCTTTCTTTCTCCAGTTATCTGTACAAAGGCTTCTGCAAAAATCTCTCTCAGGTTTTCTTGGTTATTTTCTTTCAGACCTTTTACTCTTATGGCAAATTCCATCGACCTGTATTGTATCATCATCACCTCTAAATCTGCCCTCTCCATCTATGTCTGAACCTCCCCCATTTTATTCTCCAGGTTCACGTTGGATTGATTAATTTCCTCTAGTCTTTCATCTAACCCTTCAATATGGCTTGCCAAACCCTGAAATGCAAAGATAATATCTTCTCTAATTTCCTTGTTCCGAGCTTGAATTACGTCTTTAATTTCTACCATCTCTTCAGTCACCATGTTCATTTTTTCAGTCACCTCCTTCATTTTTTCCTCAAAGGCAGAGGTAATTTTCCCCTCTAAAATAAAGGCTTGTAGCTTTAAAGCTTGCTGCAAGGCTTCCAGTGTTAAAACTTGTGGTTCTACAAAGATTGTGGTTTAGATGGTGGGGCAGGAGAGCTCCCAGTACTTTTGGGCACAGCAGTTTTTATTTGCCTGGAAGCCATTTCCCAATTTTCAGTTTCAATTTAAAACTTTTACAACAGCCAGAACAAAGTCCAATAAATCAGCTTAATTTCCAATTAGTTTCCAGTCCTCAGTAAGTTTTGAATTTATCTGCAGTCCAATTTAATTCTTCTTTCTTTTAAAACAAATTTCAATTATTATCAGCAAGGGCTGTCAGCACTGAAGAGTACTTTACAGTTAACTTTCATTACCACGCCCAATTAAGACTCGGCACCATTTCCTTTCACTTTCTTTCCTTGGCAATCAAGAAGGAAGTATTCAATACACAGGAGTTAAAGTTTAGTACTTGCAATTAGAATCCCTCCTGGCTTCACTCTGCCTGCTTTTGTATCCAGTATGTTGCAAGATTGTTGCAGGAGTGGTCGTGGCGTCTTGTTCTGCTTAAAACAGAGACGTCCCGGGTCCGGAGCTTGTGTCAGGCTTCCAGGGAGCTCTCACCCTTCAAGCCCCCAGAATTGTTCCTGGGGCTCTTGGGGAGCTCTACCTAAGCCTGGCTGCTCTCTTTCCCCCCTTTTCCCGAGGGGAAAGTTTCCAAGCCGCTACACAGCTGATTTTCGCTGTTCTAGCGGCTTTTACAAGATCCCAGGGCTAGCACTCCGAAAGGAGCAGCCATCGAAGCCTGCGGTGCCACCGCAATTACCTATTTTTAAGAACTGCTGAAGACCAGATGCTTTTTACTGTGTCCTGATACATGAAACCAGAGAACTCACAGAGGGTCTCCTTCCTTTTCCACAGGACTGAATTTCTTAGTGTACAATTAAACCTCTGGAACCTGACAGAGTCCCCAAATTCTCTGGGTTAGAAGATGCAGAATTTCACATAAAGCTCTCTAGGATTGTGCAACTGACAAATTATATTAGGAGCTGTGGTCTCCCTCTCTCTTGTGTAACTAGAGAACAGCCCAGAAATGATCAAGGTGGTATATAAATAAATAAGCAAATATTGCTTCACCATGAATCTGGAATATTCAATGTCAACTGCATAAGAAAGAGAGAGATGAGAGTCTTGGACTGCACATTAGACAAACAACCTATTGGGAAACTTGTGTTAAAGCAACACATTTGCTGTTCAGTCAGAATTAAAGATATAATACGGCCCTTTATTGGAACGAAATGCTCACTTGACACCTGCACATCTGGATCTGATTGTCCCAAAGGTGCTTTTTTCAAGAGGCAACTGGACTTTCTGGTTTTTCTTTGAAGACCTTTTGCTTCTCATCCAGAGCTGAAGAACCTGGACGACTGAGAATCTCCATAGACATGTGGGTCTGATTGCAATAAATTGTGATACAGAAATATGTTTTTTTATTCTTATTCTTTTTTATTTAATTTGTTTCTTGTGCTCCATTTTTATATACAGTGTCGTTAACACTGTGCTTAATATTCTGTTTCTTGATATGGCATAATTGCTAATCAACAATAATCTATTTAATTTGTTCATCAATACCAAGTTGAATTTATTAAAAAATAAAGTTTTGGACTTTATCTGACCCTCAATGTAACACAGCATTCTTCATTTCTTTTTCAGATCAGTAATAACCTTGTTTCAGAGGCTCTGAGTGATAAAATTTACATTCCCCTTTTTCCACCGGATGAATCCCAAAGAAGGATTCCACTACCGAGCAATTGTCCACCTGCTCGTCCATTTCAGATGGACCCTGATTGGCCTCTTTGCTTCAGACACAGAGAAGGGAGAGAATTTCATGAGGATTTTTCCTCCTGTGCTTGTCAGGAGTGGAATTTGTGTGGTTATATCACAACTGTTCTCAACAACTGGATACACAAAAACCCTCAGGGATTCCCTCTCTAAGTGGAGACAAGTCAACGTCTTTATTCACTTCATAGAAAATGTTCCCATTCAGGACAGAATTCTTCCTTTTCATTTAACACTTATGCGTTTGCCAGGACCCATTGAAGGGAAAGTCTGGATCTATACAGCTTTGGGAGGATTAAGATTGAAAAAGCACAGACTTCATAAATACATCCATAGTATTTGGAACTTTGTTTATCTGCCAAAAGAAAGGCCAATGGATGAAGCCTTTGAATCCAATTTCTTTGTGGAAGAAAAGTTTCAAGATTATTATTTCCTCTGTTCTCTTTCAAAGAACGTCTTTTCTGTCAAAGGCCGCAGAAGATGCACCCAGAAAGCCCCACTGGAGACCCAGGAGAAAAAGAACAGAAGAAATATACAAAATTATTACCTTTTGTACAGTATCATTCAGACTCTGGTCCAGGCCTTGAATGCTGCCTATTCCTCCAGAGGGAGGAGGGGAAGGAAGGAGGGCGAAGGGAGGTTGGGGGCTCCAAGGCTGCAGTCGTGGCAGGTATGGGGGTCCTGATATTGTGGGATATGAAAAATTGCTTCTAAAATAATGTTTCATTACAGCTTCCACTTCTGCATAATAAATAAAGAAAATAAGGAACTAGAATATTAAGGAATTTTTTGAAAAATTAGTTAAAATGGTATTGTTCTTAGAGTGAGCAAAGTGGTTCAGAAAAGTCTAGAAAGAAAAGGGGGGGGCTTTCTGAGCAAGAGCTTAACAGAAACATTTCAAAATATAACCGATTTACGCAAAAGAGCAATGGAAAGTTACTGATGCAGAATCACAGCAGGCCATGGAAACAGGGAGTTGGGGGAAAAATAAGGCCATATTGTTGAACAGGCACTCCGGATAGGTCGAGAGCTTGCTAGTCCCCAGCCAATGGGAAAGCAGGACAGTGTTGAGTGACAGGAGGAAGGGCATAAAACCTCTTGCATGCTTTGATCCGGGTCCACCTGGTGGATTTGAATAGAATAGAATTTTTTTATTGGCCAAGTGTGATTGGACACACAAGGAATTTGTCTTTGGTGCATAGGCTCTCAGTGTACATAAAAGGAAAAGATACGTTCATCAAGAATCATAAGGTCGAACACTGAATGACTATAATTATAACCCTGTGACTATCATTAAGTGTTGTGATATGGTAGAACCTAGAATTTTGAAGGACTCTACTGTGGATTCTGTGTTGTCTAGTATTGTGAGAGGTGGAAGTATGGGAGGGTTTCTCCTAAAGTCTACCACCATTTCTACGGTTTTGAGTGTCTTCAGTTCCAGGTTGTTCCGGTCGCACCACGAGGCTAGTTGTTCAACCTCCCGTCTGTATGCGGATTCATCATTGTCTCGAATGAGGCCGATCACTGTTGTGTCACCTGCGAACTTCAGTAGTTTAACAGATGGATTGGTAGAGATGCAGTCATTGTTATACGGAGAGAAGAGAAGTGGGGAGAACACACAGCCTTGGGGGGTTGGGGGGCTGTGCTATTTGCAGATGCTTTGATAAACTTTTGCTCCTTTAGGGTACCAGATTGCCTTCCTTGCTTTATTGCTGGTTTCCTATTTCTAACAATATGGATCCATCACTCTTAGATCCTTCAGAGAAGGAGCCCAAAGGAGAAGGAGGGGAACCTTCTCAACCACATTGGGCTTCAGAAGATCAACGGTTGGGCCAATCTGATTGCTGGAGACATCATCTTCTAAGCACCAGGCCCCACGACAGATAGATTTTGGTTTTAAACGCAGTTAATTTTTTTTTTTTTATTTGATTTATATGCTGCCCTTCTCCGGAGACTCAGGGCGGCTTACAATGCATTAAGCAATAGCCTTCATACTTTTGTATATTTATACAAAGTCAGCTTATTGCCCCCACAACTGGGTCCTCATTTTACCTACCTTAGAGAGGATGGAAGGCTGAGTCAACCTTGAGCCTGGTGAGATTCGAACTTACAGTAATTGCAGACAGCTGGTGTTAATCACAATGCTTTTAGTCTGCTGAAGCCACCAGGCCCCTGAATTTTAAACGGATGTATGCATTTTTAAATACACTCATGTCTTTATGGGTTTGTGATTCGCATAGTTGAATTTTACCTTTATAACTTTGAAGGACACTTTGAGACCATCTAGCCCAACCCCTCCTCTCTGCAGGAGTCCCAGTCAAAGCTTCTCTGACTGACGGCTGTTCGGTCTTTGCCTCCTCAGTGAAGGGGAGGCTGAACTTCTCTGCTTTGAGGGCTCAGCTCTGAAATGGCTCCTCTTTTCAGGGTCTTTTTCCTCTCCTTCAGCCAGAATCTCCTCCCTTCTGACTGAGCTCATTGCCCCATTTCCCCTCTTCCCTCTGGAGCAACATGGAGGAGATCTAGAGTTTCTGGGCAACTTCTTCCAGTTATTGGAAGAGGCAGAATGGGATTTACGATCACAGTTGAGCTCAGCATTTCTGTTGCTAAGCAAGACGGTCGTTAAGTAAGTTTTGCCCTATTTTATGACTTTCTTTCCTTTTCTTCTTAAGTGAATCATCGCAGTTGTTAACATGGTTGTTAAGTGAATCTGGCTTCCCTATTGATTTTGCTTGTCAGAAGTCGCAAAAGGAGATCAGGCGACCCTAAAACGCTGTAACCATCATAAGTGGATGCCAAGAATTCAGATGTTGATCACCTGAAGACCCTGGGGATGCTGCCATGATCCTGGGAAAATGATCAGTGCCGTTGTAACTTTGAAATGGTCGCTAAATGAACCATTTTTCATAATCAACCTGATGTTTTCCAGGCGTTTATAAATAATTTTTTTCCTATGATTCATTTCATTTATCATCTGCTCTAGAATGTCCCCTATAATTTACCAATTGCATCAATTATTTTTTGTTTATATATATATTGCCAATATAGGGTTGAGCAATTTGCTGAACATTTGTTTTATTTATGAAGGTAGTAACGCCTATTTTTCTAAATGTATATTTTGATGTTAGGCAGCTGTAGAAAAAAGATTCAAATGTGTAAACGCTAAATGGGATTTTTTTAAAAAAAGCTTTCAGATTTTAAACTTCCTGGATGTTCCCCTTCTAGTTCCATCCTTTCCTGCAGAAGAATGAGTATTGCAATATTTCCATTATGAAACTCTACTTGGATCAAAATGGAGATGTAGCAGCAGATCTGGCAATCCTGAGCCATTTGATTCTCCCCAAGGAGAATCCCATCGAACTTCTAATGGGGACTTTGGAAAGACAGAGACTTACTATCTACCAAGATGCTCTTTCACAGCTAAAGTTGCTCAACCAGGTGGGAGAAATTTTGGTGTGATTCCTCTTTTTCCCAAAGATTTATGACCCATTTCATGTGGACTAAGCCTAGTTTCCAGGGTCCATGACCTTCATTGGGAATTGAACATGGGGACTAGAAACCTTATAGTTTTCTTTCTATAGACCACTTGGGAGCCTTCAGCACTATCAACCAAGCTGTTCTTCAGCTGCTGTAATACTGAAGACTCTTTGTAGCTGGTTCAGCCATGTCCAACCTGGGATGAGAAACCCTCAAGTGCTGGAGGTTGTGTTGTTAAGAGCCTCAGGTTCGCTTGTTCCTTGTCCTGAAAGCGCAAAGCTGAAGGGGATTCTGTTGAAGAGACCCTGAATTGAGGTTTGGACTGAATGAGATGAAATTGGATCATGGCTGGATGGAGCTCCTGGGGGTCCCATTGGGAGAGAAGCTTCCTCTTGTCTTGCTTAGAGAAAGGCCATTGGGAAATGGTTCCTTGAAAGGGAAGGTCCATGGTCTGTGATGTGTTTACTGTAAGTAGTCCAGACCTGGTCAAAGGTAGCCCTATCTGTCTTTCACCCAACTGGGGGGAGCAATTGACCTTCTGCCCCTAGGAAGGAGGTCCAAGGCTTTCAGTTCACGTAAAATGACAGTGACCAGTGAGAGAATCCCTTGTCCCAGAAACCTGAAACACAACTTTAGTTCAAAGAAAAGGTTTTCCCGATATCAGAAGTAAGGAGACAGATTGTGACAGGAAATGCTACTTAGATTTGGCCTTTGATAATTAAGAGGGCTCTTCATCTGAAAATGAATGGCCTTGTTTATCTTGAGTGTTAGCCACCTTCAGTCCCTCTGCTTGAAAAGGAGTCTCCAAATTCAACTACTATTAAATGTGGGTCAGTCTTCCCATGCCAGTTGGAGTCTCCTAATTGGAGTTCTTCAACACAAAGGACTTTTTCTTGGATAACTGGATGGGTCTCAGAAATATCTCCTCCTGACCCAGGACTCACACTCATGTCCCACCTGTTGCAGCCAAAGGTTTGCGACTTAACCTTTTTCAGGGACACCTCATGATCTCCCCTCAATCTCACTACAGTTCTAGAAACTGTGCAGAAACCTTCAGTCTTAATAAAGGAAAATATTAGTAGTTCAGGACTGACATGAGGGCTCCTTGGTGCTCTCTGAGCTTGCTTGTTTTCTTGCATTTCATTACCCAACTAGGAAACATCATCAGCTATAATTTATGAGGAATTTTTGCTTTGTCTCTTAATGGGGAGACTGTTTTGAACTGGTGTCAAAGGGGACCAGCTTTGCAAGGCTTTCTGTAGTCCAGAAGAAACCTTTCCAGACCCTACTTGTCAGAAGTTTCCTTTTTAATAACGTTTTACTCAACTTAAATAAATCTTTATTAAATAAAATAATTTAATAAATCTTTGACAATGACTGTATTTAAAAATTTAATATGATCATCATCAACATAGATAGATAGATGAAGAGTGGAGGAATTCATTTTAATACAGTCATGAGGGGGAACCTTTAACTTTGTCACAATGCTTAAATCTTTTCTCAATTCCATCCTTCCAGAATTTATTAAGTAGAAAAGTCCTTTATTATTCCAATGTTTTATGCCAGAAGCAAAAGGGAGAAACTAATGGAAGAACCTTCCAGGGTCACATCTCCTACACCTGTTTGGAAGGAGTCAGAGATTTCATATTTACCTCAGTGAAGCATAGAGGCTACTTGGCTAATGTCCATTTCTCCTCCCATTTTCCATGGATGGAGAGTCCTAACACATTTTCTTTGGCATTCCTTGTTTTTCTGCTCAGTCCCTGCCTCAGTCCAAATGCGTGGAAAGTTGTCATCCTGGATTTGTCAAGAGGGCTCAAGAAGGAGAGCCAGTTTGCTGCTACGACTGTGTTCCTTGTCCGGAGGGGACCTTCTCCACTCAGGAAGGTGGGTCACACCAGAGGAAAGGAAGGCCTGGTGGAAATGGATTTATCCGCAGCATTTTGAAGAAAGTGCAAATTAAAACATGCATTGAAGCTCAACTCTTTTTTGTGTTTATGCAAAATGCACTAATCCTCCAATTTCATATAGTTAGCTATAAATGTATTAGAAAATTATATTATCATTATTTTCTGTGGAATGGTTAAAGAACACATCTTGGAAAATATTGCTGGAATCAGTCCAAAAAAAAAAAAAGGACTCCTTGAAATGTAAAGGACAGAATACTGAGGAAATATTGCTTTTTCCTTTTCTCAGATACAGAAAAATGCACCAAGTGCCCAGATGATAAATACCCAAATGAGGACAGAGTTCAATGTATCCCCAAAGTTGTAACCTTCCTGTCTTATGAAGAACTTCTGGGCATCATCCTGGTCTCTTTTGCCCTTCTCTTCTTCCTAACCACAGGCCTTGTTTTAATCATCTTCATTAAATATTTAGAAACTCCCCTTGTCAAAGCCAACAACCGGGACCTCTCCTACATCCTCCTGGTCTCCCTCCTGCTTTGCTTCTTGTCTCCTTCTCTCTTCATTGGTCAACCAAGGAAAGCCACCTGCCTTCTCCGACAAACGGTTTTCAGCATCATCTTCTCAGTTGCTGTTTCTTCTCTCTTGGCCAAAACCATCACGGTTGTGTTGGCCTTCCTGGCCACAAAGCCAGGAAACCGAGTGAAGAGATGGTTGGGGAAGAGCTTGGCCAACTCCATCATCCTCTCTTGTTCCGCTGTCCAAATTATCATCTGCTCCATCTGGCTGGGAGTTTCTGCCCCCTTCCCTGATTCTGACCTCTACTCCCAGCCTGGAGAGATCATCCTGCAATGCAACGAAGGGGCCGTTGTCATGTTCTACGTCACCCTCAGCTACATGGGCTTCCTGGCTGCCATCTGCTTCACAGTGGCTTTCCTGGCCAGGAGCCTGCCTGGGGCCTTCAACGAAGCCAAGCTGATCACCTTCAGCATGCTGGTCTTCTGCAGTGTCTGGGTGACTTTTGTGCCCACCTATCTGAGCACCAAAGGGAAATCCATGGTGGCTGTGCAGGTCTTCTCCATCCTGGCCTCCAGTGCTGGTCTGCTGGGCTGCATCTTCATCCCCAAGTGCTACATTATCCTTCTGAGGCCAGACCTCAACACAAAGGAGCAGCTCACAGCCAGAATCAATGTAAAAGCATGAGATATAACACCATTGTGATATTGGAAGAATTATTAGATTTTCTTTTATTTGAAAGGAGATATTTTTTCCATTTAGATAGTATGCAGGAGTCAAAGAAAATCATATGTATATGTTTCAAAATGGGAAATTGTTGAATGACTGGAATTCTTCTAGCTCTCTTCCCTTTCAGCTCAATAAAGAGAACTCTGTAAGAGTCATTCAGAGAAATTTTCTGTTCAGCAACAGCTACTGAATGTGACACCTTATAAAAAATAATTCGGGCACTTCTTCCTACAGCTAAAAGTGTGTGTGTGAGAGAGTGAGGAGGAAAAGAGGCCAGGAGGAAGCTGTGGGAACCAGCCTGGTTGCCTGATCCTCTCCATGAAAATGCCAGAATGATGTGAAATGCCATGTTTGACCGGCTCTCAGCTGAGGAGGGAAATCTTCATCTCTCTTATATAATTCTTTCTTGATTTCCTCATAAAAACCTCCTTTGCAGAAAGAATTCAGCAGAACAACTGTCTGGGATTTCAGTTTGGGGTTGTTTTTATTTGTTGTTTGGTACTTTACACCAAAATAAAAAAAAATAAAGTAAATAAAAAAAAATTAAGTGTGTAAAGAAATTTCCAATGTATATTTTTTCTTTCATCAACCAGAGAAATAAAATAGCAGTTTTCAGGCTGTTTAATTTTCCACTTTACAATTTGTACGTAAAGGATTTCTTGTCTGTGAAGGGCTGGAGAAGATGCCCAGAGAAAGGGGCCTTGGAGACTCTGTCCAGGAGGAGGTTGAGGGGATCTTGTCTAAAGGCAGCCGCATCACTGACCAGGTCACAAACCTTCAATGCTGCATAATATTCATCCAGGTCCAAGAAGGGGGTGAATAGAGGGGGGGGGACACTTCCTGGTTTCTAGGGAGAGGCACCCATGGAAGCTGTTCTGCTCTCCAACCACACAGATTGCTCTTCAATTGGGAATCAATGTTTAGTTCTCAGAATGGATAAGGCTTCATACTACCTTCGCCTCCAAAACATCTGCGAAGAGAAGGAAGAGGACTTAAGCGATAAAATAGCCGGGTTGATAGCAGATGTCCTTCAACAGGACAAACAAGATATTATCAAAGAACTTGATGAGGTCTACAGGGTTCAAACGAACTATGTAAGAAGAAACAAACTCCCTAGGGAGGTCCATGTGAAGTTCGCCAGGAAGAAAGTGAGGGATATTCTCCTTAATATAGCGAGAGAAGAAAAGATTGAATTCCAAGGAAAGGAGGTGAATATCCTGAAACAGATACCTAGAAGGGTGAGGGAAGTGAGGAAAAACTATAGATTTCTGGCGAGTCACTTGAACAGAAGGAATGTCATATTTCGATGGATCCTGCCAGAGGGGATGATAGTATCATGGCAAGGAAGAAAAGTTAAAATCGATAGCTTATCCGAAGCACAAGACTTCCTAGATCAACTAAGAGGAGGGGAAGAAGAACAGATTAGTAAAGAAGAGATCGATACGGTAAACACGGAAGAAGAAACCTCACAAGAGCAAATTACAAAAGAAGATATAGAGGAGGAGAAGAAAAAAGAAGAAGCGGAAGGACAAGGAAAAAAGACCAGACCAGTAAGAGCAGTAACTCTAAAGACAAATAAGAACTAGAACCCGGACACAACATAAGAAATGGATGGCCTAAAAATCTTATCCTTAAATGTCAATGGCTTGAATGACCACAAAAAAAGAAAGATAATCCTATCAAAATTGGCAAAACAGAACCCAGATATAATTTGTTTACAGGAGGTTCACATAAAAGAAGATGAGGCAAATTGCTCAGAATTTATTAAATTTGGCAAACTGTTTGTGTCACTAGCGGAGAAAAAGAAAAGGGGTGTGGTGATATATGTGAAAAAAGGAATCGAGGCAGAATTAAAGTATAAAGATACTAAAGGGAGAATTCTAATGGTAGAAATTAGGAGAGCTAACGCAAAAATGATGTTGGTGGGAGTATACGCTCCAAATGAGAAACGGACAATTTTATAAAAAACTACACAAACAATTAGGGAGTCGGGCCCATGCTGAAATATGTATGTTAGGCGATTTTAATGGAGTTGTTAATCCACTGAAAGATTATAAAAGTGGGGAGAGAAAAAGAAATAAAAGTTTACATCTACCAAAAAGCTTCTTTGATCTTGTCGATGAAATTAATTTAATTGATATATGGCGCACTTTACATCCTCACGATTCCCAATATACTTTTTTCTCAAACCCACAGAATTCTTGGTCTAGAATTGACATGGTATGGACTACTAGAAAATTAGGTTTAGAAATTAAGAAAGCGGATATAAGTATAAATACCTGGACAGATCATAAACTTCTTGAAATACATTGGCACCATATTAACAAGAGAAGACAACAAAGATGGAGCCTAAGGTCCAACCTTTTGAACGAAAAAGAGTTTATAATAAAATTAAATGAAGAAATTAAGCGTTTCTTTATTGAGAATGGCAAGCAAGGTACGGCGAAAGAAATTGTATGGGATACCATGAAAGCATATTTGAGAGGAGTAGTGATATCGTATACGGCGTTCAAAAATAAGGAAGAAAGGAAAGTTAGAGAGGATTATAATAAGAACTTAGAGGAAGCAGATAGTAAACTACAACAAAACCCGGGAGACGAGATGGCCAAACAAAAATGAATGATGGCAAGACATAACCTTAACATTCTGGATCAGGAAGAGTTGGCGCAAAAAATCAAGAGAATAAAACACTACCACTTTGAGAACGCCAACAAGTCGGGAAGATGGCTGGCATATAGATTAAAAAAAGAACAGGAAAAAAATCAAATTCTTATATTAGAAGACATTAATGGGGATATTTTGACAAAAGAAGTGGATAAGTTAGAAAGAGCGAGAGAATTTTACGAAGCCTTATATAAAGAGGAAGCGATTGACCCAGACAAAATTGTACAATACCTGATGGAAGCTAACTTGTCACAGATAACAGAAGAAGAGAGAGAAATGTTAAATAATAAAATCACAATAGAAGAACTCAAATTGGCTCTCGCCAAAATAAAGAAGAATAAAACACCAGGTCCAGACGGCCTCCCAGGGAAATCTATGCAAAATTCGAGGAAGAACTACAATCAGAATTGTTAGATATATTTAATGAGGTACTAGTTGGTACAAGAATCCCTGACTCCTGGAAAGAAACCTATATTACCCACATATTGAAAGAAGGTGCTGATCCAAAACAGATAGCAAATTATAGGCCGATTTCTTTGTTAAATTCAGATTACAAATTATTTACCAGTATAATTGCGGAGAGACTAAAAAAAATTCTAAATGGCTGGATTCATAGTGATCAGAAAGGATTCCTCCCAGGGAGGCAAATGAGGGATAACGTGAGGACAGTAATAAATGTTATAGAATACTATGAACAACACCCGGAAAAACAGCTGGCGTTAGTGTTTTTGGACGCCCAAAAGGCGTTCGATAATCTAAATTGGAAATTCATGATTAACCAAATTGATTTGATGGGATTTGGGACAAATTTTAGAAAGATGATTGAAAATATATATTATAAACAGAGAGCAAGCATATTAATAAATGGGGATAAGACACAGACATTTTGGATACAAAAGGGAGTTAGACAGGGATGCCCCCTGTCCCCTCTACTCTTTATAATGGCGCTGGAAATCCTACTCAGAAAGATTAGAGACAACAAAGAAATCAAAGGATTACAAATTAAGAAAGAAATTTTTAAAATACAAGCCTTCGCGGATGACGTGGCCTTAATAATGGAAGATCCCTTGAAATCTGGTCCCAAGGTACTCCAGGAAATACAACAATATGGAGAAGTCGCTGGCTTTAAGCTTAATAAAACTAAAACTAAAATCTTAGTGAGAAATATGACGGAGATAAATAAGAAGCGACTAGAAAAGTCTCTTGAACTTCAAATAGCAAAGAAAATAAAATATTTGGGAATCTGGATCACTGTAAGGTATTCCTCCTTAAAAGAGGACAATTATAGTCCATTACTACAAAAAATAAAGCAGGACATAGATAGATGGAAGAAACTAAAACTGTCCTTTACAGGTAAGATTTCAGCAATTAAAATGAATATTCTCCCCAAAATTATATTTCTATTTCAAACTATTCCAGTGAATCTTGGTAAAAAATATTTTCTAGATTTGGAAAGGAAGGTGCGAGACTTTTTGTGGGAAGGGAAGAAGGCAAGGATTGCATATAAAACACTGCAAGGGAAAAGAAGCATGGGCGGCTTCGGATTACCTGATTGGCAAGTTTACCAGAAAGCGGCCAAATTAGTATGGATCAAAGAATGGGTTTCATTACAAAATAAGAGAATCCTGACGCTAGAAGGCCACGATCTACAGGCAGGCTGGCACGCTTATTTATGGGGCCCAAAGAACAAAAAGAAATCATATTTCCACAGACACAAATTAAGGGAGACTCTGATCCAAACATGGGAAGAAATTAGACAAAGATTTTATACGAAAGTACCGATTTGGCTCTCAATTATGGAGGTGTTGATTACTACTAATAAAAGGGATATCGTGAAATTTGGCACGTACAAAGACATATTAGATGAAAATGGTATTCTTAGATCATGAGAAACACTAAGTAATCAAGGCTTTAATTTGGACTGGTGGAGCTATATGCAGATAAGTTCTAGATATCAAAAAGATAGGGATCAATTTGGTATAGAGACGAAGTACAACAATTTAGACAAAATTATGTTGGGGATTGAAAAGAAAATGCTAGCCAGATTTTATAACCTCTTATTAGGTGAAGACAGAGCAGAAGGGATAGCCAGGAATCAATTAAGCATTTGGGAAAAAAATATTGGCCACAGACTAAATTTTAACGACTGGGAGGAGGCTTGGAATAGAAACTATAACCTTATTAAATCAGCAACTTACAGAGAGAACCACTAGAAAATATTTCACAGATGGTATCTAGCCCCAGCTAGATTAGCAAAAATATTTCCTAGCGCCTCAGGAATTTGTTGGAAGTGTGGAAAGGAGGTTGGCACCTTCTTTCACATGTGGTGGTCCTGCTCGGAGACAAAAAAGTTCTGGACAAAAATACGAACTTGACTGCGAGAAATAGTGGAAGAAGATATAAAATTATCTCCGGAAATTTTTCTACTAGGAATGACGGGAGATGGACTCTCTAAGGACAAGACACAATTAATTATACATATTATAACAGCGGCCAGACTAACCTTCGCAAAATACTGGAAAGACAAACAAACCCCTCCAGAGATGACAATAACAAATAAAATTCTAGAATGTGCAGAAATGGCAAAATTAACTAGTTTTCTTAAAGATGATGAGAATTCAAAATTTAAGGCAGTATGGGAAAGGTGGTATAAATGGTGGAATAATAGAACAAGACTATAAGGATATGCCTATTTCTAACAATGATAGATTTGAAGATACTTGATGTGTATATAATGTATATATGTAATCGCACGATATCTCAGATGTTACCTGAGATTTGATATTTTCTTTTTAAAAAACCTTGTTTACAAAAATCAATAAAGTATTTATTAAAAAAAAAAAAGAATAGAGGGGGGGGGAGACTTCCTGGTTTCTAGGGAGAGGCACCCATGGAAGCTGTTCTGCTCTCCAACCACACAGATTGCTGATCAGTTGGTAATCAATGTTTAGTTCTCAGAATGGCTCCTAATTGTGAATAATTTGCAAATTCCATTTTAAGGAGCTAAGAAAAGCTCTGATGGATCAGACCAAGATCAGTCTAAGATTCACAGTGACCACACAAATCCCTCTGGTTCTCCCACAAGCAGAAGGCAGAGAGACTTACGGCTTTGCCCAACATGGAAGTGGTCTTTTCCCACAATTTCACTTTCCTCCATCAAACAACACAATATTGGACACTCGGCCATCTCACAGTCTAGGAATCCCCAATTCTGCCATCATATTAATCTGAGAAAATATTTTCCATGTTTCACAGCCCCAATCCAAAAGGACTAAAGTGGGATTAGAACTCAGAAGTCTCCTGGGGATCAGCCCAAAGTCACTGAGGAAACGTTCACGCCTAAGGGAGGATTAGAACTCAGAGCCTCCTAGACCTTGGCCCAAACTCACCCAGCTGGCTTTCATGCCTGAGGCAGGACTAGAACTCACAATATTCTAATGATTGTCTCTAAGTCGCCTATGTGGCTTTTATTTGAAAACTGGTTTTGAAAGTTTGGATCTCTGCCCCCTCCCAGGGCACTCCTGGCCCCCCTTATTCCCCCCCCAGAACAAAAGGTTCTTTCTACGCTGCTTCCCTTCTCCCCTCCCCCGTCGCCCGAACAGACAGCTGTCACTCAAGCCCCTGTCCTGCCGCCTCCCTCGCGCCCACCCTTTTGATCTGCCTCCAGTGAAAGGGGCTTCCTTTGTCCCTCACCCCACCCGCCCCTCCCACCGTGGCGCTCCTCCTGCCTGGCAGCTGCTGCCCAGAAGCCCTGGAGGGGCAGCCGAGGACCCTTCAAACCCACCCAGGACCGAAAAGCCCCCTTTCTGCCTCTCTCAAGGGCTGCGCTGAGGCCCCTTCGCTCCCAGACCGCCCCCCCAGTACCCGGATCTTCTGGTGAGGGAAGTTGCGGGGGGTGATGCGGCAGCTCAGCCTGTCTTTACCCCCCCCCCCCAACTACCGACAGCAACATCTGGGCCAGGTGAGGCTTCGTCCACCTTGCGGGAGATACAAGAGAGGGCAGATCTCTCCAGATGCCTCCCGCCACTCTTCAGAGACCGAAGCCCTGATTGGAGGAGGTTGTGGGTTGAGGAGGCGCTTAAAAGAAAGGCTGGTTTTCTAGACCTGAAGGGGGGCAAATGGAGGTTGTGTGGCTGGTGTGCCTTGTCCCACGTTCCCCAGATGCAAAGGGAGTGGGACAGGGAAGGCGCGGGCGGTAAGTTTGGGCAAGGCGAGAGGAGAGCAGGGAGACACCTTACTATCCGTCCATCCATCCATCCATCCATCCATCCATCCATCTTCCATCCATCCATCCATCCATCCATCCATCCATCCTTCCTTCCTCCATCCATCCATCCATCCATCCTCCATCCATCCATCCATCCATCCTCCACCCATCCATCCATCCATCCATCCTTCCTCCATCCATCCATCCATCCTCCATCCATCCATCTATCCATCCATCCACCCATCCATCCTCCATCCATCTATCCATCCATCCATCCATCCTCCATCCATCCATCCATCCATCCATCCTCCATCCATCCATCCATCCTCCACCCATCCATCCATCCATCCTTCCTCCATCCATCCATCCATCCATCCATCCTCCACCCATCCATCCATCCATCCTTCCTCCATCCATCCATCCATCCATCCATCCATCCACCCATCCATCCATCCACCCATCCATCCTCCATCCATCTATCCATCCATCTATCTATCCATCCTCCATCCATCCATCCATCTATCCATCCATCCATCCATCCATCCATCCTCCATCCATCCATCCATCCATCCATCCATCCACCATCCATCCATCCATCCTCCATCCATCCATCCATCCATCCATCCATCCATCCTCCATCCATCCATCCATCCATCCATCCATCCTCCATCCATCCATCCATCCTCCATCCATCCATCCATCCATCCATCCATCCATCCATCCGTGCTTGAGACTAGGTTGAGTGTCCATCTCTCTCCGTTAAATAAACCCATAAAGAGAAGGTGGCATTTCTCTCGAATCTCCTGTCAAGGGCCTCATCAAGGCCCCCCTGGAGAATTGGGGATTTGCATGAAGTCTGCCTGAGTTGGGGGGAAACGGGGAGGGAAAGAGGGGTTGTAAGAGGAGGGGGAGGGGAAGGAGAAGGGAAGGGAAGAAACCCCTGTCATCTTTCCTTGTCTTTGGGTGGTTTTGTAAGTTACAAATAGCTGAAGAAGAATCAGCCTGACCTGCTCAAAACTTCCGAGATCAAAGCAATCCGAAGGCCGCCCTCTTCAGAAGGGACCCCGTGCAGCTGTCTGGGCTTCTGGGCATTTGTAGATTTCTCTCCCTCCCTCCCCCCCTCCCTCTCCCCCTCCCTCCCGTCTTTTCGGTCCACGGACTTTCCCTCCCTCCTCACCTGCCACCAGGTGTCCGCAACATATTTGTGACCTTCCCTTACGCAGCAGAGCAAACCCCACCCAGCCAGGCTACCTCAAAACCAGCCCAAAATACCCAGGAGCTGCCAATCATCCCCGGCCAGATCAAGGTCCCTGCCGCAGTTGAAGAGGAAGGGATCCAGCGGGACAGCCAGTCTGAGAAGTTTGACCGAGGAAGAGAGGGTGGAGGGGCCTCTGCAGATCTCCAGAGCCGGAAGATCTGGAGGGGAGGATCTGGGTCCACCTGAACTCAAACAAAAGGAGGATTTCATGCCCCCCCCCCGAATCTGAGCACCTGCCATCTTTTCTCTCCTCCCCCAAGACAGAGGAAGCCCCTCCTTCTCCAGATGTTGCTCTCTACAGTTGTGGGAGTGAAAAAGGGCTGAGTTGTCTCAATCACCCCTCCCCCACCTGCAACTTCCCAATAAACCCGACCCCGAGATATGGCGGGGGAGGGTGGAGGGAGGCAAGGTTCTGGAGTCCCTAGGACTTAGCCCAGCCGCTCTCCACAAAGGCAAAGGGGGAAATGGGGGAGGGTCTGGACTTAGGAACAGCTATTCTATTCTATTCTATTCTATTCTATTCTATTCTATTCTATTCTATTCTATTCTATTCTATTCTATTCTATTCTATTCTACTCTACTCTACTCTACTCTACTCTACTCTACTCTACTCTACTCTACTCTACTCTACTCTACTCTATTTATTCTCCCCAGTGAAAAAAGAGATTTTAAGCTTTATTATTAATTCAAGAGAATTAAACAAAACCATAAAGGCACAGCCTAAAAAGCATCCATCTCAAGCAAGATGACCCCCAATCTCCCCTAAACTGCCAGGATCTGCTTAAGGACCACAACCGAGAGACCTGAAGGGCGGCCAATTTCCAGAGGACCCAGCGCCAAGCTCCGTCCAGAGGCTCCCAGGTCAAAGGCAACTTCGGGGCTTCCATCCCAGTCTGGACTCAGGACCTCCTGCCTGTTTCCAGGGCACCTCAACTGGGGGAGCCCAGCCTGGCTGCATGGAGACCCTGGTTATTGCCTGGGAAACTATGGAGAGGAGCTGATGCTTATTTCAACGATCTTGGGGTTCTCTCTTCTCCCTCACCCCAATTTCAAGTAGAAGTGAAAGACAAGCAGGTTAGCTCAGAAGGAACTCTAAACTTCTGGAATCTCCTGAGTGTGCAGAAGAAATCAAAATCTCTCATTCAACCCCCTGAACTAAGGATGGTCTTGCGCAATTGTTACTTCAGGGGCCAATCTGGGTTCTGGGGGGAGGAACTTCCAAAGGGCCACAGAGGGTGTTGGGGTCTATTGGAGGGAATGGGGAGCTCTGCAGGGGCCACAAACGCCCCCCCCCCCAAGGAATGCCCCTCACCCCACCCCTGGACCTCTTTCCATCTGTTGGGCACTTTCAGGGAAGAAGATTTTCCAGCTCTGGACCAAAAAGATTTTGAAATCTGATCTTCCCTCCAATTCTTCTACCGGACAGCATCTCTCCTTCCCAGCTGCCCCAAACCTCCCACCTCAAAATCTCAAAATCTCAAAGGGAAACTGAGGGAAGCCGGTCGGTTCTATAAAAGAAAAGAAATGGGCTAGAACTAGAGGACCCAAGATAGAGAAGAGAGGGAGGGGAGATGGTGGGTTGAGAGGGAGCTGAGAGATCCACTTGATCTCTTTGACAGAGAGATCCAAAGATTATCTCCAGTGCCTGCAAGAAACTCCTGCAGTCTTCCCAGTTCAAGGACATAAAGGCAGTTAAGCCTCCCTTCCCTGTATTTTCTCTTCCCTCCTTCCTCCTCTCTCTCTCTTTCTCCCTCCCTCCCTCCCTCCCTCTCTTCCCCCCTCCCCAAGTCATTCAGCTCGTCTTTCCAAGGTCTTTCACTCCCAGTTTTTCCTTTTCCCTCCACAGACTTTGTCTGGGACTCTCTGGATGTCTCTTCCAGCTTCTGACTCTCCATCTTGAAAGACCCACAGTTGCTGGGGAGTCTCTGAGGGGACACCCCCCCATCTCTCCACAGCTGGATGCAAGATTGTGACATCACACAAAAGGTCCTGAAACCTCTCCTGGGCTGATTGTGGACTGGGCTACATGGGGTCATCCATCAGGGCTCCCTCTGAGGGTCTGCCCAGCGTTTGAGGGGAAGCAACACAGCAGGAGCCCCCCCCCCCAACCTCATTGAAGGAGCTGATGAAGATCCTGGGAAGGAAGCAGATCTGAAAAGGGGATCCAGCAGGTCACTGGTCACCTACTAGACATTTAAAATTAAATTCAACAACCACAGAGATCCCAGTTCATCTTTCCGTGCCCACAATGACTTCTCCTCCACCTTTGGCCCTTTGCCTTTTTCAGCAGGAAGCCTCACTTCTGGAGAAAGCCCTGAGATGCCCTCACCCAGCCTGTGTTTCCTAAAAATGCTCCGGTAGCCCCAGAAGCCTTCGTGGAAAGAAGCTTTGGCAGAGACTGGCACTCTGCTTTTAAGCACCCCAAGTCTGGGTTACGTTTTGACTTTCCCTCTTTGCAACCACATCAGGTGGCAGAGACCTTGGGGGACGCCTGTCAAACTCTGGTTGCCCATCCCCATCTGAAAGGCAGAGGAATTGGAGGATGGAAGCAGGTAACACTAAGGAGACCTCAGCTGTTCCTTGACCTCTCTTCTGACCAAACTTTGGGGGAAAAGCTGGGAATAGCTACACATTTTATTCTTTGGATTTTAATCGACCGATTGCATTTTCCATTATTGTCACTATTCCTCCATTCCTTTAAATTATAATTTGCCCTCCCTGTTCAACAATTGTCCTAAAGGATCATTGAGATTATAAGAACTGGAAGACAAACACATGGACAATATTATGTCCTGTTCTGGAATATACGGTAGCTTCTCTCGAAACCTATATTCTGATTTTCCAAATAAATTATTAATGCTATTACTTTGTCTTCTGGTTGACAACTGTCACTATTTGGTGAAGGCCTGCAATTTCCTAATTGCTAAGCAGGGATGCTGAAGGTCTCGCCTGGATGGGCGCCCAGGGCAGGCGCTGCGGAGGAGCCCAAGAGCCGGGAAGGCCTCCCCTCCCTCTTCCCTCCCCCGAAGCAGCAGCAGGAGAGGCTCCCCTGCCCACAAGCGCCGCTCCTCCTTTGCCTTCGCTCTGCCCGACGGTCCCCAAAGCCCCCCCCGGCTCTTCAGTTCCTTCCCTCAGGGGGCGCTCTCCCCTCCCCTCCCCTTCGCCCCCCCCACAGGCTCCTCCGCCGCCCCCGCCGAAGGACTCCGCAGCCCCGGAGAGTCCCAGGAGCCTTTGCCTTCCTCCGAGTGGCTCTCCCGCTGGGTCCCTTTCTCTGCCACTGGGGCTGGGACCTCCGGCTTCCTGGGCCTGAGCGAGGCTCCCGGGGATTTGGGGCTGCTGGGTTGGGCTCCGCTGTGGAAGGGCTGCGTAATGAGAGGCGCCACGAAGAGCCCCGGAGACTTTGGGGCAGCTGATGGGGAGGAAAACTCCATGGAAGGAAAGGAGGGGGGGACTGTGGGGGGGGGGGAGAAATGAATAAATGCCCAGAAGCTTCTCCTTGGTTTGAGCTCTGAAGGTTTGAGTCGGTCAGGCGGAGACTTCGCCAGTTCAACCAGTTCAACCAGTTCAACCCAGCCAGCCAGTCCAACTCAACCACCAAGGCAGAATCCCTGGGAGCGCCCATCATCCCCGGCCAGAGCGGGCTCCGTGGCCCAGGAGAAGCGGGAGGGAGGCCGAGGGACGGCCAGGCTGAGAAGGCGGACAGGAGGCAGGAAGAGCCCCTGGGATGGGGGAGCTGAAGGGCTGCTCGGCGCCTTCCCAGCTTCCTTCGCGCCCTTCAGCTCGGCTGGCGGAGGCCTTGATGGCGGGGCTCCCCTCTCGCCTTGCCCCATTGCCCGAGTGTGGGATGCTGGATTCTAGAATCTTCTTAGCGTGGAGAAGAAATCACAATCTGTCTCTTAGAAGTTTACAGCTAACCTGCTTCTCTTTCGCTTCTACTTGAAGTTGGGCTGGGAGGGGGAGAAGAGAGAACCCTGAGAGCCTGGACAGAAGCATCAACTCCTCTCCATTGTCTCCCAGGCATTTGGGAGGGGGCCTCAACCAGGGTCTCCATGCAGCCAGGCTGGGCTCCCCCAATTGAGGTGCCCTGGAAACAGGCAGGAGGTCCTGAGTCCAGACTGGGATGGAAGCCCCGAAGTTGCCGTTGACCTGGGAGCCTCTGGATGGAGCTTGGCGCTGGGTCCCCTGGAAATTGGCTGCTCTCTTCGGGTCTCTCGGTTGTCCTCAGTAAGAAACTTTTGGGGGAGGCTGGGTATCATCCTCCTTCGGGTGTATGTTTCTTAGGCTTCGCATTTGCATTTTTGTTTAATTTGCTTGAATTAATAATAAAGCTTAAAGCTTAAAACTGTCAGGAAATCTCTCCTGACTTCTAGGTTGCATTTCCCTTCGCTGGGCTTCCACCCGTTGCTTCTCTTCCTGCCTTCAGGGGCTCCGGAGGATGAATGGAGCCCCTCTTCTCCGTGAGAGCCACCCAAGTATTGGGCGATGCTGTCCCATCCCCTGCAGCCCTTCCCTTCCTTAGACCGGACATTCCCCGTCCCTTCATCCGTCATCCCCTGGTTCAGCCTCCAGACCCCCCACCCTCTTTCTCTCTCTGCTCTGCCACTGAGGCTGAAGGGTTTTTGGGTTGGAGGAAGTGGTGCAGACCTCCCTTTCCCACCCCCCCACCCCCGATCCTGCAGCTGGCCTGGGAGGAAGCCCGCCCAACACCCCCCCCATCTCACCCACTGTGCTCTTTCTGCCCCACAGCTGCTGGCTGAGAAGGGAATGGAGGGAGGGGCGAGGAGAGCTGTGACCAAGGCCAGACCCCCCCTTTCCCTCCTTCCCCCTCTGCCTTTGTCAACGGAGGCTGGGCTGAGGCCTGGGGGCTCCCGAACCTTCCCCCCCCAGCCCAATCTCGGGGTGGGGTTTATTGGGAAGTTGTGATTGGGACAACTTGGCCCTTCTTCAGTCCCACAACTGTAGAGAGCAACATCTGGAGAACATCTGGGGGAGGAGAGAAAAGATGCAGATGCCCAGATTCAGGGGGGCAAACCCGCCTTCTGCTCAAGTTGATACGAACCCGGGTCCTCCCTGCCAGACCTTCCGGCTCTGGGGATCTGCAGAGGCCCCTTCAGTCCCAGGAGACCCTCCCTTCCTCGGTCAAACTTCTCAGACTGGCCGTCCTGCTGGATCCCTTCCTCTTCAACTGCGGCAGGGACCTCGATCTGGCCAGGGATGATTGACAGCTCCTGGATATTTTGGGCTGGTTTTGAGGTAGCCTGGCTGGGTGGGGTTTGCTCTGCTGCGTAAGGGAAGGTCACAAATATGCTGCGGACACCTGGTGGCAGGTGAGGAGGGAGGAAAAGTCTGTGGACCGAAAAGACGGGAGGGAGGGGGAGAGGGTGGGGGAGGGCGGGAGGGAGGGAGGGAGAGAAATCTACAAATGCCCAGAAGCCCAGACAGCTGCACGGGGTCCCTTCTGAAGAGGGCGGCCTTCGGATTGCTTTGATCTCGGAAGTTTTGAGCAGGTCAGGCTGATTCTTCTTCAGCTATTTGTCACTTACAAAACCACCCAAAGACATGGAAAGATGATGGGGGTTTCTTCCCCTTCCCTTCTCCTTCCCCTCCCCCTCCTCTTACCATCCCTCTTTCCCTCCCCGTTTCCCCCCAACTCACCCAGACTTCATGCAAATCCCCAATTCTCCAGGGGGGCCTGGATGAGGCCGTTGACAGGAGATTAGAGAGAAATGCCACCTTCTCTTTATGGGTTTATTTAACGGAGAGAGATGGACACTCAACCTAGTCTCAGGCACGGATGGATGGATGGATGGATGGATGGATGGATGGATGGATGGAAGGATGGAGGATGGATGGATGGATGGATGGATGGATGGAGGATGGATGGATGGATGGACAGATGGATAGTAAGGCTCCTCCCCGCCCTCCTCTCGCCTTGCCCAAACTTACAGCCGCCCCTTCCCTGTCCCACTCCCTTTGCATCCGGGGAACGTGGGAACAAGGCAGACCAGCCACACAACCTCCGCTGACTTTGAAGTCCTCATCCGGCGCTGCCAAAATCCCTGGCGGCTTTTTGGAAAGGAGCCGGAGCGCTCAGCCTTCCCCTGAGGTCGCCCCTTCAACCTCCCGCCCGCGGAGGGTTACGGTGAGGGTCAGGGCAGCCAATCCATTGCCCCCCCCCCCATTTCCCCCCCTTCAGGTCTAGAAAAGCAGCCTTTCTCTTAAGCGCCTCCTCAACCCCCAACCTCCTCCGATCAGCGCTTCGGTCTCCGGAGAGTGGTGAAGGCATCTGGAGGGCTGCATCTCTCGTATCTCCCGCAAGGGGGACGAAGCCTCACCTGGCCCAGATGTTGCCCTCGGTAGTTTGGGGGGGGGGGCGAAGACGGGCTGAGCTTCCGCATCTCCCCCCGCAACTTCCCCCACACACAGAGGATCCGGGTATTTTGGGGGGGGGGCCCTCAGCACAGCCCTTGACAGAGGCAGAAGGGGGGATTTTGGGTCCTGGGAGGGTTTGAAGGGTCCTCGGCTGCCCCTCTCCCCCGGGGCTCCTCCCTCCCGCCCTCAGATCCGCAGCCCCGACGTGACCCGGGAGGGAAGAGGCGCAGGGAGAGCCCGCCCGCCACACCTGCAGCCCGGCTGGGAAGAAGCCTGTCCAGCCGCCCCCACCGGCTCCCTGGCGAGGCTCCCGGCCAGCCCCGAGGAGGCTCCTGCGGGGACGAGGCGGCGGGAGGGGAGGCGGCAGGCCGGGGGCTTGAGTGACAGCTGTCTGTTCGGGCGACGGGGGAGGGGAGAAGGGAAGCAGCGTAGAAAGAACCTTTTGTTCTGGGGGGAGAATAAGGGGGGCCAGGAGCGCCCTGGGAGGGGCAGAGATCCAAACTTTCAAATGAAAGCCACATGGGTGACTTTGAGACAATCGTTAGAAGATTGTGAGTTCTAGTCCTGCCTCAGGCATGAAAACCAGCTGGGGGAGTTTGAGCCAAGGTCTCGGAGGCTCTGAGTTCTAATCCTCCCTTAGGCGTGAAAGTTTCCAGAGTGACTTTGGGTTGATCCCTAGGAGACTCCTAAATTCTAATCCCGCCTTAGTCCTTTTTGATTGCGGGTGTGAAAGTTGGAAATGTATTCTCAGATTAATGTGGGAGACCAGAATTGAGGATTCCTAGAGTGTGAGATGGCCGAGTGTCCAATATTGTGTGTTGTGATGGAAGAAAGTGAAATTGTGGGAAAAGACCAGTTCCATGTTGGGCAAAGCCAGAAGTCTCTCTGCCATCTGCTTGTGGGAGAACCAGAGGGATCTGTGTGCTCACTGTGAATCTTAGACTGATCTTGGTCTGATCCATCAGAGCTTTTCTTAGCTCCTTAAAATAGAATTTGCAAATTATTCACAATTAGGAGCCATTCTGAGAACTAAACATTGATTCCCAATTGATCAGCAATCTGTGTGGTTGGAGAGCAGAACAGCTTCCATGGGTGCCTCTCCCTAGAAACCAGGAAGTCCCCCCCCCCTCTATTCACCCCCATCTTGGACCTGGATAAATATTATGCAGCATTGAAGGTTTGTGACCTGGTCAGTGATGCGGCTGCCTTTAGACAGGATCCCCTCAACCTCCTCCTGGGGAGAGTCTCCAGGTCCCCTTTCTCTGGGCATCTTCTCCAGCCCTTCACAGACAAGAAATGCTTTACGTACAAATTGTAAAGTGGAAAATTAAACAGCCTGAAAACTGCTATTTTATTTCTCTGGTTGATGAAAGAAAAAATATACAGCTGAAATTTCTTTACACACTTTAATTTTTTTTATTTACTTTATTTTTTTTATTTTGGTGTAAAGTACCAAACAACAAATAAAAACAACCTCAAACTGAAATCCCAGACAGTTGTTCTGCTGAATTCTTTCTGCAAAGGAGGTTTTTATGAGGAAATCAACAAAGAATTATATAAGAGAGATGAAGATTTCCCTCCTCAGCTGAGAGCCAGTCAAACATGGCATTTCACATCATTCCGGCATTTTCACGGAGAGGATCAGGAAACCAGGCTGGTTCCCACAGCTTCCTCCTGGCCTCTTTTCCTCCTCAGTCTCTCTCACACACACACTTTTAGCTCTAGGAAGAAGTACCCGAATTATTTTTTATAAGGTGTCACATTCAATAGAACAGAAAATTTCTCTGAATGACTCTTACAGAGTTCTCTTTATTGAGCTGAAAGGGAAGAGAGCTAGAAGAATTCCAGTCATTCAACAATTTCCCATTTTGAAACATATAGAAATGATTTTCTTTGATTGCTGCATACTATCTAAATGGAAAGAATATCTCCTTTCAAATAAAGAAAATCTAATAATTCTTCCACTATCATAATGGTGTTATATCTCATGTTTTCACATTTGTTCTGGCTGTGAGCTGCTCCTTTGTGTTGAGGTCCGGCCTCAGAAGGATAATGTAGCACTTGGGGATGAAGATGCAGCCCAGCAGACCAGCACTGGAGGCCAGGATGGAGAAGACCTGCACAGCCACCATGGATTTCCCTTTGGTGCTCAGGTAGGTGGGCACAAAAGTCACCCAGACACTGCAGAAGACCAGCATGCTGAAGGTGATCAGCTTGGCTTCGTTGAAGGCCCCAGGCAGGTTCCTGGCCAGGAAAGCCACCATGAAGCAGATGGCAGCCAGGAAGCCCATGTAGCTGAGGGTGACGTAGAACATGACAACGGCCCCTTCGTTGCATTGCAGGATGATCTCTCCAGGCTGGGAGTGGAGGTCAGAGTCAGGGAAGGGGGCAGAAACTCCCAGCCAGATGGAGCAGATGATAATTTGGACAGCAGAAGAAGAAAGGATGGTGGAGTTGGCCAAGCTTTTCCCCAGCCATCTCTTTGCTCGGTTGCCTGGTTTTGTGGCCAGGAAGGCCAGCACCACCGTGATGGTTTTGGCCAAGAGAGAAGAAACGGCAACTGAGAAGATGATGCTGAAAACCGTTTGTCGGAGAAGGCAGGTGGCTTTCCTTGGTTGACCAATGAAGAGAGAAGGAGACAAGAAGCAAAGCAGGAGGGAGACCAGGAGGATGTAGGAGAGGTCCCGGTTGTTGGCTTTGACAAGGGGAGTTTCTCTGTATTTAATGAAGATGATTAAAACAAGGCCTGAGTTTAGGATCAAGAGTAGAGCAAAAGAAACCAGGATGATGCCCAGATGTTCTTCATAAGACAGGAAGGTTATAACCTTGGGGATACATTGGACTCTGTCCTCATTTGGGTATTTATCATCTGGGCACTTGGTGCATTTTTCTGTATCTGAGAAAAGGAAAAAGCAATATTTCCTCAATATTCCGTCCTTTACATTTCAAGAAATAACTTTTTTGGACAAAACCCGATTCCAGGAATATTTTCCAAGATATGTTGTTTAACCATTCCACAGGAAAAAAAATGATAATATAATTTTCTAATACTTTTATAGCTAAGGAATATGAAATCAGAGGATTTCTAGTGCATTTTGAATAAACAAAAAAAGAGTTGAGCTTCAATGCATGTTTTAATTTGCACTTTTATCAAAATGCTCTGGATAAATCCATTTCCACCCGGCCTTCGTTTCCTCTGGTATGACCCACCTTCCTGAGTGGAGAAGGTCCCCTCCGGACAAGGAACGCAGTCGTAGCAGCAAACTGGGTCTCCTTCTCGAACCCTCTTGTCAAATCCAGGATGACAACTTTCCACACATTTGGACTGAGGCAGGGACTGAGCAGAAAAAATAGGAATGGCAACGAAAATGTGTTAGGACTCTCCATCCATGGAAAATGGGAGGAGAAATGGACATTAGACAAGTAGCCTCTATGCTTCACTGAGGTAAATATGAAATCTCTGACTCCTTCCAAACAGGTGTAGGAGATGTGACCCTGGCAGGTTCTTCCATTAGTTCCTCCCTTTTGCTTCTGGCACAACACGTTGGAATAATAAAGGGCTTTTCTACTTAATAAATTCTCCACTCTTCATTCCTCCACTCTTCATCTATCTATCCATGGTGATGATGATCATAGTAAATTTTTAAATACAGTCATTGTCAAAGATTTATTAAAATATTTTATTTAATAAAGATTTATTTAAGTAGAGTAAAAGGTTATTAAAAAGGAAACTTCTGACCAGTAAGGTCTGAAAAGGTTTCTTCTGGACTAGTTCACTAGTTCCAAACAGTCTCCCCATTAAGAGACAAAGCAAAAATTCCTCATAAATTATAGCTGATGATGTTTCCTAGTTGGGTAATGAAATGTAAGAAAACAAGCAAGCTCAGAGAGCACCAAGGAGCCCTCATATCAACTCTGAGCTACCAATATTCTCCTTTATTAAGACTGAAGGTTTCTGCACAGTTTCTAGAACTGTAGTGAGATTGAGGGGAGATCATGAGGTGTCCCTGAAAAAGGTTAACTCACAAATCTTTGGCTGCAACAGAGGGGACATGAGTGTGAGTCCTGGGTCAGAAGGAGATATTTCTGAGGCCCATCCAGTTATCCAAGAAAAAGTCCTTTGTGTTGAAGAACTCCTATTAAGAGACTCCAACTGGCACGGAAAGACTGACCCACATTTAATAGTAGCCTTTCTCTAAGCAGGACAAGAGGAAGCTTCTTTCCCAATGGGACCCCCAGGAGCTCCATCCAGCCATGATCCAATTTCATCTCATTCAGTCCAAACCTCAGTTTAGGGTCTCTTCAACAGAATCCCCTTCTGCTTTGCTCTTTCAGGACAAGGAACAAGCGAACCTGAGGCTCTTAACAACACAACCTCCAGCACTTGAGGGTTTCTCATCCCAGGTTGGACATGGCTGAACCAGCTACAAAGAGTCTTCAGTATTACAGCAGCTGAAGAACAATTTGGTCTAAAGTACTGAAGGCTCCCAAGTGGCCTATAGAAAGAAAACTATAAGGTTTCTAGTCCCCATGTTCAATTCTCAGTGAAGGTCACGGACCCTGGGAACTAGGCTTAGTCCACATGAAATGGGTCCCAAATCTTTAGAAAAAAGAGGAAAGACCCCAAAATTTCTCCCACCTGGTTGAGCAACTTTAGCTGTGAAAGAGCTCCTTGGTAGATAGTAAGTCTCTGTCTTTCCAAAGTCCCCATTCGAACTTCGATGGGATCCCCCTTGGGGAGAATCAACCAGCTCACAATTGCCAGATCTGCTGCTACATCTCCATTTTGATCCAAGTAGAGTTCTCTCTCAGAAATATTGCAATACTCATTCTTCTGCAGGAAAGGATGGAACTAGAAGGGGAACATCCAGGAAGTTTAACATCTGAAAGCTTTTTTAAAAAATCCCATTTAGCCTTTACACATTTGAATCTTTTTTCTACAGCTGTCTAACATCAAAATATTCTTATTTAGAAAAATAGGTGTTACTATCTTCATAAATAAAACAAAAGTTCAGCAAATTGCTCAACCATATATTGGCAAAATATATATTAACAAAATATAATTGATGCAATTGGTGGGGGGGACATTCTAGAGCAGATGATAAATAAAATGAATCATAGGAAAAAAAAGATTATTCATAAACTTCTGGAAAACATCAGGTTGATTATGAAAAATGGTTCATTTAATGACCATTTCAAAGTTACAATGGCATTGAAAAAAGTGACATGATAGTTTTTCCCAGGATCATGGCAGCATCCCCAGGGTCTCCAGGTGATCAACATCTGAATTCTTGGCATCCACTTATGATGGTTGCAGCGTTTTAGGGTCGCCTGATCTCCTTTTGTGACTTCTGACAAGCAAAATCAACAGGGAAGCCAGATTCACTTAACAACCATGTTGCTGATTTAACAACTGTGATGATTCACTTAAGAAGAAAAGGCAAGAAAGTCATAAAATAGAGCAAAACTTACTTAACGACCGTCTTGCTTAGCAACAGAAATGCTGAGCTCAACTGTGGTCGTAAATCCCATTCTGCCTCTTCCAATAACTGGAAGAAGTTGCCCAGAAACTCCAGATCTCCTCCATGTTGCTCCAGAGGGAGGAGGGGATATGGGGAAATGAGCTCAGTCAGAAGGGAGGAGATTCTGGCTGAAGGAGAGGAGCAAAAGTTTATCAAAGCATCTGCAATTAGCACAGCCCCCCCCCCAAGGCTGTGTGTTCTCCCCACTTCTCTTCTCTCCGTATAACAATGACTGCATCTCTAAGGATCCATCTGTTCAACTACTGAAGTTCGCAGATGACAAAACAGTGATCTGCCTCATTCGAGACAATGATGAATCTGCATGCAGACAGGAGGTTGAACAACTAGCCTCGTGGTGCGACCGGAACAATCTGGAACTGAAGACACTCAAAACCGTAGAAATGGTGGTGGACTTTAGGAGAAACCCTCCCATACTTCCACCTCTCACAATACTAGACAACACAGAATCCACAGTAGAGACCTTCAAAATTCTAGATTCTGCCATATCACAACACTTAATGATAGTCATAGGGTTATAATTATAGTCATTAAGTGTTGTATCTTATGATTCTTGATGAACGTATCTTTTCCTTTTATGTACACTGAGAGCCTATGCACCAAAGACAAATTCCTTGTGTGTCCAATCACACTTGGCCAATAAAAAATTCTATTCTATTCAAATCCACCAGGTGGACCCGGATCAAAGCATGCAAGAGGTTTTATGCCCTTCCTCCTATCACTCAACACTGTCCTTGTCACAAGTAAATGCCTTATTCTCCATTATGTAAATAGTACATGAACAGGGTATCAGGGGTTAACTTATTCTTCACTTCTTAATGTATTCATACTTCACCACTCCCATATCTAGCTCCACCCATTGTATATATAAGGAGCTGCATACATCCCTTCTTCACTTCTATCTGTGAATATTCAGTGAATATAGAATGCCTTATGTAAATAAAGAGAGATATATTTGAACTCTTAATTCTCAAACTATTTATTGAGTCTGATCCTGAAAATATCGCAACAATCTGGTAGCAGAGGATGGTTGAATTGACTCAATAAAAACTTAAATATGTCTAAAAGAGATAGGCCCAACACCAGGGCATACAGCAAAGAAATGGAAACGGATCAAGAAATAATCGATGAGTCCACGAATGCAATTTTGAAAGAATCTGAAGAATACACCACAGAAGACGAAGAAATAATAAATGAAGATGATGACCAAGAGGAAAACGAAATAGAAAACAACGAACTCAGGTCAGAGATACTAAAACTTTTAAAAAGCCAAAAGAGCGATGAAAGTCTCATCGCGAACCTCCAAGATATACTAAAAAACAACGGAGCAGCGAGAGAGAAGCACATCGCTACTGAAAAGCCAAAAGACTCAAAAATAGTGAGTGAAATGCTTACAGACAAAAACGCAGTGAAGAAGAAAAACAACAATCCCGCGCAAAATTTCGAATGGCAGCCATCTTGGTTTCAACAGACCCCCAAGGTGAGCAAAACAGAGCCAATCAGAAAGCATGATTCAAAATTTCTGGCGCGAAAGGCCTTACTCGATAAAGAAAATGAAAAAGAAAAAATATATACTTCAGAAGAATCAGAATCAGAGAACGAAGAAGATTCAACAGACATGCAGATAAAGTCAGCAATGAAAACGCTTTTTGCTGCATTTGGACCGAAACTGAAGATTACTAAAAAATCAACCAAAAAACAAGCAAGCAAGCCAACACCTCAAAATCTACCCGCTCCTATCCAGACGACGAGAGCACCGACACCTGAACCCAGAGAGCCCTGCAGATACCACCCCACGCCACAGACTGATCCAAGGACCAGCGCCTTCAGCAGAAGAAAACGAGCACCTGCTATCACCAGGACTCCCAAAATCGAGCCGGAGACTGATTCATCGGAAGAGGAACAGAGCGAAAGAGCTGCGGCAGCGAGAACCTCTCACGACGACTCCAGGAACGAAATGAGCAATGCGCATGCGCAAGACTACGCAGACAACCCAGGAAGACATGAGATGCGGAGAGAATCATGCAGACTCGTAGCGAGCATTCCCACGCCGTTTTGTAACTTCCAGCATCTACGAGACCACGGACTACCCCCGGTTGTAAGTAATGGACCCAACAATGTTGGGAATTTACCCAGTGACTTCCCAAAGCTGAGAATAGATGGCATTAATTTGCAAGAATGGTATCAGCAGCTCCAGGTTGTCTTTATGAAAGAAAACTTATTGTTTTTTATCACTAACCCCCCAAAAAGACCTTGGACTCTAAAATTAGATTGTCTACACCATAGAGCATTTTACTTATTGATTTCCAGTGTGTCTCCTGCCATGTATCACAGCATTAAGCAAAATCTAACTGTCTCAGAAATTATTCAATGCATGTTCAATTTGTTTCACAGTGAAAGTGTAGCCACTACCACAAGAATGTCTAAAGATTTCTTCTCTTCTAGGATAAAGCCAGGGGTTACCATAAGTGAACATTTAATATCTTTAAACAAAATTAGAGCAGAACTGCATTTAAGGGGGGAGGTGATTTCAGATCAAACGATGAAAAGTGTTATCATCAACTCACTTGACCCATCATGGGATAATTATATGTCACATTTAGACACAATCAATCTAGGATACTTATCCATAGAAAGTCTATCCAATAAGTTAATAGCTGAAGACAATTCAAGGAGGAGTCGCTGTAACAACCACATAGAACACAAACAATATAGAAAGGTAGCATTTCAAGAAAGATATCATGAAACATTTAGATGCCACAATTGTGGGTCCAAAGAACATAATAGGAGAGATTGCCCTAAAATTCCAAGGGAAAGACATAGGTCAGAATATAGAAATAAGTACAACAACAGACAGTCTTCCATTGATAGACATAGGTATAGAAGTCCACCCAATTATAAGAAACATAGAGGGGGCAGAGATAATTCAAGGGATAGAAAATCTGGTTCACTGAATGGACTAAACAAACAAGACAACACTAAAATACAACAACCAGAGAACAATAATTGGCTTATTGATTCTGGAGCAACTAATCACACTACAAATAATAGAAATATATTGTCTTCATTTGTAGAGGATAAATTTGTAATCAAAGTAGCTAATCAAGAAAAAGTCCAAGTAATAGGTAGAGGGAATGTAACCTTACCTGGCCTAGGAAAAATAGAGGGGGTATTACTAATACCTGAAATACCTCATAACATACTTAGTGCCATAAAACTAAGCAGAGATTCTGACATTAACATTGTGTTCTCAAAGGGAAAAGCAACATTAGAGAAAAATAGAATAGATATAGGTACAGTAATAATCAAAGGAGGTCTACCTTATTTAATGACAAAGGAGAAATGGTTACACAACATTGATTCAAATATAGAAGATGGCAATGAAATAGATAATGGAAACAATAGTAACAGTGACAATGATGAATGTGAAGTAACTCATAATCACAAAGATACACACAATGAAAAAAAACCCAAAATAGGTAAGCCAATTCACGATGAGTGTGCTCATGTTTTACATAGGAAGTTAGGACATGCCAGTTTTCCTGTAGTACAAAAGATGACTGAACACGCAGAAGGTGTTAAAATAAAAAATTGTGAAAACTATTTGGAATGCTCAGTATGTAAGTCTACAAAGCTGAAAACTAGTCCCAGACCCAGAAAATCAACAAGGTCAACCAACAAAATTTTTGATTTGGTACACATGGACCTAGTTGGTCCACTAACACCATCAATTACTTATAAAAAACGTTACTTTCTAACCATTGTGGATGATTACAGTCGATATGGATTTGTTTACACATTAAAACATAAAGATGAAACATTTCAGAAATTTAAAGAGTTTTACAAACGTATAGAAACACAGCACAATATTAAAATAAAGCAAATCATGACAGATAGGGGATGTGAATTCATGTCTAAGGAATTCTCCCAATGGCTAAAGGACAAAGGAATGTTACATTACACATCTAGCCCATTTTCCGCATTCCAGAACGGAGTGGTAGAGAGAAAGAACTCAACATTACAAACCATGATTAGATGCACATTAGAAGATGCTGGCTTAGGCAAACAATTCTGGTCAGAAGCCCTACAATATTCTAATTACACACAAAATAGAACTTGGTCCAGCATTGTAAATAAGACACCATATGAAGTAATGTATAATAGGAAACCTAAATTAGCACACATGCACATATTTGGAGTCACTGCAGACGTACACATACCTAAACAATTAAGGCGCAAAGGAGAGAACGTATCCAGAAGACTTAGATTTATGGGATACGAGACAGGCACAAAAGGATACAGATTCATCGATAATAATAATAAATTTATAGTTTCCAGAACAGCTGTGTTCCATGAACAGGCCAACTGGTCTAAAATACATCTTAATGAAATATTCCCAAACACCAACCCACATAACAAACTCCAAAGAAAAAAAACTATAGAAGAACACAATAACAACATGCATAGAAACAAAACCAAAACATGGACAAACAGTCAACACAAAATAAAGACAGACTCATTAACAAAAAAGGAAGCAAGGTATTTACATGACAATGATAGTAAGCCTGAAAGAGCAATCAGAAGTAGCAGAAATCAAATGCCAAACAAATACAAGGATTATGTAATGTATATGGATGGAGAATCAACAACACCTAATACATATTAGGAAGTGTTAAAACTTCCTCCTGAAGAAAAGGAAAAATGGGAATCAGCAATGACTAAAGAGATGGATAGTTTACGAGGACTAAATGTATTTACACCTGCAATTGCACCAAAGGACAAAACCATCATTGGCACTAGATGGATATATAAAATTAAAAATTTAGAGGGAGGCAATACACTATACAAAGCTAGATTAGTTGCACAAGGTTATGCACAGAAATATCCCGAGGATTATACAAACACATACTCTCCCACAGTAAGAACGGAGAGTGTCAAAACAGCTCTAGTTATAGCATCAGCACTCAATCTCGACGTGTTCCAATATGACATACAGACTGTGTATTTACACGCAAAATTAGATAAAGAAATATATGTAAGAGCACCTCACAGTCAATACACAAACAAAAATGAGACTTGGTTATTAAACAAAAGTTTATACGGGTTGAAACAATCTGGTAAACGATGGTATGATTGTTTAGTAAAAGTACTTAAAACTATGGATTTCAGTGCCACCACTGCTGATAATTGTTTCTTTGTAAAAAAGGATGATGATTCCATAGAATTTGTATTAATCTGTGTGGATGATATTTTGTACATAGGTAAACATAAAGAGAGGAGAGAAACATTTGTAACAAAACTAAATGAACATTTTTCACTGAAATCTTTGGGTAAAGTAAATAAGTATCTTGGTGTTCAAATCAGTAAAACCAGAAGGGGATTCAAACTTTCTCAAAGAGATAAAATCATAGAACTCTTGAATAAATGTAATCTAAGTGATGCTAAGCCCTGTGATACTCCCATGCAAACTGATTTTCTAAGGAATGCAGACGAATCATCCCCTGAATTCAAAGACAATACATTTTATAGGTCAATCATAGGTTCCCTTCTTTACATTTCCAATTGGACTAGACCTGATATTGCCTTGCCTCTCAACTTATTGTCCAGACATGTCAGCAAACCAACACTATACCACTGGGAAGCTGTCAAAAGGATATTAAGATATTTGAAGAATAGTTTAGACTTTTGTTTGTTATTGGAACCTAATAATGTCAAAGAGCCCATCCTCACATGTTACGCCGATGCGGATTGGGCTGGCGATACTTCATGTAGAAAAAGCACATCTGGTTATATATTTCTCCTTAACGGTTGTCCAGTTTACTGGTACACTGGCAAACAAGATTTAGTAGCCACTTCAACAACAGAGGCAGAATATGTTTGTCTATCTAAAGCAACAAATAACCTTGTATGGTTTAATGATTTACTTTCTGACATTTGGAAAAAACCCACTTTACCATTTATCATGCATGAAGATAACAAAGCTGCTATCGAAATATCTAGATCTGATGCTATTGGACAAAGGTCCAGACATATAGATATAAAATTTAAACATGTGAGACAGTTATCTCAGGATGGATTTATCAAAGCAGTTCATTGTGAAACATCAGAGCAAATAGCTGACATATTAACAAAGCCTTTGCCGTCTAAGCAACATAAATACTTGACTTCTAAGTTACATGTTTTATATTGTTCTGAATCTGAATGTAACTGGTGTAATATATCGAATCGGCATTTAGAGGGGGATTTGTCACAAGTAAATGCCTTATTCTCCATTATGTAAATAGTACATGAACAGGGTATCAGGGGTTAACTTATTCTTTACTTCTTAATGTATTCATACTTCACCACTCCCATATCTAGCTCCACCCATTGTATATATAAGGAGCTGCATACATCCCTTCTTCGCTTCTATCTGTGAATATTCAGTGAATATAGAATGCCTTATGTAAATAAAGAGAGATATATTTGAACTCTTAATTCTCAAACTATTTATTGAGTCTGATCCTGAAAATATCGCAACAGTCCTGCTTCCCCATTGGCTGGGGACTAGCAAGCTCTCGACCTATCTGAAGCTCATGTTCAACAATATGGCCTTATTTTCCCCAGCAACCCCCTGTCTCCATGGCCTGGTGTGATTCTGCATCAGTAACTTTCCATTGCTCTTTTGCATAAATCGGTTATATTTTGAAATGTGTCCATTAAGCTCTTGCTCAGAAAGCCCCTCCCCCTTTTCTTTCTAGACTTTTCTGAACCACTTTGTTCACTCTAAGAACAATACCATTTTAACTAGTTTTTCAAAAAGTTCCTTAATATTCTAGTTCCTTATTTTCTTTATTTATTATGCAGAAGTGGAAGCTGTAATGAAACATTATTTTAGAAGCAATTCTTCATATCCCACAATATCGGAACCCCCATACCTGCCACGGCTGCAGCCTTGGAGCCCCCAACCTCCCTTTGCCCTCCTTCCTTCCCCTCCTCCATCTGGAGGAATAGGCAGCATTCAAGGCCTGGACCAGAGTCTGAATGATACTGTACACAAGGGGATAATTTGTGATCTTTATTCTGTTCCTTTTCTCCTGGGTCTCCAGTGGGGCTTTCTGGGTGCATCTTCTGCGGCCTTTGACAGAAAAGACGTTCTTTGAAAGAGAACAGCGGAAATAAAAATCTTGAAACTTTTCTTCCACAGAGAAATGGGGTTCAAAGGCTTCATCCATTGGCCTTTTTTTTAACAGATAACCAAAGTTCCAAATACTATGTATGAATTTGAGAAGTCTGTGATTTTCCAATGTTAATGTTCCCAAAGTTGTGAGGATCCAGACTTTCCCTTCAATGGGTCCTGGGAGATGCATAAATGTTAAATGGAAAGGAAGGATTCTCTCCAAAATAGAATCATATTCCGTGAAGTGAACAAAAACGTTGACTTGTCTCCACTTAGAGAGGGAATCCCTGAGAGTTGTTGTGTATCCAGTTGTTGAGAACAGTTGTGATATAACCACACAAATTCCATTCCTGACAAGCATAGGAGGAAAAATCCTCATGAAATTCTCTCCCTTCTCTGTGTCTGAAGCAAAGAGGCCAATCAGGGTCCATCTGAAATGGAGGAGCAGCTGGACAATTCCTGGGTACTGGAATCCTGCTTTGGGGAACATCTGGTGGAAAAAGGGGAATTTCCTTTTATCACTCAGAGCCTCTGAAACAATTGTATGACTGATCTGAAAAAGCAATGAAGAAAGCTGTGTTATATTGGGGGGTCAGATAAAGTCCAAAACTTTATTTTTTAATAAATTCAACTTGGTATTGATGAAGAAATTAAATAGATCATTGTTAATTAGCAATTATGTCATATCAATAAACAGAATATTAAGCACAGTGTTAACAACACTGTATATAAAAATGGAGCCCAAGAAACAAATTAAATAAAAAAGAATAAGAATAAAAAAACATATTTCTGTATCACAATTTATTGCAATCAGACCCACATGTCTATGGAGATTCTCAGTCGTCCAGGTTCTTCAGCTCTGGATGAGAAGCAAAAGGTCTTCAAAGAAAAACCAGAAAGTCCAGTTGCCTCTTGAAAAAAGCACCTTTGGGACCATCAGATCCAGATGTGCAGGTGTCAAGTGAGCGTTTCGTTCCAATAAAGGGCCGAATTATAACTTTAATTCTGACTGAACAGCAAATGTGTTGCTTTAACACAAGTTTCCCAATAGATTGTTTGTCTAATGTGCAGTCCAAGACTCTCATCTCTCTCTTTCTTATGCAGTTGACATTCAATATTCCAGATTCTTGGTGAAGCAATATTTGTTTATTTATTTATCTACCACTTTGATCATTTTTGGCCTTTTCTCTAGTTACACAAGAGATAAGGAGACCACAGCTCCTAATATAATTTGTCAGATTTATAATCCTAGAGAGCTTTATTTGAAATTCTGCATCTTCTAACCCAGAGAACTTGGGGACTCTGTCAGGTTCCAGAGGTTTAATTGTACACTAAGAAATTCAGCCCTGTGGAAAAGGAAGGAGACCCTCTGTGAGTTCCCTGGTTTCATGTATCAGGACACAGTAAAAAGCATCTGGTCTTCAGCAGTTCTTAAAAGGAGGTCAATGCAACCTCAGGTGAACAGCAACACAGGAGATATAACACCCTGTCCTCCTTTATTTTACAGAAAGAGAGCCGAAATGGAGGAGCCAGGTGTGAAAGGCTAAGGACACCCTGACTGCTTCCATAGGTGTGAAGAGGCTGAGAGGAAGCCTGGTGCTGCTGATCAAGGGACCTGGATTAATCAATCATCACAAGTGTGACAACCTCTTTAAAAGCCAAAGTTTCAGGAGTTTGCTGGTCTCCAGCACTGAGGTCTGTGTTAACACAATGCCAAAGGGCAAAGACTCCAGCAGCGATCTGAGAGGAGCCATTGTTGCTGCCTATCAATCTGGGAAGGGTTACAAGGCCATTTCCAAACAATTTAACGTCCATCATTCTATAGCAAAGAAGATTATTCAGAAGGGGAAAACATTCGAGGCAGCTGCCAATCTTCCCAGGAGGGACCATCCCAGCAAGTTCACCCAAGGTCAGACTGTGCAATGCTCAGAGACATGGCAAAAAAAGACCAAGAGTTCCACCTGAGACTCTACAGGCCTCAGTGAGCCTGGTAAATGTTCCAGTTCCTGACAGCAGAATCAGAAAAAGACTGAAGAAGTTTGGTTTGTTTGGAAGGGTTGCCAGGAGGAAACTTCTCTCTAAAAAGAACATGGCAGCACAGCTGAGGTTTCCCAAGTTGCACCTGAAGAGACCACAAGACTTCTGGAACATTCTCCTTTGGACAGACGAGACTTTAAAGGATAATGGTGTGAATGCATGGTTGCTCAGGTTCTCAGGGAAACTAGTAAAGAAAACATCTTCACACTTGTGTTTGAACTATCATGTTTCAAGAGTCTTTACTTTCTTAAATTGGAAGGAGAGACAATCCTTACACCTGCTCTCTATGTATCATTCTGTATGTGTGTCTCTCTATGTCTTTCTATGTCTCTGTATGTGTGTGTGTGTGTCTCCCCCACTCCCTTCGGGCCACCGTGCTCCTCCTCCCCCTCTCCTCTCATAACTCCCTGGCCGGGAGCAAAGGACAGCAAAGGGGTGTGTGGGGTGGGCTGCCGCTCGCTTAAGGAGGGTCTTAACAGGACACGGCTTCTCTCCTGCACTAATGCTCCAGTCATCGCCTGGCCATGTCATCGCCCACCCCTGGCAGCTCTTCAGCCGTGCGCGGAGGGAGCGTCTTTCCTGAGGGAGGAACTTGAACTCTGTTGAGGCCATTGAAAAGTTCAGGCAGATGTGTCATAGTTGCATATTAGGAAGTCATGGGAATTGCCAAAGCAATGTGTTCCTCTCTCTCTTGTCCAACATGGATAGGAATTACCTTGGGGATTTGTGTTGCCATTTCAAAGTGAGGCGGTTTCCTTCCTCTCCCATCCCTGGTTGGCCCCGCCCCTCTTATTTCGTTTTTTGGACTCCATCCCAAAGCGGCAGGAAGCGAAGGCTGCCTTAGGTGCAAATGTGGGACGAAAGCAGGTCCAGGGCAGCTTCGCTCCTGCACTCTCCAGGGACCCTCCTCCCCCTCCTCCTCTCGTAACCCCCTGGCCAGCTGTGGCTGAGCTGGGAGCATGCACACGCATGGGGAGGCCCTCCTTAAGCGAGCTGCTGCCCTCCCCGTGCCCACCTTTCCTGAGCTTTGGCGCTTGCTTGAGGAGAGGAGGGTCTCCCTGTGCCTGTGCACAGTCCCAGCTCAGCCACAGCCAGCCAGGGGGCCACAAGAGGAGGAGGAGGGGAGGAGAGTGCAGGAGCGAACCTGCCACATTTGCGCATAAGGCTGCCTTCACTTCCTGCCGCTTCGGGCTGGAGTCCAAAGAAGAAATGAGGGACGGGGCCAACCAGTGATGGGACAGAGAGCCGTGGCAGAGGGCCCAAAGAGCCACTTGTAGCTCCGGAGCCGTGGGTTGCCGACCCCTGGTCTACGCAATCTAACCCACAGGATAATTGTCTTGTACTATCAGTTTAAACCAACGTGTATTTAGCAAGTAGGAGCCTCAGTGGCTTGAAGACACTGGATCTGTTCCAGCAGTTTGAGTTCTACCACTGCATGGCGGGGTGAGCTCCCATCACTTGTCTCAGCTTCTGCCCACCTACCCAGTACGGTCGGAACGAAACAAGGGTTAAAAAATTGTGGATAGCTGCTGCTACAGTACCCTTTGGACGGCCGGCACAAGGCACATGGGATGCATCGCTTGGCCTCCTGCTGCAGAAGTGGTCCCAATCCATGGCAAAAACAGCCGTGCTTGCTGGAGCTGCCGGCCGGAGCGGCACCCATGAGGCAGCTGTTCCATGAACAGAACTGCCTGCTGTAACTCTCACTATTAGGTAAGGAGGGTGTGAGGCATAAAGGGTGCATCGCTTGGCCTCCGGCTCCTTTTCCAGCTGCAATTGGCTGCAAAAGGGGCTGCGCTTGCTGGAGGCAGCGGCCTGAGCAGCACCCGAGAATCAGCTGTGAATGGCGGCCTGAGCTGCTCAGCTGATCCGATTAAGGGGCCGAGAAGCCCTGAGGTGACCGGGGAAGGGAAGGGCTGTCTCCTGTGCTGGCCATGCCCTCCCCGTCACTAGGGCTTATTTTGGGGGGAGGGCATATATTTATGCCACCCCAAAAATCAGGCTTGCCCTTATTTTCGGGACATTTCCTATTTTCATGGAAACACGGTAGCAGTTGAAAAGCATGTGACAACACTAGTGGATAAATAGGTACCGCTTTGGTGGGAAACGTGGCATGTTTGGTACAGATGTCAGGCCCCTAACAATGCTGGACTTGCTTGGATGTGACACCCAACTGTGAGGCACCATCAGTGGTGAGAAAAGGCCCAGATGATGCCACAGGACACCTCTCGTCTTTCTGGTGCGGAACTGGTTCACCCCCTGTGGTGAACCCTGGAGAAGCTCATGGGCACAAACTGAATGGACTCGCACTCTTTGGCAGCGAAACAAATACTATGTACTAACATTGTAGACTCCTGGCTAATTATACCTTTGCCATATGCTAAATAAGTAAATATTTTAGCACTTTAGCCATATACATGAGAATCCTTCCTTAGTCCTGGTAAGTCATTATTATCCAGACTGAAAAACAAGGGTTCAAATATTCATTCTTCTGCGTTACCCCTTGGTAAGTATCGATCCTTTTTCTCATGGCTCCATTGAGCCCCAACCTCCCTCTCAAACAAGGGCTTGGATCAGGGCCAACAGGCTAGTTACATTTTCCGGGCAATCAATTTCCTCCATCATATTGATCTGCTCTTTGTGTCAAATGCTGCACTAACATCTATAAAAGCTAGAAAACTGTGGACTGACATATTGTGTAATTAGATACTTCAAAATTAATCTGTTGACAATATTAGATTATTAATGGATTGATTACTATACAACTTTATGAAACTTTTTACTTTACTTAAACCTTTTTGTTCTTCTGCAAGGAATTTACTTTTGTTCCACCCAATCTCAAATTGTTTCCTGCCTTATGCACAAATCCTTCGGGATGGAGTCCAAAAAATGAAATAAGAGGGACGGGGCCAACCAGGGATGGGACAGGGAGCCGCAGCAGAGAGCCCAAAGAGCCACTTGTAGCTCTGGAGCCGTGGGTTGCTGACCCCTGGTTTACGCAATCTAACCCACAGGATAATTGTCCTGTACTATCAGTTTAAACCAACGTGTATTTAGCAAGTAGGAGCCTCAGTGGCTTGAAGACACTGGATCTGTTCCGGCAGTTCGAGTTCTACCACTGCATGGCGGGGTGAGCTCCCATCACTTGTCTCAGCTTCTGCCCACCTACTGTGTTTCCCCCAAAATAAGACCCTGTCTTATTTTTTTTGAACCCCGAAATAAGGACTTAATGGGGGGGTTATTATTTTGGGGGTGCAGGAGGCGGCGAGCATGGCCACCTCATGGCTGCTGCTGTATTGGGGTGCTGTGGCAATGCTCATCAGCTGTTTGCTGGGGCAACCAAAGGTGGGAATCTCCCCAGTGTTCTTGGCACTCGCCCGCTTTCCATCCATCCATCCATCTCTCACCTGCAAACTCCTGCCACGCTCCTGCCTCTCTGCTGTGCGATTCCCGGCAGCCCCAGACGCCCAAATTCTGTGCCCACCCGGCTCTCTTTTCCACAGCACCCAGCTCTTTATTGAGGGAGGTGGCATGTGGGGCAGGGGAGAAACAAGACACGTGGAGCAAGATGTGGCTTGCTCCTCTTTCCATCTCTTCTCCCCCCCTCACCAGGGACCGGAGAGACCCAAGACGTGCATCTTACCTGCCTTGCAGCTCAGTCGTGTGTCTCTCTCTTGTCTGCAGGCAAACATTTTGTAGGGTAAAAAAAAACCTTGTGAGTTCAATCAAACTTCTTGAACTCGTGAGAAGTTTGGTTTTACCCTACAACGTGTTTGCCTGCAGACAAGAGCGAGACATACGACAGAGCTGCAAGGCAGTTAAGATGCAAGTATCGTGATTGATTGATTAATTGATTGATTATTATACAACTTTGTGAAACTTTTTTTTTTTTTATTGCAAAAGTTTTACAATTACATTTTCACCCCTTTTTTTTCCACCCCCCCACCTCCCTCCCCAGACTTCCCATCCTCCCTAACCCTCCCTAACCCTCCCCCCCCAGACTTCCCTATTACATACTCATAACTAATAACACTAATATATAAACCTGAACCCATCCCTCCCCCTCTATAATTTTTCCTCTTTATCTCTTTACATTAAAATATTTCTAATACATTATTTTCAAATAAAAGCTATTTGATACTTTCTAGTTTGGTATTTGTTCTGAACATATTCTATCCACCTTTTCCATTCCCATTCATAAGTCTCTTGTGAACAATCTTTTAAATACGCTGAAATCTTCGCCATCTCTGCAAAACTGGCCATCTTCAAAGTCCATTCCTCGATAGTAGGCAAAACTTCGTTCTTCCAATATTTACCTATCAACAATCTTGCTGCTGTTATCATATACAATATTAGTTTTATTTCACCCCGTGTAAAACCCTTAACTATACCCAATAAAAACAATTGTGGAGAAAATTGAATTTTTTTCTTCAAAACATTCTGCATGACCCACCAAATTTTTATCCAAAAAGCCTTAACTTTCCTACAGGTCCACCATACATGATAATACGTAGCATCCGAACATTCACATCTCCAACATTTTGGCTGAACATTAGGGTACATGCATGACAACTTTTTAGGATCCAAATGCCATCTATAAAACATTTTATAAAAATTTTCCCTCAAATTCTGCGACTGTGTGAACTTAACATTCTGAACCCAAATTTTTTCCCATGTTTCCAACATCACTGGTTCCTCAAAATTTTGTGCCCACTTAATCATACAGTCTTTAACCAATTCAGTTTCTGAATCCCTTTGTGAAACTTTTTACTTTACTTAAACCTTTTTGTTCTTCTGCAAGGAATTCACTTTTGTTCCACCCAATTCCAAATTTACTTAAGAGGAACAAGCAATATATTTCAGCCACAATATTTATTAGTCTAACTGGCTTGTAATTGCTAGAGTCCTTTTATTCCAGGTGTTGCATTTATGTGAAAATCAACATGCCAATAGTTTATCCACAAATAGGATATATTTTGAATAGCTGGGAGAAAATCCTCTTCAATGACCTTATTGCTTTTCAGGCCTTGTATGAGAAATTTGAACAAGAACGCAAGAGAAAAAAACATAACTGACATGTTTGCTAATATGGAGAAAAGCAACTCTTGAATTCCATGGAGAAGACATGATTGCATCTATTGCTCACCCACCACTCACTTTACCAGAGAGAGAAAAAACACACACAAACCTGTGGGACTTTGTAAGGTGCTGCTAATGTTGACGCCTGGATGGAGATGTCCCTGTCAGCTGCATCAAGAAGAGACAGAAGGTTCTCCTTCCTTCCACAACCATAGTTGGGGACATTGGCTTCTCCAGTGGAGAGCATGTCCAGCAAGGCATCTGAAGTGCGTAAAGTGTTCAAATAGTTGTCATGGAGGTTGTAGCCCAGTGTGAGGTTGTGCAGGAGCTGGGAGTTCTTGTTGACCTCTTGAATGTTGAAAATGAATGGTAGGGTGTATATAAAAGTAGAAGAAAACGTACTGTAGAAAAATGTTCAAGTTATTATCAACAGTAACAACAAACTTTTTAAAAGAATTTATTCCTTTTTGCCTCCACAAGCCTACTGAGTCTTAAGCCAATATTGATCCAAAACCAATAATCGGTTATAGAAATCTGGGAATGGGCTGGGCAGAGGCAACTACAACTGTTTCAATCCCTCCTTTACACAAAATGAATTCAAGTGAAGAATTCAGGAGTGAACGGGGAGAACGGAAAATAATCTGCATTGCCTTCAGGTTTTTTAACCCCATCTTTGGATTTGAGTCTCTTCTTCAAAATAAAAAAGGAGGCAAGTTATAGAAATCAAAATCAATCAGGACATTAGACAAGTCCTATAATATAAAAGTAAGTGAAATAAGACAAAAAAGAAGGAAGGTGTTAGGACTGCAGATGGAGGGGATGCTACTCCATCACCCTGAATGACTTACGCATGAGAAGGTATAGAAGGAGGACTGTGGAAAGGCAACATTATAGGTGATACTTGTGTTTCAGTTGAGACTATACCAATGAGATGGTCTCCTGGCCTATAAAAGTTCCATGGTTGTTCTCCATCCTGGTACTCCAAACTCAGAGGGCATTTCCTTCTTAGCTTCCCAGAGACTGACTGGGACACAAACAGCATCAGAAGATAAAGCAGGAGGTCCATAATTCATGGAGCATTATTAATCCCCTTCCTGTTTCTAATACCCACAGCAGGAACAGTTGGGAGAATTCAAAGCACCCTCAGAAGATGGAAATGCCAGTGACTTTCCTGATATAAACAGAGAAACACTCAGCTTCACCTGGAAAGGAGAAAAAGGTACAATCAAGAGCACAGATCCTGCCTGTCCCAAAACTTGTTCCCACAGAGCTTGACAAATTTATCCTTTTCTGATACAAGATCCTTTGCTTATGGCTTCAATCTGCTCTCTCTATCACAGGTATGGAGATCTCCAAGGCCCAGATAATCATTATTAATTACAGGGAGAAGCAACTTCTCCTCTTGGGATCCTGAGCTTCTTCTGGGCTCCATACGTGCAGAGGGGAGGTTGGAGAAAAGCTTCTTTGTGAAAAGCCACAACTACACTCCTGGGGTCAATTCCTGTCATGGTTGTGGTCCTTCCTGTCAGGACATGTCAGGAAAGTGATGCTGGAGGAAAATAGTTCAATAACAAGGGAATTGACCTCTGCTGTCCTTCAACAGGGTCTCTTGTCTCCAGAGTCTGCTGGAGAAGGTCACCCAGAAGTATGGAGTTTGGTGCCACTCCAGGTTGGTGACCCTTAACTCTTGTGCTGCCTTTTTTCTTAATGCCAAGGAAGCAATCAGTCCCCTTGGATTCTGCTTAAGGTGAAGAGTGGGGCCTGTTTGGGCTTTTCTTTCATATCAGAACTTCATAAATTGGAGCTGATTTTAAAAAGGGGGACCCCTATGACGTTCCCATCTCTGAAGCTGTGGGCTGAAGCCCCCTTCCCTAAAAAGCCTCCGAGTGCTTTGAAGCTGAGGATTGTGTCTCTTCTCTGGATGAGGAAGACGGAGAGGTTCCCCTTTGCCCAGGGGGGAGAACTGGGGAGGGGGCTGATCTGAAGGGAGAGGAGGGTCCCCATCCCAGGTTCTCCTCTCAGGGCCTGGCTAGGAGGTCCTGGGGGGCTCTGGGTGGAAGGCCAGGCGGAGGCCTGGGAAGGGGCTCCTCTCCTCCTGGAGGGTATCTGCCGTGTCTCCCTGGAGCCTGGAGGGGCCCAGAGGGGAGGGAGCCAGAGAGAGACGGGGGCCCAGGAGAGGCCCAGGGGAGGGGGGCAGGGGTGGCTGGGGCCGCTTTCCTCTCAGGGAGGCCGGGGGGGACCTTTCCCCACACTGGGCAGAGGAGAGTCTGGGCTGAAGAGGAGCCTCGCAGGAGGAAGAGCCTCTCCAGCTTCTCTCCCATGGTCTCCATCCAGGCTCCCACCTTCCTCCCCCCCTGGATCCAGAGGCTTCGGGGCCCCCAAAGAGCTTCCTGGGCCGATCGGCCAGCAGGTCCCCCCTGAGGAGAGAAGCCAGGATGGAGGCTCTGAGGGGGGAAGGGAGGCCTGGCCCTTCCTCTCCCCTTGGCTCCCCCAGCTCTGCCTCGGCCTCTGCCCAGCCACAGAACCAGAATAATGAAGGTGGAGGCTTTCGATCCTCTGCTGATGGAGGAGGAAAATAAATAATTTATATATATGTTAAAAAAGAGGGAAAAATCCTTCATTCCCTGGTTGCCCTCCAGTGTCCCATATCCCCCTCCTGCCCCCGTGTCCGAGTGTCCAGTGCAGGGCCTCCCAGGGCAGGTGGCTCAACCTCAGCAAAGGCCTCTGGACTTCAACTCCCAGAATCCCCTGTCCAGCACTCGGGGTCCTCTTTCCACGCTTTAGCTGTCCCTCACGCTGCCTGTAGGGGGCAGCCTACAGTCCGGCCTTTCAGCCCCAGCTGGCCCCCACAGGCAGTGAGCAGGACAGCTAAAGCGGGCAAAGACCCCGCAGCGTCCTCCATTTTGTGGCCTCTTTTTTCCTGAGTCGATTCTCCCTCCCTCCATTTTGAGGGGAGAAAAAAGCTGTGGGGAGATTTTCTCTCCTCTCCAGCCAGGAGTCAGGAAGGTTCCCCAAAGCGGGGGAGGGAGGTTGGGGGAGGGGAGATCAACATACCCTCCTGATTCTTTCGGGGGAGCCCCAGAAGATCCCAGGGCCGGAAGGGTCCCCAGAGGTCATCCAGACGGACCCCCGGCCCAAGCAGGAGCCCTTCCACCCTCCTGGAGGTTTCCCTCCAGGGCCTCTGAGCTGCCTGTGGGCCCTTTGAGGGCGGCCTGTGTGGGTGGGTGTGGAGGAGGCCTGCCAGAGCGGAGGACCAGGGGCTTCTTCCTGGGTCAGCCGTGGAGGCCCTGAAAACAGGGACTGAGATTCCGAAATAGGCTCCCTCTGTTTCCCTCATTCTGGTGGGGGGGAACCTTCCTCCCTTGAAGGCTCTGCTTCCAAGTGGGGCCTCCGAAACCTTGGCCAGGCCTGTCCTTGGAGGCTGCCTGGAGTCCTGGCTGTCTTTCGGAGGCCGAGGCCTTAGAGAGGCTCCAGAGCAGGGGTGAAATGCTCCTGGTTCAGACTGGATCACCCGATCCGGTAGCAATGGGTGGTTCGGAGAACCGGTAGCAAAAATCCATGCACCTCCCCCCCCATGCCCAAGTGAACCGCGCAATCATCATAGGCTTTTTTTTTTAACTTTTAAAAGCATTTTTTCTACAACCTCTTTGGCTGAAAAAATGCTTTGAAAAGTTAAAAAAAAAAGCCTATGATGATCGCGTGGCTCAGCTGGGATCATCAGAGGTTTTTAAAAGCATTTTTTCTACAACCTCTTTGGCCGAAGAGATTGTAGAGAAAATGGTTTTAAAAGTAAAAGAAAAAGAAAAAGTTGGCCACACCCACTCAATCATATTACCCCACCACCACCACCAAGCCACGCCCACAGAACCGGTAGTAACAAATTTTACATTTCACCACTGGTCCAGAGTCATTTTGCTCACCATGAAATCCCTTATAGCCCCAGACGTGAAAGCTTAGACCTGGATAGCTTTGAACTAGGCAGCCTCCGTCCTGACCTCAGCTTAGTACACAAGATCATCTACCATAATATCCTACCTGTTAATGCCCACTTTAACTTCAACTGCAATATCACAAGGGCTATCCATCCCTTCAAACCACATGCAATCCATCCCCTCTAATCTTGACTGCAGAAAATACTTCAGCCCTAAGAATAGGAAACATCTGGAACACTCTACCTGATCCTCTCATCTTTGACCTTCAACTGTCTACCATGGACTTTACACGCTTCTTAAGAGGTCCCTAAGGGAGCAGGCAAAAGTGCACCAGCCTCCCTCCCCTCCCTGTCCGACTTTCCCCACTTGACAAACATACCTTTTCTTTTATGTACCCTGAGAGCTTTTGCACCAAAGACAAATTCCTTGTGTCTCCAATCACACTTGGCCAATAAAGAATTCTACTCTATTCCAGGGTGAAGCCTGCTGCCTTTTCCTCCAGGACAACCCCGGATCCCCCTTGGAAGACCCAGCCCTGCATGTCTTCTCCCCCACAGGAGCCTCTCCTGGAAAAACACGGAGCCCAAGGAAACCTGGAGAAACCCCGGGGGCTGTGTCCCCCCAACATTCAACCCTGGGACCCATAAACCAGGTTTGTCTATTCCCAGTGTGGGAAGCCCCCCCTCCCCCCAAAGAATGAAATATTTTGGGAAATATTAAAAAGGCAGAATATTATATATCCCTAAAGGAGAAATGGAGAAAGAGGCTTTTAAAGACAGAAAGCAGACTCGGTCTTTCTTAATAGACCCCAGCAAATATTTTGTGCCCATTAAGAAACAAAAGACATTCGCCTCCAACGATGGGACTGAAAATTTGCCTTCTCCTCCCAAATTCTAAGAACAGGACAGGACCATTTAGAATTAACCCACCACCATTTAGCAGAAGACACAGAGCTCACTACATGGCTCAATTTCCTAAGGGCATTTCAGGGATTGCACAACCCCTCACCCCTCACCACCCCCCAGCAGCATTTCAGGACCTGCACAAAATCCTGGCCTTCGTCCAGCTAGTTGTTCAGCTGGTCCAGAGCCCTGGTGGTTCTGCTTGATCAACAAATGGACCTTCTTCCCAAGGAGCCTCCATTTTATTTCCAGCGTCTTTCTCCGGATTGGAACTGAACCAAATGGATTTTCCCTTCCAACACCAGGAATGGGGGGTGGAGGGTGGGGAGTTGCCCCAGATCCCCTCCTCCTTCCTGGCCATCCTGGGCCTTCTCTATGGGTCTGGGCTTTGCTTTCCCCTGAGTGCCCCATACATGGAAAGAAGTGGCAGTGGAACATGGGATATGGTTTCTCCCGTTTCCAGGACTCAGAAGATGGAACCTGGAGGGAGATTTTGCTCTGCTCTCCTTCCCCAACACGAGGCTCCCCAGCTTCCTTCTCCCAAGAGGGGCTCCCCACTCATCCAGGCAGAGTCCTGCCTGGCATCCCTGCAAGAGCCCCCTTGCCTGGCCTGGGCATGGGAAAGGGAGGCAGGGGAACATGGGATATGGGCTTCCTCATTCCCTGGTCTCAGAGAATGGAAGTTTGAAGGGGATTTTGCATAACTGCTTTCCATATCCCTCCCTCCCTCCCTCCCTTCCAGAGGTGAATTGCTTCCTTTATTTCTCCATCTCTGTTCACTTGGTTTTCTCTCACTTCTCCCTCTCTCTGTTTGTGTGTGCATGTGGTTTTTTTTTCCAACTATGTAAAGTTCTGATAAGTAGTTTTCACTATTTTTTCATTTAGTTCTTGGAGTCAGGTCACACTATTACATCAGCCCTTTTGTAATTGAGCATCAGCTTTCAAAGTAAAGTAAAGTTTGGCTCCAACTCAACAAGCAGATCCGTGACATGCTCGGGCATTAACTGTCCCCTGAGCTTTTCTCTTTAACTGCTATGCAAACAAATGTCATATTTCTTTTTATCTTCAGCCACAGGTGCCGTGAATTCCCTCTGGGGCCAATTTCAAGGCTGTAGATCCCAAAGCTCTCAATTCTAGATGACAGATTTAATTCCATCTCTGCTCTACCATTATGAACCACATGGGGATTATTTCCCTCTCACTTCCCTCCACAGAAATGCCCAACAATCTCGGAGTTCAAGAACTCGTTGAATTATCCAGGGATCCCTCCTGAGAGGGAGAATTATTACCCTCTGAGTTTCTGCTCTGCTGTTTGGCTGAATCTTCTGGGGGAGACTTTGGGCAGAGACCCAGGGACTTGTAGGTAGCTTCTGTCTTCTTCCCCTGACCCTGAAGGCCCCGAATGGAAACTTTTCCTGCCAGAGAACTTGGCTTCAGGCAAAAAGTTTCACTGAACAATTTCAGACTCTGGACTTCCCTCCCACTGAAGATCAGGGCTGCCTGGATCCCTTCCCATCAAAGGGGGCTAATCTTGAGAAAAGAAGAGCTGAGGGCAAAGGGAGCCCTCTTTCTACTGCCCAGGATCACCCCCCAAAAGATCCCCCTTTTCCATCTTCCCAAAAGAGAGCTCTGCTTTCTTCCAACAGGTGCAAGTTTCTTGTTGAGCCCCTTGTATTGTCCCCCTTCAACGCCCCCACTGCAAGCCCCTCTTTATCATGTAGAAGGGTTGGGGATCCTGGGCCCTCCAGATGTGGTGGGGTAAGAACTTTCCCCTTCTTCCACTGGGGAGTTGGCTGGGAATGGGACCTTTGGGGCTCCTCCAGATGTGGAAGAGAGATGTCACTTTGCTGGGCTGGGTAGTTATTAATAATTCTTCTCTGTCATTTGTGATAGTTTGTGTCTGTGTGAGAGGGGGGGAGGGGAAAAAGAGAGAAACACTAGAACATCCCCAGAACTCCACCCTCCAACAGATATCCTGGACCAAAAAGCCATAATTCCCTCTTAATACCAGATTTGTCCCCCCTCCCCCATGGGATAATCCACTGCTCCTTTCCCATGGGGAGGGGCACCCAGGCCCTTTTAGCAGCACCCGCCAAGAGTCCCTCCTCCCCGCCTACTCTGCCAAAGGGGGGACCCAGAAAGGCCCCTTGTAGCCCCCCCACAGGCCCCTTAAACCCCCGACGGCGCCCATCCGAACACTTCAACGCAGGGAAAAGGGAGGGGCCAAGTTCCCCTGGCCCTGCCTCCTTGTGGGGGGGGGCAGAGTTGAGCCGGATAACCTCCTTCCCCCCCTAACTCCCCAGCTTGAGGGAAGCCTCCGAGCCTCACGCGCAGAACGCCTGGGAGAAGTGGCCTTGGCAGCTTCAGAGGACAAACGGAGCATGCGCAAGGGAGTGTTGTCCACAGTCACTCCCGGATGGAGGAGGAGAATTCCATGTGGGAGGATCTTTTGCAAGGAAGCCGGAACTCCTTTCTGCTCTAGGACTCAACACCTCTTTGGCCTTAACCCTTGCGCTGCGCCTCAATCAGACCGACATAGATGCTGTGGCCTATGTATGCAGACTACAGGCAGTCAGTTGGTGTTGGGCCTTTTCTCCTCTGTGTCCCGTCATCCACTCCCCCCACCCGTCAGATCTCAACACCGCTTGGATGGCGGCACGAAGGAGGCAAAGACACGTCTCCTGCAAGCGGAGCTACTGTGGCCGGCGGGGACCACCAGGGGGCTCCCTCCGCAGGCGGCGAACTCCTGGCAGCCTGTGAGCCTCAGAAGGGAACTGAGCATGTGTCTCTGCCCTTTGCCCATCTCTGCTTCTCTCGCTCCCTCAACTGATGGAAAAACACGGGGGTCCCCTCACCCCCACCCTTTGCACCCAGACACCCACCCAGCCCCCCCCTCCGGGGCCAAGAGGCTGCAAGGGGTCTTGGCAGGGAGGGAGGGGCTGGGAGGAGCATCCCCAGGAAGGGGGTCCCACCAGATGGAAGGCTGCAGTGGGGGGGGGTCTTGCAAGGAGGGGGGTTTCCTATCTCCTCCCAGCCACAATCGCAGCCAACGCAGGAATTTCTCTCCTTTTAGGCTTTTTTTCCTCTCCATGCCAGGAAAGTTTGGATGCTCTCTGGGAGCCCCAGGAAGGAATCCCTCCTGCCCTTCGGGGGTCTCCCCAGCATTGCCAAGTAAAAGGTGGGCAGCCACTGTTCCCCCCCACTAGGCCCCCGGACAATCCAGGATTTCCCTGCAGGAAAGGAGCTGCTGGCAGCGTTGCTGGGGGTTCCATTCAGGGGGCTGGGAGGCGGGCATTTTGGGACCCCTCCTTGGAGAGACAGCGAGACAAACTTTCCCCTCCCTCTGTCTGTGTTTGTCTGTGTGTCTGTCTGGGGCCCTTATGGATCTCCAACAGAAAGTTGGGAGGGTCAATCCAAGACTCAGATGGGGGGAGGTTGGGGGACCCTCGTGGGAGGGAGTTGGATCTAAGCCCCCTACTGTTACATCTGTCAAAATGTCTGCCTGGCTGGCCCCTTATGGCCCCTCAGCTGGACTGTGAGGTTGGAGGGCTAATCCCGTCCAAGACTCAGCCTGGCTGGATCCCCCTCCCCTCCGCAGATGGGAGGCCAAAAGGGAGGGAGAAGGTTGGGAAGGGCCGTTTCTGTCCAACTCCAAGGAAGGGAGCCCTGGGCAGACTCCCTCCAGCCACTTAGGGGACCCACTTGGGACCCCAGAGAGGGATGCTTGCTTGGTCCTGAAGAGCCAGCCTGGAGGGACCAGAGATCCCAGGCACTTTGGATGCCCTTCTCAACCAGAGACCCTGGAAGAACCGCTGGTGCTGGCCCAAAGGGACGGAGGTGGATTCTGTGCCTGGAGCAGGTGGGCAGAGGCCCCAGAATGTGCTGCTGGCTGCCCCGAACCCTTTCAGATCAAGAGAAATGAGAAAAGTCCCCCTTTGCAAAGCCAAAGGAGAAAACAGCCTAGCCAGAACTGTGTTGGGGAAAATGCTGGTTATTTGGGGGAGAAGAGGGGCAGCTGCATCCCATCGGATTGCACCCCCCAAATTACTCCTTAATCTGGAGGTGTTTTCCTAACAAGATCCAGATCCATAGGATCGGTTGGAGAGAGGAAAGGATCTCTTGTGAGAAGGGAAACTTCTCCCTGTCTGGAGGGGGTAAAGAGCTCCTGGAACAGGCCGAGGGAATTCCTGGTCTCCAGAAACCACTTTCCTCTTGGCAGGTCCAGGAGGTTCCATGTCAGCCCCATGGAAAAGGGGGTTTGCAGGGCAGCAGAGGTGGGGAAACTCACCCACCCCGTCCTTATGGGAAATGGGGCTCTTGGGAAGCTCTGGCCAAGCCTCAGGACAGACAATCCACAGGAAGGAACCACACAAGTTTTGGTCTACAACATCCCCACTTCAAGAGTTGTGTTACCCGGAGGGGCCCTGGGAAAACAGCGGCTGCCTCCACCATCCTGTGTGGCTGAAGCAGGAAGACCCCAGAAGCTCAGAGGGGGCACCTGGGGGTCCCGGAGCAGCTTTGGCCATCCTGTCCCTGGAGACCAGAGCTGGATTTGGGATGGGGAAGGGGAGACCTTTCCCCAGCAGAAGGCTTCTTCCTCAGCCCGGAAGAGGAGGAGGAGCCGCAGGGGGAGGATTCCCAACAGGGGATAAGAGATGATCCGTTTTCCTGCATCTTCCATGCCTCCCTGCTGGTCTTTACTGGGACGGAGGCCGGAAAGAAAAAATCTCTCTTCCCCTTTGCTTTGCCCAGATTGTTTCCCTTCTCCCGGCTGGCTCAGAGCTGGCAAAATGGGAGCAGAGAGTTTGAATTCAGCCCTTCTTGGCTGCTACCTTTGACTCCCCCTTTTCTTGGCCTCCAGGTGAAGAGGCTGTCATGGAGGGGACCCCTCCCAGGCAAGAGGGAACCTGCACAGCCCCCCCCCCCCAATAGCCACACTCTGTGTGTGTGTGTGTGTGTGTGTGTGTGTGTGTGATCCCCCTGGGGGATCTAACTCGGGACTCATCCCAGGGGAGGAAGGGCTCCGTCTGAAGGCAGCCAAATCCCAGGACTTCCCACCTGCCTCCATTCATCCCCTTCTGTCACAGTTGCACTCTGGTCCTTTGTGCGCAATTGTGTGTCTTTGTGTCGAATGTCACCATTTGGGAAGGAGGCTTACAAATAAGTCTATAGACGGTCCTCATCTAATGACCACAATGGAGCCCAGAATTTTATGTTGCTAAATAAGGCAGTCGTTAAGTGAGTTTTGCCCCATTTTACAACCTTTCTTGCCACAGTTGTTAAGTGAATCACCGCAGTTGTTAAGTTAGCAACACGGTCATTAAGCGAATCTGGCTTCCCATTGACTTTGCTTGCCAGGAGGTCCCAAAGGCCATCACCTGAGTCCGAGACACTACGACCGTCATAAATTTGAGACAGTTACCAAGCATCTGAGTTTTGAGCCCATGACCATGGGGATACTGCAATAATTGTAAGCGTGAAAAACGGTCATAAGTACTTTTTTAGTGTCCTCCTAACTTTGAACCATCACTAAAAGAACCGTTGTAAGTCGAGGTCCCTTTGTTCTTTGTCCAGCATTGTTTCAGCAGAGACACAACTGTCCTCGCAGCTGCCTTCTGCCTCAGTCGGAGTCCCCGGATGCTCTCCAAGGGCAGCCCCACAGAGAGAGCTCTGCAGTAGTCCATCCTTGGGGTGAGCAGGGCGTGAGTGGCCATGAAGGGAGCCAGGTGGCCCAGGAAAGGGAGCGACTGGGGCAAAACCCAAAACTCTGCCATGGCCCCTCCTAACTACGGCTGCCCCCGATCCTCAGGCAGGAGTTGGGCTCCAGAAGGACCCCCAGATCAGGCCCTGGGGGGGTGCCCCCCATTCATCCATCCTCAGAGGTGCCCCCCATTCATCCATCCTCAGAGGTGATAAAGTCCCAGAACCAAAAGGAGAAAACAACTGAGTGTCCTCTCGCTGCTGCGTTAGCAACGAACGTGAAGAAAACGCCCCCGCCCCTTTCACTCCTGCCAGGTTCAGCTGAAGGTTTTGTCCCCCATCCAAAGCGCTGGGACCTTCAGGCACCTGGAGGAGGACCCTGGTCTCTCTTCCCGGGACCCCTTTGTCTTCCCAAAGAAAGGAAAGGAAAGTTGTGGGTGCTCCAAGAAGCAAAGTCTCCCCTTGTGGAGGGGCAGAAACAAGGGCGAGGAGGGGGCTTTATAGAAGCAGGAGGGGCTCCTGGAGGAAAAACTCCTTCAGGCCGCATTTCACTCCCTCTGCAGGAGATGTAAGAAAAGGTTTATGGTTTCTTAGAGGTGACTTTTTCCTCTTTAGTCCGGTCTTTCCTGCCACTCCCTCATTCTCTGAGTCTAACGGAAGTGGGACCCACTTAGGAATAGAGACAAATCAGTTTCTCTTGTGACCGACAGGAAAGGCCCAGCAAGGAGGCCTTAAATTGTCTGGGATGGAGTCAGAAGGAAAACAACCTCAGGGTCCTCCAATTATAAGCAGAGAGGAAAAATATATTGGTGGTGGTAAAAGAAGACACACAAAGTAGGTAGACGGATCTCTTGTTCTTGTATTTTAATGGGATTTTCTTTATTTGTGTCTAGGAGTGGATGAGCCAAATCTTGCAAGGAACTGGATGTAACCCAGGAGGAGAATCCCATCCATCTCAGTGAGGACCTCAAAAGGCTGGAGGAAAAGCAGCCAGAGAGCCAAGAAGAGAAACCATTTCAACCCTTGAAGGGTGGAAAGAGTCTCAGGAAGAGGAGATCCCTCCTTTCCCATCAAAGGATCCCCTCAGGAGGAAACCAGATACATGCACGGAATGTGGAAAGTGTTAAGTTTGGGTTGAGTGAAGAGGCAGGACTCTCGGCTAAGACAACAGCTTGTTTATTTGGTAGACTGTTACAAGAAGAAGTGAATGAGCTGTCCGGCAGCTCCTCCTTTTAAAGGGAGCTGTCTGACAGCTCAGCCACTGAGATCTCTTGAATTTCCCACCTGTAGTGTGAACCAATCAATTTAAAACACCTGTCAGATCCCTAAGAGTGATACTGCCAATCAATTGGGAGAAGGGGGAGACTTGGATTCAATTTACTAGCATTGCCTGTGTCAACAGATATTTTACAACTTATATCCTAGCACCAAAGAGCCCTGAGATCCTCTTAATGTGGAGGAATGTTTATGATAGCCATGTGGGTTGTTTCACTTTAAAGGATAACGGTGAGAATGCATGTTTGTTTCAGTTCTCAGGGAAACTAGTAAAGAAAACATCTTCACACTTGTGTATTGGCTGCATTCTGACTTAAAGGGAGGGGTCTCTACTGCTTTAATCCTACTTGTTTTGCCTAAGGGTATTCAGCTCTTTCTTTAACTGGGTTGCTATCACTTCTGCTTAATAAAAGGATCCTTTTGAACTATCATGTTTCAAGAGTCTTTACTTTCTTAAATTGGAAGGAGAGGCGGTTGCCTGGGAGCTTCTCTGCCCTCAGCCTGATGGAGAAGAGGCTGAAGATAAAGAGCAAAATTCAAAGCTTTGGGGGGGATGAGAAGGAGGCAAAAGCTCCCAGAATTGCAGAGGGAGGGGGGCTTAAGCCCCTTCCCCAGCAAAGGTTCTGAAGAGGGTCTCCTCAGCTGGGGGCTCTGGAGGGGCCACAGGAGACCCCCATCTTCCTCAGAGTCACAGAGGGTCCCCTCCAGGGTGAGGCTGGCTGTCTTTTCCCTCAGGGCAACCCCGGATCCCCCTCGGAAGACCCAGCCCTGCATGGCTTCTCCCCACAGGAGCCTCTCCTGGAAAGACACGGAGCCCAAACAAAGCTGGAGAATCTCCAGGGGCTGCATCCCCACCCCAATATTCAACCCTGGGACCCATAAACCAGGAATGCCCCAGATCCCCTCCTCCTTTCTGCCCATCCTGGGCTTTCTCCGTGGGTCTGGGCTTTGCTTTCCCCTGAGTGCCCCATGCATGGAAAGAGGTGGCTGAGCAACATGGGATATGATCTCATCTGTTTCCAGGACTCAGAAGATGGAACCTGGAGGGAGATTTTGCAGATCTGCTTCCCTTCCCCACTATGAGGCTCCCCAGCTTCCTCCTCCCAAGAGGGGCTCCCCACTCAGCCGGGCAGAGTCCTGTCTGGCATCCCTGCAAGAGCCCCCTTGCCTGGCCTCTGCATGGGAAAGGGTGGCAGGGGAACATGGGACATGGGCTTCTGTATTCACAGGTCTCTGAAGATGGAAGTTGGATTTTGAAGATCAGCTTTCCATCTGCAACACGAGGGTCCTGAGCTCCCCCTCCCCCTCCCCTCCCTCCCCTCCCCACATGGGCTGAGAGGCAGCCTTGATTTCTCCATCTCTTTTCACTTGGTTTTTTTCTAATGCCCCCCCCCCCTCTCTCTCCATCTCTCTTTTTAATTCTGCAAAGTTCTAAAAACTAGTTTTTCACTAAAGTTGATTTTGCTCTTAGAGACTGGCTGCACTATTGCATCAGCCCTTTTCTGTGATGCCCTTGAGCATTAGCTTTCAAAATAAAGTAAATTTTGGCTCCAACTCAGCTGGCAGCTATTTCAGATCTGTGACATGCTCCAGCATTAACTGCCCCCCCCCAGTTTTGTCTTTCATCACTATGCAAACAAATGTCAGATTTATTTGTTATTTCAGCCACAGGTGCCATGTATTCCCTGCATGGAGCTCCCAAAACTCTCAATTCTAGATAATGGATTTAATTCCATCTCTGCTCCTGTTGTTTTGAATCACTTAGGGATTATTTCCCTTTCATTTCCCTCCAGAGAATTTCCCAACCATCTTTGACTGCAAGAACTACTTGAATTATCCAGGGATCCCTCCTGAGAGGGAGAACTGTGATAAAAGTTTCAGCTCTGCTCTTTGGCCCAATCCTCCAGGGGAGACTTTGGGCAGAGAAATATGGAGGTTTGGGACAGGCAGAGTCGGTGCTCTTGAATCTACGTCTCCCTCCTTTCCAGATGAAGCTGAGTGTTTCTCTGTGTTTGAATCAGGAAAGCATCTGGATATTCCATCTTGTGAGAGTCCTTTGACTCTTCCAATTCTTCTTTAGAAACAGGAAAGGGATTCATTGATTCATGCCATGAATGATGGACCTCCTGCTTCTGCTTCTGCTGCTGCTTTTGTCCCATCCAGTCTCTGGGAAGCTGAAAATGAAATGCCCACTGAGTTTGGAGAACCAGGATGGGAAACCATGGAGCTACTACAGACCAGGAGACCATCTAATCAGTATAGTCACCAATGGAAAGGAAATCTTGCATACAAAGTTGCTTTTCAATGTGGCTCCTTCTCTTCAGTTTGTTTTCCATGATCCGTAAGTCATTCAGGGTGATGGAGTTGCAGTCCCTCCAGTCTAACACTCTCCTTCTTTTCAGTTTTTTATTTCTTCATTTATTCCTATATTGGGTAATATGTCTAATTTCCTGAATGATTTTGATTTCCATGGCTTCTCTCTTTGGACTGATTTTGTGAAAGAGACTCAAAAGGGGGTCTGAAAAAAAGGTGAAAGGACTGCAGATTATTTTCCTCCCTCAATTCAATCCTTAATTTATCACTTGAATAATGAATTTTATTTAAAGTAGTGGTGGAACCAGTTGTAGTTGCTGTACCTCAGCCCATTTCCATATTGTTTAACTGATCTTTGCTTTTGGATCAATGTTGGTTTAAGGCTCAATAGGCTTCTGGAGGATTATATATATTATATAAAACAAAAGTATTTGTTTTGGCTGTTGAATATAATAACTTTTTTTTTCAATAGGACTTCTTACGATTTTTCTTATTGCTTACGATACATTTTCAACATTCAACTGGCCAACAAAAATTCCCATCTCTTGCACAATCTCACACTTGGCTACAACATCCATAACAACTATGTGAGCGCTTTCCACACTTCAGATGCCTTGCTGGACATTCTCTCCACTGGAGAATCCAATGTCCCCAACTACGGCTGTGGAAGGAAGGAGAACCTCCTGGCTCTTCTTGATGGAGCTGAGAGGGACATCTCCATCCAGATGTCAACATTAGGAGGCACCTACAAAGTCCCACAGGTTTGTGTGTGTGTTTCTCCTTCTGGTAGTGAGGGGTGGGTGGTGGTGGGTGAGCAATAGATGCAATCATGTCTTCTCCATGGAATTCAAGAGCTGCTTTTCTCCATATTAGCAAAAATCTCAATATTTTACCCCATTATGTTCATCTTGAGATTAATCATAAAAGGCCTGAAATGCAAGCAATACAATCCCTGGAGAAGACATTCTACCAACTATTTAATTGATAAAAAAAGGTTCCATTTTAGGCCCAGTACTCTTCAACATCTTCATCAATGATTTGGATGAGGGAAGAAATCATCAAATTTGAAGACAACACTAAAGTGTAATGGCTTAATGGGTGTTTTAAATTACTTGAACTATTTTAATTTAAATTTTAAATTGGTTTTATCAGGATTTTAACGCTGGCCAAGTTTATATAATTCTCTTAATTTGGTTTTAAAGGTGTTGATTTGTTTTTGTATTGTTTTAACATGGCTGTACACCGCCCTGAGTCCTTCGGGAGAAGGGCAGTATAGAAATCTAAACAAGAAAGAAAGAAAGAAAGAAAGAAAGAAAGAAAGAAAGAAAGAAAGAAAGAAAGAAAGAAAGAAAGAAAGAAAGAAAGAAGAAAGTAAGTAAGTAAGTTGCAAGAATAGCCAACAACCCAGATGGATGAAGATCCAGATGGATCTAGATATACTTGAACCCTGGGCCTATCTAACAAAATGAAATTTTGGTCTACGAACCCTGTTATTAACACAGCTGCCTGCAATTTACTGCTGGTTCAAATCTCTCCAAGGCTTAAGGTTGACTCAGCCTTCCATCCTTTCTAAGGTAGGTGAAATGAGGACCCAGTTTGTGGGGGCAATAAGCTGACTTTGTACAAATATACAAAAGTATGAAGGCTATTGCTTAACGCATTGTAAGCTGCCCTGAGTCTCCGGAGAAGGGCGGCATATAAATCAATTTTTTTTAAAAAATAATAATGTAGAGAAAAGTAAGGTTTTATACTTAGGCTAGAAAAACCAAATGTCCACTTACAGATGTGGTAAAATCTGGCTCAATAAGTGTAACTGTGAGAGGGATCTTGGAGTCCGAGTGGACAATCACTTAAATATGAGCCAGCAGCAGCTAAAAAAGCTAATTCAGTCCTAGGTTCTATTAACAGAGGGATAAAATCAAGATCACATGAAGTATTGGTATCGCTTTATAATGCCTTGGCAAGACCACACTCGGAATAGGGCATCCAGTTTTGGTCACCATATTATAAAAAAGATGGAGAGACTCTGGAAAGAGTGCAGAAAAGATGAACTAAGATGATTAAGAACCTGGAGACTAAAACATATGAGGAACAGTTTTAGGAATTCAGGATGTCTAGTCTAGTGAAAAGGACTAAGGGTGACATCATAGCAATGTACCAATATTTGGGGGGGCTGCCACAGAGAAGAGGAGGTCCACCTATTTTCCAAAGTACTAGAAGGCAAGAAAAGAAACAATGGATGGAAACTAATCAAGGAGAGAAACAACCTAGAACTAAGGAGAAATTTCCTAATGGTGAGGAATGGAACGTCTCCCCTTCAGAAATTGTGGATGGTCCATCACTGGAGGCTTTGAAGAAGAGACTGGACAGCCACTTGTCTGGAATAGTATAGACAGATACAGATTAACAGAGTTGGAAGGGACCTTGTAGGTCATCTAGTCCAAGCAGACCCTACAGCATTTCTGACAGATGACGGTCCAGTCTCTTCTTGAAAGCTTCCAGTGATGAAGCTCCCACAACTTCTGAAGGCAACTTTATCTCTTTATTTCCAGGTTGAATCTCTCCTTGTTCAGTTTCCATCCATTATTCCTTGTCCGGCCTTTGGGTGCTTTGGAAAACAGCTTGACCCCATTGGAATAGTTAAAGGAGTAAGACAGGGATGTCCCCTATCACCCCTACTTTTTATTTTAACCTTGGAAAATTTGCTAATTAGAATCAGGACAAACAAAGAAATACAAGGACTAAAGATTAAGAGAGAGGAGTACAAGGTCCAAGCTTTTGCCGATGACCTTGTCTTCTTTATAGAAAACCCATTGGAAACAACCCCGAAATTATTAGAAGAGATTGGAGAATTCGGAAAAGTAGCAGGTCTAAAAGTCAACAAGGAAAAGACAAATATGATAACAAAAAACATGACAACAAAACAAGTAGAGAAATTAGTAAAAGTTTCAGGATTACAGGCAGTTAAAAAAGTGAAATATCTGGGGATACAGTTGACGGCTAGAACCATAACAATAAAACAAGATAATTATGAACCTTTAGTTCAAAAAATAAAAGAAGACTTAGAGAAATGGGGGAAATTAAGACTATCTTTGCTGGGGAGGATAGCAACAATAAAATCAAACATACTGCCAAGGCTCCTTTATCTATTCCAAACAATACCGATAAAATTGGACAAGAAATTTTTCGATAATTTGGATAAAATAACCACAAAATTTGTCTGGGAAGGGAAAAAAATCAAGAATAAAATTAAATATACTACAAGATGATAAAACCAGAGGGGGATTTGGCTTGCCGGCATGGCAAAAATACTATAAGGCTGCAAGTCTACTTTGGATTAAGGAATGGATAACTTTGGATAACCAAAGGTTGTTAAATTTGGAGGGACACGATTTGATGAAGGGTTGGCATGCCTTTATTTGGAATACAGGGAATAAAATATTTAAATATTTTATTTAAATAAATATTAAAATATTTAACTTTAATAATCATACCATCAGAAAATCTCTAATTAATATATGGCAACAAATTCGGCACAAACACTACATGAAAATCCCCGGCTGGCTATCAACGATAGAAGCAATAACCTATCCCAATATACTATCTAAACAAAAAATACTAAGATACAGAGAAATACTAGATAGACAGGGGAATCTGAAAACTAGAGAAGAATTAATGGAACAAGGAATAGCAATAGACTGGTGGCCATACTCACAAATAAAAACAAGATATAGGAAGGTTCAGGAGGACGGAGGAATAGAGATAAAACAAAACCGATTAGACAAATTATTAGAATCCAAAGAAGGAAAGTTAATTTCGAAAATTTACAAATATCTACTTGAATATGATTTGGCAGAAGAATTGGTTAAAGGGCAGATGATAGCCTGGCGAGGAACATTGGTCACAGCATACAATTAGAAGAATGGGAAAGAGTGTGGGAAAATAATTACTCCATGACAAAATCGGTGGCCTACAAAGAAAATCACTATAAAATGTGGTATCGATGGTATCTGGCCCCCGCACGATTAGCAAAAATGTACCCAAATGTAAATCCGACTTGCTGGAAGTGTAAAAAAGCACAGGGAACTTTTTATCATGCTTGGTGGCTCTGCCCAGAAATTAAGAAATATTGGAACAAGATTAAAACATGGATAGCAGAAATAACAGATTGCGAAATTGAATTAGAACCCGAAATTTTTCTATTAGGTATGATCAAAAAGAACATTAGGAATGATACAAAATACTTAATACTTCACATAATAACGGCGGCCAGACTAGCAGTAGCACAACTTTGGAAAACAAATAGATTGCCAACTGATCAGGAGCTAATACAAAAGATATATACATGCGCAGAAATGGACAAATTAACTTTAGAATTACAAGATAAGGAGGACTCAAAATATTTTAGAATTTGGAATAGATGGTACCAGTGGATAAATCAAAGGAGACCAAATGGGTAGAGATGAAAATTAGATGAAATTACTATAAGTAAAATGTCAGATAGATAGAAAATGAAATATATCACTGTAGGTTTGTATATCTGTATATATATAATTAGTTAGTAGTTGAAGTTGATTATTGTATATGTATATGCAAATTTGTTTCTTGATAAGTTAACGTTTAACTTAATCAAGGCTTTGTATGTTTTAAATGTTTTTCTTTTAAGAATGAATACAGTTTTGCTTTTTAAAATTAAAAAAAAAAAAAGGAAAACAGCTTGACCCCCTCCTCTCTGTGGCAGCCCGTCAAATACTGGAAGACTGCTATCATGTCTCCCCTGGTCCTTCTCTTCACTAGACCAGCCAAGCCCAGTTCCTGCAACCGTTCATTGTATTTTTTAGCCTCCAGTCCCCTAATCCTCTTGGTTGCTCTTCTCTGCACTTTTTCTAGAGTCTCAACATCTTTTCTATAGCGTGGTGACCAAAACTGGATGCAGGATTCTAGGTGTGGTCTTACTAAGGCTTTATAGGGTGGTATTAGTACCTCTCTTGATCTTGATTGTATCCCTCCGTTAATGCGATTTAGGATTGAATTGGCTTTTTTGGCTGCCACTGCACAGTCTTGACTGATATTTAATTGGTTGTCCACTAAGACTCCAGGATCCCTCTCACAGTTACTGCTATTATGCCTGGTTTACTGCTTGAACAGGGGGATGGACTAGAAGACCTCCAAGGTCCCTTCCAACCCTTTTATTATGTTATAAGTTCTGTTATAGGTACACATGTTTAGCCTGCTAAATTGCTATTGGAATACACTGATTTATACAGATAATGTCATATTATCATACTTAGACATTGGATTGTATAGACTTGGATTGTTTTGTCTTAATAATTATCTAATAATTTATAAAGCAAGTTCAAAAGTTATGGTCTTTGGGAAATGACATCCTAGCCATGGATGGTCAGCCATTAGAGCAAGTAACACCTTTCCTTACCTGGGGTTGTTTTCTCTGAGACTGAATCTTGGCTCCCTCATCATCCAAGGAGCTCAGTTAGAGAAAGGGCAGGAGTGCAAGTGGTACTTAAATGAAAACCTCTTAGCTCTCCAGCTTCCTCAGCCCCAATGATTAAAGTATCGGAGGCCCAGTTTTCCCCCATGTTCTTACATCAATCTGATGTTTGGGGCTTCAGAGAGAAACCACCAGCAGAACCAACCCAACCTCAGCCTCTGAGGAGGATCTTGGGGTGGGTAAAAGGACTCCAGCTGCTGCCCTCAGAGCTGATTTGGGAATTTCCACCATTTCTGCTTTGTCTAAATTCAGAAAATATGGGTATTATTGGCATAAAATATAATCTATGGAAACTGACAGACTCTGAAAATTGTGGCTGTTGGAACAGACAAAACTTCAATTAAAGACCAAACTCGGATTATGCAACTGACAAATCTTATTAGGCTTTGAGGTCTGCCTGTTTCTTGTATGGAGAAAGAAGTTAAAAACATTTCCTCCAGAAAGAATCTGGGATAGAGAAGCAAAAAAAGATGCAGCAATCCTCGAAAATTATAATAGGCCCTTTATTGGAATAGAATACTCCAGTTGGCATTTGCACGTGTTAATCTAATTGTGATAAATTGTAGGGGTGATACAGTAATATGATTTACATTTTTATTGTTTTTTAATTTGCTTATTATTTTCCATTATTATGATACAATCTTGCTAATATTCTGTCTTTAATATTTTAAACAATGTCTGATTAACAATCTATTCTAATACATTTATGAGAACCAGGTTGGATTTATTAAAATCTAATATTTTGGACTTGATCTGTCCCCAAATATAACACAGCATTCTTCATCGCTTTTTCAGATCAGTCTTAAATCTGCTTCAGAGGCTCTGAGTGATAAAAGTCAATTCCCCTTTTTCCACCAGATGTTCCCCAAAGAAGGATTCCACTACCCAGCAATTGTCCAACTGCTCCTCCATTTCAGATGGACCCTGATTAGCCTCTTTGCTTCAGACACAGAAAATGGAGAGAATTTCATGAGGATTTTTCCTCCTATGCTTGTCAGGAGTGGAATTTGTGTGGTTATATCACAACGATTCTCAACAACTGGATACACAACAGCCCTCAGGGATTCCCTCTCTAAGTGGAGACAAATCAACGTCTTTGTTCACTTCATGGAATTTGATTACGTTTGGGAGAGAATTCTTCCTTTCCATTTAACATTTATGCGTCTGCCAGGACCCATTGAAGAGAAAATCTGGATCCTCACAAATTTTGCAGGGTATGAAATGAACAAGCATAGACTTTACAAATACATCCATAGTATTTGGAACTTTGGTTATCTGTTAAAAAAAAGGCCAATTGATTCTGCCTTTGAACCCCATTTCTTTGTGGAAGAAAAGTTTCAAGATCCTTATTTCTGCTGTTCTCTTTCAAAGAACGTCTTTTCTGTCAAAGGCCACAGATGATGCACCCAGAAAGCCCCACTGGAGACCCAGGAGAAAAGGGACAGGATCCAGGCCCCAAATTTCTATGAATATTACAGTATCATTCAGACTCTGGCCCAGGCCTTGAATGCCGCTTATTCCTCCAGATCGAGGAGGAGGAGAAGGAAGGAGGGAGAAAAGATCTTGGGGTCTCCAAGGCTGCAGCCATGGCAGGTATGGGGTTCCGATATGGATCCATTAATCTTAGATCCTTTGGAGGAGGAATCCAGAGGAGAAGGAGGGGAACCAACTCAACAGATCTGGCCAATTCAATTGCTCAGGGAATAATGGTTCCAAAGAGTAGATACCATGGCATTTTAATATTAAATTCTGATCATTTGAAAATGCTTTATTCTTTCTTAAATGAATTCTTGTATTTGTGGGTGTGTGATGAGCATGGTGGAATTTCCCCTTTGTTCCGTCCCCACTGCAGGTGGGTCTGTGTGCAGCTCAACAGGCAGCTAAACCCCCCTATTCTCCTCCAGTGAAAGGGAGCCTGGGGTGGATCTGGGTGTTTCATTGGGAGAAAAAGGCACAGAGAAACTGAGGAGATGCAAAGAGTGAGAATCAAATATGAATAGGAGATAGGCAGCATTAACTAACAGCCAATAAAGAAGCAGCTGGAACCTCTCCAGAGATGCTCCGTGTGAGGGATGGAGGCCTCCGGATGACCATGTGTCTCGGTCAAACCGGCTGCTTCCGTCTCCTCCAAAGGCTGAGAGAAAAGGGAGTCTGGCTTCAGACCATACAGTTAGGCTTATCTGCCCCTGGCCACTCGGGACAATGTAACAGCACAATAGTTGCATGTTGTAGGCATGACAACCTTCATACATTTGGAGGAGACCCTGAGACCATCTAGCCCAACCCCTCCTCTCTGCAGGAATCCCAGTTAAAGCTTCTCTGACTGATGGCTGCTCCATCTTTGCAATCAGACAATCCATGAAGAAGAGACTGAACTTCTCTGGTTAACTGGCTCAGCTCTAAAACAGCTCATCCTTTTATCATATTTTTTTCTCTCCTTCAGCTAAAATCTCCCCTTTTGTAACTGAATTCATTTTTCCATGTCTGACACTCTGGAATAACAGTAAGCAGATCTTACACTCGTGTGTAACGTGTGTCAGTGATTGGAAGAGGGCTGCATCCTCCCTTCTCCAACCGAGAGATTGTGTCAGTTGGAAAAGGGGCTCCCAGACTCCTCCTGATCTTCAGCTCTTCTCCTTGTTCTCTTTCCTCAAGGCTAAGAGCAGCTCCTTTGATCTCTTCCTTGGCTTATTTCTTCTTCCCTGAAGTTTACGTAGATTTTGTGCAAATTCTCCTCCAAGCGTGGTGCCTGCAAGGGGACCTGGTCCTTGAGTTGGAGTCTCCCCAAACCAGAACGTTCACTTCCTGAGATTCTTATTGAAGTGGTTCGGGAATAACGAGAGGCACAACCAAGCAAGTGACAACAGCTCTTTAATATACAGTGAGACTTCAGCAAAAACTCAGAGGCTGCAGCCCTCCTTATATACAATCCAGGAGGGACTGTCAGCCAATCAGAAACGATAGCAGGTTTGAAACTCTCGCTCAAAAGTATCAATACATAACACTTATGGCTGCATTTTCCTTCTTTCCATGAACATCTCCCTGCTGACTCAGATTCTGTTTCCAGTTAACTGCGATTTTGAGATCATTTGCACAAACATGCATATCAAGTTTGATATCCCTCATCCTTCTTCCAGTACATCATTCGTGTTCTTATATGAGACTCTATTGTTAGTCAAGTCCTAGTTGCTAAAATTCAGATATTTTTCTATTGCTTTTTACTCATGTACCCTTCTTTGTGTGCTAATCATAAATATTGGTTCTGGAAACTTGATATTTCTCTTATTAAATTTTATTTTATTCAAAAAGGTAAAATACAAATTTTGGAAAATAAAACTATTACAAAGACAAAACAAAACGAGACAAAATATATTTTTTTAAGTTGTGCATTAAAAACAGACAAAAACATGCATATTGTCCCCCCAGTTGAATAAAATACAGCAATAATAGTTTCTCCCCCTTGCAAAATTGGCCCACAATTATAAACTACACATCTATCATCTATCTGCTGTATATAAAAATGTTTTTAACAGGCAATCCAACAATAAAGTTAAATTTCAAAACTTCAAAATGGTCTATTATCTGCTATTCTATTTAACTCAGAGAAAATTTGCAGGGGCTTATTATCTACCACAGACCACCACAATCATCATCTCTGATTCATCCAGAATCTGTCCAGGTTTAAACACCTTTGCTTGATTCTTAATAATAATGCATTTCCTTAAATTTTTAATTAGGATCTTTCCCAACAACTGCTTTCCATTCCCCAAAGTCACAGGACCTCCTGTAAATTGAAACACAACAACTCTTAAGACTTGTTTTCCAGTTAAGTATGACAAGTCCATTCCCTCAATCTTCTTGAAAGAATCCATTTCTTCAGTCATCCGTTCTGTCCACTTTGAGTCTTCAGGGTCCATGGCCTCTCCAGCCATCTCCAAGCAGCCTGCCTTCAAACCAGACTCCTCCTTCAGGGATGCCAGCAGCAAATTCAGTTCCAGTCCATCCATCCATTCAATCCATCCGATTCAACAATTGTAGATTGCTTCTGATTATCGCCTTTAAGTTGATTTAAAACCATTGTTATTTCATCAAACGTTTTAAATGAAGTTTCAAATAAGGCTTGTCAGTTGAAAGACTTTATATTCTTTAAATCACATCAAATTAGCTTATTCTAAGATTGTATTAATTACTGTATTAATGACAACTTAGACAAATTGATAACCAATGGCAAATTGTTACCCATCACCTTCAGGTTTCATAGGAAAGATTTAAAAAGGTTAAAAATTATTTGTGTATCATTTTGAAGACAGTTTTTATCCACTTAGTTATCATACCATCCCTCAGGTTTCCAATCACATCACACAATTGTTTGAGTCTGGCAGATCCATGAATCTGCCTTTCTTTGGGGGAAGGAGGGGACCCCGGATTACATTTATACTTTACCTTCTACCCCTTTCCTCCCCCCATGTATCTTGTATCCTGCAGCCCATTGATTTATAACCTTTAGCCTGGCACCTAAGCGGCCTGGCATTTTCTCAACTTTTGGGGAGTGTAAGGGGAGGGAGGGCCATGTGTCGGAAGAGGAGCCTGGGAAAGTTCCCTTATCACTTTCTCAGAGCCGCGGATACAATAACATCTTCACACCTGCGGATTGGCTGAATCCCCACTGGACTGTTGGGAGGGTTTCTACTTTCCTTTATTCTAACTGTATTGCCTGAGGGCCCTCAGAGCCTCCTTTGATTCCGTCCTTCCACCACTCCTTCCCAATAAAAGCTTCCTTTTGAAAGGCCAAGTTTCAAGAGTCTGCACTTTCCTGAATGAGGAGGAGAGGCCGGACCTTACAGAGTCCTTCACTGAAATCCAGTGATGTCACCAGAGTTCCCATAATCTATTTAGGAAGTGTAATGATGTGTGAGGATGACTTTTGGGATGAGGGGAAGAGAGGCTGCCTAGGGAAGGATCAGAGAAGAGGGGAGAATCCTGCAGCTGCATAATGGGAGAGAAAGAAACTCAGAAAGGATCCTGGCTAACTTTTCAGGCTGAGAAAAGAGTTGGTGGGAGATTTCTTCTTTCAGATCTGCAAAATGTTGTTAATGTCACAGTACAATTAAGTAGAATTAGCACATCTGGAGGTGTTTTCCATCGGTATGACCAGGGAGAAGATTAGCCTGACAACTTTCTTCTGGATAATCCCATGTTTCTGGGAATCAACCTGTTGTTTTCAAAGAGTTTATGAATCATCTTTTTTCTTTCCCTGTTCATTTTATTTGTCATCTGCTCTAAAATGTTCCCTATAATTGACCAATTGTGTCAATTATATTTTCTCCATATTTTGTCAGTATATGATCGACAAATTTTTCTCCAACTTTTTCATTCACTTTTGAAGATAATGGCAGCATTTATATCCTAATTAAGCATATTTGGAGATTACACAATTGTAGAAGAAAGATTCAATGTGGGATAAAAAACAAGGTTCTCTGTTTTTCAAATTCCTGGATGTTCCCATTCTAGTTTCATCCCTTTCTGGAGAAGAATGAATTTTGGAATATTTCTGATAGCAAACTGTACTTGGACCAAAATGGAGAGATAATAGCAGATCTGGGCATTGAAGGCTTCTTGGTTCTCCCCAAGGAGGATCCCAGGCTAGAGACTCTGGCGAATTTTGAAAGAAAGAAACTTTTTATCGACCAAGATGCTCTTTCACGGCTAAAGTTGCTCAATAAGGTGAGAGAAATTTTTGTGACTTTTCTCTGTTTTCCAAAGCCTGAGGTCCCATTTCAAGTGGGGAAAGCCTAGAGTCTCCAGGGTGGTTGGCCTTCCATGCCAGGTGATGTCATCTAATGGAAGCTCTTCAAGAGACGGGACCTAAGTGGAGTGGCTTTGTCATGTTTTATGGAAGCCTTTCATGATCTTACTGGTCAGAGGGTTCTTTCTTCATCATAGTTTTACTCTACATTAAAAAATGTAATGGAATTCTAATGGAAGTAGAAAAGTACTTCATTGTACTTCATTGTTTAATTCCAAAAGAAAAAGGGAGGAACTAAAGGAAGAATCTGCCAGTTGTTTTACCTCCTGCATCTGTTTAGAAGTAGTCAGAGATTTCATATTTACCCCAATGAAGACCAGAGGCTACTTGTCTCCATCCATTTCTACCTCTATTTTCCATGGACGGAGAGTCCTAATCTCTTTTCTCTGGCATTCCTTGTTTGTCTGCTCAGTCCCTGCCTCAGTCCAAATGTGTGGAAAGTTGTCATCCTGGATTTGTCAAGAGGGCTCGAGAAGGAGAGCCAGTTTGCTGCTATGACTGCGTTCCTTGTCCGGAGGGGACTTTCTCCACTCAGGAAGGTGGGTCACACTGAGGAAAATGGGAGGCTTTGTGGACTTGGATCCATCCAGAACCTTTTCATGAAAGTGCAAGTTAAAAGACAGATTGAAGCTCACGTGGTTTTTTATTTTGAACTTGGATAATTTCTTATCTAAACGGAAGTAAATCAAAAAGACTTGGAAGGAGGGGCTGGGAAGAGATGGGAGGATGGGTGGCAGACTGGGCAAGCTTTACTAACAGCAAAGGAAATATCTCTTCTGCTTTTTAGTTTGGATTTCAGGGCTGGGTTCTGCTTACCTTTACCACCAGTTCACAATGGGAGCGTGTGCACTTCTACACATGTGCAGATCGCCTATGATGACGTCCGGGTCGGTGGGCGGAGCCTCCTACCGGTTTTACTACTGGTCCTTGCGAACTGGTCCAAACCACGGGAAACCCACCACTATTGCATATGTGCTGCTATATTTATCTTTTTAGGAACATCTGAGTTCTCTGAAACTTGATGAATTGTTTTAGGTCCACTTTCTGAAAGATCTTTCAATCCACTGTATATTGGATCCTCTCCTTGAGGATCACTGAGAGGGTGTCACTGGGCCATAATCTGGTGCTGTGGATAGTTATGGGGGGAACTCATTACACAAATATTCTGTCAGTCATGTAGATCAATCAATCAATCAATTAATCAATCAATCAATCAATCAATCAGAATAGAATAGAGCTGGAAGGGAGCTTGGAGGTCTCTTAGTCTGTTGTGACCCAGGCCCAAGTAAGTAGTAGGAAAATCAGTCAGTGAAAAAACAAACAAACTTTATTCGAACAGCTGAGAATTACTTCATTCCCAGCGTTGTTCAACTAAATTAAAGCAAATTCCTCCCAACACAAATTCCTGTCAATCACAAACCTTTGTCCAATTGGGCAAAGTGCCAAAGGCCTTGGCAAACGTTCAGAAGTCGCAGATAGAAAAATAAATGCAAGACATAGACGAAGAAGAAGACAAAGCTACCAACGTTTTCCAGCAAAGCCCAAACGCCGTTGCTGGTCTGTTTTAAGCCTTATGGGAGGGGCCAACCATCTCTTGGCCCTACTCCCAACTTGTCCTCTTTGCCGGAGCTGCTCTTGCCTTCTGGCAGCTCTTCTCATGCGGGCATTAGGAACAGGCTCCTCCTGTTCCTCTGGCTCATTCCTATCAGTCTCTGGAGGCTCTGGAGTCCGCACCTCACTCCCCGATGGCCCTGGCCCCATCTCTGCCTCTGATGCAGAGCCCTCATCCGGGCCTTCCCCAGCCTCCAGGACTGACCCCTGTTCTTCCTCAGCCTCCGCTTCCAGCTCCGCAGGCTGCTGGCGAACCACAACATAGTCCACCCCCTATACCCTATACCACTTCAGACAAGTGTGCAGTCTCTTCTTAAAAACCTCCAATGTTGAAGCACCCACAACTTCTGAAGGCCAGCTGTTCCACTGGTTAATTGCTCTCAGTGATAGGAAGTTTCTCCTTAATTCCAGGTTGCTTCCAGATGTTACAGGATACTGTATGTATCCTCCAAGTCCAGGATATTAACTGCCATGTGGCAGGACTCAAGATGTTTGCCTAAAACGATTATATGATGCAGTATTTACCTCTAATAATGCAGATTCCTATGAAGATTCTACACATTACACAGGAAATAATTAACACCCTAGGACTTCCTCCAACTTCATACCCCTAGCTACATTTTTTAATTAAAAAAAGTATCCTTCTTATGTTCTTTTTAATGAAATAGCTAAGAAATACTTCTTGGAAAATGCCCCTGGTAACAGCTGTCATCCAAAAAGGGTATTTCTTGAAATGTAAAAAACCCAGTATATTAAAGAAATATTGCTTTTTGGCTTTCTCAGATACACAAAAATGCACCAAGTGTCCAAATGATAAATATCCAAATGAGGACCGAGTCCAATGTATCCCCAAAATTATAAACTTCCTGTCTTATGAAGAACATCTGGGCATCATCCTGGTCTCTTTTGCCCTACTCTTGTTCTTAATCACATGCCTTGTTTTAATCATCTTTATTAAATACCGAGAAACTCCCATTGTCAAAGCCAACAACCGGGACCTCTCCTATATCCTCCTGGTCTCCCTCCTGCTTTGCTTCTTGTCACCTTCTCTCTTCATTGGTCAACCAAGGAAAGCCACCTGCCTTCTCCGACAAACAGCCTTCAGCCTCATCTTCTCAGTTGCCGTTTCTTCTCTCTTGGCCAAAACCATCACAGTTGTGTTGGCTTTCCTGGCCACAAAACCAGGAAACCGGGTGAAGAGATGGTTGGGAAAGAGCTTGGCCAACTCCATCATCCTTTCTTCTTCTGCTGTCCAAGTTATCATCTGCTCCATCTGGCTGGGAGTTTCTGCCCCCTTCCCTGACTTTGACCTCCACTCTCAGCCTGGAGAGATCATCCTGCAATGCAACGAAGGGGCCGTTGTCATGTTCTACGTCACCCTCAGCTACATGGGCTTCCTGGCTGCCATCTGCTTCACGGTGGCTTTCCTGGCCAGGAACCTGCCTGGGGCCTTCAACGAAGCCAAGCTGATCACCTTCAGCATGCTGGTCTTCTGCAGTGTCTGGGTGACTTTTGTGCCCACCTACCTGAGCACCAAAGGGAAATCCATGGTGGCTGTGCAGGTCTTCTCCATCCTGGCCTCCAGTGCTGGTCTGCTGGGCTGCATCTTCATCCCCAAGTGCTACATTATCCTTCTGAGGCCAGAGCTCAACACAAAGGAGCAGCTCACAGCCAGAACAAATGTAAAAACATGAGATATAACACCATTGTGATATTGGAAGAATTGTTAATGGTTTATTTATTTGAAAGGAGATATTCTTTCCATTTAGATAGTATGCAGGAGTCAAAGAAAATCATATGTATATGTTTCAAATTTGGAAATTATTGAATCCTTCACAAAAGAACAGCTTACAGCCAGAAGAAATGTGTAAATGTGAGACTGAGGAATTTCAACTTTTAACATGTTCCACACTCCAAACATAGAAAATGGTCCAAGCTGTTCTGCATGCATGAGTGGCCCAACTATTTTTCTTGAAATAAATAAAGGGTGTGTGGAAGATTGTGAGGAGACCAATTTCTTGGAGAAATGAGAGCATGTTAGCAAGACAGAAATAGAGAAGGATTGTATGGAGCAACGTTGATACCCTCATTTCTCAGTACATTTCACCCAAACTGCTGTGGCAACTGAGAAGTTTCTTTTTGTTTACACAATAACTCTTTCTTGAGGGTAGCAACAATACAAGGGTGGGGAGATAACTTGTGTCTTGCTAATTCTGAATATTCATGCTCACATCATCTGTTAAATGAAATATGCATATGTATGATTATCATTTTCTCCTCCTTTCCTGGAATGTTTAAATATGAGTGCATCCTTTTGTCTCTAAATATTTCCTCCCACTATTTTATGGAGCAAAATTCCTCCAGTGGACACTGAATAAATAACAACTGCAGTGAACCTGGATTATTGGTTTTTTAGCTCCTGTGTTTGATTCCACAGAAATTGGTGTTAGTAGTGGGATTCACAATCTTCCATCTGCCACCAGGGACAACAGATGGGGCAGCCCTATAGGGTGAGTGTTTATTGTGAGATTGATCCCATAACCCTTCCCACTCCCACATAAAGGCACCATAGGAGCTTCTGTCAGACCACAGTCTGTGTCCAAGTGTCTCTTGTGGCTGGAAAGGTTTGTAGTCCCTTCGGTCCCAATTTCCCAGCCGTCCTGGCCCTGCTGTGAGCTCAGCCGAGCGATGTGTGGAGGTAGCCAAGAATTGAGGGAGAATTTGGCTACATGGAGTGAGTGGATCCCTCTGTGTTGAAGAATGGAGACTGACCCAGAGGCTCTGTGCAAACTCCCTTTCTCCTATTGTCTGAATGGAGGAATTCAGCTGATCTGAGGCAGGGAGGGAAGTGGATGATGGGGCTCAAGCAGACTCTGCTTGGGGAAGGAATCTTTCCCAAAGAAACAGAGAAACCTGCTGTGTCCCAGGGCTGGGAGGGGGTCCGATGCCCCCACTGGTGCCCCCAAAGGCTGCAAAAAAAGGGGAGTGAAATTGGAAGGGATGATGGAAAAAAAAACTCTTCCTCCTTGTGAGAAGAGAAATTCCTGTATCTGCACAAGGCTAGGAGAGATTCCATGCAAACAGAAGCAAGAAAGCCGGTTTTTATTTTTGTTAGATTTTTCCCCATTGTTTTTATTATTTTTTCAAATAACTAAAGGAGGTGAACATGTCCAACTCTTCTTCCTCTTCCTCTTTTCCCCACAACAATCACCCTGTGAGGTGGGCTTGTCTGAAAGAGACTGTCTCTCCCGAGGTCAGCAAACAGGCTTTCGGGGCTAAGGCAGGACTTGAACTCAGGATCTCTTGCTTCCTAGTGTAGGTCCGGCTATACGCTTAAGCCCTCAGTGAACCAGAAAGAAGGATTTAAACGGAGGCTTGAATAAGAATCAACATTTAATCTTTGATCAAAAACAAAAGGCTGGGTAAAACCATTCCAAACACATACAAAGAGATATGTATATGGGAGGGCTCGCACCTTCAGAGAAGATGTAACCTCTTTTTATATCTTTAAAACACCAGTTAAATCCCCAACTCTGGCCCCCTAATTTATGTTTGTGTATTCTTTGTTGCCCTGCAAGGGAATCTAAACTTCCCAATTAGTCTTATCTTAAGGATTCCTTTGTTTACTTAATTGGCTACTAAGCCCCTGGCTCTGGAAGACCAGATCTTATCCAGATCAAACATAAATTAGGGCTGAAGTGTAAATTATCCCTTTGTTGATGGCTGTAGTTCCAACTGAGATCGTACCATGCTTTTAGATAGATTGATATGAGTTCAGGTCAAATGGCAGGGACATACATTTGACAAATACCAGATACATTACAGAGGCCTAATAACAATATGTTTGTAACAGGAGATACAAATAGAAAGGAATAATATACGTAATACAAATACAAAGGTACAATATATATGTTACAGGAACCTAATGGTTACAGAATAACAAGCTTTTACTAAATCTAGTATATCAGTATTTTATATTCTATCTTTATTATTGTTTCCCTACATTTCACTCTTTTTATTTAAACGATGGAATGCTTTCCATCATGCTGTAAGAGGGGGACATATTTAGTAGGGATCGTTTTAAGAATCATGAGATTTGCAGGCTTTTGACGAGGAGTGGTCGACACTGAGGATGCTATGACTGTAATCCCAGAAACAGTCGATGTGACTATTCTTTGGATTAAAGGGATGAGGCAAGGGAGACAAAAGAGACTCCCAAAGGCCAATAGCACTGTTGGAAGAAACATCCTTCTAGGTTCTGCTCCAAGTGGGGAAAAAGACACTGGAAACATGGAGACTGCTTGGAAAGATGGTTTAATGGTGGACAGGATCACATGGCTTGAGTTCCTGAACAGAAAAAGGGCAGATACAGTAGATCCTCGGGTTTTTATGCTCTCTCTGGCTCTGCATTTCTTGGGCCCCCGAAAGAGTATCCTGATTGGTTGTCAGACTCCCAAGGGGTGGGGGCCTTGCTGGCTGATGGTCACATGTGCTTCCCAGGTCACATGTGGTGAGTTTCTGCTGCTATTGTGTAGAAGGCTAATCCTATCTTTGTTGGATCTTTGGCAATTCCTACTTTGGCTCTGCCTGAAGGAGGTAGATCTTTGTTATGTAGAATAGACTGGCCCAGGCCTTAATGGCCCATTGACAAAGGGTGGGGGGCAGGAAGGTGGGAGCTGCTTCAAAACATGCTTATCCCAGGGAAATATAATATTCTGCCTTTTTCATATTTCCTAAAATATTTCACTCTTCCAGGAAAGGGGTGGGTGCTAACTTCCTACAATCCCTACTTTTTTTTCCAAAACGTGAGTTTTGAAACAAGTTCTTGGCAAAAGATTAAAATTGATCAGATCAGGGAGGCTTGATTGGTGCTTTTAATTTTCTAATGCAAAGGGGAAGGCATTGATAGGGGCAACAGAAAAGGATTCCTTCAGTGGCTCCTGAAAGCTTTCAACCATGAAGGTCTAGCAGCCAGGAAAAAATTTCTGGTAAGAATTTTACAGTATCCAATTTTCCATGCCAATTAATTTCAGACTTCAGATATTACTTTCTGTGAGCTTCCAGTCAGGTTTCAAGCAAGCACATGTCCCAAAAATTTTCACAGCCATAGTTTTCCTTTAAATTACAGGCTGCCCATTTCATGGGTTGGTTACTAAACCTGCCCTAGCTCTTAGTTTAGTGCATCCAGGATTTGTGAGTCCAAATTGAGGTTAGCCAGTGTACAATATCCATTCTTTTTTTTCTTTTTTTTTCTTTTTTTTTTTGGTGTTACACATAATGAGCCCTGGGATTTCTACTCATGAGACCACCAGTGCAATATATCTTCCTTTACTGGGGAACTGGGCAGTATCATTTGTGAGTCACAGTCAGGGCTTGGGTTTTGGATATCACTTTTCTGCTATCTCTTCAAGTGAGGGAATTGCCTGAGGGGGATTGCCCCCTCCCCATGGAATTAGCAGGGAGATATGACTCCTTGGGCTTTTAGTGCCACAGAGCAAAAATCAATCTAGGAGAAGCTTTGTGTGGAGGTAAGTGAAGGAAATAGTTTCAATCTAATTCTGAATAGTGTGTCTCTCTGTGTGTGCATGTGTATGCAGACAATACAGACAATACAAATATTTTGGACATATTTCTCCTCCCCACCAGACAGAAATCTAGAGTGTACTTAACTTGCTGTGGCAACCACTCCCAAATACAATTCTTACAATAAACTGATTACAATATAAATGAGACAAGAAAAAAAAACTTTACAATGAATTTCCACCCTCCCCCATAGTCTTTTCAGCTGTCTTCTGGGAATTGAAAAGAGTCTTTTGGTCTTTACTTGTACATCTCAGGGTCTTTTCTTTCATGTCTGCTGGTAAAATACTTGGTGGTAAGGCTGGTCAGTCAGGCTTGGGAAGGTCTGCTCCACTCTGGTTGCTGTGCTGACTTTCAGTGGAGACTGGATTCAAACCCAATTTCTGGTTCAAACCGATGGAAGTTCTCTTTTGGAGGCAGCATCTGGATCCATGGGCTCTGCTTCCACAGTTGCAGAGTCATCTGTGCAGGGTTGAAAGACATTAGAACAGGGTCCCCTCCCCTCTTTGTAGGTAATCTTCCCAGGAAAGGCATTGTAACAGGATTACAGATGGGGGGTGGTAGATAGCTTGCAGGCAGAGTTTGAAAAGAACCAACAGAACAGTATTGCAGTTACTAAACAGATAATGCAGTTTCAACAAAATGGAGACACAACAGATAAGAAAAACTGGATTCACATGCTTCAGGAAAGAGATGAACAGGTAAACCTATTTAAACACATACAGTAAATGCAAGACTGATTTTTTTCCTTGTAAATAAACTTAAAACATTTCCTCATAAACTTGAGTTGTTACTTTAAGATACAGAGAGGGAAGGAGAGAAAAAAAAACAGAAATAAAATGTCTCCTTACTCTGTCTTTGTTGGCCAGACAAACACAGGGCAAAGGCTCTTTCTTTCTTTTTCTCTCTCTCTCTCCCATTTTTCATTGCTTCAACTTTTTTTTTCCTAACAATTTAAAATTCTTGTCTCTAGAGATCAGATACATTTTACAGTTATGATTACCTCGAGGACGCACAAAGACTTAGACACACACACATAAAACAAGGAAGACAAAGAGAAGAAAACAGAACTCTGAGATTTCACACACACTGATCATTCCCACGTAAATCTCAGTTAAATTAGGGAAGGCACAAATCTTAAGAAACATACCACGTGGTTACATAGAAGACAGAGAAAGAGACAAAGAAACAAACCAAACAAAAAACCCAACATTCCTATTTATATATTTCCCTTTTCTTTTAAGTACCTTTATTTAGCCAAATTTGTCTCCCGGTGTTATCTCTTAGCAGAGCCCACTTTTGACACAATTTTCCCGCTCGTTTCCGATCCATGCCATTTAAAATGGGCATCCGCCTGGCGTCCCAGGCCTCGAGCACTTCTTCCAGTCGGGGTTCCTGCCACCTTTGAACTACTGCTACCCATGACCCTGTCTTTTCACCTGAAGTATCACTTCGGCTTAGCCGGGTGGCCCGCCTCAAGTTTGCAGAGAAAAAGCTCTGGGAAGGATTCGATTCCCTTGCGAAGTATGGGCCCCTTCCTCCAGGGAATCACCACAACTTTTCGGATCCAAAAAGGGGATCCACGAGGACCTGCTGACCCCTGGAGCCAGGTGTGGGCACCTCCTCTTACACACACACACTCGCCCGTGTCTGGGCTGGACAAAACCGGGTTTCCCTTTCACAATTTATTCCCCCCCTTCACACGCTTGGCTTTCGCTCGGCTTCCATTCCTTTTAAACACAAAGTTCCACATTTGGCAACCCCCCCTTGTTTTCTCTATCCTACTGGTCATGGCTTGGTGGAGCTAGCAGTAGGCAGAGGTGCGGCTAGAAGTCACTCAAAGAGGTGAAATCAGACTGTTTTCCAGGTGGAATCCCACACACACACTTCCTCCTTCCCTAACAGAAGGTCCTGTGCTCTGGCAAAACCCCCATGCTCTCCAGACTGTTAGTCTTTCTGCGGTTAGGAAATGCACAGAGGAAGCAAGATCCAGCTGTGATTGGGAGAAGGGCCTTCACTCACACACATGCAGGCATACACACATTTCCCATGTTTTCCCCCATGCTTTAAATTAAAATTTAGAGGTTCTCACCTTCTTTCCAAGCAGCCTTTGAGCTCAAACTCAAAACCCCTTTAAAACCTAGTTCCAAATGGCCAAGGTCCAGGAAAACATGCCCACAGACTCAATGGGTCTGTTGCTAGCAAGGGAGGCTTACCTGGGCCTGGTCCATTGGTTATGTTAGCTTGGAGTCCCACTGGCTCGCCAATTGTTGGAAGAAACATCCTTCTAGGTTCTGCTCCAAGTGGGGAAAAAGACACTGGACACATGGAGACTATGCTTCTCCACTTCTCATATGCTTCTCCATTTCTCATCCAGGGAAATATAATATTCTGCCTTTTTCATATTTCCTAAAATATTTCACTCTTCCAGGAAAGGGGTGGGTGCTAACTTCCTACAGCACCATGAACCCAATTTGTTTCCAGTCAGAGAAGATACTGCCGAACCAGTTAAAATTATCGCCCCGTCCATTTCTGGACAGGGACGTGTCCGAGTTTTCTCATCCTGGCAGTAAGCTCCTCTATGACCTTACCATTATCATCAATTTCTAAACAACGGTTGGTGAGATTGAATTTTCCACAAACTCCTCCTTCTTGAGCAAGTAAATAATCGAGGGCAAGACGATTCTGATAGACAGCAGTGCGAATCTTGGTGTTAGTTTGAGCAAGCAGGGTAAGGGAAGTGCTTGTAGTATTGGTAATGAGTTCAACAATCGCTTGCAAACGGATTAAACGATTGAGTAAATAAATTGGTGTGCGGTAACCCCACATCCCATCCTCAGCCCACGTGGCTGGGCCATATACCTGAATAATCCTTTCAGGAGGCCAGTCTTCATCGTGCCAAGTTCTCTGATCCGTGATCTTGAGATCCCCAAATGTAAGGGATCCCTGTGTCCTACTTCATCATAAACTGGGACACCAAGTCTCTCTTCTTGAGTGAGGGTAAAAGAAAGAAACTAGGTTTAACCGTCCCTAAGGCACAAGTACCACTCCATTTACGTGGAAGGGACACATAAGCTTTTCTTCCACAAATCCAAAAGAGTCCATCTGGGGCAGGCCAAGATGAAGAGGCATCATGGAGACTATCCCAGAGGGAGGAGAGCTGTTTGTACTCACTTGTTGGTTGAGTAGCATTCACACCAGACCACCAAGTGGTGCTTGCATTAGCAGCTACAATAAGGTTTTGACAGACTAAATCCCCTAAAGGGATTGTAAAAAGTCGGGAAACAGGTCTTTGAAAACATATATCTCCAATAATGGAAGTTTGTAGGATCCATTCTCGGGGTCGGTCTAGAGAGGACCATGTGAGGTTCAGTTGGGGAAGAGTGTTCAGGTTTATTTCCCTGGACTCCCATGGCCATCGTTCCCCCATATTTGTGCCTCCACAGACGTAGCAATTAGTCATATTGAGGGATAATGCAATCCTCTCAGCTAAGTCTATGAAAAGGTTTTTTGTTATTGGAGGATTTCTACTTTCTTCTCCATTTCCTCTTAAAAGGAATGGAAAATTGTGAAGCGCTCAGGCTGATGCACTGTTCTGGTAACCTTAATTTCAATCTGGCCAAAGGGGTCAGTTCCCTGTCTGTTTATCCCAAGACCCACATTTAATGTGCCTGGAGGGGGAGCATTGAAAAGTAGGCACATAGGGTTGCATTTATAAAGATGACAAGTTGATGTGGCCTCCCCCCGGGAGATATTAAAGAAGCTAGAACCATAACAACCACTTAGGGGTGGACCTGGTCGAGGTTGGGATTTCTTAGTGTGCCAGTATGTATAAGACTGAGAAGAAACACCATATGAGATAGCAGGAAGGTTGTAACAGAACTCATAGAGGTATTTTTCTAAGGTACGATATGACTGGTGCCAATCTAAAGAACCACATTCGATAGCATAACAGGCATCAAAACAGATTTGAACCTGAGGATTCTGAGAAGTACTCTGATTCCTCCCGAGATAGACGCTAGATTTTTTACTACCTCAATAACCTCAATGTTCAGGATGAAACGGGAACCCTGGGGGTTAAAACATATGGGGTTTCCGTTATTAGGACAGATCTCATAGGTAGTAGTGTTGTGGACACAAAATGTGTTATTGCTGTCCTGACAATCATAATGAGAGTGATAGACAAGAGTTCTGGTAACTTGATTGCCGTGGCGAGTGGTAACCAAACATTGTTCACACTGGGACTGGAAGAGTTTGGCTGAGGGTATAAAAGTCCCGAGGATCAAAAACATTGAGACAAGTTGTGGAACCAAAATAAAGATCAGAGCCATTGTCACCTTTTCCAAAGAATGTGCGGGGAAACCAGCAGCAACAGAGCAGAAAAACAGCAAAGACAACAAAACCAGCAAACCAAATATATTCAATGGGTGTCCAGTCTATCCAGTTCATCAGTGAACAGGTCAGCAGGCGATGCTGGGGAGCGATGAAGCTTCAGCTTGAGTCCTTCCAGCTGTTGGACTTGCCACTGCTCAGGGGGCTCGGGGACGGGCTTGACTCATGATGCATGGACCCACGCTTTGACGCCGTCCACTTTCACAGCCATGGGGGTGCTCACAAGAACCTGATGGGGTGTAGACCACTTGGGCTGAGTGCAGGTGGGAGAGAGTTCTTTGATCCTTACCCACTGGCCCGGTTCAGCCAATGGTGGCACGTCAGCAGCTGGAGGTAAAGTGGACTGGACCTGTTTAGAGATAGAGGACAAAACCTGCGCCAGATTATGCAAATATGAGGTGATATTTCTTTCCCCTTCACTAGAATCTGGCAGGGCAGAAGCAACAAAGGGTCTCCCATACATCATTTCAAAGGGTGACAATCCCAATTTCCCTGAAGGCAGGGCTCTAATTCTTGCTAAGGCTAGTGGTAGTACCTTAGGCCAGGGGAGTTAGGTTTCTTGGCATAATTTGGACAAGTGTGTTTTCAGGGTTCTGTTCAAACGTTCCACTTTTGATGAAGCCTGTGGTCTGTAAACAGAGTGGAGGTGCCAAGGGAAGCCTAAAAACTTACTGACATCCTGAGTAACCTGTGAGGTGAAATGCCTGCCATTGTCAGACTCAAGACCCTTAGGGACCCCAAATCTTGGGATAATGTGATCAACTAAGGCATTCACCACCTCTCTGGCTTTTTGGGTGGAGGTAGGGATGGCTTCTGGCCATCCAGTGAATAAATCCACAAATACAAGAAGGTTAGATTTTGCTCCCCTTTTGGGGAGTTCAGTAAAGTCTACTTGCCAAGCCTCCCCTGGGTATCGGGCAGTTCGAAGACGACCGAGAGGAAGCGGACTGCCCCCTCGGGGGTTGTTCCTTTGGCAGATGTCACATTGAGAAACAACAGTCTTGCAAAGGCCACGCAAGTTTGGATTGCAATAACGGGATGTGAGCCACTTCTGGAGTGGGCGAGGACCACTGTGAGACATGCAATGAGCTCGTTGAACAAGTTTCCACACCATTTGTTGAGGGAGCTGGATTCTGTTCTGAACGACCCACCACCCATCGCACCACTTGCTATCAGGGTGTAGCTGGTCCCTAGTATCATATAGGGCAGGAAGGTGTTGCATGGGGTCACAGGGAAGCAAAGCTGAGAGATTCTTGGGATTGACAGCAGGGCCTGATTCAGCAGCTTGGCGGGCCCAATAGTCAGCAGCCCGGTTCCCACGAGAGATTTCACTGTGGTCTGTCTGGTGTCCTCGACAATGAATGATAGCTAGCTGGGATGGCTGTCTGACAGCTGTGACAAGTTTTTCTAGCAAGGGCTTCATCTTTAGGCTTTTCCCATCTGCACCAGTAAAGCCACGAGCCTTCCATAGAGCAGCATGAGTGTGTGCAGCCAAAAATGCATAACGACTGTCAGTATAGATATTAGTGCGCAGTCCAGCTGACAGATGGCATGCCTCGATCAGGGCTAAAAGCTCGGCTGCTTGAGCGGACCAGTGAGAGGGGAGTTGTCGTAGGAGGAGGGGGCCATCTCTGCAAACTACAGCCAGTCCTGTGTATCTTTTCCCATTTTTTACAAAAGAAGAGCCATCAGTCCAGAGTTGGGACTCGGGATTGTCAAAAGGTTCAGTCCTAAGATCTGCACGAATGCCTACCACAGATTCCAAGACAGCTAAACAGTCATGCTGTGGACCATCCTCGGGGGGGCAAGGCAAAAGGGTAGCTGGATTCAGCCTTTCACATCTATGAAGCTGAACAGAGTCTGATTCTAAAATCTGGCTTGCATACTTAGAAATCCGGCATGAGGTGGCCCATGCTGGGAGTTTCTGTTCGAGGAGAGCTTGAACAGAATGAGGCGTATAAACGTTAAGGGGAGCCCCCAAAGTTATTTTATGAGTCTCCTGGATGAGGATGGCTGTGGCTGCAACAGATCGGAGACAGGCTGGCCAGCCTCTGGCCACTGGATCCAGGATTTTTTAAAGGTAAGCCACAGGAACTCTTTCGGGGCCCAGTTTTTGCAATAAAACGCCCAGGGCACAACCCTTCATTTCAGAAACAAAGAGTTCAAAGCCTTTCATTTGATCGGGTAAAGCCAAGGCAGAGGCATGGCCCAATGCATCTTTCAAGTCCTGCCATGCTTTCTGATGTTCCCCTGTCCACTCCCAGGCCATGTCCTTTTGAGTTAATTGATAAAGGGGTTTAGCAATGACAGAATACATTGGAATCCACAGCTGGGCATAGCCAGTGATGCCTAAAAAGGTCTGTAGCTGTTTAACGTTAGTGGGTGTAGGTAAGGCTGAAATAGCCTGTAGGCAGCTTTCATGTAGGAGCTGACAGCCTTTGCGCAGAACAAAACCCAGATACTGTACTTCCTGAGTGGCCCATTGGACTTTCTTCCTAGATACTGTGTAGCCCTTTTCAGCCAAGTGATTGAGGAGGGCGATTGAAGTATCCTCAACATCTTTCTGGTCTTTGCCAGCTATCAAGAAATCATTCACATATTGTAAGAGGGAAGTTTGTTGGGTGTCAAAGTCTTTGAGATCCTGGGCAAGGGCTGCAGCGAAAGCAGTTGGACTGTTACGGTAGCCCTGTGGTAGGTGAGTCCAAGTCAGCTGGCACTTGGAACCATCGGAAGGATCTTCCCACTCAAAAGCAAATTAGGACTGACACTCTTTAGCCAGAGGGATACAGAAGAAGGCGTCTTTTAAATCTATGACCGTATACCAATTCTGGTCACTAGAGAGTGTAGTCAGTACCGTATATGGATTGGACACTACGGAATGAAGTGGGCGGAGCCTACGGTTCGCCTCCTGCACAAATCTCCAAGTCCCATCAGGCTTAGGAACGGGAAAAATTGGCGTTGACCAATATGATTGTGTATGGACAAGGAGCCCAGTTTTCAGAAAAAGTTCAATCTGTGCTTTAATGCCAAGCCGGGCTTCCCGTTTGATAGGGTATTGGCGGATAGAGATAGGTTGGGCATCTGGGAGGAGCTGAGCCATGTGGGGGTGTAGCAAATTTTGCAAACCCAGGGATTCCTTGATACCAAACCTGGGGATTTATTTTATTTGAATCAGGTCCTCTAAGGATTGTTTCTTTCTCTAGGAAGCAAAGATAAGCTCTTTCTGGGGGAACTTCAAGGGAAACTCCCTGCTGGGAGCATTGTATAACTGCCCCCAATTTTCCTAGCAGATCCCTCCCCAAAAGATTGATAGGACATTGTAGCAATATTAGAAAGGAATGCTGGAGTGATGGTCCCTTGGTTGGTTCAACCTCCATTGGGTGACTGATCGGGGCATTCTCTTCTATCCCGGTTGCTCCAACAATGGGGGTGGTTTTAGAAGAGAGGCAAGGGATTGATTTATCGTTCAGGACGCTAAAGGTAGCTCCTGTATCAATCAAAAAGGAATAAGATTTGTTCCCCACTTTGAGCTCCATCAGAGGGTCTGGGGAAGCAATTGGCCCTCCAGAGCTCCTTCAGTAGGTTTCTGGATAAAACTCAGGAGCCTGAGCTGACATGAGGGGGGCTTGCGGGGGATCAGGTCTGTATCCCCCCCTTCCCCTCATTTGTCCGCGTCCCCTATTGGGCCGTTGTGGTTCGTTGAGGCATTCTCTCCACCAATGGCCAGTTTGATGACACCAGGCACATTGATTTTTCTGGAGGAGTCTCCCCCTGCCTTTATTTTGGGGGCTCAAAGCCGCTGCTAAAAGAGCAACTTGCTTTCTCATTTTCCTATCTTCTTTCTTTTCTTCCTCTTCCTCCCTTTGGGAATAAACAGTAAAAGCTGTCTGAATGAGGGCCTCTAAGTCCTTAGCAGTAGGGGTCTCTAGTTTTTGCAATTTCCTTCTTATATCGGGAGCACTTTGTCCCACAAAGGTCATTTTCAGCAAAACATCATTAGCTGGACTATCAGGGTCGAGGTCAGTAAACCTCCGAAATCCATCTTTCAAACGGTTCAAAAAGATCAGTGGGGGATTCCTTTGGATTTTGAAGGATCTGATGAACTCGGTGAAAGTTCACCGTTTTTGGAACACCGAGCCTCAGTCCTTGAAGGATAGCATCCCTGGCTCTCTGGAGGATGAGGGCACCCTGATCCGTGTTGGGATCAACCTCATAGCTGGGGCTAAAAAGAATCAGGGGTTCAGGCCATAAGGCTGGGGCATCGTGATTAGTTTGAATGCCATGTTCTCTAGCAGCTTTGTAGTGTGCTGTGGTGGCTTTAAGAACTTGTTGTTTTTCCTCAGTAGACAGGAGTGCCGATAAGAGAGTAAAAATATCAGGCACATTAGGTCTATGAGTGGCCATCACACGTTGAACAAGTTCAACATAACTTTGGGGGGATTCCCTGTAAGAGGGAAGTCCTGCTTTCCAATTGAAAAGATCGTTGGTAGTAAAAGGTGTGTGAACAAACACCAATTCATCTTTCATAGGAACTTGTCGAAGGCGGGCTAGGACTGAGGGACCCGGTTGATCAGCAGGTGCGTAAGTCTGTCCCGTCCTAGTGTGAGGAGGACTTAAAGCCGTCAGATCTGGATACAGAGCTTGGGCTGCTTGGGATGTTGAACTTTGTGGATTAGCCTGGGATGGCTGTGATGTTGTTGGGAGCACCTGAGCTTGTGGATTAATCTGAGGGGCAGTTGGACGCACCTGATCCCGCACAGCAGTTTGTGCTGTTGCCTGAGGTACCTGAGCCATTAAAGGCACAGCGTTTACATCAGGGGAAGGGGGAGCAACATAATATGGTGGGGGAAACTCCTCTTCTTCTTCAGTCACTTTGGGTAGCTTTTTCTTTTTTGCAAAAGTGACAATGGGGCAAATTTTAGAAGAGGGTGTTGGAGTGAGCCCACATGCTTTCTGGATGTCTGGGCGACAAAGGAGATTGGAGAAGAAGCTAATGTAGAGCTTCTCTTCAGTTCATCCGATGACAGCCAGAAATTCAGCAAATTTGTTGACAAAATCTAAATCAAGGCTGCCTTCTGGAGGCCAGGTTCCTACGTTAGGACCAATTAAGTAGGTTGGCCAGATGGATATGCAGAGGGCTTTCAGCTTTTTTTTTTAAGAACAATCTTTTTTCCTGCAATAGGCTTTACTGTGTCCCAATGGGCTAACATGCAGTCCAGAGGGGAACACGGCTCTGTTTTTCTTACAAAGGTACTTATTCCGAATGGGCTACCAGCATGGTTGCCCATTTTCTAGGGGATTCCTTTCTGTCAGCTCAAAGCCTGACTAGACTTTCTCTGTCTCCTGAGGAGATTTCCCACACCTTTCCATCGGTGTGAAGCATTATTTTATTTTATTTTATTTATTGACTTTATATACCGCCCTACTCCTGAAGGACTCAGGGCAGTGAATTTGATTTATATGCCGTCCTTCTCTGAAGACTCAGGGCGGCTTACAATGCGTTAAGCAATAGCCTTCATACTTTTGTATATATGCCGTCCTTCTCTGGAGACTCAGGGTGGCTTACAATGCGTTAAGCAATAGCCTTCATACTTTTGTATATTTATACAAAGTCAGCTTATTGCCCCCACAAACTGGGTCCTCAATTTACCTACCTTAGAAAGGATGGAGGCTGAGTCAAACTTGAGCCTGGTGAGATTCGAACTTACAGTAATTGCAGACAGATGGTGTTAATCACAATGCTATTAGTCTGCTGAGCCACCAGCATGACCAAACTCTAAGAGATTTCCTAGACCTCCCATGCCGGTCTGAAGTTTGAGCCCTCTCCTACACTACACACTTTTAATATTCCACCAGACACATGCCTTTCAAAGTGTTCGTCTCTGGCTGATCTCCTCTTGGATAATTAGAAATGCAGATTGGATCTCCGCATGTTGCTTCGAGGGCAAACCTCTGAGGAATTTCCCTCGTCTCATTCACACACTCACAAAGCAACACTCCCGACCCTACCCAAAAGAAAAAGTCTCTACTGACCTAGCAGAGTACAATCTTCCCCAATACCCAGTTCAAGCCTCAATTAGGGTGTTCAGGTTCAGCTGGAAACAGAATCTGCTGACGTCCGACCAGGTCGAAGTCACCAGTTTAAACTTGCCGGGAGTGCTCTTGACGTCATCCCTGGTCCTTGCCGGTTTTTTCTGTCCGCGTTGGTGAAGGCCGCCAAACCACAAGGGGGTTGGCTGTAGGGGGAGCCAAATGTAGCAACCTTGAAGGAAAATGGTGCCTTCAAGCCCCATGTTGGGCACCAGAAATGAAAGGTCCGGCTGTACGCTTAAGCCCACAGTGAGCCAAAAAGAAGGACTTAAATGGAGGCTTGAATAAGAATCAGCATTTAATTTTTGATCAAAAGCAAAAGGCTGGGTAAAACCATTCCAAACACATACAAAGAGACATGTATATGGAAGGGCCAACAACTTCAGAGAAGATGTGACCTCTTTTTATACCCTTAAAACACCAGTTTAATCCCCAATTCTGCCCCCCTAATTTATGTTTGTGTATTCCTTGTTGCCCTGCAAGGGAATAGAAACTTCCCAATTAGTCTTATCTCGTCCTTGAGCATTCCTTTGTTTTCTCAATTGTCCATTTGACCCCGTGGTTCTGCAAGGCACGAGCTTATCCAGATCAAAGGTATAAATTAGGGCTGAGGTGTAAATTACCCCTTGGTTGATGTTTGCAGTTCCAACTGAGATAGGTACCATGCTCTTAAATGGCACAAGAAAAACAGGAAGAATATTGATATGAGTTCAGGTCAAATGGTAGGGACATATGTTTGACAAATACCAGATATATTACAGAGGCCTAATAACAATATGTTTGTAACAGGAGATACAAATATAAAGGAATAATATATGTGATACAAATATGAAGGCACAATATATATGTTACAGGAACCTAATGGTTACAGAATAACAAGTTTTTACTAAATCTAGTATATCAATATTTTATATTCTATCCTTATTATTGTTTCCCTCCACAGCCAATGACTTGTGGTCTCTTCAGGTCTGTTAGTTGTTTTCCAAAATGGAGGCAACATGTGGAGAGTTGTTGGCATGCATCAGTGTTTTTCAAACTTTAATATGAATGGAGGGGGACAGAAATGAAGCTTTGTGGATGGATGGAGGGGGGTCAGGGATTTCCCACAATCTCTGGACAAAGCTTGATAGACACTGGCAGAAATATCTCTCTCTCTCTCCCTCTCTCTCCCTCCCTCCCTCTCTCTCCTCTCTCTCTCTCTCTCTCTCTCTCCCTCTCTCTCTCTCTCCCTCTCTCTCTCCCTCTCTCTCTCTCTGTTTTTTTGTAACTGCTAAATTCTTGTAACTAGTTTTGAACTAAACTTGATTTTTTTCATAGAGAATGGCTGTACTTTTGTGGTGATGCCCTTGAACATTAACTTTCAAAATAAAGTAAATTTTGCCTCCAACTCAGCAGGCAGCTATGTGACATGTTAATGTCACAGGCATTAACTGGCCCCTGGGATTTTCTCTTTAACCACAATGTCAACAAATGTCACATTTCCTTTTATTTTCAGCCACAAATGCTGTATATTGTCTCTGAGACCAATTTCAAGGATGGAGCTCCCAAACCTCTCGATTCTAGATGACAGATTTAATTCAATCTCTGCCCCTCTCATTATGTGCCATATGGGGATTATTTCCCTTTCACTTCTCTCCAGAGAATTTCCCAACAATCTTTGCATCCAAGAACTAGTTGAATTATCCAGGGATCCCTCCTGAGAGGGAGAATTATGATAAATGTTTCAGCTCTACTCTTTTGTTGAATCCTCCAGGAGAGGCTTTGGGCAAAGAAATATGAAATTTTGGGACAGGCAGAGTCTCAGCTCTTGAATGTCCATCTCTCTCCTTTCCAGATGAAACTGAGTGTGTCTCTGTGTTTGAAGAAGAAAAGCAACTGGAGATTCCACCTAGTGAGAGTCCTTTGAATTCTTCTAATTCTTCTTTAGAAACAGGAAAAGGATTGATTGATTCACCCCATGAATTATGGATCTCCTGCTTCTGATTCTGATGCTGCTTTTGTCCCATCCAGTCTCTGGGAAGCTGAGAAAGAAATGCCCGCTGAGTTCAGAGCACCAGAATGGAAAACAACCACAGAGCTTTTACAGGCCAGGAGACCATCTTGTTAGTATAATCACCACTGGAAATAAAATATTGTATATAAAGTTGCTTTTCAACATGGCTCCTTCTCTTCAGTTTGTTTTCTATGATCCGTAAGTCATTCAGGGTGATGGAGTTGCACTCCCTCCATTCTAACACTCTCCTTCTTTTCTGCTTTTTTTCATTTATTCCTATATTGGGGAATATGTCTAATTTCCTGGATGATTTAGATTTCCATGGCTTCTCTCTTTTCTCTGATTTTGTGAAAGAGACTCACATCCAAAAATGGGTCTGAAAAAAAGCTGAAAGGGTTGCAGATTGTTTTCATTTCTCAGTCTAATCCTTAATTTATCATTTGAATGAATTGTATTTAAAGTAGTGGTGGAATAAGTTGTAGTTGCTGTACCTCAGCCCATTCCCATATTTGTGTAACTGATCTTTGCTTTTGGATCAATGTTGTCTTAAGGCTCAGTAGGCTTCTGGAGGATTATATATTAAAAATATTATTTGTTGTTGCTGTTGATTATAATATTTTTTTTACAATAGGAATTCTTATGGTTTTTTATATGGCTTAGGATTAATTTTCGCCATTCAAATGGCCAACAAGAATTCCCATCTCCTGCACAATCTCACGCTTGGCTACAACATCTATAACAACTATTGGAGCACTTTCTGCACTTCAGATGCCTTGCTGGACATTCTCTCCATTGGAGAAGCCAATGTCCCCAACTATGCTTGTGGAAGGAAGGAGAACCTCCTGGTTCTTCTTGATGGAACTAGAAGGGGCATCTCCATCCAGATGTCAACTTTAGGAGGCACCTACAAAGTCCCACAGGTTTGTGTGTGTCTTTCTCCTTCTGGTAAAGTGAGGGGTGGGTGGTGGTGGGTGAGCAATAGATGCAATCATGTCTTCTTCATGGAATTCAAGAGCTGCTTTTCTTAGCAAAAACATCAATATTTTACCCAATTATGTTCATGTTGAGATTAATCATAAAAGGCCTGAAATGTAAGCAATACATTCCCTGGAGAAGACTTTCTGCCAACTATTTAACTGATCAAAAAGCATGGGTTGTTGGGGCCTCTATTGGCATCTTCGTTTTCACACATAAACGATGCCTGCCCTATCCAGTCAGACTGAAGTTGGCAATAGAAGCATTTTATCCATCTAAAAAGTGGAATGAAAAGGACTTTAGCCATTATAGTCCAAATAGACTAGCAGATATTGTGGCTAAAATTTATGCCATGATCCTCTTAGTTAAATTTGAGGAAAATGCATTCCTTGCAGAAGACCCAGAAGGTTTTAGGTAGAGTGAAAAGTTATAAAGATTTTAAAAGAAATAATGCATAAATTAATAATCTAATATTAGTAACAAATTTGTCTTGAAATATCTAATCTATATCAGTGAAGTAAAACAAGGTTTGCAGGCTTTCTAGAAGTTAGTGCGGCATTTGTCACAATTAACAGAGCAATATTATATGGAAAATGGATGGCCCTCAAAATGGAGCTCAGCCTGTTGGCCCTGATCCAAGCCCTTGTTTGAGAGGGAGGTTTGGGCTCAATGGAGCCTTGAGAAGAAGGATCTATGCTTACCAAGGGGAAAGGGAAAGGTGCATATTTGAACCCTTATTATTAGGTCTAGATATGAATGACTTACTTCAACTAATGAAGGATCCAAAATCAGATCATAAATAAACGTTATTTCATTCTTTGACAAAACTGACTAAATTAGTGGACCAGTGAAATGCAGTGCATGTAGTATACAGTACTTGGATTTCAGAAAGGCTTTGACAAAGTAAACCACAACCAATTTCTCGGGAAGCTGAAAATATGTGGGAGAGACAGCATCACCCCCAGATGGAGTCAGTCTGTGGTCCTCAATGGAACTAGGTCTGCATTGAGGGAAACAAGCAGTTGGCAACACCAAGGTTCCATTTTAGGCCCAGTTCTCTTCAACATTTTCATGAATGATTTGGATAATAGATGGGGAGATCATCAAATTTGCAGATGACACAAGTGACAGGAATAGCCAACATCAAAATAGGCTCAAGATCGAGATAGATCTAGATAGACTTGAACACTGGAAAATGAAATTTAATGTAGACAAAAGTAAAAGCTTAGCCTTAAGCAGAAAAAACCAAATGTACACTTCCAGATTAAGTGAAACCTGGCTCCATAGCAGTAACTGTGAGAGGGATCTTGGAGTCTTAGTGGACAATCTCTTAAATGTGAGCCATCAATGTGTGGCAGCAGCCAAAACAACAACAACAAAAAAAACAAAAACAAAAACAGTGCAATCCTAGGCTGAAGGATAGTGGTCCTTAAATGAAAACCTCATTGCTCTCCAGCTTCCACAGCCCCAGTTATTAAAGTATATGAGGCCCAGTTTCCCCCATGTTCTTCTTTCAATCTGATGTTTGGGGCTTCAGAGAGAAACCACCAGCAGAACCAACCAATCTCAGCCTCTGAGGAGGATCTTGGGGTGGGCAAAAGGACTTCAGCTGCTGCCGTCACAGTTGTATTAGGAATTTACACAATTTCTGCTTTGTATAAATTCAGAAAATATGGATATTGGCCTATAATGTAATCTATGGAAACTGACAGACTCTGAAAATTGTGTCAAACAAAATTTCAATTAAAGACCAATCTTGGATTACATAACTGACAAATCAAATTAGGCTCTGAGGTCTCCCTCTTTCTTGTATAACTTGAGAAGAAGCTAAAAAGATTTCTCCTCAAAGAATCTGGAATATAGAAGCAGAAAAAGATGCAACAACTCCCAAAAATTATAATAGGCCCTTTATTGAAATAGAATCATGGCATTTGCACATGTTAATCTAATTGCGGTAAATTATAGGGGTGATACAGCAATATGGTTTACATTGCTTATTGTTTTTTAATTTGCTTATTATTTTCCACTTTTATTATACAATCTTGCTAATATTCTGTCTTTAATATTTTAAACAATGTCTGATTAACAGAGTATTCTAATACATTCTGAGATTTAGGTTGGATTTATTAAAATCTAATATTTTGGATTTGATTTGACCCCAAATGTAACACAGCATTCCTCATTGCTTTTTCAGCTCAATCTTGAAACTGCTTCAGAGGCTCTGAGTGACAAAAGTAAATTCCCCTTTTTCTACCGGATGGTCCCCAAAGAAGGGATCCTGTACCCAGCAATTGTTCAACTGCTCCTCCATTTCAGATGGACCCTGATTGGCCTCTTTACTTCAGACACAGAGGAGGGAGAGAATTTCATGAGGACTTTTACTCCGTTGCTTGTCAGGAGTGGAATTTGTGTTGTTATATCACAAAGATTCTTAACAACTGAACATGCAGCAGCCCCCAGAGAGGCCCTCTCTAAGTGGAGACAAGTCAATGTCTTTGTTCACTTCATAGAATATGCATCCATTTGGGAGCGAATCCTTCCTTTCCATGAAACACTTATGCTTTTTCCAGGAACCGTTGAAGGGAAAGTCTGGATCCTCACAAATTTTTTAGGGTACACACTAAACAAGCACAGACTTCTCAAATATATCCATAGTATTTGGAACTTTGCTTTTTTGGCAAAAAATAGGCCAAAAGATGATGCTTTTGAACCCCATTTCTTTGTGGAGGAAAAGTTTCAAGATCATTATTTTCTCTGTTCTCTTTCAAAGAACGTCTTTTCTGTCAAAGGCCGCAGAAGATGCACCCAGAAAGCCCCACTGGAGACCCAGGAGAAAAGGAACACAAGACGGATCCCAAATCACTATCAATATTACAGTCTCATAAAGACTCTGGCCCAGGCCTTGCATGCCGCTTATTCCTCCAGATTGAGGATGAGAAGGAAAGAGAGCGAAAAGACGTTGCGGTCTCCAAGGCTGCATCCGTGGCAGGTAAGGTTTCTCGATATAAATCCATTAATCTTACATCCTTTGGAGAAGGAATTCAGAGGAGAAGGGGGGAAACCATCTCAATAGATCTGGCAAACTTAATTACTCAGGGAATAAGGGTTCCAAAGAATAGATACCATGGCATTTTAATACTACACACTGCTAATTTGAAAATGCTGTATTCTTTTTTAAATGAATTCCTGTATTTGTGGGTTTGTGATGAGCATGGTGGAATTTCCCCTTTGTTTCGTCCCCACTGCAGGTGGGTCTGTGTGCAGCTCAACAGGCAGCTAAACCCCCCTATTCTCCTCCAGTGAAAGGGAGCCTGGGGTGGATCTGGGTGTTTCATTGGGAGAAAAGGGCACGGAGCAACTGAGGAAATGCAAAGAGTGAGAATCAAATATAAATAGGAGATAGGCAGCATTAACTAACAGCCAACAAAGAAGCAGCTGGAACCTCTCCAGGGATGCTCTGTGTGAGGGACGGAGGCCTCCGGATGACCATGTGTCTCGGTCAAACCGGCTACTTCCGTCTCCTCCAAAGGCTGAGAGAAAAGGGAGTCTGGCTTCAGACCATATAGTTCAGCTTATTTACCTCTGGCCAGCAGTGGGGCTAGAGCAACAACAGCACAATATTTACATGTTGTGACATGACAACTTTTATAAATGTGAAGGAGACCTTGAGGCCATCTAGCCCAACCTCTCCTCTCTGCAAGAATCCCAGTCTCTGATTGATGGCTGCTCAGTCTTTGCATTCAGACAATCCATGAAGAGGAGACTAAATTTCTCTGCTTTACTGGCTCAGCTCATCCTTTTATCATATTTTTTCTCTCCTTCAGCTAAAATCTCCTCTCTTGTAACTGAATTCATATTTCCATGTCTGACACTCTGGAATAATAGTGAACAGTTCTTACACTCGTGTGTAACCTGTGTCAGTGATTGGAAGAGGGCTGCATCCTCCCTTCTCCAACCGAGAGATTGTGTCAGTTGGAAAAGGGGCTTCCAGACTCCTCCTGATCTTCAGCTCTTCTCCTTGTTCTCTTTCCTCAAGGCTAAGAGCAGCTCCTTTGATCTCTTCCTTGGCTTCATTGTCCTTCCCTGAAGTTTACGTAGATTTTTTGCGAATTCTCCTTCAATTGCAAGGCAGGGGTGGGATTCAGCCAGTTTGGACTGATTCAGGAGAACCGGTTGTTAAGATTTTGCGCAGTTGGGAGAATTGGCAAATTCCACCACTGGCTGGCCTCGCTCACCCAGAGGAAACGCCACAAGATGTGGGTGTGGCCTACTGATGAAAGCAAACGAGCTGGAAATAGATCTATATAGGTCTCCCACCTAGCAGGAAGAGCTTGCTGGCTGCTAGAAAAGAAAAAAGCCCAGAATCGAGTGGATGTGATTCTACTGAGCTGGGGCTGCAGAAAAACCTTGGTTACGTAGGGAAAACCTGGCTAGAGGAAAAACATATATGTTTGGTTATATATATATAACCAAAAATTTATATGCCGCCCTTCTCCCTAAGTGCTCAGGGCGGCGAACACAAGTTAAAAACATACAATGATAAAAGATCAAAATGATTAAAACCCAGTTAAAAGAACGATAATCAAAATAAGAAAAACCCAAGGATCATGGTCAACCCATTTGTTGAAACAGCCAGGTCTTTAAGTCCCGATGGAAGGAGCAGAGATCAGGCACCATCCGAAGCTCGGTGGGTAACTCGTTCCAGAAGACAGGGGTACCCACAGAGAACGCTCTACCCCTGGGCATTGCCAGCCGATATTGTCTGGCCGACGGTACCCTGAGGAGGGCAGCCCTGTGAGAGCAGACAGGACGGTGGGAGGTGGGTAGGAGATGGTCCTGCAAAGACCTAAGGGAGTAACGGGGAGCTCCCATAACCACTGGCGCGGCCGTATTCTGAACCAGTTGGAGCCTCCAGGTGCACCTCAAGGGCAGCCCCATGTAGAGGGAGTTGCAGTAATCCAAACGAGAAGTAACCAGGGCATGAGTGACCATACGGAGGGCATCTCTGTCTAGGAAGGGGCACAATTAGTGCACCAGGCAAACCTGGGTGAAGGCCCCCCCTGGTCACGGCCGTAAGATGGTCTTCCAAAGACAGCCGGGAATCCAGGAGGACACCCAAGTTGCGGGCCCTCTCGACGGGAGGAAGCACTCAACCCCCCCCCCATCAAAAGTGATGGAACTTCTAGAACATGAAACGCCGGCATCCATAGCCACTCAGTCTATTATCTCCCTTTCGCCATGTGGCCCAGCTAATCTCCATGCCTTGCCTCAATGCCTCACCCGCTCTGCTCACCAAATTAAGCATGCTGCCCACTCACCCTTTGCCTCGGGTTGGGGCTCAGGGATGCACCATTTCCCAGCTCCAGCCTGGTCCTGGAGCCTCCGGCCGCTCACCCTTCACATTGGCCAGGTCAGGGAACGTGCCATTCCCTGGCTTCAGACTTGCTTTGGAGCCTCCGCCCACTGACCCTTCACCTCAGCTGAGTTAGGGAAAGTGTGATTCCTTGGCTCCGGCCTTACCCCAGAGCCTCCACCCATTTGTCCTTTGCCTCAGCCGGGTTGGGGAATGCACCAATCCCCAGCTCCAGTCTTGCCCCAGAGCCTCTGCCTGCATGCTGCCCCCCCGGCCTCAAACTATGGCCCCTCAGGCCAAAGCACCGGACCTGGACAGTTCTTCTTACCTGTAAGAAGTCCCATCCGGAAAGTGCTGCAGCAGAGATCTTGCAGCCGTCCCTTGCTGAGCCTTAGTCACTCGCGGAGATGTTCCATGTGCTCTTTGGGTTGGCAGCTTTTTCTCTTCGCTACTGCTCTTGCTGGGAGAGAGAGTATCTTGTATAATTTTGCAGCTGTGAGCCACTGCTTTCCTCTAAGTCCCATCCGGAAAGCGCTGCAGCTGAGAGAAACAGCATTCAACAGTGCTTCCGGTGATGTCGCTGTGAGATTGACGCAGGGGAGTGGGTCTCCGCACCCCCATGCTGAATCCTCTTCATTGGAGAGCACCCAATGGGCTAATGTCGCCCTGTAGGGGCACGAAGGGGCACCCTGCAGGTCACAGAGAGCGTCAGCTCTACTACTGGACCCAGGGTTTCTTCCCTCTCTGCCGAAGACGTGGCAGCCATCATGGCTGCTGTGAATCAGGGGCAGCCAAAGAAACTAAGCTTGTGCTGGAGCGGTGAGAGTGGACAGTGATTTAGAGCTGGGTAAGGTGAATTTTAATTTTTGCTTAGGATTTGACCCAGGGGTGAAATGCTCCCGGTTCCGACTGGATCGCCTGATCCGGTAGCGATGGCGGGTGGTGGTTCAGAGAAGGGGTTGTAGAAAAAAATGGTTTTAAAAGTAAAAAAAAAAAAAGGTGGCCATGCCCACCCAGTCACATTACCACCCCCCACCAAGCCTTGCCCACAGAACTGGTAGTAACAAATCTTACATTTCACCACTGATTTGACTCAAAAAGAAAATCAATCTGGGAAAAGAGGCTCTCTGGAATGTTTTTAAGCTGCAATTAAGGAGAGGCAGAGAGAAATTGCACCCTAACAGGAAATAAGCAAAAGATATAAAATACAAAAAGACTCGATGTATAAATCTTACTGGCATGACTTTGATCAGGCCTTTTAAAATGCTGAACATCTGACTGTTTATTGAATATTCTGTTTGAATCAACTTGAAATGTATAACTGGCAGAATAGTTTTAAAGTGGATTTTTAACGTTGATTTTTAAGATGAAGTCACCATCTACTGGTGAATGGATATATACTATGTCATACTCCTAGAATAATAAAACAACCTTGGAAAATTTTGATAAGAGAAGAACAACACCTGGAGGTCTCCTGTATTATCTACTGTTCTATACTTATCTACTTTATGGTTACTAGAGGATCAACCTTGAAAACCTGGAGGATATCTAATGGAATGACTTTGAATACTGGAACTAACTAGCAACTGCTCTAGAATGTTCCCTATAATTGACCAATTGTGTCAATTATATTTTCTCTATATTTTGTCAGTGTATGATTGACAATTTTTTCTCATTTTTTCATTCACTTATGAAGCTGATGGCAGTATTTGTATCCTATTTAACCATATTTGGAGATTAGACAATTGTAGAAGAAAAATTCAATGTGAGATAAGAAAGTTTTCTGTTTTTCAAATTCCTGGATGTTCCCATTCTAGTTTCATCCCTTTCTGAAGAAGAACGGGTTTTTCAATATTTCTCGAAGAAAACTGTACTTGGACCAAAATGGAGAGATAATGGCAGATATGGGCATTTGGGGCTTCTTGGTTCTCCCCAAGGAGGATGTCAGGAGAGAGCCTCTGGCGTATTTTCAAAGACAGAGACTTACTATCAAACAAGATGCTCTTTCACGGCTAAAGTCGCTCAATAAGGTGGGACAAATTTTGGTGTCCTTTCTCTGTTTTCCAAACTCTGAGGTCCCATTTCAAGTGGGTTAAACCTATCGTCTCCAGGGTAATTAAAAAATTGAATGGAATAAAAGTTTCCTAAAATTTTACATCAAACTTTATTCTCAATTTTAATTTGAATATATTATCATACTTAAATCTTTTTTCAATTCCATCCCTCAAGACTTTAAGTAGAAAAGTACTTTATTGTAACATTAAATTCCAAAATCAAAAGAGAGGAACAAAATGAAGAATCTGCGAGTTGTTACATCTCCTGCATCTGTTTAGAAGTAGTCAGAGATTTCACATTTAACTCAATGAAGACCAGAGGCTACTTGTCTCCATTCATTTCTACTTCCATTTTCCATAGATGGAGAGTCCTAACACCTTTTCCTTGGCATTCCTTTTCTTCTGCTTAGTCTCTGCCTCAGTCCAAATGTGTGGAAAGTTGTCATCCTGGATTTGTCAAGAGGGCTCGAGAAGGAGAGCCAGTTTGCTGCTATGATTGTGTTCCTTGTCCGGAGGGGACCTTCTCCACTCAGGAAGGTGGGTCACACTGAGGAAAATGGGAGGCTTTGTGGAACTGGATCCATCCAGAAACTTTTCATGAAAGTGCAAGTTAAAAGACACATTTAAGCTCACCTACATTTTTTTTTATTTTTAACCTGTACAATTTCTTATCTAAAAGGAAGTAAATCAAAAAGACTTGGAAGGAGGGGCTGGGAAGAGATGGGAAGAGGGGGTAGCAGACTGGGCAAGCTTTACTAACAGCAGAGGAAACATCTCTTCTGCTTTTTAGTTTGGATATGTGCTGCTAAGTTTACCTTTCTAGGAACATCTGAGATCTTTGAAACTTGATGAATTGTTTCAGGTCCACCTTCTGAAAGACCTTGCAATCCACTGTATATTGGATCCTCCCCTTGAGGATTCTGCTAGTCATGTACAATCAATCAATCAGAATACAGCTGGAAGGAACCTTAGAGGTCTTTTAGTCCTACCCCCTGCTCTAGCAGGAGACCTATACCATTTCAGAGAAGTGACTGTTTAAGGAAATTATTAAGAAATATTTCTTGGTAAATGCATGTAATTTGCATGTAAATTCCTATAAGGAATAAAGAATAGAAATGAATCTTCTTATATCCTTCTTATATCCTTATATCTCATATATCCTTATATATACCCTTATATCCTTATATCTTCTTATATCCTTCTATAAGGAATATAAATGAATGTTATTTCTAGTAAGATAAAAGGACAGATTATTAAAAAAAGTTGCTTTTTGGTTTCTCAGATACGAAAAAATGCACCAAGTGTCCAGGTGATAAATATCCAAATGAGGACAGAGTCCAATGTATCCCCAAAATCGTAACCTTCCTATCTTATGAGGAACATCTGGGCATTATCCTGGTCTCTTTTGCCCTACTCTTGTTCTTAATCACATGCCTTGTTTTAATCATCTTCATTAAATACCGAGAAACTCCCCTTGTCAAAGCCAACAACCGGGACCTCTCCTACATCCTCCTGGTCTCCCTCCTGCTTTGCTTCTTGTCTTCTTCTCTCTTCATTGGTCAACCAAGGAAAGCCACCTGCCTTCTCCGACAAACAGTTTTCAGCATCATCTTCTCAGTTGCCGTTTCTTCTCTCTTGGCCAAAACCATTACGGTGGTGCTGGCCTTCCTGGCCACAAAACCAGGAAACCGAGTGAAGAGATGGTTGGGGAAGAGCTTGGCCAACTCCATCATCCTTTCTTGTTCTGCTGTCCAAATTATCATCTGCTCCATCTGGCTGGGAGTTTCTGCCCCCTTCCCTGACTCTGACCTCCACTCCCAGCCTGGAGAGATCATCCTGCAATGCAACGAAGGGGCCGTTGTCATGTTCTACATCACCCTCAGCTACATGGGCTTCCTGGCTGCCATCTGCTTCACGGTGGCTTTCCTGGCCAGGAACCTGCCTGGGGCCTTCAACGAAGCCAAGCTGATCACCTTCAGCATGCTGGTCTTCTGCAGTGTCTGGGTGACTTTTGTGCCCACCTACCTGAGCACCAAAGGGAAATCCATGGTGGCTGTGCAGGTCTTCTCCATCCTGGCCTCCAGTGCTGGTCTGCTGGGCTGCATCTTCATCCCCAAGTGCTACATTATCCTTCTGAGGCCAGACCTCAACACAAAGGAGCAGCTCACAGCCAGAACAAATGTAAAAACATGAGATATAACACCATTATGATACTGGAAGAATTGTTAAAGGTTTATTTTATTTGAAAGGAGATATTCTTTCCATTTAGATAGTATGCAGCAATCAAAGAAAATCATTTCTATTTGGTTCAGAATGGGAAACTGTTGAACGACCGGAATTCTTGTAGTTCCCTTTCCTTTCAGCTCAATACATTTTGCTAAAGAGAACTCTGTAAAAGTGATTCAGAGGAATTTGCTGATCAGCAACAGCTATTGAATGTGACACCTTATAGAAAAGAATTCAGGCACTTGTTCCCACTGACAGCAGCTAAAAGTGTGAGAGAGAGAGAGAGAGGAGGAAAAGAGGCCAGGAGGAAGCTGTGAGAACCAAACACCAGCCTAGTTGCCTGATCCTCTCCGTGAGAATGCCGGAATGATGTGAAATGCCGTGTTTTAGCGGCTTTCAGCTGGGGAGGGAAATTTTCATCCCTCTTATATAGTTCTTTCTTGATTTCCTCATAAAAACCTCCTTTGCAGAAAGTGTTCAGCAGCTGTCTGGGATTTTAGTTTGGGATTGTTTTTATTTTGGAGTGTACTTCATACCAAAATTTAAAAAAGGTAAATGAGAAAATGAAAAGTGTAAAGAAATTTCCACTGTATTTTTTTTCTTTCATCAACCACAGAAATAAAATAGCAGTTTTCAGACCCTTTAATTTTCCATTCTACAATTTCTACCTAAAGCAATTTCTCTGCTCGTCTTCCAAGCTTGTCTTGTCTGTGAAGGGCTGGAGAAGATGTCCAGAGAAAGGGGACCTTGAGATTCTCCCCAGGAGGAGGTTGAGGGGATCCTGTCTAAAGGCAGCCGCATCACTGACCAGATCACAAATGTTCAATGCTGCATAATATTCATCCAGGTCCTAGAAGGGAGTGAATAGAGGGGGGGGGGGGACTTCCAGGTTTCTAGGAAGAGGCACCCATGGAAGATGTTCTGCTCTCCAACCACACAGATTGCTCTTCAATTGGGAATCTGTTTAGGCCTCAGAATGGCTCTTAATTGTGAATGGAATCCCTCTGAAAATTCTATTTTAAAGATAATAAGAAAAGCTCTGATGGATCAGACCAAGATCAGTCTAAGATTCACAGTGACCACACAAATCCCTCTGGTTCTCCCACAAGCAGAAGGCAGAGAGACTTATGGCTTTTCCCAACATGGAACTGGTGTTTTCCCACAATTTCACTTTCCTCTATCACACCACACAATATTGAATACTCAGCCATCTCATACTCTAGGAATCCCCAATTCTGATATCCCACATCAATCTCAGAACATTTTTCCAAGTTTCACACCCCCAATCAAAAAGGACTAAGGCACGACTAGAACAGAGGTGGGTTTCAGCAGGTTCTGACCAGTTCTGGAGAACCAGTAGCGGAAATTTTGAGTAGTTTGGGGAACCAGTAAATTGCACCTCTGACTGGCGCCGCCCCCAACTATTCTTTCCCTCCAGAGTCCCAGCTGATCGGGAGGAAATGGAGATTTTGCAGTAACCTTCCTCTGCCCCGCCCACCAAGCCAAGCAACCTCTAGTTCTTGCATCTTGTAGCATTTTAATGTTAAGTCTTGCTCTTTCCTTGCCACACATATTTCCATGTTATTTTCTTCAGCTCTTCAAAGTATTTTTTTCTCCAGTTTTATTGGTATAGTTTGAAATAAAAATAATATTTTTGGTGATACATTCATTTTTATTAATGCTATTCTACTCATTAGTGGTAATTGCAAGTTTCTCCATTTCTCCAGGTCTGTTTCGATTTGTTTTTTCAGTTTATAATAATTGTCTTCCTTGAGCATTGCACGTCTTGATGTCAGATGGATGCCCAAATATTTCACTTTCTTCACAATTTGGATGTTCAGTTTCTCCATCATCTCCTTTTTTTGATTTTCTCTCATATTTTAACTAATATTTCTCTTTGTTGATTTTCAGTCCTGCTATTTTCCCATATTTTTCTATTTGCTCTAATAGGTTTGGCGCTGTCTCTATTGGAGCTTCCATGATAAACACCAAATCATCTGCAAATGCTTGTAGTTTATATTCTTCTTTTTTAATTCTCATTCTTTTTATTTCCTTTTCCTGTCTCACTTTTCTATTTAAAACCTCTAATGTCAATATAAATAATAATGGAGATGAAGGGGATCCTTGTCTTGTTCCTTTTCTGATTTCTATTTTCTTTGTCATTTCACCTTTGCCATTTGGTCTCTCTATATAGTTTGGATCCTATTTATGAATCTGTCTCCAAAATCCATCATTTTCAACTGTTTTATCATAAATTGCCAAAATTCACGTTATCAAACGCCTTTTGTGCATCTGAAAACAGCAGCGCTATTTGCTTCTCTGAGGATAATTCATAATATTCTAATTCTGGGGAGCCAGGAGGGGATCGAGGAGAGAAGCTCTGGCCTTGGGACTCAGGGGCTCAGTTGGCCTGAGGGGGAGACAGGGAGGCCCTGAGGAAACTCCGGGGCTTAAACCAAGATGGACTTTATTCAAGGAGCCAAAAGAAGAGATTAAGTTCCACACACAGAACAGAGTCTGAAAAGGGATGAAAAAAGCCACGAAGACAATTCTAGCTACATCCATTTTCCTCCTTTCCCTCTTTCTACTAGAGGTTCCCGCCACAAAATGGACTATACGCTTTAGCTGTCCCTCTCACTGCCTGTAGGGGGCAATCTGCGGTCTGGCCTTTAAGCCACACCTGGCCTCCGCAGGCAGTGAGAGGGACAGCTAAAGCTGGAAAAGACCCCGCATCCTCCATTTTGTTGCCCAAGTCCCTTTTTGGAGAGGATTCTTTTGCCCTCCGTAAAGAGTGGAGGAGTTAGAATAATGGACAAATGGAGTCGAAAGAGACCTCAGAGGTCATCCTTCCAACTGCCCAGTGAAGGGTTTACTAGAGCGTCTTTCTCAGCCTTAGCAAACTGAAGAGGTGTGGACTTCAACTCCCAGAATTCCAGTCAGCACTCAGGGTCCTTCCTCCACCGGGTCCTTCCATGAGTTAGCGGTCCCTCTCACTGCCTGTAGGGGGCAGCCTATACTCTGGTCTTTTAAGCCATACTTGGCCTCTGCAGGCAGCGAGGAGGACACCTAAAGCTGGCAAAGACCCCTGTGTTCCTTTAGGTACATTTTCACAAGGCCTTTTGGATACGAATAATATTTAATCTTTTGTGGTGTTTCCCTCTCAGCTCCCCTTCATCATCTGGGCCTGGAGAGGAAATCCTGGACTCTCTGGAGCTTTCATTCCAGATCCAAGGGGCGACATTTCAATCTGGGCTCCATCCCCACAGAAGAATTCAACTCCCAGAATTCTCCTGGCAGCTTCAAGACTTGTGGACTTCAAGCATGGCTGGCTGGAGAATTCTGGGAGTTGAAGTCCACAAGTCTTAAAGCTGCCAAGTTTGGGGTCCCCTGGACTACAAGGCCTCCAAAGTCCCTTTAAGCTCTGTTATTCTTAAACTAAATAGCTGAGACCAGAGGTGGGTTGCTCCCGGTTCTCCCCAGTTCAGGGAGATGGCAGGCAAAGCGCATGGACGAAGGGAACCGGTGGTAATAGCGGTTAGAACCCACCACTGGCTAAGACCCTCACTGGGACCCTCCCTCTTTTGCTCCCTCTGGACTGAGGAGTTCGAGAGCTGCCTCCAGACATTCCTTTTCAGGAGTTTTAGAATCCTGCAGTTGAAAGTTCTTCATGTCTCCTTTTCCTGAAGACCCCATTTCATTTGGACTTTAATCCCAAACTGATTGTCCTTTTGGCATTTCTCTTGACGCTTCTCCAAAATGCACCCCCAAGAAGCCCCATCTCTCTCCTCCCCTCCCCCTCCCTCTCCCTCTCTCTCCCTCCTTTTCCCTCTCCCTCCCTCTCCCCCTCCCTCCCCCTCTCCTTCTCCCACACAGAGGTTGGATTGGGTCTCTCTCTCCCACCCTCCTTCCCTTCTGCTTTAGGCTTGGAGAGTCTGCCAGGGCTGCTCCTCATGTGGCAAGGCTGAAGGGGAATCGGGGGCTGGAGCAGGTGACGGTCTCATCTCTGCCACAGGTGAGGCTCTCAGAGAGACTTTCTGGCAGGCAGCCAAGCCTTCTCCTCAGCCTCTCCGCACTCAGGAGAGATGCAGCTCTACTGCCCAGCGGAGGCAAAGCTTCTCATTTTTTTTACAAACCATTTGCAGGGTTTTTGTTTTTTAAAAAATATTTTCCCTAGGAAGTGGGGGGGGGGGGCTACCGAAATGGGCAGGGTGCCTCTGCCTAGGGGGAGACTCTCCACCCCACAAAAGCCAATGGCTTGAAAGCGGCTCCTCTGCCCCCACCCCATTCCCCCCGCTGCCTTCCCCAAACACCTCCCCCCATTGCAAAAGCGGCGTGCCCTTCGGGTGGGAAATGCCTGGAACGCAATGGAGCCCCCCAACTCCCCTCCGGCTGGCAGGCTGGCTAACAGGGGGAGAGGAGAGGCGGGGAGCCGATCGGAGGGAAAGCGCAGGTGCTCCAGGATGCTGCGGCTGCCCTCGCTCGCCCTTTGCCTGCCTTCCCTCCTCAGGGCTCGCTCCTGCTCCCCCCTCCCCAGTCCAGCTTGCTTGCAGGCGGAGCCCCGTTGCCTTGTGCGAGGCCGCTGTCGGAGAAGCCGGTGAGGGCTCTTTGCATCCTTTTGTCCGGCTGTCCGGCGAGCATGGCTTCCTCCCCAGGACCCCGTCCGTTCCCCCCCCCCCACAGCCGGACAAAGCCAGGCAAAAAGCCAGCCCTCATCGGCGCCCAGCTTCATCGACAGCAGGCTTGGAAAGGGCAACGGGAGCTTCTGCCTGCATCACCCGAGGCTGGGGAGGGAGGGCGAGAGGGAGCCAGAGGCCCTTCCCTCCGGCCTTTGCCCAAAGCCCTGCACCGCACCGGGAGGCCAAAGTTTGAATTACTTCCCCCCCCTCCAACCCACGCATACCTTGGCAACGGGACCCTTTTCCTTCACCCCCTTTCCCAGCTGCTGCATCCGCTTTGCTGCCCATTGCAGCCAGGAACCTCAAAGCCCCGGATCGGCCTCCTGCCACCTCTGCCTCTCCAGGAGCCCGGCCGGACTTTCGCGCACCACTCGCTGAGGCGGAGGCTGGGCTGGAGCTCCTGGGTGCCCAAAGGACCCGTCCCGTCATCGGGAGTCCCGGAGCCTCCGCAGGTGAAACTTCGGCCGGGCTCCTCGGAAGACCCCGGAGCTTGCAGTCTCCTGCCTGGCTAGCGCCCAGATTGGCGGCTGCAACACCAGGATTCCTTCCGGGCGTTATGTGAGGTTCCCAGCCAAGCCAAGCCGCCTTTCCCACCCAGGAGCCTCTGCTGACCGGGAGAGAAGGCGCCGCCTCCCCCTGTGCAAGAGCGGAGGCAGGAGGGCAGAGCCAAGGATACTTCTGAAGAGCCGGCTGGCCTCTTTCTTCCCCCTCGCTCCCCAGGCAGCCGGGAAGCACAACACGAGGCCGCAGAGGCTGTGCAGCGTTGCTGGGACGACGGAGCTGCTGCTGCTGCCCTTCCAGAGGGCGAGGGGGGGGCAGCCAACCTGACCGTGGGGGAGGGCGATCATTCCTTCCCTCGTGGGTTTGGGCTGGGCTGACTGGCTGGCTAGCTTGCATGATGGTGGCAGGGATCACCGTTCGGGTAGGGGGTGGGGGGGGTGCCCTCACCCGGGTGGCTCCAAAATTAAACGCGGGAGGCGGCATACCATGGGAGGGAGACCCGCTCCAGACCTGCCCATTCGGCCAAAGGCTCAGCTCGGGGGCAACATGGCAAAGCCATTGTCAGACATATCAGCCTCATCCGAGGAGAGTGGCTGGGAGGGGCAAGGGGCGTGGCTGGGCGTGGTTAGCTACCGGTTTGGGTGAACAGATGTGAACTGACTGAATCCCACCACTGGCTTTGAGTCAATCACCTGGAGGCCCCCATTTCAATTCCCACGGCCCAGCTAGGACTTCAGGGCCAGACTCTATGCTGCCCCCTACAGGCAGTGAGTCTTAGCTGAACCTTGGGAAGAGGGAGGGGCTGTGATGGGGGAGGGGCTCTCTGTGTCCAGGAGTTTCTCTCCTTTGCTCTCGGATGGGGCTGCTCTACCCCAGAAAGACCCGGGGGAGAAGGGGACTTGGGGTCCTGCTGGAAGACGAGGCGGCAGTGGGGACCAGCAGGGCCTTTGCCCAAAATCCGCCCTGCCTTAACAGTGACAATGGTTAAGGCATCAGGTCAAGTTGCAAGAGATCCTGAGTTCAAGTCCTGCCTTAGCCCTGAAAGCCGGCTGGGTGACCTCGGGACAGACACTCTCTTTCAGACAAGCCCACCTCACAGGGTGATTGTTGTGGGGAAAAGAGGAAGAGGAAGGACATGTTCACCTCCTTTAGTTATTTGAAAAAAATAATAAAACCCTGGGGGAAAATCTAACAAAAATAAAACTGACTTTCCTGCTTCTGTTTGCATGGATTCTGTCACAGCCTTGTGCAGATACAGGAATTTCTCCTCTCACAAGGAAGAAGAGGGTTTTTTTTTAAAATCATCCCTTCTAATTTCACACTCTCCCTTTTTTCACAGCCTTTGGGGGCAGCAGTGGGGCATTGGATCCTCTTCCAGCCCTGGGACACAGCAGGTTTACCTGTTTCTTTGGGAAAGATTCCTTCCCCACTCAGAGTCTCCTGGAGCCCCATCATCCACTTCCCTCCCTGCCTAGGATCAGCTGAATTCCTCCATTCAGACAACAGGAAAAAGGGAGTTTGAACCAAGCCTCAGAGTCTCCTGTCAAGTTTCGATGCTATCTTTTCTACACAGAGGGTCCCACTCACTTCTCAAAGCCAAATTCCCCCTCAGTTCCTGGATACCTCCAGACATCGCTCGGCTGAGCTCACAGCAGGGCCAGGGCGGCTGAGAAATTGGGACGGAAGGGACCACAAACCTTTCCAGCCACAAGAGACACTTAAACACAGATTGTGGCCTCACACACACTCCTCAATGGTCAATATGGGTTCAACACTCACCCTATAGGACTGCCCCATCTGTTGTCCCTGGTGGTTCCCTCTAGCCATCAGCTGGGACTCAGGAGGCAGCAATAGATTGGGGGTGGGACCAAATAAAAGGTAAGAATAATGTAGGTGGGGTGGGTGGGAGGGCGGGGGGGGGGGAGAACCAGTTCGGTGACATCATATCGTCACCGCTACCGGCACAGCCGAACCGGACCGAACCGGGAGGAACCCACCACTGCCTCACCCTATAGGGCTGCCCCATCGGTTGTCCCTGGTGGCAGATGGAAGATTGTGAATCCCACTCCTGACACCAGTTTCTGTGGAATCAAACACAGGAGCCAAAAAACCAATAATCCAGGCTCACTGCAGTTGTTATTTATTCAGTGTCCACTGGAGGAATTTCCCTCCAGAAAATAGTGGGAGGAAATATTTACAGACAAAAGGATGCACTCATATTTATACATTCCAGGAAAGGAGGAGAAAAGGACAATCATACATATGCATATTACTTTTAATAGATGATGTAAGCATGAATATTCAGAATTAGCGAGACTCAAGTTACCTCCCCAGCCTTGTATTGTTGCTACCTTCAAGAAAGAGTTATTGTGTAAACAAAAAGAAACATCTCAGTTGCGTTGCCACAGCAGTTTGGGTGAAATGTACTGAGAAATGAGGGCATAAATGTTGCTCCATACGTTCCTTCTATATTTTTCTCTTGCTAACATGCTCCCATTTCTCCAAGAAATTTGTCTCCTCACAATCTTCCACACATCCTTTATTTATTTCAAGAAAAATAGTTGGCTCACTCATACATGGAGAAGAGCTTGGACCATTTTCTATGTTTGGACTGTGGAAAATGTTAAAAGTTGAAATTCCTCAGTCTCACATTTACACATTTCTTCTGGCTGTAAGCTGCTCCTTTGTGAAGAATTCAAAAATTTCCAAATTTGAAACATATACATATGATTTTCTTTGACTCCTGCGTACTATCTAAATGGAAAGAATATCTTTCAAATTCTTCCAATATCACAATGGTGTTATATCTCATGTTTTTACATTTATTCTGCCCGTAAGATGCTCCTTTGTGTTGAGGTCTGGCCTCACAAGGATAATGTAGCACTTGGGGATGAAGATGCAGCCCAGCAGACCAGCACTGGAGGCCAGGATGGAGAAGACCTGCACAGCCACCATGGATTTCCCTTTGGTGCTCAGGTAGGTGGGCACAAAAGTCACCCAGACACTGCAGAAGACCAGCATGCTGAAGGTGATCAGCTTGGCTTCGTTGAAGGCCCCAGGCAGGTTCCTGGCCAGGAAAGCCACCGTGAAGCAGATGGCAGCCAGGAAGCCCATGTAGCTGAGGGTGATGTAGAACATGACAACGGCCCCTTCGTTGCATTGCAGGATGATCTCTCCAGGCTGGGAGTGGAGGTCAGAGTCAGGGAAGGGGGGAGAAACTCCCAGCCAGGTGGAGGAGATGATAATTTGGAGAGCAGAAGAAGAAAGGATGATGGAGTTGGCCAAGCTCTTCCCCAACCATCTCTTCACTCGGTTTCCTGGTTTTGTGGCCAGAAAAGCCAGCACCACCATGATGGTTTTGGCCAAGAGAGAAGAAACGGCAACTGAGAAGATGAGGCTGAAAACCATTTGTCGGAGAAGGCAGGTGGCTTTCCTTGGTTGACCAATGAAGAGAGAAGGAGACAAGAAGCAAAGCAGGAGGGAGACCAGGAGGATGTAGGAGAGGTCCCGGTTGTTGGCTTTGACAAGGGGAGTTTCTAAGTATTGAATGAAGAGGATCAAAACAAGGCCTGTGATTAAGAACAAGAACAGGGCAAAAGAGACCAGGATGATGCCCAGATATTCTTCATAAGACAGGAAGGTTATGACTTTGGGGACACATTGGACTCTGGCCTCATTTGGGTATTTATTGTCTGGACACTTGGTGCATTTTTCTGTATCTGAGAAAGCAAAAAAGCAATATATCTTTAATATTATGTCCTTTTCTCTTGCAAGAAAAACCTTCTTGGATAACAGCTGATACCACCAGGCATTTTCCAAGAAGTATTTCTTAGCTATTTCATTAAAAAGAGCATAATAATGATATTTTTTTAATTAAAAAATGTAGCTAGGTATATGAAGTTGAGGGAGGTTCTACGATGTTAATTATTTCCTGTGTAATGTGTAGAATCTTCATAGGAACCTACATTCTTAGAGGTTAATAATGAATCATATAAACTTTTTAGACAAACATCCTGAGTCCTGCCTCATGGCAGTCAATATCCTGGACTTGGAGGAAACCTACAGCATCTTGTAACACCTAGAAGCAACCTGGAATTAAGGAGGAACTTACTATCAGTGAGAACAATTAACCAGTGGAACAGCTGGCCTCCAGAAGTTTTGGGTGCTTCAACATTGGAGGTTTTTAAGAAGATAATGGACAGTCACTTGTCTGAAATGGTAGAGGGTCTCCTGCTTGAACAGGGGGTAGGACTAAAAGACCTCTAAGGTTCCTTCTAGCTCTATTCTGATTGATTGATTGATTGATTGATTGATTGATTGATTGATCTACATGACTGGCAGACTATTTGTGTAATGAGATCCCCCCCATAACTATCCACAGCACCCCATTATGGCCCAGTGACACCTTCTCAGTGATCCTCAAGGGAGGCCAATAAACAATGAATTGCAACGTCTTTCAGAAGGTGGACCTGAAACAATTCATCTAGTTTCAAAGATCTCAGAGGTTCCTAGAAAGGTAAACTTAGCAGCACATATCCAGACTAAAAAGCAGGAGAGATATTTCCTCTGCGGTTAGTAAAGCTTGCCCAGTCTGCCACCCCCTCCTCCCATCTCTTTCCCAGCCCCTCCTTTCATCTCTTCCCAGCCCCTCCTTCCAAGTCTTTTTGATTTACTTCCGTTTAGATAAGAAATTGTGCAGGTTAAAAACAAAAAACCCAGGTGAGCTTCAATCTGTCTTTTAACTTGCACTTTCATGAAAATGTTCTGAAGGGATCCAGTTCCACAAAGCCTCCCATTTTCCTCAGTGTCACCCACCTTCCTGAGTGGAGAAGGTCCCCTCCGGACAAGGAACGCAGTCATAGCAGCAAACTGGCTCTCCTTCTCGAGCCCTCTTGACAAATCCAGGATGACAACTATCCACACATTTGGACTGAGGCAGGGACTGAGCAGAAAAACAAGGAATGCCAAAGAAAATATGTTAGGACTCTCCATCCATGGAAAATGGAGGTAGAAATAGATGGAGACAAGTAGCCTCTGGTCTTCACTGAGGTAAATATGAAATCTCTGACTACTTCTAAAGAGATGCAGGAGGTAAAACAACTGGCAGATTCTTCCTTTAGTTCCTCCCTTTTGCTTTTGGAATTTAACATTACAATAAAGTACTTTTCTATTTAATAAAGTCTTGAGGGATGGAATAGAAAAAAATATTTAAGCATGATGACATGTTCTTATTAAAATTGAGAATAAAGTATACTGTAAAAATTTTAGGAAACTTTTATTCCATTAGATTTTTTAATGTAGAATAAAACTATGATGAAGAAAAAACCCTCTGACCAGTAAGATCTTGAAAGGTTTCCATAAAACATGGCAAAGCTACTCCACTTAAGTCCCGTCTCTTGAAGAGCTTCCATGAGATGACACCACCTGGCATGGGAGGCCAACCACCCTGGAGACTCTCGGCTTTGCCCACTTGAAATGGTACCTCTGGCTTTGGAAAACGGAGAAAAGACACCAAAATTTCTCTCACCTTATTGAGCAACTTTAGCCGTGAAAGAACATCTTGGTTGATAAAAAATCTCTGTCTTACAAAATACCCCAGAGTCCCTAGCTTGGGACCCTCAGGGAGAACGAAGATGCTGTCAAACATCAGATCTGCTGTTATCTCTCCATTTTGGTCCAAGTACAGTTTTCTCTCAGAAATATTGAAAAACTCGTTCTTCTCCAGAAATGGATGAAACTAGAATGGGAACATCCAGGAATTTGAACAGCAGAAAACTTTTTTTCTTATGCCACATTGAATCTTTCTTCTACAATTGACTAATCTCCAAATATGCTTAATTAGGACACAAATACTGCCATTATCTTCAGAAGTGAATGAAAAAGTTTGAGAAAGATTTGTCAATCATACTGACAAAATATAGAGATAATTGACAAAATTTGTCAATTATAAGCAACATTCTAGAGCAGATGACAAATAAAATGATCAGAGAGAAAAGAAGTTGATTCATAAACTCTTTGAACACAAGAGGTTGATTCCCAGAAAGCATGGGTTGATCAAGAAGAAAGTTGTCAGGCTAATCTTCTCCCTGGTCATCCGGATGGAGAACACCTCCAGATGTCCTAATTCTACTTGATTGTAATGCGACATTAACAAAATTTTGCAGATCTGAAAGAACAAATCTCCCACCAACTTTTTTCTCAGCTTGAAGAGTTACCCAGGATCCTTTCTGAGTTTCTTTCTCTCCCATTATGCAACTGCAGGATTCTCCCTCTTCTCTGATCCTTCCCTAGGCAACCTCTGTTCCCCTCATCCCAAAAGTCATTCTCACACATTTGCACTTTCTAAATAGATTATGGGAACTCTGGTGATATAACTGGATTTCAGTAAAGGACTCACAAACAATCGTGTGATGTGATTAGAAACCTGATGGGTGGATTGTATGATAACTAAGTGAATAAAAACGTCTTCAAAATGATACTCAAATAATTGTTAACCCTTTTTCATCTTTCCTATGAAACCTGAAGGTGATGGATAACAATTTGCCATTGGTCATCAATTTTTCTATGTTGACATTAATACAGTAATTAAAACGATCTTCGAGTAAGCTAATTTGATGTGATTTTTAGTATAGTATAGTTTATTGAATAGCCCGAAGGCCTTTTCAAACAAAACAGAAAAGAAAAAGGGAAAAAGAGTAAGCTAATTTGATGTGATTTAAAGACTATAAAGTCTTTCAATTTACAAGCCTTAATTGAAACTTCATTTAAAAAGTTTGATAAAATAACAATAGTTTTAAATCAACTTAAAGACGATAATCAGAAGCAAGCAACAATTGTTGAATTGGATTGGATTGGATGGATGGACTGGAACCTAATTTGCTGCTGGCATCCCGAATGGAGGAGTCTGGTTTGAAGGCAGGCTGCTTGGAGATGGCTGGAGAGGCCATGGACCCTGAAGACTCAAAGTGGGCAGAACGGATGACTGAAGAAATGGATTCTTTCAAGAAGATTGAGGGAGATTGGAGAATGGACTTGTCATATTTAACAGGAAAACAAGTCTTAAGAGTCATTGATTTTCAATTTACAGGAGGTCCTGTGACTTTGGGAAATGGAAAGCAGTTGTTGGAAAAGATCCTAATTAAAATTTTAAAGAAATGCATTATTATTAAGACTCAAACAAAGGTGTTTAACCCTGGACAGATTCTGGATGGATCAGAGATAATGATTGTGGTGGTCTGGGGTAGATAAGAAGCCCCTGTAAATTGTCTGTGAGTTAAATATAATAGCAGATAACAGACAATTTTGAAGTTTTTAAATTTAACTTTATTGTTGGATTGCCTGTTAAATATGTTTTTTATATACAGCAGATAGCTGACAAGTCAAGTGGTTGCGAATATGTGTGTAGAAGTTTATAATTTTGGGCCTATTTTGCAAGGGGGAGAAACTATTATTGCTGTATTGTATTCAACTGGGGGGACAATATGCATGTTTTTGTCTGTTTTTAATGCACAATTTTTAAAAAATGTTTTGTCTAGTTTTTTTTTTTGTCTTTGTAATAGTTTTATTTTCCAAAACTTGCATTTTACCTTTTGAATAAAATAAAATTTAATAAGAGGAATATCAAGTTTCCAGAAAAATGTTTATGATTTCCACACAGAGAAAAGTGCATGAGTAAAAAGCAGTAGAAAAATATCTAGTTTTCAGCAACTAGGACTTGACTAACAATAGAGTCTCATATAAGAACATGAATGATGGACTGGAAGAAGGAGGAGGGATACCAAACTTGTTATGCATGTTTGTGAAAATGATCTGAAAACTGGAAACAGAATCTGAGTCAGCCGGGAGATGTTCATGGAAAGAAGGCAAATGTAGCCATAAGAATCTCAGGAAGTGAATGTTCTGGTTTAGGGAGACCCCAACTCAAGGACCAGGTCCCCTTGCAGGCACCACGAGTGGAGGAGAATTTGCTGTTTTAGAGCTGAGCCAGTGAAGCAGAGAAGTTCAATCTCCTCTTCATGGATTGTCTGAATGCAAAGACTGAGCAGTCATCAGTCAGAGAAGCTTTAACTGGGATTCCTGCGGAGAGGAGGGGTTGGGCTAGATGGTCTCAGGGTCTCCTCCAAATGTATGAAGGTTGTCATGCCATAACATGTATCTATTGTGCTGTTGTTGCTGTAGCCCCACATTATATTTGATTCTCACTCTTCGCACTTCCTCAGTTTCTCCGTGCCCTTTTCTCCCAATGAAACATCCAGACGCACCCCAGGCTCCCTTTCACTGGAGGAGAATAGGGGGGTTTAGCTGCCTGTTGAGCTGCAAACAGACCCACCTGCAGTGGGGACGGAACAAAGGGGAAATTCCACCATCCTCATCACAAACCCACAAATACAAGAATTTATTTAAGAAAAAATACAGCATTTTCAAATGAGCAGAGTTTAATATTAAAATGCCATGGTATCTACTCTTTAGAACCATTATTCCCTGAGCAATTGAATTGGACAGATCTGTTGAGTTGGTTCCCCTTCCTTCTCCTCTGAATTCCTCATCCAAAGGATCTAAGATCAATGGATCCATATAGGGATCCCATACCTGCCATGGCTGCAGCCTTCGAGACCCCAAACTCTTTTCTCCCTCCTTCCTTCCCCATCTCGATCTGGAGGAATAAGCAGCTTTCAAGGCCTGGACCAGAGTCTGAATGATACTGTAAAAGTAATAGTGATTTGGGGCCCGGATCCTGGTCCTTTTCTCCTGGGTCTCCTGTGGGGCTTTCTGGGTGCATCTTCTGCGGCCTTTGACAGAAAAGACGTTCTTTGAAAGAGAACAGCGGAAATAAAGATCTTGAAACTTTTCTTCCACAAAGAAATGGGGTTCAAAGGCAGAATCCTTTGGCCTTTCTTTTAACAGATAACGAAAGTTCAAAATATTATGGATGTTTTTGAGAAGTCTATGCTTGTTTAATGTATAATCTACAAAACTTGTGAGGATCCAGACTTTCCCTTCAATGGGTCCTGGCAGACGCATAAATGTTAAATGGAAAGGAAGAATTCTGTCCCAAATGGAAACATTTTCTATGAAGTGAACAAAGACGTTGACTTGTCTCCACTTAGAGAGGGAATCCCTGAGGAATGCTGTGTATCCAGTTGTTGAGAACAGTTGTGATATAACAACACAAATTCCACTCCTGACAAGCACAGGAGGAAAAATCCTCATGAATTTCTCTCCATTTTCTGTGTCTGAAGCAAAGAGGCCAATCAGGGTCCATCTGAAATGGAGGAGCAGGTGGACAATTGCTGGGTACTGGATCCCTTCTTTGGGATTCATCCGGTGGAAAAAGGGGAATTTGCTTTTATCACTCAGAGCCTCTGAAGCAATTGTATGACTGATCTGAAAAAGCAATGAAGAATGCTGTGTTATATTTGGGGTCAGATCAAATCCAAAATATTAGATTTTAATAAATCCAACCTGGTTCTCCTGAATGTGTTAGAATAGTTTGTTAATCAGACATTGTTTAAAATATTAAAGACAGAATATTAGCAAGATTGTATCATAATAATGGAAAATAATAAGCAAATTAAAAAACAATAAAAATGTAAATCATATTACTGTATCACCTCTACAATTTATCAGGGGGATAAATTGGGAGCCCCAGCCCTGTGGAACGAACTGCGCCCGGAAATTCGTAAGATTTCTGACCTCCGGGTATTTCACTGCGCACTCAAGACCCTATTGTTCCGCCAGGCTGGGTTAGCAACATAATTTTAAATTGGATGTTTTAAATTTTTGGGGTTTTAAATTAAGCCAAATTTATTTAATACTTTTAAATTATTTTAAATTGATGTTTATTCTGTTTTTAAATAGGCTGTACACCGCCCTGAGTCCTTCGGGAGAAGGGCGGTATAGAAATAAAATTATTATTATTATTATTAATATCACAATTAGATTAACACGTGCAAACTGGAGTATTCTATTCCAATAAAGGGCCTATTGTAATTTTCCAGAATTGCTGCATCTTTTTTTGCTTCTATATCCCAGATTCTTTCTGGAGGAAATTTTTTAACTTCTTTCTCCAGTTTTCTACAAGAAACAGGCAGACCTCAAAGCCTAATAAGATTTGTCAGTTGCATAATCCAAGTTTGGTCTTTAATTGAAGTTTTGTCTGTTCCAACAGCCACAATTTTCAGAGTCTGCCAGTTTCCATAGATTACATTTTATGCCAATAATACCCATATTTTCTGAATTTAGACAAAGCAGAAATTGTGTAAACTCCCAAATCAGCTCTGAGGGCAGCAGCTGGAGCTCTTTTGTCCACCCCAAGATCCTCCTCAGAGGCTGAGATTGGGTTGGTTCTGCTGGTGGTTTCTCTCTGAAGCCCCAAACATCAGATTGATGTAAGAACATGGGGGAAAACTGGGCCTCAGATACTTTAATCATTGGGGCTGAGGAAGCTGGAGAGCTATGAGGTTTTCATTTAAGCACCACTTTCACTCCTGCCCTTTCTCTAACTGAGCTCCTTGGATGATGAGGGAGCCACGATTCAGGCTCAGAGAAAACAACCCCAGGTAAGGAAAGGTGTTACTTGCTCTAATGGCTGACCATCTATGGCTATGATGTCATTTCACAAAGACCATAACTTTTGAACTTGATTTATTAATTATCAGATAATTATTATGACAAAACAATTCAAGTCTTCTTCACAGGGTATACAATCCAATGTGTAAATAGTATAATATCACATTATCAGTGTAAACCAGGATATTCCAATAGGAATTTAGCAGGCCAAACATGTGTACCTATAACAGAACTTATAACAAAATAAAAGGGTTGGAAGGGACCTTGGAGGCCCTCTAGTCCACCCCCTGTTCAAGCAGTAAACCAGGCATAATAGCAGTAACTGTGAGAGGGATCCTGGAGTCTTAGAGGACAACCAATTAAATATGAGTCAAGAGTTTGCAGCAGCAGCCAAAAAAGCCAATGCAATCCTAAATTGCATTAACAGAGGGATACAATCAAGATCAAGAGAGGTACTAATACCACCCTATAAAGCCTCAGTAAGACCACACCTAGAATCCTGCATCCAGTTTTGGTCACCACACTATAAAAAAGATGTTGAGACTCTAGAAAAAGTGCAGAGAAGAGCAACCAAGAGGATTAGGGGACTGGAGGCTAAAAGATACAATGAACGGTTGCAGGAACTGGGCATGGCTGGTCTAGTGAAGAGAAGGACCAGGGGAGACATGATAGCAGTCTTCCAATATTTGAGGGGCTGCCACAGAGAGGAGGGGGTCAAGCTGTTTTCCAAAGCACCCAAAGTCCAGACAAAGGCTGGACAAGGAATAATGGATGGAAACTGAACAAGGAGAGATTCAACCTGGAAATAAAGAGATAAAGTTGCCTTCAGAAGTTGTGGGAGCTTCATCACTGGAAGCTTTCAAGAAGAGACTGGACCGTCATCTGTCAGAAATGGTGTAGGGTCTGCTTGGACTAGATGACCTACAAGGTCCCTTCCAACTCTGTTAATCTGTATCTATCTATACTATTCCAGACAAGTGGCTCTCCAGTCTCTTCTTAAAAGCCTCCAGTGATGGATCACCCACAGTTTCTGAAGGGGAGACGTTCCATTCCTCACCATTAGGAAATTTCTCCTTAGTTCTAGGTTGTTTCTCTCCTTGTGTAAGGATCGCCTCTCCTTCTAACTTCAGAAAGTAAGAACTCTTGAAACGTGTTTGTTCAAAAGGATTTCTTTTATTAAGAAGAAGTGACAGCCATCCAGATAAAGCACGATCTGAATACCCTTAGGCAAGACAAGTAGGATTAAAGCAGTAGAGACCCCTCCCTTTAAGTCAGAATGTAGATTTTAGCCAATACACAAGTGTAAAAATGTTTTCTTTGCTAGCTTCTCTGAGAACTTGAACAAACATGCATTCCCACCATTTACTTTAAAGTGAGACAACCCACATGGCTATCATAAAAATTCCTCCAGGTGAAGGGGATCTCAGGGATCTTTGGCGCCAGGATATTGGTTGTAAAATATCTGATGACACAGGCCATGCTAGTAAATTGAATCCAAGTCTCCCCCTTCTTCCAATTGAATGGCAGTATCACTTTTAGGGATCTGACATGCTACCCTCCTTAGAAACCAAAAGGATCCACCTGTAAAACAAATATACACAATATTTCATGATAGTATATTAACAAGGGTTGTTAGGATATTGGGAGTGAAATTTTCTCAGTAAAATTGGAGCCCTAACATGGTGTTTAGTGACCCATTCATTGTGTGCTGATGGCAAATGTTTCCAAGCAACTTAAGTATTGGATTTTCCCTCTGTGGATCCTAGAATCAGGGATTCCCTTGATCTCAAAGTGTTGTTCATGTTCAATCATGATGGGAACAGGTGGTGTAGATGCAGGTGGTCTGAGGGATGAGGTTACTTTTCATTTGAGTAAACTGATATGGAATACTGGGTGGATCTGCCTGAGTGTCTTTGGAAGAAGTAGCTCAACTGCTACTGGATTGATGATTCTAGTGATGGGGAAAGGTCCAATGAACTTTGGCCCTAGTTTCTTCGAAGGTTGTAATGATTTCAAGAATTTTGTAGATAAGTATACTGTGTCTCCAATGTGAAAAGGTTTGGGTTCCATCCTTTTCTTGTCAGCTTGAATCTTAAAAGCTTCTCTAGCTTCCTGTAAGGCTAATCTAACCACTGGCCACGTGTTTTGCAAATTATCCATACACTCCTTAAGTGATGGGATGGTTGGTTCTTCCGTGGGTTGTTTAATTTAATTTAATTTAATTTAATTTAATTTAATTTAATTTAATTTAATTTAATTTAATTTAATTTAATTTAATTAATTTAATTTAATTTAATTTAATTTAATTTAATTTAATTTAATTAATTTAATTTAATTTAATTTAATTTAATTTAATTTAATTATTTAATTTAATTTAATTTAATTTAATTTAATTTAATTTAATAATTTAATTTAATTTAATTTAATTTAATTTAATTTAATAATTTAATTTAATTTAATTTAAATACCGCCCTTCTCCCAAAGGACTCAGGGCGGTGTACAGCCAATCTAATAAAAACAAAACAATATGAATATTAAAAACAATATTAAAATAGATTAAATTCATTTTGGCCTAAAACAATTTAAAATCATATATAAAATCCCCCAGAACAAGACAAATTGAAATAAAAATTAAAATCAATTCAAAATTGAGGAAGTTAGGCTAGCCCGGCTTGATGGAAAAACAGCGTCTTGAGGGCCCGCCGGAATGTGCGCAGGTCCGGAATCCTCTGGATCTCTGGGGGTAGCTCATTCCACAGGGCTGGTGCTCCCACAGAGAAGGCTCTCCCCCTGGGGGTCACCAGCCGGCACTGCCTGGCCGACGGCACCCTGAGGAGTCCCTCTCTGTGGGAGCGTACTGGCCGGTGGAAGGCAATTGGCGGCAGTAGGCGGTCTCAAAGGTATCCTGGTCCTATGCCATGGAGCGCTTTAAAGGTGGTCACCAACACCTTGAATCGTACCCGGAAGACCACCGCAGCCAGTGCAGCTCGCACAGGAGGGGGGTCACTTGGGAGTGCCACCTCGCTCCCATAACCACCCGCGCGACTGCATTCTGGACCAGTTGGAGCTTCCGGGTACTCTTCAAGGGGAGCCCCATGTAGAGAGCATTACAGTAGTCCAGGCGGGATGTAACAAGGGCTTGAGTGAATGTGCATAAGGAGTCCCGATCCAGGAAGGGATGCAACTGGCGTATCAGGTGAACCTGATAAAAAGCCCCCCTGGCCACGGCCATCACATGGTCTTCTAAGAACAGCCTAGTGTCCAGGAGGACTCCCAAGTTGCGAGCCCTCTCCTTGGGGGACAGATGTTCACCCCCCAATAGTCAGTGATGGTGTCATCTGACTATATCGGGACGCCGGAAACCACAGCCACTCGGTCTTGGGAGGGGTTGAGCCTGAGCCTGTTGCTCCCCATCCAGACCCGTACAGCTTCCAGACACCGGGACATCACTTCCAAGGCATCACTGGGATGGTCCGGGGTGGAAATGTACAGCTGAGTATCATCAGCGTACTGATGGAAGCTCACCCCAAAACCATGGATGATCTCACCCAGCGGCTTCATATATATGTTGAACAGGAGTGGCGAGAGGACTGACCCTTGTGGCACCCCACAAGTGAGGCGCCTTGAAGTCGACCTCTGCCCTCCTGTCAACACAAACTGTGACCGGTCAGAGAGGTAGGAGGAGAACCACCATAAAACGGTGCCTCCAACCCCCAACTCCCCCAGTCGGCGCAGTAAGATACCATGGTTGATGGTATCAAAAGCCGCTGAGAGATCTAATAGGACTAGGACAGAGGAGCAACCTCTGTCCCGAGCCCTCCAGAGATCATCCACCAGCGCGACCAATGCCGTTTCCGTGCTGTACCCAGGTCTGAAACACGACTGAAACGGGTCTAGATAGACAGTTTCATCCAGGTACCGAGGGAGCTGTCGCCCCACCACACTCTCAACAACCTTCGCCACAAAGCGAAAGTTGGAGACTGGACGGTAGTTTGCCAAAACAACTGGGTCCAGAGAGGGCTTCTTGAGGAGAGGCCTCACCACCGCCACTTTCAAGGTGGCAGGAAAAGAGCCCTCACTCAAAGAAGCGTTAGTAATCCCCTGGAGCCAGCCTCGTGTAACCTCCCGGGAGGCCAGTACCAGCGAGGAGGGACACGGGTCCAACAAACATGTAGCGGTGCTAAACCCACTCAGAACCCTGTCCATGTCCTCGGGAGCAACAGAGTCAAACTCCTCCCAGATAACGTTCTCAAGACCGCCCTCCCACACCCCGTCTGAAACCACCCAGTCGGAGTCCAGGCCATCCCTAATCTGAGTGATTTTATCGTGCAGATATTGCACAAAATCCTCGGCCCTGCCCTGCAAGGGGTCTTTCCGAGTTCCCTGTTGGAGTAGGAAGTGGGTCACCCTGTTTCCTTGAACAGAGAAAGGCAACTTATAGGGAGAACCACTACAAAATATTTCACAGATGGTATTTAGCTCCATCTAGATTAGCAAAAATATTTCCTAACGCCTCAGGAATTTGTTGGAAGTGTGGAAAGGAGGTTGGCACCTTCTTTCATATGTGGTGGTCCTGCTCAGAGACAAAAAAGTTCTGGACAAAAATACGAACTTGGCTGCGGGAAATAGTGGAAGAAGATATAAAATTATCTCCAGAAATTTTCTTACTAGGAATGATGGGAGATGGACTCTCTAAGGACAAGATACAATTAATTATACATATTATAACAGCGGCCAGATTAATTTTTGCAAAATACTGGAAAGAAAAACAAATACCTCCAGAGATGACAATAATAAATAAAATATTGGAATGTGCAGAAATGGCAAAATTAACCAGTATGCTCAAAGATGATGAGAATTCAAAATTTAAGGCAGTATGGGAAAGGTGGTATAAATGGTGGAATAATAGAACAAGACTATAAGGATATGCCTATTTCTAATAATGATAGATTTGAAGATACTTGTTGTGTATATACTGTATATATGTAATCGCACGATACCTCAGATGTTACCTGAGATTTGATATTTTCTTTTTTAAAAAAAACCTTTTTTAAAAAATCAATAAAGTATATATTAAAAAAAAGGAAGTGGGTCACCCTGAACAGGGTGGCCAGGCGGTTATCTGCTGATGCAATCAGAGTGGAGAAGTACCTAGACTTTGCCACCCTGATCGCCACTAGGTAGGTCTTGATATAAGACCTCACCTGTGTCCGGTTGGATTCGGAACGGCTGGTCCTCCAACCACTCTCTAGGCGTCTTTTCCGGCGCTTCATCTCCCTCAGCTCCTCAGTAAACCAAGGAGCTAAGTGAGCGCGACACCAAATCAGCGGCCGCAAAGGCACGATGCAGTCCAAAGCCCCAGCCACCTCCCTATCCCAGGAGGCTACCAGGTCTTCAGCCGAGTCATGTGCCATCACCTCCAGGAATGGCCCAAGCTCCATCTGGAATCCATCTGGATCCATCAGGCGCCTGGGGCAGAACCATTTCATTGGTTCTGCCTCCCTGCGGCAGGGTGTAGCAGTATGAAAATCAAGCCAAAGGAGAGAATGATCCGACCATGACAAGGGTTCTATTCCTATTTCCCCTATATCTAGGTCATTCAACCACTGATCAGAGATAAAAATCAGATGCAGAGTGTTTCCCCCGTGTGAGTGGGGCCATGACTTACTTGAGTTAAGTCCATGGCCGTCATGGAAGCCATGAACTCCTGAGCCACTGCAGACGTCTCGCCGACAGATGGCAGATTGAAGTCTCCCATCACCATCAACTGGGAGTCTCCACCGCCACCCCGGCTATTACGTCGAGCAGCTCAGGCAGGGTCGCTGCCATGTGGCAGGGAGCCAGGTACGTAAGCAGCAGACCCAATTGCCCACCACAGCCCCACTTCACAAGGAGGGACTAACAACCGGCTATCTGAGGTACAGTGGCCTCCCTTGGAACAAGATCCTCTTTTATAATAACCGCTACTCCCCCACCCCTTCCACCCCTTCCCTGAGCCCTTGGCTGGTGGAAAGCCCAGAAACCTGGTGGTCACATCTCAACGAGGGGGAACCCCCTCTCCGGGCCCAACCAGGTCTCCGTGACACCTGCCAGGTCTGCACCCCCTCCCGAACCAGATCACAAATGAGGGGGGCTTTATTGGTCACGGACCTGGCAATACACAACAACAGCCTCAGGCCTGGGTCCCGGGGATCCGTGCAACCCAGATCCTGAGAGGAGCACTGGGGGTCGGGTTGCACCACCGCTTGTAACCAGCAAGTGAGCGCCTCTGAGACACAATGTGGCCCCCTACTCCCACCATACCTGCCCCTCCCACTCACAGTACCGATGGTCAAGCCCTCATTAGTCCCCAATTTCGCACCTCCCGCATCGCCCTCCGCCCGGTCACCGCCCCCCTCCTGTGGGGTTTCCCCCAACCCCACATAACCACCCCCCCTTAAAATTCCCCCTAAAAATCTCCTCATGAGACTCCTCAACCCCTTTGTTGCATCATGCCACCTCTCAGGGTTCCAAAACCTGTCCTTAAGGTGGGCCCTCGATAGCGAGGAGGGCCAGGCCTGCGAGAGGGGGGAGTCTCGCAGTGCCAAGAGTTCAGCTGCGGTATATGTCATTCAGTTGGGCGGTAAGTGAAGGATGGCAAGGGGACCGATGATCTATGGTAGTGTAACAGTCCATTATTTCCAGTGGACTCCACTGCCCTCTCACAGCAGTAGGAGGAGTCTCCAGGCAGTTCCACATAGTCCTGAGGGCAATGTCCAAGCCGTCCTCTCATGGCGGCTGCCTGGCTGATGTAAAAAATTGATGACCTGGCCCATCTGACATGGCTATTCCCTCACTGATCTCATAACGGCTGTCCTACATCTTCTCCCACTAGGGGTCAAGTTGTAAAAAGATATGCCATTCAGCAGGTACCACTCCCCCGGGGGAGAAAGACAGATTGTCCGGAGGCAGGGGGGTGGATGACAGTCCTTTTTTTTTCTCCCAGAGGCCAGGTCGATGATACACCCGTCACACGCTGCCACATAATCAGGGCGGGAGAGGGAGAGGGGGAGGGCAAGGGGGGGAACATCCAAGGGGACCAGAAACCGGTCGACCTCCAGCCCCCCCGACCCCATATCTCTTCCACCCTCCAACCTTCATGGCTTCAATCTCAGGTCTCCAGAGTCAATGCAGGACCGGTGTTAAAGTCCTGTTTCCCAGCCCAAACCTTCTGAGGTAGAGTTCCCACACAGACTTCCTCTGTCAGCCTCTATCAGCCTCTGTTGGCCTCTGCCTCCACCACGAGCCTCCACCTCCAGTTCCTCCTATCGACATCACAGTTGCGGCCGCCATTGCCCACCGCCGCTGGCCACCGCGCCAGCCACACCAGGATCCCAGGAGAATCTTTTCCCCCCATCCACATCCCCAAGTCTCCAAAATGTTTGGGGGGGATCCGAGGGGGTCGCCAGATCCCTGCGCTGCCATCGCAGCCGCCATCGCAGCCGCCGCCCTGGCCGCCACTTCCTCCGACACCGGGAGGCTCCTGTTGATCCGGAGGCTAGGCCGTCTCTCCCCCGGTGCTCCCGGCACTCCCGGAGCTCCGCATACCCAGCCACAGGTGTTTCGGGGGAAGAAAAAGATCTTCCCCGTCTGGGTGGGGTCCCCTAACTGGGGCTGGGGGTGGCGATGTTCATGCCATCCCCCAAAGGCCCCCCCATTGTCCGATCTTCAGCTTACTTGCAACGCGATCTTCTTACCGCTGCCATCTTGGCGCATGCGCAGATGGTTCAGTTCAGGCATGGGGCTGAAATCCTGGCCTGTTGCTACTCTTAAAGGGGGTAAAACCAGTGCTTGAATGGACAGCATTATTAAACGCAACTTCAGCAAAAGGCAAAAGTTTGGTCCAGTTATCCTGTTGAAAATTAATGAAACATCTTAAATATTGTTCTAGCACCAAGTTCAAAATTTCAGAATTACCATTAGTACACGGATGAAAAGATGTGCTCAACCCCTGGCCAGTACCAAGTAAGCCCAAAAATGTCCTCCAAAAGTTGGAGGTGAATTGAACCCCTCTGTCAGAGATGATCCTTTGTGGAGCCCCATGAAGTCGATAAATGTGCATTAGGAATAATTTGGCTAAACTTTTAGCAGTTGGGATCTTTTGGCAGGGTATAAAATGTGCCTGTTTTGAAAATAGGTCTGTCACCACCCAAATGACCGTATTTCCCTCACTGTTTGGCAATTCTACAATGAAATCCATAGCGATCTCTCTCCAAGGTGCTGCAGGTTCAGCTACCTTCTGCAATAGACCTGGGGATTTCCCCTGACGTCTTTTTGCTGCTGCACAAATGGGGCAGCTAGCTACATAGCTTTCTATGTCCTTTTTTAGCGATGGCCACCAAAATTGTCTTTTAATCAGGTGTAAAGTTTTCACAAACCCAAAATGTCCAGCTAATTTGGAGTCATGGCACCGTACCATTAAGCATAGTCTTTGGCTTGCAGGGACATACAACTTCCCCCCCACCCAAGCCAAGTCTTCTTTCATCAGACAGCTGGATTTGTTGTTCAAAAACCATTCATCAGTGGCCAATGCTTGTTTAAAATTTTGGGTGATGTCATTGTCTGTCACTGTTTCTTGTTTTTCCTGGGATGTGGTGACTACTTTAGTGGCTAGTTGACTGTTTTGTACTATAGGTTTGATTACGTCTGACCTTGCACGAATGTATTGCGGTTTTCTGGATAGCGCATCCGCCAGAAAGTCCCCCCCCCCGGGAGGTATTTTAGAGTAAAATCAAACCGTTTAAAGTACTGAGCCCATCGTACTTGTTTTGGGGAGAGTTTCCTTGGGGTCTTTAGGGCTTCTAGATTTTTATGATCAGTCCAGACTTCAAAAGGGGTCTTACTGACTTCTAGGAAGTGCCGCCAGGTTAACAATGCCCAACGAACTGCATACGCCTCTTTCTCCCAAATGGCCCACCTTTGCTCAGTCTCATTCAACTTTTTGGATGTGTAAGCGCAGGGTTGTAGTTGGTCTTGCTCATTCTTCTGAAGCAGGACCGCTCCTATTGCCACATCGCTGGCATCTGCTTGTATGACAAATGGTTTCTCCGTGTCTGGGTGTTTTAGAATTGGTTCTGCTGAGAACAGCCGTTTAAGTTTTTCAAATGCTGCCTGGCATTCCATAGTCCAGTTCAATGGCTGCTTTGGTTTAGGATTGTCCTCCCCCTTTGTTTTTAAGAGCTTGGTGATGGGGAGGGCAATCTGAGTGAAAGCAGGGATAAACTGGCGGTAAAAGTTGGCAAAACCCAAGAAGCTCTGTAGCTGTTTATGCATGCATGGAGGCTCCCAATCAAGTACAGCCTGCACTTTTAGAGGATCCATCTCAACCCCCTGGTGTGAAATGCAGTATCCCAAATAGTCAATCTTCTCTTGGTGGAATTCACATTTGGAAAGTTTGGCATAAAGTTTGGCAGCGCGGAGTTTGTTTAAAACCACCCTGACTAGTTTTACATGTTCTGCTTTGGTCTCGGTATAGATTAAAATGTCGTCCAAATAGACCAGGACCCCTTTATATAAATGCTGATGCAGCACTTCATTTATTAACTGCATAAACACTGCAGGAGCTCCTTGCAACCCAAAGGGGAGCACCTTGAATTGGTAGCAGCCGAGGGGGGTGTTAAATGCTGTTTTCCACTCATCCCCCTCCTTAATTCTGACATGGTAGTAAGCCTCCCTTAAGTCCAGCTTTGAAAAAAATTTCCCTTTAGCGAGGTGTGCTAGCATATCTTTCATAAAGGGGAGGGGATACATGTTCTCCACACTGATCACATTTAGGGTCCGAAAGTCAACGCAGAGACGTTTTGAGCCATCTTTTTTCTCTCTAAAGAGCACTGGAGCTGCAATTTTTGGCTGGGCTGGCTTGATGAAATCCCTTGCTAGGTTTTTCTCAATAAATGTTCTCAGCTCTTCCAACTCCCTCGGTGACATGCTGTACATCTTGGGTTTAGGGAGTTTTGCGCCAGGTAAGATTTCTATTGCAGTCAGTGGTGCAGTGGGGGGGGGGAGCTCATCTGAGGCTTTTTCGCTAAAAACCTCAGCCAAATCCTTGTATTCTATGGGTATGCCCTCAGTTGGTATGGCGTGACCAGGCATGGCTGTTTCTCAGTTCTCTGCCCCCTCAGTTCCTTTATGTGGATTCTCAGCAAAAGTCACATTCCTCTGAAATTTTATGATGCCTTGTTTCCAATTGATTTTTGGGTTCCATTTTTTCAGCCATGCAAGGCCCAGAACCAACGGCCATTCCATGCCAGGTGCCACTATAAAAGTAAGCATTTCCTTGTGGCTTCTGATGCCTATATGTAGAGGCTCGGTAGCAAAAGAAGCTGGCTCCCCTCCTGCTATTGACCCATCTAGTTGGCAGAAAGCGATGGGTTTTTTCAGCTTTTTTACATTAATCCCTAACTTCCCTACTAGGGATGGGCTGATCAAACAACGGGTGCACCCTGAGTCCACTAGGGTGGGGATATTTATCTCCCTGTTCTGGTTTGGGATAAATAGTCTTAAGGGGAGGGTAAGCGGTTTAATTGGTTTGCTTACCAGTGGTTGATCATCTGGATCGCTTCCGAACGAGTGTGATTCCTCCTGTTCAGATGCCAGGGTTTCCTCCCCAAAGAGGGGAGGGGATGGGAATTCTACGGTCTCCTTGCTCCTCAGGACAGTCTCCTTCCCACGCCGACCCGGTTTTGCAGGGCTCTCCCCAGTGGGTGGTTCCGGGCTGGTGTTTGTGAACGGCACTCTGCAGCTCGGTGCCCCTCTTTTCCACACTTGAAACAGGCTGAAGATCTCGGAAAAAATGCGGTTTGTGATTTATGGGGATCTTGCTTCCATTGGGGTGGGGATTTCTTCCATGCTCTCCCCCCTCAATACTGGTTTCTGGCCATATCGATCTCAGCTTCTTTGGAGGTGACATACCATTCATGTAGGTGATTCAGTGCACCTCGGGCCACGCAGGCATTGTATAGATCATCACTCAGCCTGTCCTTGAAGCAGCTCACCAAAATATCTTCCGGCCAGTGCACACGACACGCGAGGTCCCGGAATTCTTCAGTATACTCTGCTACTGGCCGTCGCCCCTGCCTCACCACCTTAATGCGGTCGCGTGCTTTGCAATCTGCCAGTGGGTCCTCGAACCGACTCACAGGGCCATCATGAAACGGTCGAAATTCCGCAGTTCTGGTGCGTTGGCATTATGTAGGGTCACCATCCATCTGGCGGCAGCACCCTCTAGGGCTAGGGTCACAACTTGCACTCGGGATCCTTGGGTTTGGAAATCACACCCGTACTCTTGCATGTAAGTTAGCACATGTGCCACAAAGAATCCTAATTGTTGCGGTTCCCATCAAACTTCACTCCAAGGTGGGGGGAGTTTCTCTTTCCAGTTGCGGGAGTCGGGGCTGGTTGGGAATGGGCGCTGGTGTGCGTGCTGCCTGGGGGGGAGGGTTTTCTGGGTTTTCTCCCACTGTTGCTGCGCCATGTGCTCGATAGGTAGGCTCCAGGAGAGGGGTGCCTCCTGTGGCATCATCCGCGACTGCTGCCCTTTCCGCGCCCTTTGGTTGTTCTTCTGGCCCCCTTCGGATATTGAGATTTTCCAAAGTTTCCATCACCAATTGGGTTATATGCCTCTTCAGATAGTCCTCCCTTAGTGGAGTTTTGGTCAGTCCCCCCTGGTCAGCAAGGGCTTCTAGTTCCAGTTTCCACCCCGGTTTTCGGTTGCCATGGTTGAGGGTGACTCCTCTGGTTCTCTCATCCCAGCCATCTTTCTTCCTGATGCCAATTGACCAGCGGGGCTTTTCAGGATTCTCCAGGGTTATCTCATCCTCTCTGATGGGGTGCACGAAACAGGCATCTGACTGGGTGGCAGTTTCTGTCTCTCCCCAGCAATCGGTTTCTCCCAGCTCTCTGCTTCGTTCAGACATGGTTTGCAAGGTCCCCTCAGTAAAGCGAAGTGTCAGGCTGCCGATGTTGTCTCAACATCGCCGATCTCGCCTGGCTCCTTGGTTCACTGAGGAGCTGAGGGAGATGAAGTGCCGGAAAAGACGCCTAGAGAGCAGTTGGAGGGCTAGTCGTTCTGAATCGGACCGGACACTGGTAAGATCTCATATTAGGAATTACCTAGTGGCGATAAAAGCAGCAAAATCAAGCTGGCCTGGCCTAAATCTTCTCCCTTTTAAGTGTAAATTTTAATTTGTTTTAAATTACTGGGTATTTTAAATTCAGCCAAATTATTTAATTCATTTTATTCGATTTTAAATTTTTTGTATTTATGTGTTTTACTTCATTGCTGTTCACCGCCCTGAGTCCTTCGGGAGTAGGGCGGTATAGAAATTTAATTAAATAAATAAATAAATAAATAAATAAATCGCATTTCAAATGTACAATCTTTGATAAAAATCATCATTTATTGAGCACAACGATCTTTCCCTAACTCATTTGGTGCCAAGACTAATTTCCTGGCGCGAAACCCTCCCTTTCCTTTTTCCCCGTCTGTGCTTTCCATTGGCCATCTTCCAAGTCACTCTGTCAGTGCTCTACTATCTCAGCTCAAAGGAATGTCCCCTCTCCCTCTCGTCTCCCAGGAGATGTTGCCTCTAGAGAAAATAAGTAGGTGAAAAGTCAAATGCCCCCTTCTTCTCCTCCTATGGCAGCATTGAAGCAAATGCAGTTTGCAATGCTGACAATTTATATCTAAGACCTATAATCTTTTACTATCAAGCTTTATAGCCAAGGAGATAGTAAAGGATACGATGATAGCCTGGGGGAGAAACTTAGGAAAACCGATGCAACTTGAAGAATGGCAGGGAATATGGAATAGATCAATGAAATTGACACTATCAGCGGCATTTAAGGAGAACTTTTACAAAATGATTTATAGGTGGTACCTCCCACCAGCTGGAATAGCTAAAATGTTCCCTGGATCTTCGGACAAATATTGGAAGTGTAATTCGGCCAGGGGTACTTTTTTTCACCAGTGGTGGACCTGCCCTCAGATCAGGAAATTTTGGGAAAAGATTCAAAAATGGATGAATGAGATTACAGGTGCAAAGTTTCCCCTAACTCCAGATGCTTACTTACTCGGAATCAAACAAAAAGACATGGACAAACAAGATTGGCACTTATTTATCCATATTACAACAGCAGCGAGAATGGCACTTGCCCAGCAATTGAAAAATACAAACACACTATCAGATCAACTTATAATAAATAAGATATTGAATTGTGCCTAATTGAACAAATTAACGTATTTAATTTGAGAGAGAAAAAAGAATCCATATATTACAGTAATTGGGAACGCTGGTATACATGGTTAAAGAAGAGGACAAACAGAGTAAACAATAGAGTATTAAATACTTAGTTATAATTTGATAGCATCTGGTATTCAAAATAGTCAATGTTATCTGAACAAAAAGATTTACCAGGATGTAACTATGAATAGGTATCTGGGGGATGTTATGACCCCCAGTCAGTCCTTTTTTGTGGTTGTCTCTATGTATTGTGTTGTTTATATGTTTTTTTATTTGTAAATAATTAATAAAGATTATTAAAAAAAAAAAGATTTTGGCTTGGGCCCTGTCTTCCCCACTGCTGCCTTTGGCGCCCCCTTGTGGAATGAGGAGAATGGCTGATCCCAAGTGCGGCCACCACGGATCCGGCTTCGGGCCAGGTCGATCTCCACATCTGCTGCTGCCACGTACGAGCTCTGCAGATCTTCGGGGACCCCCCACGCCCGGCAATCTTTGTAGATGTCCTCATTCAACCCATCTTTATAACTCTCTAATAGGGCCACTTCTGACCACCCTCTCATGAAGGGTGCCAGCTCGCGGAACTCCTGGGTGTACTCCGCCACCGATCTCCGGCCCTGGCGAATGCCCTTCATTCTGATTCTCACCTTTCGCTCGGCCAAGGGGTCCTCAAAACGCGTTCTGAGGGCTCCCATAAATTGGTTGTAATTTCTCAGCAGGGGGGAGTTGTCATTGTGAAGGTCCACCATCCATTCAGCTGCTACTCCCTCTAGGGCTTTGGTAACGCACCTCACTCGTGCCGCATCCGACAAGAAGTCCTCCCCCCAGTCCTGAATATGGTTCCACACTTGGGTCAGGAAAAAAACCCAAGGTCTTCGGATCTCCTCCGAACTTTTCTGAGATGGGGGGAATCTTGGGCTTTCTCTGCCTCTGGGGTGGAGCCTGTACTGCTGGGGCCCCTTGGGCTGCTGCATCTCTCTCCTGACCTCTGGAGGCTTGAGATGTTCCTTCCCAACTTGCTCTTCCTCTCCCCCACAAGCAGTGGTCTCTGGTTCATCCCCGGGGTGGTCTCCCCCCTTCCCAGTTGGGTAAACATACCTGTCCCAGCTTCGGCGGTTTTCATCCGCATCTCTTGGAAGTTGCATAGCCTGGGCGATCATAAGGCTTTCTTTCTGCTCCTGCATCCATGAAGGTTTCCCCCGCCCCCAATCCCCCTCCCCTCTGCCTCAGATCTTGCTTAATGTCAGGCAGGTTTCACCTCATCTGTAAGTGGACATTTGGTTTTTCTAGCCTAAGTATAAAACCTTACTTTTCTCTACATTCAATTTCGTTTTGTTAGATAGGCCCAGGGTTCAAGTCTACCTAGATCCATCTGGATCTTCAGCCTATCTTCTGGGGAGTTGGCTATTCCTGCCACTTTAGTGTTGTCTTCAAATTTGATGATTTCCCCATTTCTCCCCTCATCCAAATCATTCATGAAGGTCTTGAAGAGAACTGGGCCTAAAATGGAACCTTGGGGTCCCCACTTCTCGTTTCCCTCCATGCAGACGTAGTTCCATTGAGGACCACAGGCTGAGCCCATCTGGGGCTGATGCTGTCCATCCCACATATTTTCAGCTTCCTGAGAAATAGGTTGTGGTTTACTTTGTCAAAGCCTTTCTGAAATCCAAGTACTGTATACTACATGCACTGCATTTTCACTGGTTCACTAATTTAGTCATTTTTGTCAAAGAATGAAATAACATTTATTTATGATCTGTTTTTTTTATCCTTCATTACTCCTAGTAAGTCATTCATATCTACACTGAATAATAAGGGTTCAAATATGCATCTTTCCCTTCCCCCTTGGTAAGCATAGATCCTTCTTCTCATGGCTCCATTGAGCCCAAACCTCCCTCTCAAACAAGGGCTTGGATCAGGGTGTCAAGTATTTACAAGCCATTGGCACATGTGTCGTACAGACACTAGTGGAGGCAGAAAGTGCCCCCACCCCTATGTGGAAAGGAGGGGCTTACACTGAGTATAAAACCCCCTCTAACCTTTCCACCATGCTCTCTTTTTATGTTTGTTCTCCATGAGACATGATCTTTGATCAGGGTAGTCACACACGCTGTGTGCCCCCTATCCTAATGAATATTAAGACAGCCTTTGTATATAGTTAATATGCTTTGTTATATGAATAAATACATTTATCACATTTATTCATGCATCTGCCTTTGGACTCTTCTATGCTCCTGGGTGTTTCTACGATCCCAATTTTCACAGAATGGTAGCAGAGGGAATGGTAGCAGAACTCCACTCCAGGAGCTGCTGAAAAGGCAAGATGCCCTCCAAAATAACCTGTGAGAGAAGCTCCCCTGTTGTGACCAGAGGCCTTCAACGGAGGAGAACTTCACAGCAGCCCCAGTCTGAATCAATGATGGAAAACATTGAAGGGGGTTTCCATCCAGCTACATCCTGGCAGCCAGAAGCCACCCAGATGCAGCACAAGATCCCAGGGGCTGAGCCAGGCAATGTTGGAAAAGGCTTCTTCAGCACTGATGAAGAGGGGGCAGAAGGACAAGATGAAAGCATGGACAGGCAAGTGGCGGAGATGTCAGAAGAGGAGTGCCGAGCAGAGCTCACCTTCCTCCTGAAGACAAGGGCAGCAGCCAGAAAGAGGCCTGAGAAGGCAGCACCAGAGATGCCTGCCATCCCAGTAAGGACTCCCCTGCCTGATCTCTCCAAGATGGCGCCTGCCACCAGAGAGACTCCCCCCCGTTTCCCGCCAAACAAAATGGCCGCCAGGCCACTTCCGTAGGCAACTTCCTCCAAGATGGCGGCTCTCCTGGGCACTTTGCCAGAACCATGAGCCAGGCCATCCCCAGCTCCACAGCCCAGGCCTACAACGCCAGCCAGTCAGTTCAGCATTCCAGCGGCCCAGAGGACCACTTCGAACCCACAAGCCCCTTGCCAGGCCCCGCCTGCCACGGCAAACATCAAAGAGGCCATAGAGGCCCTGGTTGCTGCCCTGGAACTTATGGAGCATGCTCCATTTCCTGCACGTGCCCAGTTGCTTCAAACTACGGAAGGACTACAAGAAGGAGCCAGACCTAAGCAATCGATCCCAGGCTTAGGGATCCCAATGCCATTCACAACAGGCTCTTTTCAGCCATTTGAACGACTCCCCATGCAGTTTAATGGCAATAATTTTGTAACTTTGCCAAATAATTTTGAAAAATTACATTTAAGTGGTCAGAATTTTAAAAAATGGTGTAAAGAGATTCAGATAATTCTCTTAAGAGAAAATACTCTGGACATGATCAAAAGACCACCCCCTTTACCTTGGAGCCCTGAAATTGAGTTCCTGCATAAAAGAGCTTACACAACCCTGTTAAGTTCTATAGACACAGCTTTGTATGCCAGTCTTTCAGACGGCCTCACAGCTCAGGAAGTTTGGACTGCCCTATATAATTTGTTCCATAGTGACAATATGGCTGCAACCAGCAGATTGTCAAGAATTTTCCACAACTATAAACTCAAACCTGGTGTCAAAATGGGGGAACATTTGGCAACGCTTAAAGCCATGAGGGATGAGCTTATACAGAGGGGGGAGCCTGTTTCTGAATCCACTCTAATTAGTGTGATGTTGAACTCCCTAGACAAATCCTGGAGTCCCTTTATTATTTCTCTAGAAGGGGTTTCTAGGGAACAAAGAAATATAGAATACTTTTCTGTCCGCTTTATTGAGGAAGATTTAAGGCGCAGAGATGAGGAACAACAAGAAATGAAGGAGGCATACCACAGGCCTAGGCCTCAGAGGAGGCACCAGGACACAAGTGAAAGGATTAATACCCTTCCCACCTGCTTTGACTGTGGCATACAAGGTCACTTTAAAGGGGAGTGCCCTTGCTCTAGGGCCCACACAGCTGGACTTAAGAACAATAAAAATAAAAGAGGCCGTGGAAGAGGGGGAGGTGGTCATAAAGGATACCAATTCTGTAGTGTCACAGGTGACAATCCCACCTCCCAGGTACAGGATGCTGAGGGGCTGTGGCTTCTTGATTCAGGTGCATCAACGCATATAGCCAACACAAAGCAATGATTTAAGGTTTTACACCCACTCAAGTCCTCAGTAAAAGTTGCCACTGGGAACAAGGCAGAGGTAACTGGGGAAGGCGTGATCAATGTGCCTGGTATAGGAGATGCCACAGGGGCACTGTATGTTCCCTCAATCAAGAACAACCTTTTAAGCATCTTAAAATTGACTGAGGATAAAAAAGTAAAACTGGTTTTTGAGAAGGGTGGAGGTTATGTTTTCGAAAATGGGGGTGTTGTTGGCGATATTGTAAAAATCAACAATTTGCCTTATTTCTCCCCAAAAGCAAAGGTCAAAAGGCACAAGACACCTAACAAGAGGGCTCAGGGGGCTAACGCCCAGATAGAGCAGAAAGCTTCTGTGCCAGCCCCCAGGTTGTCCAAACTCAAGGACCCTGGACCTAAAACCAATAAAGCTTTTAAAACAGCTCCTAGGACATCCAAAGCCATTAAGGCTGAGCCCATTAAGGTCACAACTCCTCAGCCAACCCTGAGGAACTCTAAGGTGACCATTAATCCAGTGCCTACTCTCATTACTGAACAGACCAAGGCTTGTAATGGTAAGATACATAAGGTTGACAAAGTATGCATGGGTAAACCTTTACATTTGGATTGTGCTCATATATTACACCGCAGGCTCGGCCATGCCAGCTTCCCGGTTATTAAGAAAATGCAAGATTTTTCTGATGGGCTTAAAATAAAGAATTGTAATACCTATTTGGAATGTGCCATCTGTAAGGCAGCAAAATCTAAAACTGCTGCTATACCTAAGGTCTCTTCCCGTCGTGCAAGGTACCCTTATCAGCTGGTACACATGGATTTGGTTGGTCCTCCCTTGGTAGGGGGCGTTATTTTTTAACAGTAGTAGATGATTACTCTCGTTATGGCCATGTATTTATTTTAAAGGACAAAACTGAAGTCTTTACCAACTTCAAATATCTTTACAACCAGATCCAAATGCAACACAAGATGTGCATCGCTCAGGTGCAGAGCGATAGGGGGACTGAGTTTACATCCAAGACTTTTGAAAAGTGGATGAAGGAGAGAGGTATCCTCCATTTTAAATCATCGCCTCAAATGCCTTCGGAGAATGGCATTGTAGAAAGGAGAAATGGCGTGCTGCAGAATGTCATGAACTGCCTACTTGCAGATGCTGACATGAGCCAAGTTTTTTGGGCAGAAGCGGTCAAAATGGCTAATTATCTAGTCAACAGGATGTGGAGTAGTGCCATTGACCAAACCCCATACTTCCTAGTCCATGGAAGGAAACCTAGCCTCTCACACTGAGAATTTTTGATTCCTATGCCTGGGTCCATATTCCCAAGCACCTCAGAAGAAAGGGGGGTAAGGCATCAAGGAGGCTCAGATTTATAGGTTATGCAACCAGCAGCAAGGCCTCTAGGTTTGTACACAAAAATAACCTTGTCATTGTCTCTAGATCAGCTTCCTTTGAGGAGGGGTCAAATTGGTCAAAAATTCATTCCAATGAACCTGGTTATTCCCCTATTAGAAGCGACACTGAACAACCAGCACCACCTGAAGAGGATGAACCAACAAACTCCAAACAACAGACCAGCGAAGATCCGGATGGTGATGAATCCCTACCTGACTCTGACGATTCAGAAAAGGACTCCCTAGGTGACTTCACACCTCCTGCCTCACCTAAACGACCATATCTTCGCAGCGCCTGGGACAGAGGCCCGCCCCATTTTGATTGGAAAGATACCTCCGGCAGCTCCAATTCTGACACTGATGCTCTGGATGACAATGATGATGGTGAGTGGCAATTTCCCAGATGATCAAAACGCTCCAATAAAGGGGTGCCACCCAAAAGGTTGGACATTGGCTGTGTTGCGTCAGTCAACAGCGTTACCATGGCCCCTAAAATGTACATAGATGTCCTCCAGCTTCCCGAGGAAGAACAGCACAGGTGGAGGGTGGCAATGGAGCGGGAAATGGACAGTCTCAAAAAATTAAAAGTTTTCATCCCCATGGAAGTCCCCAAAAAGAGGAAAGCAATTGGCACCCGTTGGGTCTACAAGGTCAAGCCAATGCCCAACAACAAACTCCTCTATAAGGCCCGGCTGGTAGCACAAGGCTACGCACAGCGCTACTTGCAGGACTTTGATGAAACATACTCCCCCACCGTGAGAGCGGAAAGTGTGAGGACTGCTTTGGTCACCGCAGCAGCACATGGGGAACACATTTTTCAATTCAATGTGCAAACTGCTTATTTACATGCACATCTAAAACAAGAAATTTACGTCAGAGGTGCCCCCGGATTCCAGCAGCAGGAAGGCCACACCTGGCTTCTGAAGAAAAGTTTGTACGGCCTCAAACCATCAGGCAGACTGTGGTACAAATGCCTGACTAAAACTCTCAAATCACTGGGTTTCCATCCATCTCCAGCTGATAAATGTACCTTCACAAGGGATACTGAAGGGGGGCTCGAGAAAGTCCTAGTGTATGTTGATGACCTTTTATATATAGGGCCTGACAAGGGGGGATGTATTATATTTGCCAGGACCCTACAAAAAAAGTTCACTCTAAAGTCTTTAGGATATGTGGACAAGTACCTAGGCATACAAATCATCACTACACCAAAAGGTTTTGCTCTCTCCCAAAAGGAGAAGATAGAGGAACTCTTGGTGAAATGTAAAATGGAAGATAGCAAGCCAACGGCTATCCCAATGCAGACCGACTATTATGGATTGGCACACAAGGATAGCCCAGAGTTCCAAAATAATACTCTATTTAGGTCAGTGGTCGGCTCATTACTATATATAAGTAACTGGAGCCGTCCAGATATTGCCCTGGCTGTAAACCTGCTATCCAGACAATCCTACCCAGTTCCACTGGTTGGCCATTAAAAAGCTATTAAGGTATCTCAAGACCACAGCAGATTACGTGCTTCGCTTGGAACCTGAGAATAGAGACAAGGCCCAATTAAAATGCTTCGTGGATGCGGACTGGGCCGTAGATACCAAGACACATAGGAGTACTTCAGGCTTCTTGGTACTATTAAATGAGGCACCCATCCATTGGCATGTGGGGCAACAGAAATTTGTTTCGGGGTCCACCACTGAGGCCGAATATGCATGCCTATCAGAGGCAGAGAACGATCTGATATGGTTTGATGCCTTAATTTCTAGAATCTGGACACCATCGACTTTGCCCATCCAAATTATAGAAGACAACACCGGGGCCATAGGCATTGCCAAAGCCTATGCAGTGGGGAAAAGGTCCAGACATATTGATATCCGCTATCAAAATGTTAGGCAACTAGTAGAGATGGGGTTTATATCTTTATCACATTGTCAGACCAAATATCAAACAGCTGATTTTTTCACAAAACCTCTACCAGCGGATAGGCACAAAGATCTGTGTAAAAAGTTATGTCTCACAGGGTAAAATCTGTTGTGCATTGCATTTGTATGTTTGCATGCCATTGGCTCGCAAGGAGGGGAACTGTCAAGTATTTACAAGCCATTGGCACATGTATCATACAGACACTAGTGGAGGCAGAAAGTGCCTCCACCCCTATGTGGAAAGGAGGGGCTTACACTGAGTATAAAACCCCCTCTAACCTTTCCACCATGCTCTCTTTTTACGTTTGTTCTCCATGAGACATGATCTTTGATAGGGGTGGTCACACACGCTGTGTGCCCCCTATCCTAATGGATATTAAGACAGCCTTTGTATATAGTTAATATGCTTTGTTATATGAATAAATACATTTATCACATTTATTCATGCATCTGCCTTTGGACTCTTCTATGCTCCTGGGTGTTTCTACGATCCCAATTTCCACACAGGGCCTACAGGCTGAGCTCCATTTTGAGGGCCATCCATTTTCTCCATCATAATTTTCTGTTTATTGAGTCAAATGCTGCACTAAAATCTTGAAAGCCTGCAAACCTTGTTTTACCTCACTGATATAGATTAGATATTTCAAGACAAACTTGTTGCCAATATTAGTTTATTAACATGCATTATTTCTTACAAAATCTATATAGCATTTAACTCTACCTAAAACCTTCTGCAAGGAATGAATTTTTCTCAGCTTTAACTAAGAGGATCATGGCATAAATTTTAGCCACAATATCTATTTGGCCTATAGTTGCTAGAGTAATTTTTATTCCACATTTTAGATGGATAAAATGCTACTATTGCCAACTTCAATCCAACTGGAGAGCAGGGATTATTTATCAGTGAAACTGAAGATGCCAACAGAGGCCCCAACAACCAGGGATATTTTTTGATCAGTTAAATAGTTGGTAGAATGTCTTCTCCAGGGAATGTATTGCTTGCATTTCAGGCCTTTTATGATTAATCTCAACATGAACATAATGGGGTAAAATATTGACATGTTCACTAATATTCTGAAAAGCAGCAGATGAATTCCATGGAGAAGATATTGGATCTATTGCTCATCCACCACCACCCACCCCTCACTTTACCAGAAGGAGAAACACACACACAAACCTGTGGGACTTTGTAGGTGCCTCCTAATGTTGATATCTGGATGGAGATCTCCCTGTCAGCTGCATCAAGAAGAGCCAGAAGGTTCTCCTTCCTTCCACAGCCGTAGTTGGGGACATTGGCTTCTCCAGTGGAGAGAATGTCCAGCAAGGCCTCTGAAGTGTGGAAAGGGCTCAAATAGTTGTTATGGATGTTGTAGCCAAGTGTGAGGTTGTGGAAGAGATGAGAGTTCTTGTTGGCCAGTTAAATGTTGAAAATGAATAGTAAGCAATAAAAAAAATTGTCAGAAGTCCTATTGGAAAAAAAAAGTTATTATAATCAACAGCCACAACAAATACTTTTGTTATATATAATATATATAATCCTCCACAAGCCTACTGAGCCTTCAACCAACATTGATCCAAAAGCAAAGATCAGTTACACAAATATGGAAATGGGCTGAAATACAGCAACTACAACTGATTCCACCACTACTTTAAATTCATTATTCAAGTGATAAATTAAGGATTGAACAGAGAGGAAAATAATCTGCAGCCTTTTCAGCTTTTTTTCAGACCCCTTTTTGAGTCTCTTTCACAAAATCAGACAAAAGAGAGAGGCCATGGAAATCAAAATCATTCAGGAAATTAGACATATTCCCCAATATAGGAATAAATGAAAAATAAAAAAGAGAAAAGAAGGAGAGGGTTAGAATGGAGGGAGTGCAACTCCATCACCCTGAATGACTTACGGATCATGGAAAACAAACTGAAGAGAAGGAGCCACGTTGAAAAGCAACTTTGCATGCAATCTTTCCTTTCCATTGGTGACTATACTGATCAGATGGTCTCCTGGTCTGTAGTAGCTCCATGGTTTTCCATCCTGGTTCTCCAAACTCAGCGGGCATTTCATTCTCAGCTTCCCAGAGACTGGATGGGACAAAAGCAGCATCAGAAGCAGAAGCAGGAGGTCCATAATTCATGGGATGAATCAATGAATCCATTTCCTGTTTCTAAAGAAGAATTAGAAGAATCAAAAAAACTCTCACAAGGTGGAACATCCAGTTGCTTTTTCTCAACACAGAGAAACACTCAGCTTCACCTGGAAAGGAGAGAGACATAGATTCAAGAGGACAGACTCTGCCTGTCCCAAACCTCCATATTTCTCTGCCCAAAGTCTCCCCTGGAGGATAAGGCCAAACATCAGAGCTGAAACTTTTATCATAATTCTCCCTCTCAGGAGGGATCCCTGGATAATTCAAGTAGTTCTTGGACTTGGAGATTGTCAAGAAATTCTCTGGAGGGAAATGAAAGGGAAATAATCTCCATGTGATTCATAATAACAGGGGCAGAGATGGAATTAAATCGGTCATCTAGAATTGAGAGGTTTGGAGTCTCCATGCTTCAAATTGGCCCCAGAGGGAATACACGGCACCTGTGGCTGAAGAAACAAATAAATCTGAGATTTGTTTGCATAGTGATGAAAGAGAAAATCCCAGAGGCCAGTTAATGCCGGAGCATGTCACAGATCTGAAATAGCTGCCAGCTGAGTTGGAACCAAAATTTACTTTATTTGAAAGTTAATGCTCAAGGGCATCGCACAAAAGAGCTGATGCAATTGTGTGACCAGACTCCTAGAACAAAATCGACTTTAGGGAAAAAAAACTAACTAGGGAAAAAAAAATGAAAAGAGATGAAGAGACTAAACTTTAATGAAAAAGTAGTTATCGGAACTCTGTATAGTTGAAAAAACACACAGAGAGACAGAAACACAGAGAGGTTAGAAAAAATAGCCAAGTGAAAAGAGATGGAGAAATCAAGGCTGCCTCTCACCCCATGTGGGGAGGGAGGGAGGGAGGGAAGGGGAGCTCAGGACCCTCGTGTTGCAGATGGAAAGATGATCTGCAAAATCCAACTTCCATCTTCAGAGACCTGGGAAGGCAGAAGCCCATATCCCATGTTGCTCAGCCACCTCTTTCCATGCATGGGGCACTCAGGGGGGAAACCAAAGCCCAGACCCACAGAGAAAGCCCAGGATGGCCAGGAAGGAGGAGGGGATCTGGGGCATTCCTGGGAGACGTCAATGCGGAGAAGCAGCCAAAGATTCTTACTTACTTACTTACAACGACAACAACTGCTTTGATGCCAGGAAAATCTCACTCTGGAAAGACACCCATATTTTGGGGCAGCTGGGGTGGCGGAGGGGCTGCACTCCCTGCCCAAAAGGTTCGCCATCACAGTCCTCAAACATCAACTGTCATTTTATGTAAATCTTCATCCATTGTGTTGTAGGAAAGACAGGACCAGGCCAAGCTCTTCAATGTAGGAAAGCTTTATTTGTGCAGGTTCAAACAGCAAAAGCATATCAAAATGTTTGAACCCCGAAGGATTCGCAAGAACAAGCATTTATACTTCTGAATATGTGTACATAAGCAAGGGTGTTACCTTTGACATATATGGTAAGATAGGGAACTAGAAAACGCTTGCTACAGACCTTTGGTATTGATAATTAGGAGAAGGGAGTAACATATGATATCACAGTATTACATGGGCAGGATGTTAAGATGAATAACAGGATACGTCTGTCTGGGTCAGCTAGATAAAAATACTTTCTTGTCAATACAGCTGTTTTTACCAACCAGAGAAGAGGAACTACTTGTCTTGACCAAACTTATATTTGCTAACAATGGTACAGACCAAAGTTTGGCCTATCTCAATTGGAATTGATAGTATATGTACGAATATGGGTAATTTTGTGCCTAAGAACAACAACAGTAATAATATACATACTAAGGGTTTTTTCTTCTTCTTTTGGAACTTTATTTTACAAAATTAGGGATTTTATTGTAGTACAATAAATTTTAGTAGTAAGCTTTCTAATCTTCTAATTTTCAGCTCTTCTTCCATCCCTTAAGGGCAGATTCTTCATCCTGGAATCATGTTTTGGCTCTAATGTTATTTTATCTTGCTCGATCAAAGAAATGAAGTTTTGAATGTAAGTAGAGATCAGGAAATCTCTGCTTTCTCCGTCTCTGCCATGGATGGTCTGAGAAAGTCCGTCTCTCACCTCCTCAGTCGCTCCGTGAAGTCCTTTCTGATATTCTCCTTTTCTTCGATCAAAGCCCTTTTCTCACTTACGAGGCTCTCAATTTTACGCTGGAGTTCCAGGCTCTCGTTCCCCATCACACCTATGATTGTTTCTGTTCTGTAAGTTTAGAAGACCGGAGAGAAATTAGCCTTCTAAGTTTTTTTGCTTCCATCACCAAGCATAATTAAGTTCTTAATTATTTTTACCCTGCATTTGCTTCTATCTTATATATATAAACATATACACACACACATATACACCTATTTCCTTTTGACCCCCCCAAAAAATGGCTAGGGCTTCTTTTTTGGGGGGGGGTCTTATTCCCCCCCCCAGTACTGGGAGGCAGGGATGAGTTGCCCCCCACACCTCCTTGCCTAACTGTCTTACCAGCAGCTTACTCTGTGAAGCAGCTGATCTGCAGGTGGGTTGCTACCAGCAGCTCCAAGGAGCACGGCCACTTTTGCAGCCTCAATCTACAGGCTCCGGGCATACAGCTACGCTGAGCCTGGCGGTCTTTGGGCCCAGCAGCCTCCACTACCTTCCACTGGAGCTACTCCATGCAGAGATGAGAAGAGAGCTACAGCTCCCATCAGGGCCCGAAGTGAGCCAGGCTCAGCATGGCTGTAAGCCCGATGCCTGCAGCACCAAATAGGCAGGCAGGACAGCATTCAGCAGCCCAAAGGCAGCAGTGGGCGAGGCAACAAAGGCAGCACAGCTCCACCGGCTGCTGCTCCAAAAGGGACCCTGGCAGACTGGCAGCCCAGCAGGGCTGCTGAGAGCAGAGCTGCCAGGAGGGCGAAGAGGCCCCGTGACACCAGCAGCAACAGGGGCAGCTGCTTGGCGGCCAGTACGGGGCATGCCGCAGCCGAGATGTGCTCAGCAGTAGCTGGGCCTGTAGGCAGGATGAGTGAGAAGTGCCCCACCGGCCAGCCACTGAAGCTCCGCCATTGCAAGAGAGAAGGAGAGAGGGAGAGAGACCGATCTGATCCAACCTTGGAGGGCTGGTGGTGATGTTCTCTCTCTCTCTCTCTCTCTCTCTCTCTCTCTCTCTCTCTCTCTCTCTCTCTCTCTCACACACACACACACACACACACACACACACACACACACACACGGGTCCCTCACCCCGCATCCCCCCAAGGCAGCGACATCCCTTCACTAACCTGCTTTCCAGCTCCGTTCTCCGCTGAGCATCCTGTGCTGGCCACGCCCATCCCTTCACTTACATTAGGCCCACCCCAAAAAATCAGGCTAGGACTTATTTTCGGGGAAGGTCGTATTTTCTGGGAAACACAGTATTTCTTCCCTCTCCAGTTGTTCCCGCAACTCTTGGTTCTCCCCGAGGAGCTCCTGGCTCTTCCCAACTTCCTTCAGGACCCTGCAGTGGAGATGGAGGTTTTGGAGTTCCAACATCTGGATTCTGTAAAATAGGAAGACAAGAGGGAAATGAGCCCCCTCAGGTCTTCCCTTGAATCATCAAACCCTTTTAAAATGAAAACTAACTAAAATGCCTGGCACTTCCTTTGTTTTACCCAGCCTTACTTTTTAATTACTTGAGTTTTGCCATTTCTGTTGCCACAGCTACAGTGCCAAGTTCTTCTCACAGGAACCAAAGCAGGAATTATGTCAATGATTTATTAGGCACTTCAGAAATGCTCAGGAAAACTGACAAATCGGTAGATCCTGTCTACATCGCCACCATATTCTGAAGGGATTTGATTCACTTCTTCAGTCTTCACAACATTATTTAAGTGCAAATGAATGCATTTTTACTTTCAGTATTTAGCATTTCATAATCTATAAGTACCACAAAGGAATCTTCAGATCTTAAAACCTTTTTTTTCCCCCTTTTTTTGGCTTTCATACCAGAAAAGGCACCAACCAATTCAAAACAATTTCCAAACTTTCTAATGGGGACAGAAGGGGGAGAAGACTGAACTGGGGAGAGCCGAGGGGGAGCCGAGAACTGAGGTCAGGGAGCAGCAGAGGAGGAGATCAAAGCAGGGACCTCCTAAATTCAGAGGATTTGGCCAGGAAAAGTCCCCGTCAAGAGATTCATGATGTCTCCTACCCATCCAGGCAGCGTAATTCAACGCAGAACGTTGTGTAATGTGTGTCCAGGGTAGGGAGCTAAGGAGAATTGAAGAGGAAATCCTGGAAGAGAAAGTCAGGGTTTCTCACCTCCGCAGTTTCTCCTCCATCTCCCTGCAGAGTTCTGCGTTCTTCTTTGAAAGCTGGGCATTTTGACGCAGGAGCTCCTCATTCAGGGAGAACGACTTCTGCTTTCTGTTGCTGTAAATAGGAAAACCAGAGAGAAATTAGACCCTTAAGTTTTTTACTTGACTCATCAAACATTTTCTTCCATTGAAAAATATTAAAAATACCTTTATGTTTGTGTCGGTGTATAAATTCAGTCTTGCTATTTCTACTAACAATCCTTTCACCATTTATTGGGTCTTTTATAAAGGCTCCGTAAAAATGGCCAATGGGTACAGTTTGAGGGACTTTAGATACACCTCCAGGGTAGTCTTAAGGGATTTGATTAGTGACTTAAATATTAAGGTTTAATGTGTTGTTCATGAGAGTTGCATTACTTAAGTTTTTACTTCAGTATTTAGCAAAGAAAGTCTACACACCCCTATTAAAAGGCCAGGTTTTGGAAATGTAAAATAAAAAATCTGTCAGGAATAAATGCCTTGCCTCTGACCCAGAGCTAGAGGCAGGGGGGCTGGGCAAGCCAACCCCTAAGGTCCACCCTAATCCAATAACCCCTCCTTACCTTAGCCACGCCCAGGGGGTACTTAAGGGTCAGCCATGCGGCCCTGCTTCCACTCCAGCCTTGTACCTGTAATGATAAGATGCCTTGTTAATAAACAGTGTCTGATTTGATGAATACCTGCTTGTGGAGTTATTGGGCGCGATCCTTGAACACATTTAACAATATGGTAGCAGAGGATGGTTTAACAGCCCAATCCTAATACTCCATAATATGCAAAGGACCACGACAGATAGGGTGAATACCAGGGCATTCACCAAGAAGATGGCAGAACGGCCTACCCAACCCGAAGCCACACAAGGAGAGGCGCCCGAGACGAGCGGCCTACTCCACCACCCATGCACCCTGGCCAGATGCAATGAGGGGTGGAAGGAACACGAAAGCCCGAAAGGGGAAATGCATGACCTGAAAGGAAAAGTTCTGAAACTGATAGATTCGTCACAAAGCAACACCGACCTCATTGTGGAACTCCGAAGCCTGATCAAAGACTGCGAAGTAGCGAGTGAGGAAGATGAAGACGAATTCGACTACAGCGACGAAGATGCAGTAAGAGAGGACTGCCCCACCAGAAACCCACCGAAAAGGCCGAAGGAGACTTCGCGCCCTTTTTGCAGCAGCCATCTTGGGAGGTGACGTCACCAAAGATGGCCGGCCAACCACCAATAGATTCCCGAGATTTAAATCTCATGGTGGGAATCGGGGCCTACTCCAAAGTATCCGCCCAAAACTACCGTGACAAACAGGAAAGTCCAAAGCCAAAACCTACAGGCCTGCCTACCGAGCCTGAGGTCAACAAAGCCATCGAACTAATCACCGCGGCCCTAGGGGACAAGATGAAGTTACCGGACATGCACCCTGGTGCCAGGCCAAAGCGCAAAGGGGACCCTAACGCGAGGATGGCCAGCACCGGTACCCACCCAGGGGAGCAGATCGCCACCGCGCAGGCCCAGGGCTACCCAGGACTCCCAAGGAGCCCTCCCATAGGAACGGGGCACCGAAGGCGATGGGACTACTCACCAGACCGACGACCGGGACCAGATCCATGGCCCACGGGGCCATCCGCAGGCAGGGGATGTCCATCGGCGGGCAGGGGACTCGGCCCGACATCCGGAGGCGACACCCACACAAGGCCGGGCCATCCGGGATCATTCGTGGCCCCAGCGGGACTTCCGACCTTCCTCAGCGATCCTCACCGCTTCCCGGAGCTCCAGACGGCGATCCGTGACAATTTCGACCAAGCGAGGCCGAACAAGGAAGAACCGAAGGCCCGTCTGGAAGATTGGGGCCTTCACCCGGGAGCTGCAGAGACGAGCTCCTCACTCCACGGCGGCTGGACAGGAATGAACCCCACGCATGCGCAATGCTTCCCTGCAAGAGAAATGGAGCGAGACATAGAGCTATACTGACGCAAGCACATAGAAGCAAGTCAGTTCAGACTCGCCACAGTCGTTCCTCTGCCTTATTGTGAGTATCAGTATGTGAGGAACCATGGACAGCGACACAATGTAAGTAATTTAACTTACAATTCAGGGACTTTACCAAGTGACTTTCCCAAACTAAAAGTAGATGGGGAGAATTTCCTGGACTGGAACCAGCAGCTCCAAGTCACCCTGCTGAAGGAAGACCTATTATCCCTAGTCACTGACCCCCCAGAAAAACCCTGGACTTTTGAATTAGATTGCACCCACCATAAAGCATACTGTATTATTATTGCCAGCATTACCCACAGCATTTACCCTAGCATTAGCCACTACTTGACTGCTCTAGAGGTAATACAGAGGATGCACAAACTATTCTACTGCCAAAGCGTAGCAAGCACCACTAGATTATCCAGAGAGTTCTATGCCACCAAACTTAAAGCAGGGACCCCAATGAGCGAGCATTTATTGTCCCTAAATGCCACCAGGGCCCAGCTGACACAAAGGGGGGAGGTCATAAGTGAGAGAACCATGATAAGCATCATTGTAAATTCCCTGGACCCCAGCTGGGACACCTTCATCACGCAGATAGACAGCCTAGGGTCAGGAAAACTCTCACTGGAATCACTAACAAGCAAACTCATAGCTGAAGACAGCATCAGGAAAGACCGCTCTCTAAGCCGCAGGGAGCAAAGACCCAGCAGGAAGGCTGAGCCACAGGGTAGGAACCACAGTAACACAGAGTGCTACATATGCGGGTCAAGAAACCACTACAAAAGGGACTGCCCTAGAAACACAGGGGACAGGGACAGGTCACACCAAAGGGACAGACCAGAACAAAGGGCAAGATACACTAGCAGACCCTCGCCAGAGGACAGACACAGGCGCAGGGACTCCCCTAGCCCCAGGGACAGGAGAAACCACAGGGACAGCTCCAGGGAGAGCCAGACTGGGTCACTGTATGGACTAGGAGACCAAGAACAACACAAAGGCCAGGACAGGAAGGAAGGCACATGGCTACTGGACTCAGGGGCCACAAACCACACCACATATGACCGTAACTTACTAACCTCATTTACAGAAGAAAGTTTTATAATAAAAGTGGCTAACCAGAACAATGTGCAAGTGACAGGGTAAGGTAACGCATACGTGCCAGGGGTAGGAGTCATACAAGGAGTGCTATTAGTGCCAAATATACCCTATAACATCCTTGCCACACTAAAACTAAGCAAGGACAACAATGTCGAGGTGACATTCAAAGAAGGAAAGGCACAGGTAACTAGAGGGGGCAAAAGCATAGGGAAAATAGTGATCAGTGGGGGCCTGCCATTCCTCCACCCAGTCAGGGACATGCAGCCCAAGGTAAACAATCACCAGAAGGTAAAACCCGACAACCCAGACAACACAAGTGAGGAAGTAGAAGGGGTTAGCCACACACACACCACTGGTGACTCAAGTGAGCAGGGGACACCCAGGAAAGAAAAACCAGCGATAGGAAAGTTAATGCATGACAACTGTGCACACCTGTTACACAGAAGACTGGGACACATTAGCTTCCCCGTGGTGCAGAAAATGTTGGAATGCTCCGAAGGTGTAAAAATAAAGAATTGTGAGAACTATCTCGAGTGTTCTGTTTGTAAAAGCTCCAAATTAAAAACCAAACCCAGGCCCAAAAAGTCAGTACGCACAACCAATTCGATGTTCCAACTCATACATATGGACCTAGTGGGCCACTAAGGCCCTCCATCAAATACAGGAAGAGGTATTTCCTGACCATAGTGGATGATTTCAGCCGCTATGGCTTCGTGTACACCCTAAAACACAAGAACGAGTTATTCCAAAAATTTAAGGAGTTCTATGCAAGGGTGGAGACACAACATAACACCAAGATCAGACAAATAATGAAGACAGGGGGTCTGAATTTTTGTCAAGCGACTTCTCGCGATGGCTGAAGACACGCAGGATAGTCCACTACACGACTTCTCCGTTCTCCGCCTTTCAAAATGGCATTGTAGAACGAAAAAACAGAACACTGCAGACTATGATGAGGTGCGCACTAGAGGATGCCGGTTTAGGGCAGCATTTCTGGTCAGAAGCACTCATTTATTCGAACTACACTTTGAACAGGCTATGGTCCAGCGTACTGAATAAGACTCCATACGAGTTGATGTACCAAAGGAAACCACAGGTGTCACACTTACACATATTTGGGGTCACAGCAGATGTGCACATCCCCAAGCAATTGAGACATAAGGGAGACAGGGTATCCAGAAGGTTGAGGTTCATGGGGTATGAACCAGGGACGAAGGGATACAGATTCATAGACAGCAACAACAGGTTTGTGATATCATGAACAGCTGTTCCATGAAAATACCAACTGGTCCAAGATACACCTCAACGAGGTATCCCTTAGCAAGGACGGACCAGGGGATGGCCAAAGGGAGATAAAGCACAACGCAGGAAAGGACACAGAGCAGGAAAGGGGCAAACCCAAGAGACAGGGAATACTAGTGAAGGAGTGGAAGGAGAACCACCCATGTATCAAAGTGGACTCACTCACAGAGAGAGAAGCTAGGCACATGCATGACACTGAGACACTCCCTGCCAGGCCAATCAGGCCAAACAGGGGCAAAGCGCCAGAAAGGTTAGGGGACTACGTGTTATCCCTCCACACTAACCAATTAACCCCCAACACATATGAGGATGTACTGAAGTTACCAGATGGGGAAAGAGCAAAATGGGAACAAGCCATGGAAAGGGAAATGAACAGCCTGAGGGAACTAAACGTATACACTCCCTCTGAAGTCCCAGCAGGCAAAACGCCCATAGGCACCAGGTGGATCTACAAAGTTAAAACACTAGAGGGAAACAAAGTCCTCTACAAGGCTAGACTGGTGGCACAGGGGTTCGCCCAAAAATACCCTGATGATTACACTGAAACATACTCCCCCACAGTCAGGGCCGAGAGCTTAAAATGTGCGTTGGTAATTGCATCACTACTTGGGCTAGAAGTGCACCAATTCGATGTGCAAACCGCTTATCTGCATGCTGAGCTCGATAAGGAGATATACGTGAGAGCGCCACCTAGCCAAAGCACCAGGAAGGGGGAAACCTGGGTCCTGAACAGAAGCTTGTATGGACTCAAACAATCAGGGAAACGCTGGTATGAATGCTTATCCAAGACACTGAAGTCCATGGGGTTCTCAGCCACCTCAGCTGACAACTGCTTCTTCACCAAGAAGTCAGGCAACCCTCTCGAATATGTCTTGATATACATGGACGACATGCTGTATATCGGTGACCAGGCTAGCAAATGCAATGACTTCGCCAATGAGCTGGGAAAACACTTTTCACTGAAAATATTGGGTAAGGTAGATAAATACTTGGGGTGCAAATCACAAAAACAGACAAAGGTTTCCAACTATCACAGAAAGACAAAATTTTGGAACTGATACATAAATGCAATATGACAAATGCCAAAGGGTGTGAAACGCCAATGCAACCAGACTTCATAAAGGACATGTACAATGAGGCTGAGGCGTTCAAAGACAACACATTATACAGATCAACCATAGGCTCTCTATTATACATTGCGAACTGGACAAGGCCCGACATCGCCCTGCCAGTTAATTTGCTATCTCAACATGTAGGTAAACCCACTGTATACCACTGGGAAGCCATCAAAAGGATATTGAGATATCTAAAGCATAGCGCCGATGCCTGCCTATCACTAGAGCCCGAGAATACCACAACACCCACACTCACATGCTACGCAGATGCTGACTGGGCTGGGGACGTGAAAAGCAGGAAGAGCACTTCAGGTTACGTATTCTTCCTCAACAACAGCCCAGTACATTGGTACATGGGCAAACAGGACCTGGTAGCTACATCCACAACAGAGGCCGAATACATATGTTTGTCCAAAGCTGCCAACAACCTGGTCTGGTTTGATGACCTGCTCGCGGACATATGGGCCGAACCCAACTATCCAATTACCATACACGAAGACAATAAAGCCACTGTGGAAATATCAAAGGCTGAAGCAGTTGGTCAAAGGTCGAGGCATATTGACATAAAATACAAGCACGTTAGGCAGTTCGCAAGCATAGGATTCATAAGAGTTATACATTGTGACACCGAAGAACAAACAGCGGACATTCTAACAAAACCATTACAAAACAAACAGCACACATATTTAAGATCAAAATTGGGTGTCCTCCCAAAAATGACACCTCAGGTACGCACCGCCCAAGAACACCTCGGCCAGGCATTTAGAGGGGTTTTTGTCAGGAATAAATGCCTTGCCTCTGACCCAGGGCTAGAGGCAGGGGGGCTGGGCAAGCCAACCCCTAAGGTCCACCCTAACCCAATAACCCCTCCTTACCTTAGCCACGCCCAGGGGGTACTTAAGGGTCAGCCATGCGGCCCTGCTTCCACTCCAGCCTTGTACCTGTAATGATAAGATGCCTTGTTAATAAACAGTGTCTGATTTGATGAATACCTGCTTGTGGAGTTATTGGGCGCGATCCTTGAACACATTTAACAAAATCAGACCAAGATAAATCACTTCAGAGTACTTCCTCCTTTAACATAACATATAAGATGTACAATTCAAGTCGAAAAACAAACAGAAGTTGTGAGAGAAAACTTCTCTCATGGTTTGCTGTGCCTATTGATTGGCTTTGATTGGTTTCTGGTTTGAATGTTTGAATGAGCCAATCAGAGCGCAGCTGTTGACTCTGAGTTTCCCGGGCTTTGTAACTGACACTCACTCGGTCTATAAGGAGCTGCTCTGGCTGCTGAGAGCACACATTGCACATTGCACATTGCTTTCTTACTACTCTCCCGGGTCCCACACAAGAGCTGCAGTCACTTAGCCTCCTTCTCAAGAAGGAAGATCCTGGGCTCCAACCGCATGGAGCAACTGCAAAGAGAGCTGAATGGACATGGCTGAGAGGGAGATGGCTGCTGATGTTCTTTGTAGATTTTGTTTTCTTTGCTTTTATTAAACTAGTTTGTTTTAAACTCTTCTGGCTCGCCTGTTTGGTGCATTTGTAAGCGGATAAGTCTGCGGTCTATAAAACCTCCACAACAGAAATCTTTGAAGGGAAAAAACTGATGTTAAATAGTAGTCATTAAATATGTGAAAAATCCATTAAGGGGACTCTGCTCAAGCCCCCATGGAGTTCAGCTGTTGAGTAGGGGGTTTCTGACATTTCTTCAGGTGCCTCTTACAGCAACAGCCTCGGTCTCCACATCTTCTAAGCCACCAAAGTCACCAGGCTCACAGGGAAGCATTATTTGCTCTGTGAGAGAATTGATCTCTCAGCCCAGGGGTGAAATCTAACAGATTCTGGAGAACCGGGAGCAGAAAGTTTGAGCAGTTTGGAGAACCAGCAAATATCATCTCTGGCTGGCCCCAGGAGTGAGGAGGGAATGGGGATTTTGCAGTATCCAACCCATGCCACGCCCACCAAGCCATACCCACGGAACTTGTAGTAAAAAAATTTGGATTTCACCACTGTCTCAGCCTGATTCGTTCACATAATAAAAGGATAATGTGAAAATTTGCCATCCTTAGTAACGGACACTTAGACCATTCCCCAGAAGATTTAGACTGCTTACCTGAGGGGGGCGGGGGGTGATGGACCGCTGAGGAGGAGGCCCTTGTTGGATGGGGGGCAGCTGGCCGGCACCTGAAGCCTTCTGCTGAAAAGCCTTGGAGGTCATGAGGACGTTGGGCCTGGACACAAGGGAGACCCCCAAGCCCAGTTAACACAGGCACCCTGGGTCCTATAGATGGGTTGGAACTATATAGTACATACCTCCGTGTGCCTCCATAAGCCCAAGTCCAGTGTCTCTTCTGGTACCACTAGGGAAAAAATAGACTTCTTTAAATACACAAACTTATTGACTGCGATTAAAGACATTCATTTTTTCAGCCACAGTTTGATCTGGGTTCTTTATTCCCCAATATTAGGAGCCAGCTGATACTTCTGGCATCTAAACTCTTCACCCTTCCTGCTCAAGTTAAGGAGAGAGTGTTGTTTTTTAATTGTATTCTACCTCTATTTGTAGACTTTCCCTTCCTTTTCATTACAGGGTTGGGTAATTACTATTCTAACTGCTAAAGTCAAGTGTTATAATAAGTCTCTCTTTAATTTCATCCTACCTCTATTTGAGAACTTCCTCTTCATTCTCATCCGTTGTAGGAAATTGCCTGCCATTCTCAGTGAGGAAATGCTCTTTCCTTCAGCACTCAATCCCTTGGGTGACCCAGAGCAGCCCAGGAGACCTTCTATGACACAGGCTACGATGTCACAATCTTTGGCCCAGCTGTGGGGAGAGGCCAGGGGTGCCCCTTGGGCAGCTCTGGGCCTCACAGGAGGAAGGGGTTGCAAGCCCAGGTAGAGATCCTGGGAGGTCTCAGGCAAAGTCTGTGGAATAAAAAAAGAAAATGAAAGACGGAGGGAAGCCCCCCAAGGCTCCCAGGGGAACTGAGCACACAGAATCTTCTCAAAGTGCTAAATGACTTGGGGGGGGGATAAGAGGGGGGGTGTTGGTAGGAGGGAAGGATGAAGAGAGGGAGGGAAGGAGAGAGGGAAGGAGGGAGACAGGGAGGAGAAAACAAAGGGAAGGGAAGGGATGCTTAGCTGGCTTCCTATCTGAGCACCATGAAGACTGAAGAAGTTTGCTGCAGGCACTAGAGGTGACCTTTGACTATCTCTCTGTCCAAGATTAAAGGGATCAAGTGGATCACTCAGCTCCCTCTCAACCCACCATCTCCCCTCCCTCTCTTCTCTATCCTGGATGCTCTGGCCCACTCCTTTCATAAAACTGACTGGCTTCCCTTCATTTCCTGGGAGGTTTATTTTGGGAGGTGGGACATCGGAGGCAGACGGGGCAGCTGGGAAGGAGAGAGGCTGTTCGGTACAGAATTTATGGAAATATCAGATACCAAAGTCTCTTTGGTCCAGAGGAGGAAAACCTCTTTCCCCCAAAGTGCCTGACTTTATTTATTTATTTATTGGTTCGATTTATATACCGCCCTTTTCCGGAGACTCAGAGTGGCTTACAATCCGTTAAGCAATAGCCTTCATACTTTTGTATATACCTGCTTAGTAGGGCTTTGCCCCCCCCCACAAGCAGTGTTCTTTTTTATACAAAGTCAGCTTATTGCCCCCACAAACTGGGTCCTCGTTTTACCTACCTGGAAAGAATGGAAGGCTGAGTCAACCTTGAGCCTGGTGAGATTCGAACTTGCAGTAATTGCAGGCAGCTGGTGTTACTTAACAGTGCTTTAGTCTACTGCGCCACCAAGGCTCTTATAAATAAATAAATTTATTTATTTATTAATTCAATTTGTATGCCGCCCCTCTCCGAAGACTCAGGACTGATGGGGAGAAGGAAGGAAGGTAGAAAGAAGGCCATGGGGGGGTGTATTCCTTGGGGGGGGGTGTCCATGGCCCCTGCAGACCTCCCCATTCACCCCAATAGACCCCAACGCCCTCTGTGGCCCTTTGGAATTTCTTCCCCCCAGAACCCAGATTGGAGCATGTTAAGAGTTGAACTTCCTCTGTCCCACATGCTCCATTTCTTCTGCTTGGAGGCTGCTGCTTCCTATTCAGGTCTGGCCTCAGAGCGACAATGCAGCCCTTTAAAGGCAAAGGAAAGAATTCTGTCCCAAGTGGAAATATAACTTCCATGAAGTGAAGAAAGGCACTGACTGGGTCTCCCTGAGGGGGGCTGCACCTCCAGCTGTGGAGAATCCTTGTGGGAAACTTTAGCATTAGGTATTTTAATAAACGAGAAGAAGAAAGCTGGATAGATATGGTTTTTTTTAAGCTTAAACAGCAAATGCAATAGCTGAAAGCATTTTATTTATTTCTATATTTTTTTCTTTAATTTCCTGCAGAAACTTGACTCAAATAACATATAAAGCGTAACTATTAAAACTAAATCGGAGGCCTTGAAAGTTGCCTTAGATTGGCACCCTGGTTTGAAATTTTATTCACCTTTGATTAGATTGCGTAAAGGCTGGGAATTGTATTTATGGTTTTGATGATGCTGAGAATCATATATAAATTGAGCAAAACAATGAGCTCCTTACAGCCAGAACTTGGACAAAGGCAGGAGCCTTAAAAGGTTTTATTTTCCCCACCCAGGTCAGTAACAGGCAGTCCTCGACTTATGGCTGTATCTTTAATAATGCTTCAAAATTACAACGGCCTCGGATAAAGTCACTTACGACTGTCGCAACATTCCTGGGTCATGTGATCACAATTTCTGACCTTTTTTTTTTTTTTGCCAATTTCAGGCATTGGGGAAGCCGGAGTTGCTTAATCACAGCCTGATTCGCTTAATAACTGTATGATTTGCTTAATGACAGTGGTGATTCACTCAACAACCTTGGAGATGTTGCCCCTTTGAGACCTCTATGCAATGAAATTTCATTTTAATGTGTGCCTATTAGTTTACATTTAAAGTGACAATAAAGTTTATTCTATTCTATTCTATTCTATTCTATTCTATTCTATTCTATTCTATTCTATTCTATTCTATTCTATTCTATTCTATTCTATTCTATTCTATTCCTGTTTCTACTCTATTCTATCCTATTCTAATTCTATTCTATTTCTAAGGATCAGGAATTGTGTATTAATGAGTGGTTATAAAAATATGGGGCTGGGCTGGGCAGGGGCCACTACAACCGTTTTAATCACTACTTTAAACAAAAGTTAGCATTCAAGTGATGAGCTCAAGTTTGGATGGAGAGAGGAAAATAATCTGGAGTTGTTACGGTTTTTATTCTGTCCCATCTTTGGATTCCAGCGACTTCCAGAAAATAAGAGAAAAAGAGAGAAGCTTTGGAAATCCAGACCATTCAGGAAATTAGACAGGTCCGTTAATACAGGAGTAAGTGAAATAAAAAGGAAAGAAGGAAAGTGTTAGGAATGCAAACAGAGGAAACAAAACTCCAGCAGAGGGAATGACTCAGGAATGAAACTGACAAGGAGGAGCCTGGTTGGAAGTCCTTGTTCTATGCGATCTTCTTGTTCAACTGAGGATTCTCCCCATGAGATGGTCTCCTGGCCTGGAAGAGCTTCCCCTTCACCCTCTCCCGTCTCGGAAGGCCCAGGAGAAGCTCCGGGTATTTGGGAGGCCATTCCCTGGAGGGGATGAGATCTCCCCGGACCAAATTCCTCACCCCCCCCCCACCTACTGCCAATGCTCTTTTCCTTTGCACTGGGAGCACCTAGAGATCTCCTGGAGCAATCCCACCTCTGCCACCAATTGTTGCCAGTATATATATTTTTTAAACCACCAAAGACCAGATTGGCCCACACTCTATACTCACAAAGCACTAGAAACTTGAATTTAATTTGGGTTTTTTTGTCTCTCCCTTCAATGGCTGGGGTGAGATTTTTATTTCACAAATAGGAAAGCTTACACATTTTTTTATCAAAATAAAGAAAAATTCTAAATTCTACATCCTTTCAACCTGTGCAAAAAGTAATGTTAACATTATAACTATTTTAGCTATTTTCTATAAGCTGTTTGATGACATTATTTTTTTAAACGTCCAATTTCACTTCATCTTCCGATCTTTCTGCTCTGCGTCTCCAATAGATTTGCTTAAGGCTGACTTTTATCATTCTTTCCTTTAATTGCTGTACATCTCACGGATCACACTCTACAGAGCTAAAGAACTTTTTCTACAGAGTTTGATAATTTCTCTTTTTTTCGTGTTCGCTTTTTATTTTTCTTCTGTCAAAGTCTAAGTTTTCCTTTGTTTTGTAAAATATATTTTTAAATATTCCTTCATTTTCTCTGATCTTTCCCTCCTTCTGATTCTGGCCTGCATCTGAACAGAAGAAATCAGATTTCACATTCAAATCCTCCAGTTCTTTTTTTTTTAAACAAATGTTTTATTAGATTATAGAATAAAATACAAAAATTAAAAAAAAAACAAAGAGGAAGAAATGGGGGGAGGAGAAAGAGAAATGGGGGGGTGGGAGAAAAGAAAAAAAAGTGCTGACTTCAGACTTCCTCCGTTGCAGTAAAATAAAGCATTAAAATCGAATCTCAACTTTTTACTTTTCCATAATAATATAAATGGTTTTGTAAAAGAAAGCAGATTTCGCAATCAAATCCTCCAGTTCTCAGGGACGAAAAAAGTCCTGCCTCTCTTTCTCTCTATTGGCTGCTTCTATTCCTGGCCCACCCCCTTTGTCATGACAATGATGTAGCCAATCAAAGAGGGGGAAGAGACGGTTTCCTGGGAGCTTCCCTGCCCTCAGCCTGATGGAGAAGAGGCTGAAGAAGCCAAGCCAAAGGGGGGGGGGTCAGATAAAGAGCAAAATTCAGAGCTTTGAGGGGGATGAGAAGGAGGCAAAAGCTCCCAGAATTGCAGAGGGAGGGGGGCTTAAGCCCCTTCCCCAGAAAAGGCTGCAATGAAGAAGGTCTCCTTAGCTGGGGGCTCTGGAAGGTCTGGAGGGGCCACGGGGGACCCCCATCTTCCTCAGAATCATGGAGGGTCCCTCAACCTCTAGGGTGAGGCCGACCCCCTTTTCCTACTGGGCAACCCCAGATCCCCCCGGAAGACCCAGCCCTGCATGCCTTCTCCCCAACAGGAACCTCAGCTTCCTCCTCCCAAAAGGGGCTCCCCACTCAGCCAGGCAGAGTCCTGTCTGACATCCCTGCAAGAGCCCCCTTGCCTGGCATCTGCATGGGAAAGGGTGGCAGGGGAACATGGGACATGGGCTTCCGCATTCCCTGGTCTCAGAGAATGGAAGTTTGAAGGGGATTTTGCATAACAGCTTTCCATCTGCAACACGAGGGTCCTGAGCTCCCTTCCCCTCCTTCCCTCCCTCCCCTCCCCACATGGGCTGAGAGGCAGTCTTGTTTACTCTATTTCTTTTCACTCTTATTTTCTAAGTTCTCTCTCTCTCTCTCTCTCTCTCTCTCTCTCTCTCTCTCCCTCCCTCCCTCCCTCCCTCCCTCCCTCTCTCTCTCTCTCTCTCTCTCTGATTTTTTTAACTCCGCAAAGTTCAAAAAACTAGTTTTTCATTAAAGTTTATTTTGTTCTTGGAGTCTGGCCACACTATTGCATCAGTCCTTTTGTGTGGTGCCCTTGAGCATTAGCTTTCAAAATAAAGTAAATTTTGGTTCCAACTCAGCTGGCAGCTATTTCAGATCTGTGGCAGGCTCTGGCATTAACTGGCCCCCGGAGTTTTGTCTTTCATCACTATGCAAATAAAAATCAGGTATATTTGTTTCTTCAGCCACAGGTGCCATGTATTCCCTCTGGGGCCACTTTCAAGCATGGAGCTCCCAAACTTCTTAATTCTAGATGACCGATTTAATTCCATCTCTGCCCCTGTTATTATGAATCACATGAGGATTATTTCCCTTTCATTTCCCTCCAGAGAATTTCCCAACAATCTCTGACTGCAAGAACTAACTGAATTATCCAGGGATCCCTCTTGACAAGTACAATTATGATAATAGTTTCAGCTCTGCTGTTTGGCCGAATCCTTCAGGGGAGGCAGAGAAATATGGAGTTTTGGGACAGGCAGAGTCTGTGCTCTTGAATGTACGTCTCTCTCCTTTCCAGATGAAGCTGAGTGTTTCTCTGTGTTTGAAGAAGGAAAGCATCTAGATATTCCACTTTGTGAGAGTCCTTTGATTCTTCTAATTCTTCTTTAGAAACAGGAAAGGGATTCATTGATTCACGCCATGAATGATGGACCTCCTGCTTCTGCTTCTGATGCTGCTTTTGTCCCATTCAGTCTCTGGGAAGCTGAGAATGAAATGCCCGCTGAGTTTGGAGAACCAGGATGGAAACCAACCACAGAGCTACTACAGCCCAGGAGACCATCTCATTGATTTAGTCATCAGTGGAATGGAAAGATTGCATACAAAGTTGCTTTTCAACGTGGTTCCTTCTCTTCAGTTTGTTTTCCGTGATCCGTAAGTCATTCAGGGTGATGGAGTTGCACTCCCTCCATTCTAACACTTTCCTTCCTTTCAGTTTTTTATTTTTCATTTATTTTTTATTTTTCATTTATTCCTATATTGGGGGATATGTCTAATTTCCTGAATGATTTTAATTTCCGTGGCTTCTCTCTTTGGTCTGATTTTGTGAAAGAGACGCAAAAAGGAGTCTGAAAAAAAACTGAACAGACTCCAGATTATTTTCCTCTCTCTGTTCAATTCTTAATTTATCACTTGAATAATGAATTTTATTTAAAATTCATGGAATCAGTTGTAGTTGCCGTACCTCAGCCCATTCCCATATTGTCATAAGTAAATGCCTTATTCTATAACAAGAGATATGTATATATGTACAGGATCTTAAGAGTTAATTTATTCCTCCTCCTTTAATGTATTCATGTGTAATCACCCCCTTCCTTGACTCCTCCCCTTTGATATAAATAGAGAGCGCATTCACCTCACGTTTGCTTCTCACTGTAAATCTGACAGAATAAGTAGAATGCCTATTATGAATAAACTCTCCTTTAACTGAAGAAATTGCTTCTGAATTCATCATTGAGTCTGATCCTCAAAATATCATAACAAACTGGTAGCAGTCGATGGTTGAACTGACTCAATAAAATCCAACATGCCTAAGAAAGAAAACCTCAAGAATAAAAAAGAAAGACCCAATACCAGGGCAAATGATAAAGAAACAAAAACAGATCAAGAAATGATCGACGAACCAATAAATACAACAATCAAAGAATCTGAAGATAACACCACAGACATCGAAGAAACAGCAGATGAAACCGACAACCAAGAAGAAAACGAAATAAAAGACAAAGACCTCAGATCGGAGATACTGAGGCTAATAAAAAGTCAAAAAGATGACCACAAACTCATCGCGGAACTCCGAGGCTTCTTGGAAGAAAACGGAGCAGCGAGAGAAAAAGAAATTGAAAAAGCCAAACCCGAAAATACAAAAATGGTGAGCGAACCTACAACGAAAAAAAAAATAACCAGAAGCAAGACCAGAGGTCCCGCTCAAAATTTTGAAAGGCAGCCATCTTCTCTTCAACCGGCCACAGAAATGAACACAGCTGAACCAATCAGAATGCACCATTCAAAAACTCTGGTGCGAAAAAACACAAAAAATAGCAAAAATTATATTTATTCTTCTGAAGAGTCAGAAACAGATACAGAAGAATCATCCACCGAACAAGAAATCGAAACACCCATGAGAAAACTATTTAAAACATTTGGCACAAGTCTAACAATTTCAAAAGAATCAATAAAAGCCGATAATGCAAAAATACAAAAGAGACGAAGAAATAAACAAACACCTCAAAGCCTGCACGACTCGATCTGGACAACGATGATGACGACGCCTGAACCCAGAGGGCCCTGCGAAATTTCCCCCACACCACAAACGATCCAAAGAACAAAATACCCCAAGCAAGAAAGCTCCAAAGAAAAGAGACGAACCACAGCTGCCAGCAGAACACCCAAGATCGAGCCGGAGACCGAATCATCAGAAGGAGAACACTACGAGGGAGCTACAGCAAAGAGAACCTCTCCCAGCGGCTTCAGCAGAGAAATGACCAACGCGCATGCGCAGATGAACACAGAGAACTACAATGAACTTTATGAAAAAGAAGAACCTTTCAAGCTCATCAGCAGAATACCCACACCATTCTGCAATTTTCAACATCTACAAGACCATGGACTACCCACAGTTGTAAGTAGTGGGAATAATAATATTGGGAATCTACCTAGTGATTTCCCAAAACTTAGAATTGATGGCATCAATTTACAGGAATGGTGTCAACAAATTCAGATTGTCTTTATGAGAGAAAATTTATTATTTTTTATAACCAATCCTCCCAAAAGTCCTTGGACTCTAAAAATGGACTGCCTGCATCACAGAGCATTCTATTTAATAATTTCTAGCATATCACCTGCCATGTACTACAGTATTAAGCATAATCTTACTGTTTCTGAAATAATTCAATGCATGTTTAAATTATTTCATAGTGAAAGTGTAGCAACAACCACTAGAATGTCTAAAGATTTCTTTTCAGCCAAATTAAGATCTGGAACCACCATAAGTGAACATTTAATATCCTTAAACAAAACCAGAGCAGAATTACATCTAAGAGGAGAAATAATATCAGAACAGACAATGAAAAGCGTTATCCTTAACTCATTAGATTCATCATGGGATAACTACATATCACATTTAGACTCAATCAATCTAGGATACTTATCCATAGAAAGTCTGTCAAATAAGTTAATATTTTTATTTATTTATTAATTTAATTTGTATACCGCCCTTCTCCCAGAAGGGACTCAGGGCGGTGAACAGCCAAAATTAAAAAACATACAAATGCAAAAGTTAAGATAATTAAAAGAATTAAATCATTGGCTACCAAATTTAAAACCCCAAATCCATAAAATTTAAAATCCCAATTAAAAACCATTTAGGCTAGGCCGGCTTGATGGAATAAAAATGTCTTCAGGGCTTTACGGAAGGTCCGGAGGTCCGGGATCAATCGTATTCCAGGAGGCAGCTCATTCCACAGGGCGGGTGCACCCACAGAGAAGGCTCGCCCCCTGGGGGCCGCCAGCCGACATTCCCTGACCGACGGCACCCCAAGGAGGCCCTGTCTGTGAGAGCGTATTGGCCGGTGGGAGGTTATCGGTAGCAGCAGGCGGTCTCGCAAATACCCTGGCCCTAAGCCATGGAGCGCTTTAAAGATGAGAACCAACACCTTAAAGCGCACCCGGAAGACCACCGGGAGCCAATGCAGCTCGCGCAGGAGAGGTGTTACATGGGAGCGCCACGTCGCTCCCATAATCACCTGCGCGGCCGCATTCTGCACCAGCTGGAGCCTCCGGGTGCTCCTCAGGGGGAGCCCCATGTAGAGAGCGTTACAGTAGTCCAGGCGTGACGTAACCAAGGCATGAGTGACTGTGCACAAGGAGTCCCGATCCAGAAAGGGGCGCAACTGGCGTATCAGGTGAACCTGATAAAAAGCCCCCCTGGCCACGGCCGTCATATGCTCTTCTAAAGACAGCCGTGTGTCCAGGAGGACGCCCAAGTTGCGAGTCCCCTCTGTGGGGGTCAAAGACTCGCCCCCAATAGCCAGCGATGGCACCAGCTGGCTATACCGGGACGCCGGCATCCACAGCCACTCGGTCTTGGAAGGGTTGAGCCGAAGCCTGTTCCTCCCCATCCAGACCCGCACGGCCTCCAGACACTGGGACATCACTTCGAGGGCATCATTGGGGTGGTCTGGGGTGGAAATGTACAGCTGAGTGTCATCAGCGTACAGATGGCATCGCACCCCAAAACCATGGATGATCTCACCCAGCGGCTTCACATAAATGTTGAACAGGAGCGGCGAGAGGACCGACCCTTGCGGCACCCCGCAAGCAAGGCGCCTCAAGGTCGACCTCTGCCCCCCTGCCAACACAGACTGCGACCGGTCAGAGAGATAGGAGGAGAACCACCGCAACACGGTGCCTCCCACCCCCAGTCCCTCCAGCCGGCGCAGCATGATACCATGGTCGATGGTATCAAAAGCCGCTGAGAGGTCTAACAGGACCAGAACAGAGGAATAACCCCTGTCCCGAGCCCTCCAGAGATCATCCACCAATGCGACCAATGCCATCTCTGTGCTGTACCCAGGCCTGAAGCCGGACTGGCACGGATCTAGATAGACGGTTTCATCCAGGAACTGTGGGAGCTGTCGCGCAACCACACTCTCCACAACCTTCACAACAAAGCAAAGGTTGGAGACCGGACGATAGTTTGCCAAAACAGCCGGGTCCAGAGAAGGCTTCTTGAGGAGGGGCCTCACCACCGCCTCTTTCAAGGCGGGAGGCAAGAAACCCTCTCTCAGAGAAGCATTTATGATCCTCTGGAGCCAGCCTCGTGTTACCCCCCGGGTGGCCAGTACCAGCCAGGAGGGGCACGGGTCCAATAAACATGTGGTTGCGTTTAACCTCCCCAGGATCCTGTCCACGTCCTCAGGAGTCACAGGGTCGAACTCATCCCAGGTAACATTCTCAAGACCAGCCTCAGTCACCCGGCCGGGATCTACCCAGTCAGAGTCCAAGCCTTCCCGAATCTGAGCAATTTTATCGTGCAGATACTGTGCAAAATCCTCAGCCTGCCCTTGCAAGGGGTCTTCCCGCGCTCCCTGATATAGGAGGGAGCGGGTCACCCTAAACAAGGCGGCTGGGCGGTTATCTGCCGATGCAATAAGAGCGGAAAAGTGGTTACGCTTTGCCGCTTTTATCACCACTAGATAGGTCTTAATATGAGACCTAACTAGTGTTCGGTCGGATTCGGAGTGACTAGCCCTCCAACCACTCTCTAGGCGTCTTTTCCGGCGCTTCATCTCCCTCAGCTCCTCGGAAAACCAAGGGGCCGGGCAGGTTCGGTGTCGGGTCAGAGGCCGCAAAGGCACGACTCGGTCCAGAGCACCGGCGGCTGTCCTATCCCAGGCAGCCACCAGATCTTCAGCCGAGTCGTGAGCCAGAGTTTCAGGAACTGGCCCAAGCTCCCTCTGGAACCTATCAGGATCCATCAGGCACCTGGGGCGGAACCACCTGGTCGGTTCCGCCTCCCTGCAGTGGGGTGCAGCGGTCAAAAGGTCCAGTCTCAGGAGAGAATGGTCCGACCATGACAGGGGTTCAATAACTATATCCCCTATATCCAGACCACTCCGCCACTGACCAGAGATAAAAACCAAGTCCAGAGTGTGTCCTCCCACGTGAGTGGGGCCATGAATTAATTGTGTAAGGTCCATGGCTGTCATGGAAGCCATAAACTCCTGAGCCATCCCAGACGCCCCACCGGTAGATGGCAGGTTGAAATCCCCCATGACCAAAAGTCTGGGGGTATCAACCGCCACCCCGGCAATAACATTGAGAAGCTCGGGCAGGGCTGCTGTCACGTGGCAGGGAGCCAGGTACGCGATCAGCAGGCCCACCTGCATCCCATGGCCCCACTTCACCAGGAGAGACTCACATCCGGCTATCTGAGGTACAGTGGCCTCCCTCGGATCAAGACCTTCCTTTATAACGACCGCCACCCCCCCACCCCTGCCCTGGGCCCTTGGCTGATGGAATGCGCGGAAACCTGGTGGGCACATCTCTACGAGGGGGACTCCCCCCTCTTGGCCCAACCAAGCTGAAGCTAATAGCTGAAGATAATTTGAGGAAAAGTAGATACAATGCATACACAGAACACAGACAGGCAAAAAGAGTAGCCTTCCAAGAGAATCACCAAAAAACAATTGAATGTTACAATTGTGGATCCAGAAAACACTCTAAGGGAGATTGCCCCATGTTTCATAGGGAAAGACAAAACCGTGATTATAGGGGTAGATATCAAGACAGGCAATCATCTATTGATAGATACAGATATAGAGACTCCCCAAACTACAGAGAACGCAGAAAGGATAGGGATAATTCAAGGGACAGAAAATCAGGATCATTAAATGGATTAGATAAACGTAACGATGTCATCACACAAAAATCAAAAAACAATACTTGGCTCATAGATTCAGGGGCGACTAATCACACAACAAATAACAAGAAAATACTGTCTTCATTCACAAATGATAAATTTATGATAAGAGTAGCCAATCAAGAAAATGTTCAAGTCATAGGGAAAGGAGATGTAAATATACCTGGTTTAGGTAAAGTAGAGGGGGTATTGTTGATACCAGAAATATCACATAACATACTTAGTGCAGTGAAATTAAGCCAAGATTTCAACATAAATATAATCTTCTCTGGGGGAAAAGCAATACTAGAAAAGGATGGGACTAAATTGAATAGTGTAATTATCGAAGGGGGCCTACCCTTCCTTGTAACAGAAGATAAATGGTTGCATAACATCAATACAAACACTGATGACGACATTAACATAGACAGTGAACATAGTAACAACAATGACAATGAAGGACCCAATACACACTGTAACCACAAAGACACACCCACTAGTGATACACACAATAACAAAAGGCCCAATATAGGCAAACCAATTCATGATGAATGCGCACACATGTTGCATAGAAAATTGGGACATGCAAGTTTCCCTGTAATACAAAAAATGATTGAACATGCTGATGGCGTCAAAATAAAGGATTGTAAAAACTATTTGGAATGCTCAGTATGTAAATCCTCAAAACTCAGAACAAACCCAAAACCAAAGAGGGCAACAAGGACCTCTAACCAAATTTTTGATCTGGTACATATGGATCTGGTTGGTCCATTAACACCATCCATCACTTACAAAAAAAGATATTTCCTAACTATTGTAGACGACTATAGCCGTTATGGATTTGTTTATACTTTAAAACACAAAGATGAAACTTTCCAAAAATTCAAAGAATTTTACAAACGTGTAGAAACACAACACAACATCAAAATAAAACAAATCATGACAGATAGGGGATCCAAATTCATGTCAAAAGAATTCTCACAATGGTTAAAAGACAAAGGAATGCTACACTTCACGACTAGCCCATTTTCTGCTTTTCAGAATGGTACAGTAGAACGAAAGAACTCGACACTGCAAACCATGATTAGATGTACATTAGAAGATGCTGGTTTAGGAAAACAATTCTGGTCAGAGGCATTACTATATTCAAACTATACCCAAAATAGGACCTGGTCTAGCATCCTAAATAAAACACCATACGAAGTAATGTACAATAGGAAACCAAAAATATCACACATGCACATATTTGGAGTTACAGCAGACGTACACATACCAAAACAATTAAGACGTAAGGGAGATAATGTATCCAGAAGGCTCAGATTCATGGGATACGAAACAGGCACAAAAGGATATAGATTCATTGACAGTAATAACAAATTCATAGTCTCAAGAACAGCAGTGTTTCATGAACAGGCCAACTGGTCTAAGATACATTTTAACGAGATAATCCAAAATACAAAACCCAACATTAAACAACAAGACAGAATAGAAAGAGAGAAACATGAACATAACTCACATGATGACAAAAACAAAACACGGACAGGTAACCATACCAGGATAAAAACAGATTCATTAACCAAAAAGGACGCAAGGTATCTACACGATAATGAGAGCATTCCAATAAGAACAACAAGGTGTAACAGAAAACAATTACCTAATAAGTATAAGGATTATATAATGTGTGTGAATGACGAAACACCAACACCCAACACATACGAGGAAGTGTTAAAACTTTCCATGGATGAAAGAGAAAAATGGGAATTAGCCATAACAAAAGAAATGAACAGCTTGCGTGAATTAGGTGTATTTACACCAGTCCCTGCCCCTAAGAACAAGACAATTATAGGCACCAGGTGGATATTCAAAATCAAAGATTTAGAAGAGGGTAATAAACTATATAAAGCTAGATTAGTCGCACAAGGTTATGCTCAAAAATATCCTGAGGATTACACTGACACATACTCTCCCACTGTAAGAACTGAAAGTGTTAAGACAGCTTTAGTCATAACGGCTATACTCAATCTTGATGTCTTTCAATATGATGTGCAGACTGCATACTTACATGCAAAGCTCGACAAAGAGATATATGTAAAGGCACCTCATAGCCAATGTACAAATAGAAATGAGACCTGGTTACTTAACAAAAGCTTGTACGGATTAAAACAATCTGGCAAGCGTTGGTATGAATGTCTAGTCAGCGTGCTTAAAAATATGAATTTCAAAGCCACAACTGCAGACAATTGCTTTTTTGTTAGAAAGGAAGGTGAATCATTAGAATTTGTGTTAATCTATGTGGATGATATTTTGTATATGGGCAAACATAAAGAAAAGAAAGACTTATTTGTATCCAAGCTAAGTGAACATTTCTCTTTAAAGTCGCTAGGAAGGGTAAACAAATACCTTGGAGTTCAAATCAATAAGACAAGAAAGGGATTCAAACTATCCCAGAGAGATAAAATTATAGAACTTCTGGAAAAATGCAATTTAAGAGATGCCAAGCCTTGCGATACTCCTATGCAGACTGATTTTCTAAGGAATATGGATGAATCTTCACCTGAGTTCGAGAACAATACATTGTATAGATCAATTATTGGTTCTCTCTTGTATATATCTAATTGGACCAGGCCTGATATAGCTCTGCCACTTAATTTATTATCTAGACATGTAAGTAAGCCACTTATGTATCATTGGGAAGCAGTTAAACGAATACTAAGATATCTAAAACACAGCATAGATTTCTGCCTACTCTTAGAACCCAATAATATTAAAGAACCTATTATCACCAGTTACGCTGATGCAGACTTGGCAGGTGATATCAAATGTAGAAAGAGCACCTCAGGTTATGTATTATTTTTAAATGATTGCCCAATATTCTGGTACACTGGGAAGCAAGATTTAGTAGCGACTTCCACAACAGAGACAGAATACGTCTGTTTATCTAAAGCCTCAAATAATTTAGTGTGGTTTAATGATTTATTATCTGATATTTGGAAAAATCCAATACTACCATTTGTCATACATGAAGATAATAAGGCAGCTATAGAAATATCAAGATCTGATGCCATTGGTCAAAGGTCCAGACATATAGATATCAAATTTAAACATGTGAGACAATTATCTCAGGATGGATTCATTAAAGCAATCCACTGCGAAACCTCAGAACAAATAGCTGATATATTAACTAAACCTTTACCTTCTAAACAACACAAATATTTGACATCAAAATTACAAGTACTATATAGTTCTGAATCCGAATGCAATCATTGTCATATGTCGAATCGGCATTTAGAGGGGGATTTGTCATAAGTAAATGCCTTATTCTATAACAAGAGATATGTATATATGTACAGGATCTTAAGAGTTAATTTATTCCTCCTCCTTTAATGTATTCATGTGTAATCACCCCCTTCCTTGACTCCTCCCCTTTGATATAAATAGAGAGCGCATTCACCTCACGTTTGCTTCTCACTGTAAATCTGACAGAATAAGTAGAATGCCTATTATGAATAAACTCTCCTTTAACTGAAGAAATTGCTTCTGAATTCATCATTGAGTCTGATCCTCAAAATATCATAACACATATTTGTGTAACTGATCATTGCTTTTGGATCAATGTTGGTTTAAGGCTCAGTAGGAGCCGTGTGGAGGATTATATATATTATATATAACAAGTATTTGTTGTGGCTGTTGATTATAATAACTTTTTTTTCAATAGGACTTCTTACGATTTTTATTTTTGCTTACTATACATTTTCACCATTCAAATGGTCAACAAGAATTCCCAGCTCCTGCACAATCTCACACTAGGCTACAACATCCATGACAACTATTGGAGCACTTTCCGGACTTCAGATGCCTTGCTGGACATTCTCTCCACTGGAGAAGCCAATGTCCCCAATTACGGCTGTGGAAGGAGGGAGAACCTCCTGTCTCTTCTTGATGCAACTTACAGGGACATCTCCATCCAGATGTCAACATTAGGAGGCACCTACAAAGTCCCACAGGTTTGTGTGTGTGTTTCTCCCTCTGGTAAAGTGAGGGGTGGGTGGTGGTGGGTGAGCAATAGATGCAATCATGTCTTCTCCATGGAATCCAAGAGCTGCTTTTCTCCATATTATCAAAAATTTCAATATTTTACCCCATTATGTTCATGTTGAGATTAATTATAAAAGGCCTGAAATGCAAGCAATACATTCCCTGGAGAAAATATTCTACCAACTATTTAACTGATCAAAAAATATCCCTGGTTGTTGGGGCCTCTATTGGCATCTTCATTTTCACTGATAAATAATGCCTGCCCTATCCAGTCGGATTGAAGTTGGCAATAATAGCATTTTATCCATCTAAAATGTGGAATGAAAATTACTCTAGCAATTATAGGCCAAATAGTCCAGCAGATATTGTGGCTAAAACTTATGCCATGATCCTCTTAGTTAAACTTGAGAAAAATGCATTCCTTGCAGAAGGTTTTAGGTAGAATTAAATGCTATATAGATATTATAATAAATAATGCACAATTTAATAATCTGATATTGGGAACAAATTTGTCCTGAAATATCATATTTCATATTGACTCATATTTAATTGGTTGTCCACTAAGACTCCAGGATTCCTCTCACAGTTACTGCTATTATGCCTGGTTTACTGCTTGAACAGGGGGTGGACTAGAGGACCTCCAAGGTCCCTTCCAACCCTTTTATTCTGTTATAGGTACACATGTTTAGCCTGCTAAATTCCTATTGGAATACACTGATTTATACAGATAATGTGATCGGGGTGAAATCTAAAAATTTTTGCTACCAGTTCTGTGGGTGGGGCTTACTTAGTGGGCAGGGCTTCGAGTTAAGGTGACTTTGAGGGCGTGGCTTGTTGGTCAGGTGGGCGTGGCCAACTCAATGTCACTTCTTTGCCCTTTTTTAACCTACAAAACACAACACAACACAACACAACTGGCTCACCCACAATATAAAAGCAACTGTGCTAGACCCAAAATGGCCCCTGCAACAAGCAGGAACCTCACACAGCCACAAAAAGCCCAAAAAAAATCAACTTTCACACTTTACACACATAAAATTCCACATACAGCTTTGTGAAATTTTGTGTGTTTGTGTAGTTAGAATGAAACACTACAGAAACACACTAAATCATAAAATTCAATCTATGGAAACTGACAGACTCTGAAAATTGTGGCTGTTGGAACAGACAAAACTTCAATTAAAGACCAAACTTGGATTATGCAACTGACAAATCTTATTAGGCTTTGAGGTCTGCCTGTTTCTTGTATGACTGGAGAAAGAAGTTAAAAAATTTCCTCCAGAAAGAATCTGGGATATAGAAGCAAAAAAAGATGCAGCAATCCTCAAAAATTATAATAGGCCCTTTATTGGAATAGAATACTCCAGTTGGCATTTGCACGTGTTAATCTAATTCTGGTAAATTGTAGGGGTGGAATACAGTAATATGATTTACATTTTTTTTTTTTAATTTGCTTATTATTTTCCATTATTATGATACAATCTTGCTAATATTCTATCTTTAATATTTTAAACAATGTCTGATTAACAAACTTTTCTAATACATTCATGAGAACCAGGCTGGATTTATTAAAATCTAATATTTTGGACTTGATCTGACCCCAAATATAACAACATTCTTCATTGCTTTTTCAGATCAGTCATACAATTGTTTCAGAGGCTGTGAGTGATAAAAGGAAATTCCCCTTTTTCCACCGGATGTTCCCCAAAGAAGGATTCCAGTACCCAGCAATTGTCCACCTGCTCCTCCATTTCAGATGGACCCTGATTGGCCTCTTTGCTTCAGACACAGAAAATGGAGAGAATTTCATGAGGATTTTTCCTCCTATGCTTATCAGGAGTGGAATTTGTGTGGTTATATCACAACTGTTCTCAACAACTGGATATACAGCATCCCTCAGGGATTCCCTCTGTAAGTGGAGACAAGTCAATGTCTTTGTTCACTTCATGGAATATGAGTTCATTTGGGAGAGAATCCTTCCTTTCCATTTAACATTTATGCGTCTGCTAGGACCTATTGAAGGGAAAGTCTGGATCCTCACAAATTTTGCAGGGTATACAATGAACAAGCGTAGACTTCTCAAATACATCCATAGTATTTGGAACTTTGGTTATCTGCCAAAAAAAAGGCCAAAAGATTCTGCCTTTGAACCCTATTTCTTTGTGGAAGAAAAGTTTCAAGATTATTATTTCCGCTGTTCTCTTTCAAAGAATGTATTTTCTGTCAAAGGCCGCAGAAGATGCACCCAGAAAGCCCCATTGGAGACCCAGAAGAAAAGGAACAGGATCCGGGCCCCAAATGAGTATCAATATTACAGTCTCATTCAGACTCTGACCCAGGCCTTGAATGCCGCTTATTCCTCCAGATTGAGGAGGAGAAGGAAGGAGGGAGAAAAGATCTTGGGGTCTCCAAGGCTGCAGCCATGGCAGGTATGGGGGTCCCAATATGGATCCATTAATCTGAGATCCTTTGGAGGAGGAATCCAGAGGAGAAGGAAGGGAACCAATTCAACAGATCTGTCCAATTCAATTACTCAGGGAATACTGTTCCAAAGAGTAGATACCGTGGCATTTTAATATTACACACTGCTCACTTGAAAATGCTGTATTCTTTTTTGAAATGAATTCCTGTATTTGTGGGTTTGTGATTAGCATGGTGGGATTTCCCCTTTGTTCCGTCCCCACTGCAGGTGGGTCTGTGTGCAGCTCAACAGGCAGTTAAACCCCCTATTCTCCTCCAGTGAAAGGGAGCCTGGGGTGGATCTGGGTGTTTCATTGGGAGAAAAGGGCACGGAGAAACTGAGGAAATGCAAAGAGTGAGAATCAAATATAAATAGGAGATAGGCAGCATTAACTAACAGCCAACAAAGAAGCAGCTGGAACCTCTCCAGGGATGCTCCATGTGAGGGACGGAGGCCGTCTCTGGATGACCATGTGTCTCGGTCAAACCGGCTGCTTCCGTCTCCTCCAAAGGCTGACAGAAAAGGGAGTCTGGCTTCAGACCATACAGTTAGGCTTCAACTGATTGCATCCCTGCGTGCTGCCCTTTTTCTTGGAAGCGCCCCAACGAACCATCAACCTTTGTGAGGTCTCTCACATATTTAAAGTTACACCTGCCAAAACATCTTAGGGAGAGATTTACGTGAGCGAGATTCAAACAGCTGGACACAACGGTCAGATATGGGAGATTCCACTCTAGACCTGATAATGGACGTCTCTGCATTTGCAGAGTGGTAGAGGCAGAAGATGTGGCTCACATCCTATTTGATTGCTGCCTGCATAAGAGGGTGAGAGGCAGGATGTGTGAGAATGACTTTTGGGATGAGGGGAAGAGAGGCTGCCTAGGGAAGGATCAGAGAAGAGGGGAGAATCCAGGGGTGAAATTCACTTACTTTCCCTACCGGTTCGCAAATGTGTGCGCACTACCACAGAGCCCCCATTAGAGTCTCCCCCAGACTCCAGGACTGGCCCATGTCCCTCCCCAACCTCCTCACTGTCTGAATCTGCTGCCAGCTCCACTGGCCACTGGTGGGCCACAACAGCTATACAGATTCTTCCTTCGGCTTCTGTCAATCCTTTTTTTTTTTTGTAATTTTTTTTTTCCAAACATAAACATAAAATAAAACTTTCAAGAACAGAGTTTTGATCCGGTCATAGATGGTTAATATGCTTACATTCTTTTAACAAGCTCCATTCCCACTTTCCCATTACATCTTTTAAAAATAAAAATTTAACACAGAAAAGAACAAGTTTAAACATAAATTATAGTACCTTAATCTAGACAATTCTAATATATCAATACAATTTTAGCTTCAAATTAAATTTAGCTCATTCTTATATCTCTGTATCTATGTCTAGTTCTTCTCCATATTGTCTTTATTTATATCTTTTACCAACAATGTCAATGTAATTATTAACAATATTCTAATCTCCTATTCTAATTATATACCTTACAATTTTATCATCCCAATTGTTAAGTTCAAATTCAATAAAACACAATTCTATCTACATCTTAGTTATTTGACCCTTTTTATCAAATCAGAATATCTTAAGCTTTTCCAATTTAATATCCCACTTATCATCTATTACACATTTTAGACTTATTTCCAGCATCGTCTCATCCCACAACTCTCCTACAGTTGTTTGGCTGATTTCCAGCATTTTAATTAATTTCCCACTTATTTCCTCTGAGTCTCTAACTCTTATCTAGTTGGCGTCCATCACCTTGTATTTTAATTTTCCCTTGCAACATAATTATCTATTTGATTTCAGTTTCTCAACATACTCATCAAAATTAATTCTCATAATAATCATCATTTCCAATATCTATTAAGTTAAATCACAATTTATCATCCTAGACTGTGTACTCCATAATTTCATTCAATAATATGTTAATCAATCATAATCACCAATCTAACCTTTGTTTAAAACTTACAGTTAAAACATATTACAACAAACAGTAAATTTTCATAAGACTATCTCACATTGATATATGCTCCTCTTTATAATTTTTAACCACCTATACATCAATCCTCTGTTTTATTTGCCATCTTTTGTTTTCTGTCTCATTCCAAAAACCCTCCCGTTTTAATCCAAAAAACTTTTATACCTTTAGGCTTTTAAACATTACATTTTAGTTTAATTACATTTAATTTTGTCTATTTTATTTCTTCTTTTCCCTATCTGTCCATAAATGTTCCACTTCAAAATTCATCTGTTCAAATTAAAAGTTCTGTATGTCACTTTAATGCTTTTATAATGTCTGCTCCATGTGTGATGTATCAACTTCCTGTCTTGCATTTCTGTGCCACACCTTATTTTCTGCTAGGCTTGTTAGTTTCCATTGTAAAAAAGTCCAAAAGTCTTCCTTCTTTCTTCTTAGAATCACCCAGAACAGAATAGGAATCTCCAAAGTCCATAAATCTAATATTAATTCCAAAATAGTCAAAGTAATCCAAGGTAGAAAGCCATTTAAAATGTTTCTTTTCCAAACGGAAAGGGAAATCTCTTCAATCCACTCTCCTGCTTAGTCACTGCAGACTTCATGGCTATTATGTAGCCATCCGTCTGTCTATCTTCATTAACTTCGTTAGTTTTCAAAGGTATAAATTCCTAAAGAAATATTTCTTCAATCCACTCCAAAAAGAAAAACTAAGAAAAAGTCCAATTTTCCAAATTATTAAAAGCCAATTCTTCTAAACCAAATTAATTAATGCAAAGTCTGTCTTGGGTCTTTATTTCTGTTTTTTTTTTCCTTTTTAATTTTCAAGCCCCACGGATCTGTAGCCGCTATTTAAGACTGGGGTCTTATTTAAAAAAAAAATCCAAATAATCATGTTGTTTTGCCTGGGTTGGTGTCACTCACCCGGCTTCGAAAATCTTGCTCTTTCTTCTTCCTCCTGCACGATCTTGTATCCCGGTCTGCCGCGGCTTTGTGGCAGCCGCCATGGCTGCCTACCCCCGCTTCCGACTTTGAGGATTCCGTCTGGCCTCCGAGGAACTTGCCTGTTCCTCTTGGCCCATCAAGGCGCTCCTCTTCACCCCCCATCCCTACAAGATGGGGGTCGGTCCGAAGACCGGTCGGACAGCGGTTTGTCAGTCGGGGTTTTCGCGGGCTCGTTAGAGCCCACTATTTCCCCGACTGTGGCGCCTCGGCTCTGGACCGAAATTCTCAATCCTGTCTCCAGGCGCAGAAGTGCATTTGAGACACAACGTGGCATCTGGAGAATTGATCTGGTGAATTTGGATTGAACTACTTCTAATGATGTAAAACATGAAGCTGACGGTCCAAGCAACGTCCCATAAAGGAGCTGTGCTAGCGACTTGGGCACAAAAAGCTTAAGAGCAGCAGGGACATAGTAGCCTCCCTTTGTGCGGAAACAATGAAGAATGGTGCTCGCTGATCTTTGGCCCAGGGCAGCTGCATGTTTCTTGAACCCTTGGCCTGAATGGCCAACCCCAGGGATTTGAAGGTGCTTCCCTGCTCTATTTTGTGGCCATTTAGATGCCATGAATAAAGTTTTGGCCTTTTTGATCTTTGTTTTCTCATCATTTATGCCCAATTGATTGTAATTACAGTACTGGAGAAGGGCTCACAAGACTCTTTTAAGGCCTACTGGTGTCCTGGAGAGGATCACAGGGGCATCTGCATAGAGCAGGAGGGCAATGCTTCGGTCACCTATTTTTGGGGGGATGTGATTTGGTTTGTTTAGCCATTTTACCATGCCAGTTAAGTAAAAGTTGAAAAGCAGGGAGGCCAAAATGCCCCCGTTTAACCCCCTTTTGAGTTTTAACTGACTTTGAGAGGGACCCCTGCATATCACACCTCACCTTGAGGGATGTTTTAGTATGTAGGGCAGGTAAGAGATGAAGAAGCCTGTGGTCAATTGAGGCAGCTTCCAGCTTCTCCCATAGCTTAGTCCTGGGAACCGTATCAAAGGCTGCCTTGAGATCTATAAAGCAGGCGTAGAATGATGCAGGTCTATTTGATATGTATTTTTCAATCAGTTGATGAAGAACTAAGCACTGATCGGTAGTGCCTCTCCCCTCTCTAAACCCAGCTGGCTCTTCAGTGATCAAATTCTCCAGAGCCAGCCACTCTCCATCTGGAGGTGCTTTCCATCAGGATGACCAGGGAGAAGATTAGCTTGACAACTTTCTTCTTGATCAACCCATGCTTTCTGGGAATCAACCTCTTGTTTTCCAAGAGTTTATGAATCATCTTTTCCCCGCTCTGTTCATTCTATTTGTCATCTGCTCTAGAATGTTCCCTATAATTGATCAATTGTATCAATCATATTTTCTCTATGCTTTGTCAGTATATGATGGACAAATTTTTTCTCAAAGTTTTTCATTCACTTTTAAAAATAATGATAATATTTGTATCCTAATTAAGCATATTTGCAAATCAGACAATTGTAGAAGAAAGATTCAATGTGGGATAAGAAACAAAGTTTTCTACTTTTCAAATTCCTGGATGTTCCCAATCTAGTTTCATCCCTTTCTGAAGAAGAATGAATTTTTCAATATTTCTGAGAGGAAGCTGTACTTGGACCAAAATGGAGAGATAACAGCAGATCTGGCCATTCACGGTTTCTTGGTTTTCCCCAAGGGGGATGTCAGGAGAGAGATTCTGGCGTATTTTGAAAGACAGAGATTTACTATCAACCAAGATGTTCTTTCACAGATAAAGTTACTCAATAAGGTGTGAGAAATTTTGATGTCTTTTCTCTGTTTTCCAAAGTCTGAGGTCCCATTTCAAGTGGGCAAAGCAGGGGTGAAATGCTACCGGTTCACTCTGGTTTGGGCAAACTGGTAGTAAAAAATACTTCTAATAGGTAAAAAAAAGTTCCAACGATCACGCAGCATAGCTGTGATCATCGGAACCTTTTTATTTTTTTTACTTTTTAAAGCATTTTTTTACTACCTATTTGCCCAAACTGGTAGTAAAAAAAAATGCTTTAAAAAAGTTTTTAAAAAAAAGTTGGCCAAGCTCACGAAGTCACATGACCCCACCAAGCCACGCCCACCAAGCCACGCCCACAGAACCTGTAACAACAATTTTTACATTTCACCACTGGAGCAAAGCCTGGAGTCTCCAGGGTGGTTGGCCTCCCATGCCAGGTGGTGTCATCTCATGGAAGCTCTTCAAGAGACGGGACCTAAGTGGAGTGGCTTTGCCATTTCTTATGGAAACCTTTCAAGAAACCTTACTGGTCAGAGGTTTCTGTCTTCAACACAGTTTTACTCTACATTAAAAAAATCTAATGGAATAAAAGCTTCCTAAAATGTTTACAGTAAACTTTATTCTCAGTTTTAATAAGAATATATCATCATACATAAATCTTTTTTTACTTCCATCCCTCTAGACTACATTAAATAGAAAAGTCCTTTATTACAGTGTTAAATGCCAGAAGCAAAAGGGAGGAATTAAATGAAGAATCTGCCAGTTGTTTTACCTCCTGCATCTGTTTAGAAATAATCAGAGGTTTTAAATACCCCAATGAAGACCAGCGGCTACTTATCTCCATCCATTTCTCCCTCCATTTGAGTCCTAACATATTTTCTTTGTCATTCCTTGTTTTTCTGCTCAGTCTCTGCCTCAGTCCAAATGTGTTCAAAGTTGCCATCCTGGATTTGTCAAGAGGGCTCGAGAAGGAGAGCCAGTTTGCTGCTATGACTGCGTTCCTTGTCCGGAGGGGACCTTCTCCACTCAAGAAGGTGGGTCACACTGAGGAAAATGGGAGGCTTTGTGGAACTGGATCCAAATTAAAAAACAGATTGAAGCTCACATGGGTTTTTTATTTTTAACCTGCACAATTTCTTATCTAAATGGAAGTAAATCAAAAAGACTTGGAAGGAGGGGCTGGGAAGAGATTGGAGGAGGGGGTGGCAGACTGGGCAAGCTTTACTAACAGCAGAGGAAATATCTCTTCTGCTTTTTAGTTTGGATATGTGCTGCTAAGTTTATCTTTCTAGGAACATCTTTGAAACTTGATGAATTGTTATATGTCCACCTTCTGAAAGGCCTTCAGAAGTTGTGGGAGCTTCATCACTGGAGGCTTTCAAGAAGACTACCATTTGTTAGAAATGGTGTAGGGTCTCTGCTTAGGCAGGGAGGAGTGGACTAGATGACCTATAAAGTCCCCTCCAACTCTGTTGATCTGTAATCTGTATATTGGATCCACCCCTTGAGGATCACTGAGAAGGTGTCACTGGTCCATAATGTGCTGCTGTGGATAGTTATGGGGGGAACTCATTACATAAATAGTCTGCTAGTCATGTAGATCGGGGTGGCAAACTCAATTTCATTGAGGGCCTCATCAGGATTAAGTTTGTCCTTGGGGGCCCGAGGTGGGCATGGCTGGGGGGCTAACTCGATATTACTCATGTCGAGGGTGCCTGTGATGGCCTGAGTGCTCTGCCAGTGAAGACAGAGCTTGGGAGGGCTGCATGGCCTTGAGTTTGACATCCCTAATGTAGATCAATCAATCAATCAATCAATCAATCAATCAGAATTGAGCTAGAAGGGACCTTGAAGGTCTCTTAGTCCTACCCCCTGCTCAAGCAGGAGACCCTATACCATTTCAGACAAGTGACTATTCAGTCTCTTCTTAAAAACCTCCAATATTGAAGCACCTACAACTTCTGGAGGCCAGCTATTCCACTGGCTAATTGTTCTCACTGTTAGGAAGTTTCTCCTGAATTCCAGGTCACTTCCAGATGTTACAAGATACAATTCCACTTTTTCCATCAGATGCGTCCCAAAGAAGGATTCCCGTACCCAGCAATTGTCCAACTGCTCCATTTCAGATGGACCTTGATTGGCCTCTTTGCTTCAGACACAGAAGAGGGAGAGAATTTCATGAGGACTTTCCTTCATGTACTTGACAGGAATGGAATTTGTCTTGATATATCATAACAATTTTCACCATCTGAACATACAGCCCCCCTCAGGGATGCCATCCCTAAATGGAGACAAGACAATGTCTTTGTTCTTCTCATAGAACATGTTTCCCCTTGGATCAGAATTCTTCCTTTCCATTTAACACTTAGGTGTTTGCCAAGACCCATTGAAGGGAGAGTCCGGATCCTCACAAATTTTAAAGACTATACAATAAACAAGCACAGTCTTTTCAAATCCATCCATAGTATTTGGAAGTTTGGTTATCTGTCAAAAAAAAGGCCAAAAGATGATGCCTTTGAACCCCATTTCTTTGTGGAACCCTTGTCTCCATTCATTTCTACCTCCATTTTCCATGGATGGAGAGTCTTAACATCTTTTCTTTGGTATTCCCTTTTTTCTGTTTAGTCCCTGCCTGAGTCTAAATGGAGGAAAATTGTCATCATGCCAATTTGCTGCTAGGACTGTGTTCCTTGTCCGGAGGGGATCATCTCTGCTCTGGAGGGGTTGCGAGGAGATGGGAGGAGGAGGCGGCAGACTGGGCAAGCTTTACTAACAGCAGAGGAAATATCTCTCCTGCTTTTTAGTTTGGATATGTGCTGCTAAGTTTACCTTTCTAGGAACATCTGAATTCTTTGAAACTTGGTAAATAGTTTTAGGTCTACCTTCTGAAAGACCTTGCAATCCACTGAATATTGGATCCTCCCCTTGAGGATCACTGAGAAGGTGTCACTGGTCTATAATGTGGTGCTATGGATAGTTATGGGGGAACTCATTACACAAATAGTCTGCCAGTCATGTAGATCAATCAATCAATCAATCAATCAATCAATCATCAAAACAGAGTTGGAAAGGAGCTTGGAGGTCTTTTGGTCCTACCCCCTGATCAAGCAGGAGACCTTATGCCATTTCAAAGGAGTGACTGTTTAATGAAATTGTTAAGAAATACTTCTTGGAAAATGCCTCTGGTATCAGCTGTTATCCAAAGAAGGTATTTTCTGTAAGATAAAAGGACAGAATATTAAAGAAATATTGCTTTTTTTGCTTTCTCAGATACCGAAAAATGCACCAAGTGCCGAGGTGATAAATACCCAAATAAGGACCGAGTTCAGTGTATCCCCAAAGTCATAACCTTCCTGTCTTATGAAGAACTTCTGGGCATCATCCTGGTTTCTTTTGCCCTACTCTTGTTCTTAATCACAGACCTTGTTTTAATCATCTTTATTAAATACCGAGAAACTCCCCTTGTCAAAGCCAACAACCGGGACCTCTCCTACATCCTCCTCATCTCCCTCCTACTTTGCTTCTTGTCTCCTTCTCTCTTCATTGGTCAACCAAGGAAAGCCACCTGCCTTCTCCGACAGACAGTTTTCAGCATCATCTTCTCAGTTGCTGTTTCTTCTCTCTTGGCCAAAACCATCACGGTGGTGCTGGCCTTCCTGGCCACAAAACCAGGAAACCGAGTGAAGAGATGGTTGGGGAAGAGCTTGGCCAACTCCATCATCCTTTCTTCTTCTGTTGCCCAAATTCTCATCTGTTCCATCTGGCTGGGAGTTTCTCCCCCATTCCCTGACTCTGACCTCCACTCCCAGCCTGGAGAGATCATCCTGCAATGCAACGAAGGGGCCGTTGTCATGTTCTACGTCACCCTCAGCTACATGGGCTTCCTGGCTGCCATCTGCTTCACGGTGGCTTTCCTGGCCAGGAATCTGCCTGGGGCCTTCAACGAAGCCAAGCTGATCACCTTCAGCATGCTGGTCTTCTGCAGTGTCTGGGTGACTTTTGTGCCTACCTACCTGAGCACCAAAGGGAAATACATGGTGGCTGTGCAGGTCTTCTCCATCCTGGCCTCCAGTGCTGGTCTGCTGGGCTGCATCTTCATCCCCAAGTGCTACATTATCCTTCTGAGGCCAGACCTCAACACAAAGGAGCAGCTCACAGCCAGAACAAATGTAAAAACATGAGATATAACACAAATGTGATATTGAAAGAATTGTTAAAAGTTTCTTTTATTTGAAAGGAGATATTATTTCCATTTAGATAGTAAGCAGGAGTCAAAGAAAATCATACGTATATGTTTCAAATTTGGAAATTATTGTATTCTTCACAGCTTACAGCCAGAAGAAATGTGTAAATGTGTGACTGAGGAATTTCAACTTTTAACATGTTCCACAGTCCAAACATAGAAAATGGTCCAAGCTGCTCTGCATGCATGAGTGGGCCAATTATTTTTATTCAAATAAGTAAAGGGTGTGTGGAAGATTGTGAGGAGACAAATTTCTTGGAGAAATTGGAGTATATTAACAAGACAGAAATAGAGAAGGAATGTATGGAGCAACGTTGATGCCCTCATTTCTCAGTACATTTTACCCAAACTGCTGTGGCAACGTAACTGAGACATTTCATTTTGCTTACACAATAACTCTTTCTTGAGGGTAGCAACAATACAAGGCTGGGGAGGTAACTTGAGTCTTGCTAATTTTGAATATTCATGCTCACATCATCTATTAAATGAAATATGCATATGTATGATTGTCTTTTTCTCCTCCTTTCCTGGAATGTATAAATATGAGTGCATCCTTTTGTCTGTAAGATTTCCTCTCACTATTTTCTGGGGAGAAATTCCTCCAATGGACACTGAATAAATAACAGTTGTAGTGAGCCTGGATTATTGAGTTTTTTAGGTCCTGTGTTTGATTCCAGAGAAACTGGTGTCAGGAGTGGGAGTCACAATCTTCCATCTGCCACCAGGGACAAGAGATGGGGCAGCTCTATAGGGAGAGTGTTGTGAGATTGATCCCATAACCCTTCCCACTGCCACATAAAGGCACCATTGAGAAGTGTGTGAGAGACCACAGTCTGTGTCTAAGTGTCTCTTGTGGCTGGAAAGGTTTGTGGGGTGTTTGTGGTCTCTTCCAACCCAATTCTCAGCCGCCCTGGCCCTGCTGTGAGCTCAGCCGAGTGATGTCTGGAGGTATCCAGGAACTGAGGGGGAATTTGGCTTTGCAGAGTGAGTGGGACCCTCTGTGTGGAAGAATGGAGACTGACCCTGAGGCTCTGTGCAAACTCCCTTTTTTCTGTTGTCTGAATGGAGGAATTCAGCTGATCCTAGGCAGGGAGGGAAGTGGATGATGGGGCTCCAGGAGACTCTGATTGGGGAAGGAATCTTTCCCAAAGAAACAGAGAAACCTGCTGTGTCCCAGGGCTGGGAGGAGGTCCAGGGCCCTCACTTGTGTTTCCATAGGCCTCAAAAAAAAGGGAGGCTGTGAAATTGGAAGGGATCATACAAAAAAACCTTTCCACCCAGGTGGGAAGAGAAACCAGATGTGAATCCAAGGACCCCAATAATCAGCACAGGGAAGGAAAAGGGGAGGCTGGACAGGAACAGCCTCCAATTCCAGACATGGACCGAGATCAGACAGATCATGATCTGAAGGGGAAACGTCAGAATCTCTGGGAGAAAAACAAGTGGGAGATTTCTCCACTCTGGGGGTCTCTCAGTGGGACCCACAGGGGCTCATGATGGTTTTGGGGACACCGGTGGGGAGCTCCGTGTCTGGCTGAATGTCTGAGGCAGTGGACAGAGTCAGACTCAGTGGTTATCCTGTGCCCAGGGAAATGCTCAAAGACAGTGGGTGGAGGGGGGGGTCTCGGGGGGGGGGCTTCTTTCGGCTTGAGATTGGTGGGGTCAGTCTGGGTGCAAATGGAGATGTTAAAAATCCCCTCTGCCCTCCAATCCTCCCCTTGATCTGCTTCTGGAGAGATGGGGGTGGCCAGTCTTTGGGCCTCCTGGAGGGATCCAGAGGAGAGTGGGGGAGGGGGCAGTGAGAGGCCTTCTGGCCGTAAAAGGAGGACGGGCGAAGACCCCTTTGGAGAAGGAGCCGCATTCAGCTGTGAAGGAGCAGATGAGGGGTTCCAGAGGGAGTGGAGGAGCATGGGGGGGGGAGGGGATTTTTTCTATTTTTCACATTTCTTAAGAGCCCACATCCCTCCCTGCTGTGTGAGAAAATCAGCTCGAGTGCAGACAACAAAATCACAAACACACACACACACACACACAAAGAATTAGAACAACAGAAAGTGGCTGACACCACCACCCAAGCAGCTGGACAAACTCTTACACTAAACGTATGCACACACACACACACACACACACACACACACACACACACTGGGAGGTATTTTTGAATAATTATGAAAAATTAGCCATGTTTTCCACCCACCGAGCACTGAAATAGCTCCTCCTCTTGGCTGTTTGGCTGCTTTTCCTCAGGCCTTTGAGGCCCCAATGGAGCTGGATACGACTCTCCTTCCAGGTCACGTCCAGTTCCTTGCAAGGACATCAGATCTGGCCCCGAATAATTCTCATCAACTCCCTGATAAAAATAAAGAAAATCCCATTAAAATACAAGAATGAGAGATCCGTCTATGTCGATTGTGTATTCATGGCATTGGGTTCCTGCACGGGGGAGAAGGTTGGACTAGATGGCCATGAAGGTCTCCTCTCACAGCTTCCATTCTGGGATTCTCTGAATGTCTGCAATACTTATGACCATTCATTTAGCAATGGTTGAAAGTTACGACAAAGCTGAGAATCACAACTTAGAAGCAGATGGTTACAGTGTCCCTGCAGTCACGTGATCACAATCCAGGCGTTTGGCAACTGGCTCACATTGACGATAGTTGCAGGGTCCCAGGGTTACGTGGTGGCCATTTGCCATCTTCTCATGGCTTCCAACAGGCAAAGTCAACGGGGAAGCCAATGGGGAAGGTTGCAAGCCACGGTCAGAGGAGGTCTCACTTTATGACGAGTTTCTCTGTCCCAAGTGTGGTTGAAAGTCAAGGACTTCCTGCACTATGTCCTTCTAAAAGGAGAAATCAGGTTGTGGGACTCCCCAGAATATCATTAATTCTTTGAGAGGCAGTGAGACCCCCAGGTTAAATCCCCCCTCAAACCTGCCCCCCTGGGAATGGCTGCCTGGTTCCCCAGAGAAGCCGGAGGGAGATTTTGGTCCAGGTGAAGCAGGAGGAAGTTTCAAGGATTCCCTGTTCCTGCCTGAACCGGATCTGAATGAGCGCATGATTTGCATAATGACCTCCATGAAAACGGTCATAAATTGGGTCTGCTTCGACTCCATGACTGCAACGACTGAGGGCAGAAATTCCAGTCCCCTCTATGGTCTTAAATCAAGGACTGCCTGTGGATAGAATTGGGGGAGGAGGGAGGATTGGCCTGAATTTTGAACCAGGCAATAAGGGGGCCCAGGGCTTTTGGGCCCTTCGGTTGCCCAGTGCAGGTCATCTGGGGAAGGTCTTCTCCACCTGGGCCTCCAGGGCAGGGCTGTTGGGCTGAACCTTCCTTCCCAAATGTTGCAGGATTTTACCAAGTAAGACTGGACCTGAACTCAATGGGAAACCTAATAGTAAAAGTGGAATAGAAAACCTAAAGCCTCTGGATTTTTCTTCAGGAATGTAATTCCATGTAATCCATTGAATGGGTTTCAAGGAATCTAAAATGTCCTTGATATTCCATAGTTTGGGGTGATATATTCAAAGCTCTCTGCAGAGGGAAGATTTTATGAGTCTATTTTGAATCAGAATAGAGCTGGAAGGGACCTTGGAGGTCTTCTAGTCAACCCCTTGCTGCGTTGGCTGTGATGGGGGCTCGGAGGGGACAGGAGACCCACATTCTGGACAAGGAAGATGGAGGGTTGGAGAGAGGAGGGAAGGGGTCCATGTGTGCCAAAGCGGAGGCTCCTCCCCTCAATGGAGGCCTCAGACACAACCGCACATCCCCCCCCACCCCATTTTCTGGGCTGCTCCCTCCTCAGCCCCCAGGAAGGTCAAGAACGACCCTCTCAGGATTTCAGGAGTTGGTACATTCCAATGATTCTCTGCCTACCCAGAATCCCCCTGTCCAAGTGGATCAGCCCTAAGAAGAAGCAAAAACTCTAAGCTAATATAAAATAAAGCCTGTTGCCATGACTACGTTTCCAGGCATCCATCTTGAGGTTATTGAAGAATAGAATAGAATAGAATAGAATAGAATAGAATAGAATAGAATAGAATAGAATAGAATAGAATAGAATAGAATAGAATAGAAAATCCGGAATGGAATAGAATAGAATGTAGGATAGGATAGGATAGGATAGAATAGAATAGAATAGAATAGAATAGAATAGAATAGAATAGAATAGAATAGAATAGAATTAAAAATAGATAAAAATTAGCTAAGTGAAATAAGAAAGAAAGAAAGAAAGGAAGGAAGGAAGGAAGGAAGGAAGGAAGGAAGAAAGAAAGAAAAAGAGACAAAGGAAGAAAGGAAGAAAGAGAAAGAGAGAAAAGAAGGAAGGGAGAGAGAGAAGAAAGAAAGAAAGAAAGAAAGAAAGAAAGAAAGAAAGAAAGAAAGAAAGAAAGAGGAAGAGAGAGAAAGAAGGAAGAAAGAAAGAGAAAGAAAGAAAGAAAATAAAAGAGACAAGGAAAGAGAAAGAAAAAGAAAGAAAGAGAAAGAACAAAAAAGAATGAGGAAGGGAGAGAGAAAGAAAGAGAATGAAAGAAAGAGAAAGAAAGAAAGAAAGAAAGAGAAAGAGACAAAGAAAGAATGTGAAAGAAAGAGGAAGGAAGGGAGAGAGAGAAGAGGAAGGAAGAACCACAAACCCTGGCACTAGAAGTGGCTTCAGAAGACGCATTGAAACAGGACAGCAATCTAGGGCTGGAAGGGACCTTAGAGGCCATCTAGTCCAACCCCCTGCTGCAGCAGTAAACCTTATATCGTCTGGATTATTTGGGGGCCTCTAACAGAGAGGAAAAGTGCCAGAAAGGAGGAGGAGTTTACTAGGACAAGGTTGCCATGCAGAGGAAGGCAGAGATAGTCCTTGATTTACGACCACAATTGAGCCCAAAATTTTGGTTGCTAAGCAAGAGCGTTGTTAAGTGAGTTTCACCCCATTTTACTCCCTCCATGACATCACCTGGCTCTAACCGTCAGGCTAGGGAAGAAGATCTGAAGGCGTCTGGAATGTTCTAATGTTCAGAAGTTACAGTTAAATGGGTGGCAGAAAGTTCTGAGAATCCAAAGGACGAAGCGGAAAAGCTCTTGGAAAAGGCAAAAGTTCTTCTGCAGGAGAAAACCCCGGAACGAAAGAGAAACGCATTTCCTCCACTTCCCCGAAAGCACAGAGTGAGGCCACAGAGAAGTTTGGGACTTTCCAGACGACGGTTCCTCTTGAATCCTCCCAAGAATCCAGGTCTCTGGAGGATTCGGGAACAGATCCAAGGTGTATGGAGGCCAAGACAGAGCTTCCAGCTGAAAATCATGGGCCTGGACACCACGGAAGATGGAGATCCACTGGATCTTTTTCACAAGAAGATCCCACCCCTAAGCACAGCCTTCCACAACCAAAGGAAACGGGATCTGTGAGGTCTCCTCCTCATTGATCCAGTCAGGAAATGAGGGATTCTGCGGTCCTTTTCCAAGCCCCCCGGAAACCCTTCGCCTTCCCATCGTCTCTTCAGAGATGGCTCTTTAGCCAGACCAGCCAAGGCAGCCCAGGGCCAGAAGCCCCCAGGGGAGAGGGGGCAAGAGAGGGGTGGGGCGGGGGGTCTTTCTTGGACCCTCAAGAGGGAAAAAGAGGGAAAAGAGGATGGAAAGAGGAGCTCCTCTTCCCCTCTCCCCTCCACCACGCACGTCGGACTCTTCCGCTAAGCATTGCGTGAACCAGGAGTTGCCTGGGACCTTAAGGAGGGTTTCCTGAGACAGGCACCTGCTCTTCATAAGAGGTTTTGGGGCCACTTTTGGGGGATGGAGGGAAATGGAGAGGAGCACTTTTCCTCAAGAACTTCAGGGTGGCAGAGTGGACTTTGGGGAGCCTCGTCCTTTCAAAACCAGCCTGTGGGGGGTGGGGGGTTGAGGAGAAGAAGACCTGGGTTGGGGGGCCTTTGGCTGCCATCCACCCTTGGCTCCTTCTTCTCATGGAGCCCCGAAGCAGCTGAGCAGCAGGCCAAGCATCGCCCAGGAGCTCCGCTGCGGAATCCGGCAAGCGCTGCCAAGCCCCGGCCCAGCCCACTCGCCCCAGGCCCTTTGGGAAGCCTCAGTCTTGGCCCCGCAGGTCCGTGCAGGGAGTTCCGCCGGCCCTCCCTCGTTCCCTGTGGAGCAGTCTTCCCTTGCGGGATTGGAAGGAGACAGGGGCTGCAGTGGAGGGCGAGACCCTCCTGGCCCCAGCAGGAGCTTTCTGCCAAAGCCTCCATCCAGCTTCCCCTCTGCCCCCACCAAATGGACATCTCCTCCCCCCCTTCCTCCCCTTCCTCCTCCTTCCCTCCTCCTGTTCCTTCCCCATCACCCTACCACCGTCCTCCCACCCCTCCTCCCACTTTCCCTCCCCCTCCTCCCACCCCCCTCTACCCTCTCCTCCTTCCCTCCCAACTCCCGCTTTCCCTCCTTCTCCTCCCTCTCCTCCTCCCTTTCCCCTCCCCCTCCTCTCACTTGTCCTCCCCTCCCCTTCTCCTCCCTTTCCTCTCCTCTTCCTCCCTTTTCTCTTTCCTCATACCCCTCCTCCTCCACCCTCCCCTCTTCCCTTTCCCTCCCCTCAACTTCCTTCCCCTTCTCCCATCCCTTCCCCCTCTTCCTCACCCTCCTGCCTCTTCCCCCTCCTTCTCTCCTTTCTACTCTCAGTCCTCCTCCCCTCCCACTCTTCCTTCCCCTCCACCCCCCTCCTCCTTCTCCCTCCTTTCCCTCCTCCTCTCCTTCCCCCTTCTCTTCCTTCCCATCCTCCCCCTTCCTCAATCTGACTCCTCCTTATCTGCCTCCCTCCTTTCCCTTCTCTTCCCCTTCTCCTCACCCCTCCTCTTCCTTCTCTTTCCATCTCCCTCCTCCTTCTTTCTCTCTTCCCTTCCCTATTTCTCCCCTTCCTCATCCCCTCCTTCTCTTCCTTTAAATACCCTAACCCTAATCTTCTGTCTCCCCCTCCTCCCTCTCCTCTCCTTTTCATTCGTCTTCCTCTTCACCTCCCCTCTTCCTCCCTCTTCTCTTGCCTCACTTCCTCCCCCTTCCCCTTTTCCTCTCCTCCTGTCTTTCTTCCCCCTCCTCCTCTCCTTTCTCCTCTCAGTGTTTTTCCACTCCCCCTCTCCTTCTACTCCCAATCCTCCACTTCCCCTACCTCTAACCTTTTTCATCTCCCCTCCCCTTTCTCTCCCTTTTCACCCCTACCTCCTCCTCCTCTCCTGCCCTTTTTCTTCCTTCTCCTCCCCTCCCCTCTTCTTCCTCCTTCCCACTCCTCTGTCCCTCCTGCCCCTCTCCATCCCCCCTTCTCCCCATCCCCTATCCCCTATCCCTCTTCCCTTTCCTCCCTCTCCCCTCCCCCTCCCTCATCCTCTCCTTTCCCCTCCCCATCCTCCCTCCCTTCCCTTCCCCTCCTCCTCCCCCTCCCTCCCTCCTGCCCCTCCCCATCCCCCTTCTCCCCATCTCCTATCCCCTATTCCCTTTCCTCCCTCTCCCCTCCCCCCTCATCCTCTCCTTTCCCTTTCCCGTCCTCCCCCTTCCTCCCCTTCTTCCTCCTTCCCTCCTCCTGTTCCTTCCCCCTTTCCCCTCCCCTCCCCTCCCTCTCTTTCTCCTCCCCTTCTCCTTCCCCTCTTCCTCCTCCCCCCTCCCCCTCCCTCCCTTCCTCCTCCCCATCCCCATCTCCTCCCCCTCCTCCCCCTTCCTTTCCTCCCCCTTCCTTTCCTCCCCCTCCCTGTCCTTCTCCTCCCCCTCTGTCCTTCTCCTCCCCCTCCGTCCTTCTCCTCCTCCCGTATCCTTCTCCTCCTCCTTTTTCTCCTCCTCCCCTCCTCATCAGCAAAGGGGACCCATTCTCTGTCTCCACCACATCCAGGCAACACTGAAAAGCCTCTGAGAACCAGGCAAAAAGTGCACCCCATTTTTTCCATGACTTTTTGGAGGTTCTGTACAGGATCATGGATCCAACTTCCAGAGGGTTTGTAGGCCCTAAAGACCCTCCCTCATTCTTCTGCTGCTGGATAACTTGTAAGAAGGTGCAAAGAGTGTCAGCGTTCCAAATTAGGCTCTCTTCCAGCGCTGACATAACAAGATGAACTTTTGCTAGTTTTGTATGTACAGATAGTGTTTCCTGGGAGACGAGGGTGGGGGCTACATTCCTGTGAAAAGAACGTGCCGGGAGGTAGAGATGAATTTGCATGATGGCCAATGGGACATTGGGGTTGGAGAGCGGAAGAGGAGGGGGTTGGAAGGAGAGGCCAGTTTGGCTGCAAAAATGAAATCAGGATTGTCGGCGTTTTATGTTCTTAAATAAAAATGTTTCATTAGAGAGATTGCGCTTGAAAATGAAACTCATTTAAGATAGCACCGAAACCTGACAGACAGCCAAACTCTCCTCCAAATCCAGGCTGGCTGAGTTTAAATCATCCCCTTCCCTCCCAGACATCTGGTCGGACGGACTATGGCTGAAGCCAAGCTCTCGGAGGAAAGCCTGCTTCAAGAAACGGGAGGAGCAGAAGCGGTCGTGATTCCAGCCAACTTGGAAAATGCAAAGGTAAAAGATAAAGAAAAACCCCTAAGTGAATTGGGAAGGGCGAGCTGGGGATGGGAATGGCAGCGAAGCCCAGACAAGGCAGCACCTCCCCACCCCAGGATGAGAGACGAGGCAGAGGACTACCAACACCAAGGCTGGCCCTCCAGAGCTCAGCACAGAGAGGAGAGGGCAGAGAGGGAGGAACCACCCCAGTTCAGAGGGAAATTCGATGGTGACCCAGACAACCTCGCCCAATTCCTCGATTCAGCTGAGATATACATAGAGCGGTTCGGACACCTCTACCCTTTCCCCAGAGCCCTAGTGAATGCTATCTCGGAAGGGCTGGAGGGAGAAGCAAAGAGGTGGTCAGCATCACTCTACAAATACAGGGCCCCCCAGCTACAAAATGCGGATGGGTTCTTGCAACTATTGAGAGCCCGTTATGAGGAGGAGGAGGAGGACCCCTATGTGGAAGACGAGCTCAGAAACCTAATGCAGAGGGGGAAGCCTATCAGAGAGCATATCCATGAATTCAGGAGAGTCATTGGGACACTGCCTCCCCTACCAGAGCGATTGCTGGTGTATTTTTTTAGAACAAGCCTAGATAAAAGAATTTCCCAAGTGACTGCCTATCGTGACATCCCAAACCGACTCGCTGAATGGTTCCGGGTAGCGATAAAAGTCGACAGAGGGCTGCGGGCGAGTGACACGTCAAAACCACCAGAGGAAAAGGAGAGAGGCCGACCAGACCACTCAACAGACGAGAAACCCCAACATCACAGCCCTCCTACAGACCAACTGCCCCACGGAGCCCACTGAAATGCTACAGATGTGGAGGAAGCGGCCACATAGCAGCAAGATGTGGAACGCCTAGACCGGGACCAGCTCCACCGCCCAAAGCACGACCGGAATGAGGGCCCAAGCGCGTCACCCACGTACCGCGGGAAGCTCCCCAAATCCCTGAGTTTTTCGCTTATCTGACCGAAACCAGAGGAATCCCAGTGGAGGGAGATCAGTCCCCCGAACCCTATGACACGGAAGACGAAGGCGAGGATGACCCGATGGTGAGTGGACCCGTCCATCCTTTTCTTTTCCCCATACGCCTAACAGCCCCCAAAACAGGGGCCCAAGAGACTTTCCAAGCCCTAATAGACTCGGGTAGCACACGGTGCCTAATCAACCTACCCACAGTTCTAAAATTGGGAATCCGAGCTAAACAGCTCAAACAACCAATTCGCTTCGAGCAAGTTGATGGGTCCCTAGGGGAGGAACGTACGCCACACACTTGACTGAACCCGTGAGACTAGAACTCGCAGATCACTGGGAGACGATCCGCTTCATAATAGCCCCCAAGATGACAGAACTAGTCATATTGGGACTCTCATGGCTCGACAAATGGGGCCCAATCATTTGGTGGCAAGAGGGAACCCGCAGGCTGAGAATTGCAAAGGGGCCCCAACCCCTGCCGCCCCACCCAGAAGAATTCCCTCCCACGCTGAAACCCCAAAGCAGCCCTCCACTACAGAAGAAAACACCACCAACACAAGGGTCCCTCCCAGAAGGTGCAGCAAAGCAATTGGCAGCCGCACCCACCACCGCTTGTAACGCAAACCAGATCCCAAGGGAGTACCAAGACCTTGCGGGGGTATTCAGCGAGGCCGAGTGTGACATTCTGCCCCCCCCACCGCGAGACCGATTGTGCCATCGAGATTATCCCAGGAGAGAAACTACCCAAACCTAAAATGTATGCCATGATGCCCCGAGAAATGCAGGAAATGCGGGACTACATAGACAAAAACTTACAAAGGGGATTTATTGAGCCAGTGAAACCAAGGGTAGCGGCGCCGGTCATGTTTAAAGAGAAAAAGGACGGCTCCATGAGACTGGTAGTCGACTTTCGAAGTATCAATGCTGTTTGCGTACACAACCTGTACCCCCTCCCCCTCATGAAAGACATGTTAGCCCACCTAGCTAAAGGGAAGGTTTTCACCAAACTAGACCTTCGAGAAGCTTATTACCGAGTACGCATAAAGGCAGGAGACGAATGGAAAACAGCATTCAACTGCCCCCTGGGTAGTTTCCAGTTTAAAGTAATGCCTTTTGGATTGCAAGGAGCCCCGGCAGTATTCATGCAGTTAATAAACGAAGTCTTACATGAACACCTTTACAAAGGGGTCCTCATCTACCTGGATGATATTCTTATCTACACAGAGACCATAGACGAACACATACCCCTCGTCCGCCAAGTACTGAAAAAACTGCTACGGGCAAACCTATATGTCAAACTGCCAAAATGCGATTTCCACCAATCACGGCTAGACTACCTGGGCTACCGAGTATCAAATGAGGGGATAGAGATGGACCCAGCCAAGGTCCAATCAGTTCTACAATGGCAGCCCCCTCGCACCCACAGACAACTGCAAAGTTTTCTAGGCTTTGCGAATTTCTACAGACAATTCATCCCCTCGTTCGCGAAGATTGCCAAACCTTTGACGGACCTCCTAAAGACAGGAAGCCCAGCGATGAAACCTCGCCCGGGACAACCCCTACAGTGGGACCTGACCTGCCAACAGGCATTTGAGATGCTAAAAGGACTGTTCGCGAAAGAACCTGTCTTAAAACACCCGGATCCGGAACAGCCTTTTGTCATCCAAGCAGACGCAAGTGATGTGGCAGTAGGAGCCGTGTTACTCCAAAAGAACAACCAAGGTGATCTACAACCCTGCGCCTACACCTCCTGCAAACTCACCGATACGGAGAGGCGATGGGCGGCGTGGGAGAAGGAAGCGTTTGCAGTAAGGTGGGCCTTGTTGACCTGGCGGCACCTTCTAGAGGGAGGCCAGAAACCATTTGAAGTCTGGACTGATCATAAAAACCTAGAGGTTCTAAAAACCCCACGAAAACTGTCGCCCAGGCAAGTGCGGTGGGCACAATACTTCAATCGTTTCAATTTCGAGCTTAAGCACATCCCAGGAGGGAGAAATTTCCTGGCTGATGCCCTCTCCCGGATGCCCCAATACAACAGTGAGCGGGAGCAGGTAGTGAATGCCATCATCCCCTCCACCCAAGCTGCGGCCCAAGTGATCACCAGACGGCAACGACGTGACCAGCAAGGCCAACTTGCAAGTGACTTAACTGCAAAATTAAAAAATGAAATGCTGACCGACCCCTGGTATCGGGACAATCAACATCTCTTGACAAAAAGAGATGAACTAGCATGGAGGGGGACAAAACTCTATGTCCCACAGAGTTTACGCATCCTGATTCTCAAGAGGAGCCACGACGTTAAACCAGCAGGACACTTCGGGTTCCTAAAGACTCTGCACCTAGTACGAAGGCAGTTCTGGTGGCCACATATGAGAAAGGACGTAGACAGTTATGTAAAAAGCTGCACCATTTGTGCCACGATGAAGACAAGGCCAGGGTGCCTGCCTGGATTGTTGCAACCAGTAGCTGAGCCAACAAGACCATGGGAGGAGATTGCAATGGACTTTATAGTAGACCTACCGAGGAGCAGTGGAAATACAGTGATCTGGACTGTAATAGACTTATTCTCCAAACAGGCACACTTCATACCTTGTAGTGGACTGCCTTCAGCCCGTCAGTTATCCAAACTGTTCCTGAAACACATTTACCGCCTACATGGAGTCCCCAGGAGAATCATTTCCGACAGAGGGGTCCAGTTCACAGCAAAGTTCTGGAGGGAGTTTCTACGATCCATAGGTTCATCCCAAGGGCTCAGCTCAGCATTTCACCCGAGCACCAATGGGGGGGCAGAAAGACTGAACGCTATGATAGAACAGTATTTAAGATGCTACGTCGACTACCAGCAGTCCAATTGGGCAGACCTCCTATCTTTTGCGGAGGTTGCATATAATAATGCTGTCCACAGCAGCACGGGGCTAACCCCGTTCAAAATAGTGAGTGGCATGGATTTTGTTCCCATGCCAGAATACCCGAGGGAGCCCCCTTCCTCAGTCAGTTTGACCGACTGGATGGCAATGTTGAGACAAACTTGGGAAAATGTTAAGAGGGCGCTGGCAAAGGCGGCTCAATCTTATAAGGACCAAGCAGACAAGCACCGAACTCCCCAAAGACCATTTCAGCTGGGAGAGAAAGTTTACCTCTCCACCAAGTACTTGAGACTTAGACTCCCGAGCAGGAAATTGGGCCCAAAATTTATAGGACCATTTCCTATAATAAAAATAATCAACCCCGTTACAGTGCAATTGCAGTTGCCACGGCTTTTGGGGAAAATTCACCCCGTTTTTCACAGTAGCCTTCTAAAACATGTAGTGGGGTCTACTTTAAGGCCAACTCCACGTGAACCCCCTGGGCCCCTGGTTGTTGGGGGCCAAACGCACTACGAGGTGCAGCGGATTCTTGATTCAAGATGGCACAGGGGGCGCCTCCAGTACTTAATTAAATGGAAGGGTTACCCATTGTCAGAGGCTTCCTGGGTGAAGAGCGCAAACATCCAAGCTGATCGCCTTATAGCAAAATTCCATGCAGACCACCCGGGAAAGCTGGGAGGGGGGGTGCACAGCCGGGGAGGGGCTGATGAGACTAATCTTGTTGTGTTTTCCCTATGGGATAGGTGATGTCGCAGAAGTGAAGGGAGGGGGGCCGGATGTCAGCGTTCCAAATTAGGCTCTCTTCCAGCGCTGACATAACAAGATGAACTTTTGCCTAGTTTTGTATGTACAGATAGTGTTTCCTGGGAGACGAGGGTGGGGGCTACATTCCTGTGAAAAGAACGTGCCGGGAGGTAGAGATGGATTTGCATGATGGCCAATGGGACATTGGGGTTGGAGAGCGGAAGAGGAGGGGGTTGGAAGGAGGGGCCAGTTTGGCTGCAAAAATGAAATCAGGATTTTCGGCGTTTTATGTTCTTAAATAAAAATGTTTCATTAGAGAGATTGCGCTTGAAAATGAAACTCATTTAAGATAGCACCGAAACCTGAAAGAACTGAAGGGCTGAAGAGGAAATGCTTTTGTAAAGTCGATTTGATCCTTTGAAATTTATTTTGTAATGTAAATAGAGATCTGGATTTGAAATACCCCTCAAGATCTTTTTTTTAAAAATTCCTTCAATTCTGCTATTTTTAATGTGCCTTGCTGCTGATTTTAATTCTAAGAGATTTGTGGTTTTTTTAGTTGTTAATTCTTGGGGGCACAAACTGTCAGTATTTTAATTTTTCTTGTTCTCTTTAATGCTTTTGGCATGTGACCGTAATAAATGTTGAGTTGAATTGAATTGAATTGAATTGAATTGAGTTGAGTTGAGTTGAGTTGAATTGAATTGAATGACTCTTTGGACCTGATTCCTTCAGAATCCTTCATTAGTCCTGGAAAGTCTTGAATGACCAGACTGTCCAACAGTGGTTCCTGTCTGCACTCTCATCTGACCACTTGACAAGTCTGCAGCAGAAGAAAGACCCCAAAGCAATGGGATTGTTGTCATGGAAGGACAGGCCTGTTTTGACCCTTCCCCCTCCCCACTCTGGATCCACCTCCCCAGCCAGGACATCTACACCAGTGAAAAGCAGCTCTTGGATTCCATGGAGAAGATACGGTTGGATCTATCACTCCCCACTCCGTCTGCCAAAGAAAGAAACACACACAGGGACCTGTGGGGCTTTGTAGGGTCCCACTAATGTGGACATCTGGATGGAGATGTCCATCCTGTCAGCTGCATCCAGAGGAGCCAAAGGAAGTGGTCCTTCCTCCCACAACCGTCCCTGGGAACAGGGGCTCCTCCAGTAGAGAGCACGTCCAGCAAGGCCTCTGAAGGGCCAAGCGGATTCTGAGAGTTGTCAGGGAGGTTGTGGCCAAGTGTGAGATTGTGCAGGAGTTGGGGATCCTTACCCACCAATTGAATGGCAAAAATACACCATAATATATTAAAGTCACTAATAGAGAAGCTCCTTTGCAAAAAAAATGCTTGTTATTATTATATCATCATGAATAGAAACAAGAACATCCTTTTTTTTCAATTTAATTCTCTTTGTCTCCACCAGCTGACTGAGTCTCAAGCCAATCCAGATCCAAAACCAGAGGCAAATGGTAGTTACTCATCACCTTGACATTGAATGAGTGTTGAGAAGGGGGGATGGAGATAGTTCTCCACCAGAGTTCAGAGTCACAAACAAACCATTATTTGTAGAAGGACTAATTTTTCTCTGGCCATTAAAGGGAATTCAAAATAATTCAATCCTTAAAATAGAACTATCATAAAAGGAAGAAGATTTTTTTACCAATTCTAAAAAAAACCTCATTTGTTTCTATAAGGATCAGGAATTGTGTATCAATCAGCAGTTATAAAAATATGGGGCTGGGCTGGGGAGGGGCCATTACAACCGTTTTAATCACTACTTTAAGCAAAAGTTAGCATTCAAGTGATGAACTCAAGTTTGGATGGAGAGAGGAAAAAAAATCTGGAGTTCTTACGGTTTTTATTCTGTCCCATCTTTGGATTCCAGCGACTTCCACAAAATAAGACAAAAAGAAAGAAGTTTTGGAAATCCAGGCCATTCAGGAAATTAGACACGTCCATTAATACAAGAGTAAGTCAAATAAAGAGAAAAGAAGGAAAGTGTTAGGAATGCAAAGAGAGAAAAAGGAAACTCCAGCACAGGGAATGACTTAGGAATGAAACTGGCAAGGAGGAGCCTGGTTGGAAGTCCTTGTTCTATGCAATCTTCTTGTTCAACTGAGGATTCTCCCCGTGAGATGGTCTCCTGGCCTGGAAGAGCTTCCCCTTCAGCCTCTCCCATCTCAGATGGCCCAGGAGAAGCTCTGGGTATTTGGGAGGCTGTTGCCTGGAGGAGATGAGATCTCCCTGCACCAAATTCTCTCCCTCTGACAGCCGAGGCTCTTTTGATTTGGGGGTTTTTGTTTCTCCCTTCAATGGTTGGGGTGAGATTTTTATTTCACAAATAGGAAAGCTTACACATTTTGTTATCAAAATAAAGAAAAATTCTACATCCTTTCAACCTGTGCAGAAAGTAATGTTAACACTATAACTATTTTAGCTATTCTCTATAAGCTTTTCTTCTGTCAAAGTCTAAGTTTTCCTTTGTTTTTTTAAATATATTTTTAAATATTCCTTCATTTTCTCTGACCCTTCCCTCCTGATTCTGGGCTACATCTGAACAGAAGAAATCAGATTTCACATTCAAATCCTCCAGTTCTTTTTTTAAAAAACAACATTTTATTAGATTATAGAATAAAATACAAAAATAAAAAAAAAAAAACAAAGAGGAAGAAATGGGGGGAGGGAGAAAAGAAAAAAAAAGTGCTGACTTCAGACTTCCTCTGTTGCAGTAAAATAAAACATTAAAATCGAATCTCAACTTTTTACTTTTCCATAATAATATAAATGGTTTTGTAAAAAAAAAAGCAGATTTTGCATTCAAATCCTCCAGTTCTCAGGGACGACAAAAGTCCCACCTCTCTTTCTCTCTACTGGCTGCTTCTATTCCTGCCCCGCCCACTTCGTCATGACAACCCTGTAGCCAATCAAAGAGGGGGAAGAGACGGTTGCCTGGGAGCTTCCCTGCCCTCAGCCTGATGGAGAAGAGGCTGGAGAAGCCAAGCCAAAGGAGGGGGGAGTCAAATAAAGAGCAAAATTCAAAGCTTTGGGGGGGATAAGAAAGAGGCAAAATCTCCCAGAATTGCAGAGGGAGGGGGGCTTAAGCCCCTTCTCCAGAAAAGGCTGCAATGCAGAGGGTCTCCTCAGCTGGAGGCTCTGGAGGGGCACAGGGGACCCTCATCTTCCTCAGAGTCACAGAGATTCCCCTCCAGGGTGAGGCTGGCCGCCTTTTCCTCCAGGGCAACCCTGGATCCCCCTCGGAAGACCCAGCCCTGCATGGCTTCTCCCCCACAGGAGCCTCTCCTGGAAAGACACGGAGCCCAAGCGAGGCTGAAGAAACCCCAGGGGCTGCGTCCCCCCAACATTCAACCCTGGGACTCATAAACCAAGATCCCCTCCTCCTCCCTGGCCATCCTGGGCTTTCTCCGTGGGTCTGTGTCAGATGTAAATGCCTTATTCTCTAATGTGTAAATAATGTATATATGGAACATCAGGGGTTAACTTATTCTTTGGACTTTAATGTATTCATATTTCACCACTCCCATTCCTGGCTCCACCCCTTGTATATATAAGGAGCCACCCTCACCATTTTCCTTTGCTTCTATCTTGAATATTCAGCGAATATAGAATGCCTACTATAATTAAAGAGAAATATATTTAAACCTCTAACTCTCATTATCTTTATTGAGTCTGATCCTGAAAATATTGCAACAAGCTGGTAGCAGAGGATGGTTTATTGACTCAATAAGTAATTAAAAATGTCCAAGAAAGATAGGCCCAACACCAGGGCCTACAGCAAAGAAATAGAAACTGATCAAGAGATGATCAACGAATCCACTAACGCGATCTCGAGAGAATCCGAAGAATACACCACTGAAGAAGAAGAACTGATGAGTGAAAATAATGACCAGGAAGAAATCGAAATAGAAAATAACGAACTCAGGTCAGAGATATTAAAGATTCTAAAAAGCCAGAAGAATGACGAAAGCCTCATCGCGGACCTCCAGGAGATGCTGAGGAACAGCGGAGCAGCGAGAGAGAAAAACGTCATTAAAGAAAAACCCAAAGATCAAAAAACTGTGAGTGAAATGACTACTGAGAAAATCGTTGTAAAAAAGAAAAGATGTGATCCCGCGCGAAATTTTGAATGGCAGCCATCTTGGTTTCAACGAACTTCAAAAGAGAATGAAGCAGAGCCAATCAAAACGCTCAGTTCAAAATTTCTGGCGCGAAAAACGCTATCAGACGAAGAAAGCGAAAAAGAAGTCTCAAACTCTTCAGATGAACCAAAATCAGAAAGTGAAGACGATTTAACAAAATCTCAAGTAAAGTCAGCAATGAAGACGCTTTTTGCTGCTTTTGGGCCAAGATTGAGAATTTCCAAGACATCAACGAAGAAGCAAGAAATCAAACCAACAGCTCAAAATCTGCACGCTCCCATCCTGATTTCGAAAGCGACGACACCCGAGCCCAGAGAGCCATGCCGATTTCGACCTACACCGCAGACAGGATCGAGTGCCAACGCACACAAAAGAAAGAGAAGAACCGTCGCCACCACCAGAACCCCAAAGATCGAGCCAGAGACCGACTCATCTGGAGAGGAGCGGATCGAGAGAGCTGAAACGGAGAGAACCTTCCACGACGACGCCAAGGAAGAAATGAGCAACGCGCATGTGCAAAACTACGTAGACGGCCCCGAAAGACTTGAACTGGCCAGAGAACCGCGCAGACTCATTGCAAGCATCCCAATGCCGTTCTGTAATTTCCTGCACTTGAGAGACCACGGACTGCCTCAGGTTGTAAGTAATGGACAAAATAATGTGGGGAACTTACCCAGTGACTTCCCAAAACTTAGAGTTGATGGCATTAATTTACAAGAGTGGTATCAACAGCTTCAGGTTGTTTTTATGAAAGAAAATTTACTATTCTTTATAACTAGTCCTCCAAGAAGACCTTGGACTTTAAAAATAGATTGTTTACATCATAGAGCATTTTTCATAATAATATCTAGCGTGTCTCCTGCAATGTATCATAGCATCAAACCAAACCTAACTGTATCAGAAATAATTCAATGCATGTTTAATCTATTTCACAGCGATAGCGTAGCTACAACTACAAGAATGTCTAAGGATTTCTTTTCTTCTAGAGTGAAACCAGGGGTTTCTATAAGTGAGCATTTGATAAATCTAAACAAAATAAGAGCTGAGCTGCAATTGAGGGGGGAAGTGATTTCAGATCAAACAATGAAAAGTGTTATTATCAATTCACTTGATCCATCATGGGATAGCTTTATGTCACACTTAGATACCATTAATTTGGGATATTTATCAATAGAAAGTCTATCTAACAAATTGATAGCAGAAGACAATTCAAGAAAAAATCGTACCAGTAACCAAACAGAACACAAATCTTTTAGGAAAGTAGTCTTTCAAGATAAATATAATGAGGCCTTTAGATGCCACAATTGTGGATCCAGGGGACACAGTAGAAGAGACTGCCCCAAAGTCTCAAGGGAGAGACATAGGCCAGAATATAGGAGCAAATACAATTACAGACACATTAACAAAAAAGGAAGCTAGATATTTACATGACAACCATAGCAAACCTGGAAGAACTATTAGAAGCAATAGAAACCAAATACCAAATAAATACAGAGATTACATAATGCATATGGATGGAGAACAAATAACACCTAATACATATGAGGAAGTATTGAAACTTCCCCGTGAAGAAAGAGAGAAATGGGAATTAGCTATGAAAAAAGAGATGGAAAGTTTGCAAGGATTAAATGTATTCACACCTGCGATCGCACCTAAGGATAAAACAATTATAGGTACCAGGTGGATTTATAAGATTAAGAACTTAGAAGGAGGCAATACATTATACAAGGCTAGATTAGTTGCACAAGGTTATGCACAGAAATATCCAGAAGACTATACTGACACATATTCACCCACAGTGAGAACAGAGAGTGTCAAAACAGCTCTTGTAGTAGCATCTGCACTCAATCTGGACGTATTTCAATATGACATACAGACTGCGTACTTACACGCGAAATTAGATAAAGAAATATATGTAAGAGCACCACACAGTCAATACACTAATAAGAACGAAATTTGGTTATTAAATAAGAGTCTGTACGGATTAAAGCAATCTGGCAAAAGATGGTACGATTGCTTGGTAAAAGTACTTAAGACCATGGATTTCAACGCCACCACTGCTGATAACTGTTTCTTTGTAAAAAAGAGTAATGATCATATTGAATTTGTATTAATTTATGTGGATGATATTTTATATATTGGAAAGCATAAAGAAAGCAGGGAAATCTTTGTAAATAAGTTAAACGAACATTTCTCCTTAAAATCTCTAGGTAAAGTGAATAAATACCTTGGTGTACAAATTAACAAAACTAGAAGGGGATTCAAACTTACTCAGAGAGATAAAATCGTTGAACTTCTAAACAAATGTAACTTAAATAATGCCAAAACTTGTGACACCCCTATGCAAACTGATTTTCTTAGAAACACCGATGAATCTTCCCCTGAGTTTAAAGACAACACATTTTACAGATCAGTTATAGGTTCACTCCTTTATATATCAAATTGGACCAGGCCAGATATTGCATTACCTCTCAATTTATTGTCAAGATATGTTAGCAAACCAACCATGTATCATTGGGAAGCTGTCAAAAGAATTCTAAGATACCTGAAAGGTACATTAGATTTTTGTTTAGTATTAGAACCTAATAATGACAAAGAACCAAAAATTATTTGTTATGCTGATGCAGATTGGGCTGGTGATATATCATGCAGAAAGAGTACTTCTGGTTATGTTTTTCTATTGAATGATTGTCCAGTTTACTGGTATACTGGTAAACAAGAACTGGTAGCCACTTCTACCACAGAAGCGGAATATGTTTGTTTGTCCAAAGCTGCAAATAACCTTGTATGGTTCAATGATTTGATCACAGATGTTTGGGAAAAACCTACTTTACCATTCATTATGCATGAAGACAATAAAGCAGCCATTGAAATATCCAGATCTGATGCAATTGGACAAAGGTCCAGGCATATTGATATAAAATTTAAGCACGTGAGACAACTATCTCAAGATGGATTCATCAAAGCAATACATTGTGATACTTCTGAACAATTAGCTGACATATTAACGAAACCTTTACCTTCTAAACAACACAAATATTTAACTTCTAAATTATATGTATTATATTGTCCTGAATCTGAATGTAATTGGTGTTATATAACGAACCGGCATTTAGAGGGGGATTTGTCAGATGTAAATGCCTTATTCTCTAATGTGTAAATAATGTATATATGGAACATCAGGGGTTAACTTATTCTTTGGACTTTAATGTATTCATATTTCACCACTCCCATTCCTGGCTCCACCCCTTGTATATATAAGGAGCCACCCTCACCATTTTCCTTTGCTTCTATCTTGAATATTCAGCGAATATAGAATGCCTACTATAATTAAAGAGAAATATATTTAAACCTCTAACTCTCATTATCTTTATTGAGTCTGATCCTGAAAATATTGCAACAGTCTGGGCTTTGCTTTCCCCCCTGAGTGCCCCATGCATGGAAAGAGGTGTCTGAGCAACATGGGATATGGTTTCCCCCCTTCCCAGGACTCAAAAGATGGAAGTTGGATTTTGCAGATCAGCTTTCCATCTGCAACACGAGGGTCCTGAGCTCCCCTTCCCTCCTTTCTTCCCTCCCTCCCCATCCCACATGGGGAAAGAGGCAGCCTTGATTTCTCCATCTCTTTTCACTTGGCTTTCTCCCTCTCTCTCTCCCTCTCTCTCTCCCTCTCTCTCTCTCTCTCTCTCTCCCTATGATTTTTTTTTAACTCTGCAAAGTTTGAAAAACTAGTTTTTCACTAAAGTTGATTTTGTTCTTAGAGACTGGCTGCACTATGGCTTCAGCCCTTTTGTGCGATGCCCTTGAGCATTAACTTTCAAAATAAAGTAAATTTTGGCTCCAACTCAGCTGGCAGCTATTTCAGATCTGTGGCAGGCTCTGGCATTAACTGCCCCCACAAGTTTTATCTTTCATCACTATGCAAACAAATATCAGATTTATTTGTTATTTCAGCCACAGGTGCCATGTATTCCCTGCATGGAGCTCCCAAACCTCTCAATTCTAGATAATGGATTTAATTCCATCTCTGCTCCTGTTATTCTGAATCACATGGGGATTATTTCCCTTTCATTTCCCTCCAGAGAATTTCCCAACAATCTCTGACTGCAAGAACTAGCTGAATTATCCAGGGATCCCTCCTGAGAGGAAGAATTATGATAAAAGTTTCAGCTCTCCTCTTTGGCTGAATCCTCCAGGGGAGACTTTGGGCAGAGAAATATGGAGTTTTGGGACAGGCAGAGTCTGTGCTCTTGAATGTATGTCTCTCTCCTTTCCAGATGAAGCTGAGTGTTTCTCTGTGTTGAGAAAAAGCAACTGGATGTTCCACCTTGTGTGCGTCCTTTGATTCTTCCAATTTTTCTTTAGAAACAGGAAAGGGATTCATTGATTCACACCATCAATTATGGACCTCCTGCTTCTGCTTCTGATGCTGCTTTTGTCCCATCCAGTCTCTGGGAAGCTGAGAATGAAATGCCCGCTGCGTTTGGAGAACCAGGATGGAAAACCATGGAGCTACTACAGACCAGGAGACCATCTAGTCAGTATAGTCACCAGTGGAAAGGAAAGATTGCATACAAAGTTGCTTTTCAACGTGGCTCCTTCTCTTCAGTTTGTTTTCCATGATTTGTAAGTCATTCAGGGTGATGGGGTTGCACTCCCTCCATTCTAACACTCTCCTTCTTTTCTCTTTTTTATTTTTCATTTATTCCTATATTGGGGAATATGTCTAATTTCCTGAATGATTTTGATTTCTATGGCTTCTCTCTTCGGTCTGATTTTGTGAAAGAGACTCAAAAAGGGGTCTGAAAAAAAGCTGAAAGGCCTGCAGATTATTTTCTTCCCTCAATTCAATCCTTAATTTATCACTTGGATAATGAGTTTTATTTAAAGTAGTGGTGGAATCAGTTGTAGTTGCTGTATCTCAGCCCATTCCCATATTTGTGTAACTGATCTTTCTGTTAGATCAGGCGCAGGAACAGAAGACGTGACCAGCTCGATACATTTAATAACTTTATTGGTTACAAAAGTAGCAAGACAAGACTGCTGGCGCGCTGCCGGAGCTCTCCTTATATTCGCTCCCGGCAGACGCACCGCCCCCTTGACAGGGATTCAAATCTCCCGCCCGATGGCTAGCAGCCAATCAGGGCGGATGTCCTTATAAGGACATAACACTCCTCCCCCCTTAGTCCGAACTGTCAAATCTCACCCACGAAAGTCACGTAATCGTGCAGGTACGTAGGACACCTCGGCACCCTAGCTGATCTGCGCAGTCTCACTTCTTCTCCGTCTCCGGCCTGGATGGACAGGGCTCCTTCATCTCCTGGTTCCCTCTCCGGAACCGGGCTCGGTTCGGCTGTCGAGATGAGGACCGCAAACCTTGGCTGGCTGGTTCTGTTGGTCTTCCTCCTGGCCTGTGGATCTATCACCTCGTCTCGGTTGCTCGGTTCCGACCCGGGAAGCGCGTCTGAGTCTCGGTAAGTCCATCGCTTGCTCCTCCCTGGTCTCCCGGGCGCTGCGGTTCGGTCGCGGTCCGGCCTGCTGCCGGTTGGGTGGTGGTTCCGCTCGGTGCCCTCGGGTCCGGTCCGCCGGCTGTGGGTGGTGCTGGCTATGCTGGCTACCGTTGTGCTGTCCGACCTCGCAGGGGTGGCGTTGGTCCCCTCGGTTGGGCTGGTGTTGGTCTACCCCGTCTGGTTGGTGGTGGTCGACCTGGTCGGGACGTTGTTGCGGGACTACCTCTGCGGAGCGGCGGAGGTCTTCCCTGCCGGGGTGGTGTAGGTCTCCCCGGCCGGGTTGTTGTTGGCTTTCCCTTCCCCCTAGTCCCTGGTCTACCGTCGGGTGGTGCCTGGGGTCATCCGGGTCGGGTTGTTGTTTCCTGGCTGTCTTCTGTGATGGGCGGGGGTCCCTCTCGCCGGGGAGTCGTGTGCCACCCTCGCCCATGGGTGGTGGGGTGCCCGTCTTGGCTGGGTCCCGGTCTACTCGCCTGGAACTGTGGTCTCCCTGGCTGGGCTGGCGGCGGCTGCCGTCACTGGTGGGGTGCGCTGCTCCTCCTCTGGGCAGGTCCTGGTCTACTTGCGGGCTGGGTTGGTAGTCCCTGGCCCTGTTGTGCCGGGTGCCCACCTGGCTGGGTTGGTGTTGGCATCCCCCGTGAGGTTGGCCCCGGTCTACTTCGCTGGACTGCCGACGTGACAGTACCTGGTAGTGTGCCAGGCCGACCTTGTCGGGATGGTGTTGCTCTGCCTCGCAGGGGTGTGGTAGGCCTACCTCATCGGGGTGTTGTAGGCCTACCTCGCCGGGGTGTTGTAGGCCTACCTCGTCTGGGTGTGGTAGGCCTACCTCACCGGGGTGTTGGAGGCCTACCTCATCTGGGTGTTGTAGGCCTCCCTCGTCAGGCTGGTTTTCGGGTGCTCCCCCCCACCTTTTCTGGAGTTGGTCGATGTGACGTCTACAGACCTGTCCATCTTCCAACTCGACGGTGTAGGATTTGGGGCCAGTTGTGCTGACAATCTTCCCCTTCAGCCACTTAGGAGAGCCGTTGAAATTCAGCGCGAAAACTGAATCTCCCTTGCTGAAGGCGCGAAGCGGGCGGCTGGCGGTTGCGGTCACTTCCGGGCTGTATTGGGGGTGCAGCCGGTCCAAGGGTGACCTTAACCTTCTGCCCATCAGCAGTTCGGCCGGGCTCTTGTGGGTGGTGGCATGTGGCGTGATGTGTTGGGTGAGGAGGAAGTTATCTATGCGTTCTTGCCAGTCTCCCGGGCCCATCTTGGTGAGGGCTTCTTTGGTCAGTCTGACCATGCGTTCCGCTTGTCCGTTACCGGCCAGCCTGTAGGGGGCGGATAGGGCGTGGCGGATGCCCAGTCCTGCCAGGAAGGACTCCATGGTCAGGGATGTGAGCTGGGGGCCGTTGTCCGAGACCAGCACGTCCGGTAGTCCATGTGTGGCGAACAGGCGGCGCGGGGCTCGGATCGTCGCTTCTGTTGTGGTAGATGCCATGGATACCACCTCGAGCCACTTGGAGAAGGCATCTACCACGATGAGGAGGTGTCGCCCCTGCATCGGACCCGCGAAGTCGATGTGGATCCTCGACCAGGGGTTGCTGGGGGTCTCCCACTTTGTGACTTCGGCTTGCGGCGGTGCTGGGCGAACTTCTTGGCATGGGTCACATCTGGAGACCCATTGCTCAATGTCTCTGTCCATGGAGGGCCACCAGACGTAACTCCGTGCCAGGGCCTTCATGCGGACGATGCCCGGATGCCCTTTGTGCAGAGTCTCTAACGTTCGCCGTTGCAGAGTGCTTGGAATCAGCACCCTGTCTCCTCATAGCAGACAGCCCTTTATGCTGGACAGCTCCTTCTGTTTCCTGGCGAACGGGCTGAACCTCTCCTCTGCCTTTTCCGATGGCCACCCTCTGAGGATCCAGGACTTCACTTGGCGGAGTGTGGAGTCCTTTTGGGTGTGAACGGCCACATCCGCGGATGACACTGGACAGCTGGCGTCGTCATCTATATGGAATAGGTGGAGCGTGGGGGCTGGGTCTTCGACTGGATTCTTTGACGGGCATCTGCTGAGCGTGTCAGCGTTTCCTATGGCTGTGCCTGGCTGGTGCACGAGCCTGTAGGAGTAGCCGGCTAGGAAGATGGTCCATCTCGTCATCCATGGGGACATGAAGGTAGGGGTGGGTTGGTCGCCTGCGAGGAGTCCCAGGAGTGGCTTGTGGTCGGTGACTATGGTGAAGCGTCTTCCGTAGAGGTATTCGTGGAAGCGCTTCACTCCAGCCACGATGGCCAGGGTTTCTTTGTCCAGCTGACTGTAGTTCCATTCTGCGCCGGACATGGTCTTCAAGAAGTAGGCGATTGGGGCTTCCGTGCCGTTGGGCAGTTCGTGGCTGAGGACTGCCCCCACCCCGTATGGCGACGCATCACAAGTCAGCTTGATGGGCAGCGTCTCGCTGTATTGGATGAGGACGCTTTTGGACGTCAATAGTTTATTTATTTTTTATTTATTTATTAAATTTTTTATACCGCCCCCTCTCCCGAAGGACTCGGGGCGGTGAACAGCCAAAATTAAAAACACACAATACAAATATTAAAATACATTAAAACAAAATTAAATTATCTTAGGCTTCTCCAATTTAAAACCCCGTTACCCATAAAATTCACCAATTAAATTTTTTTTTTTTTTTTAACCCAGCCCGGCTTGCTGAAATAAAAAAGTCTTCAGGGCCCGGCGGAAGGTCCGGAGGTCCGGGATTAGTCGTATCCCTGGGGGCAGCTCATTCCAGAGGGCGGGTGCCCCCACAGAGAAGGCTCTTCCCCGGGGGGTCGCCAGCCGACATTGCCTGACAGACTGCACCATGAGGAGACCCTCTCTGTGGGAGCGTGTTGGCCGGTGGGAGGTTATCGGAGGCAGAAGGTGGTCTCGTAAATAACTGGGTCCTAAGCCATGGAGCGCTTTGAAGATGAGAACCAACACCTTGAAGCGCACTCGGAAGACCACCGGAAGCCAATGCAGCTCGCGCAGGAGAGGTGTCACGTGGGAGCGCCATGCCGCCCCCATAAGTACCCGCGCGGCCGCATTCTGCACCAGTTGGAGCCTCCGAGTGCTCCTCAAGGGGAGCCCCATGTAGAGAGCATTACAGTAGTCAAGGCGGGAAGTAACGAGGGCATGAGTGACCGTGCATAGGGAGTCCCGATCCAGAAAGGGGCGCAACTGGCGTATCAGGCGAACCTGATAGAAAGCCCCCCTGGCCACAGCCGTCAAATGCTCTTCTAAGGACAGCCGTGCGTCCAGGAGGACACCCAAGTTACGCGCCCTCTCCGTGGGGGCCAATGTCTCGCCCCCAATAGTCAGCGATGGCACCAGCTGACTATATCGGGACGCCGGCAGCCACAGCCACTCAGTCTTGGAGGGATTGAGTCGGAGCCTGTTCCTCCCCATCAAGACCCGCACCGCCTCCAGGCACCGGGACATCACTTCAAGGGCATCGTTGGGGTGGTCTGGGGTGGAGATGTACAGCTGGGTGTCATCAGCGTATAGATGGCACTGCACCCCAAAACCATGGATGATCTCGCCCAGCGGCTTCACATAAATGTTGAACAGGAGAGGCGAGAGGACCGACCCTTGTGGCACCCCGCAAACCAAGTGCCTTGAGGTCGACCTCTGCCCTCCAGCCAACACAGACTGCGACCTGTCGGAGAGATAGGAGGAGAACCACCGTAAAACAGTGCCTCCCACTCCCAACCCCTCCAACCGGCGCAGCATGATACCATGGTCGATGGTATCAAAAGCCGCTGAGAGATCTAATAGGACCAGAACAGAGGAGCGACCTCTGTCCCGAGCCCTCCAGAGATCATCAACCAACGCGACCAATGCCGTTTCCGTGCTGTACCCGGGCCTGAAGCTGGACTGGAACGGATCTAGATAGACGGTTTCCTCCAGGTACTGCGGGAGCTGTCGCGCAACCACACTCTCAACAACCTTCGCCAGGAAGCGAAGGTTGGAAACTGGACGATAGTTTGCTAAAACAGCTGGGTCCAGAGAGGGCTTCTTGAGGAGGGGCCTCACCACCGCCTCTTTCAAGGCGGGAGGCAAGAACCCCTCACTCAAGGAAGCATTTATAATCCTCTGGAGCCAGCCTCGTGTAACCTCCCGGGTAGCCAGCACCAACCAGGAGGGACACGGGTCCAATAAACATGTGGTTGCGTTCAACCTCCCCAGCATCCTGTCCACGTCCTCGGGAGTCACAGGGTCAAACTCATCCCAGATAACCGTCTCAAGACAGACCTCGGACAACCCGCCTGTACCTACCCAGTCGGAGTCCAAGCCTTCCCGAATTTGAGCGACTTTATCGTGCAGATAATGCGCAAAATCCTCAGCACGACCTTGCAAGGGGTCTTCCCGCGCTCCCAGATGGAGAAGGGAGCGAGTCACCCTAAACAAGGCAGCTGGGCGATTTTCTGCCGACGCAGAAATAGTCCTTTGATGGCCCGGAATGCTGCTTCCTCTTCCTGGCCCCACTTCCAGGAAGCCGATTTCCCCAGCAGGCGGTGGAGTGGCTCAGCAACTGTGGCTTTCTGTTTTAAGAAAATGGCGTAGAAGTTGAGCAACCCAAGGAAAGCCTGAAGCTCCGTTTTGTTTTTTGGGCTTGGAGCTTCATGGATCGCTTCCACTTTTGATTTGGTGGGGTGGATGCCCGTGCTATCAATGAGGTAGCCCAGGAACTCAACTTCCTGTACTCCAATGATGCACTTGTCCCGCCTGACTCTCAAGCCCTTGGCCTTGAACCACTGCAGGACAAGCCTGAGCCTCTCAAGGAGTTGAGCTCTTGAGTCACCGGAGATGAGCACGTCATCGAAATAGGGCACCACCCCTGGAACGCCTTGGAGAAGGCGTTCCATCATAGATTGGAAGATACCGGGGGCAGCGCTGACTCCAAATTGGAGGCGGTTACATTTGAATGCCCCCCTGTGCGTGACAATTGTTTGTGCCTCCGCCGTTTTTTCATCCACTGGCAGTTGCTGGTAAGCCTGGGCCAGGTCCAGTTTCGCGAAAATTGAGCCAGATCCCAGGGAATGCAGCAGGTGTTGCACAACTGGGACTGGGTATGCGCTTTGTGCCAACGCCTTGTTGATGGTACAACGGTAGTCGGCGCAGATGCGCACAGACCCATCATGCTTCAGTGGGGTCACAATGGGGGTCTCCCATGAGGCATGATCGATCGGTTCCAGGACGCCCTGGGCGATCAGCTTATTCAGCTGTTCATCTACTTTAGGCCGCAGGGCAAACGGAACTCGGCGGGGCTTAAGCCTAATTGGGGTGATTCCCTTATCCAGATTAAAAGAGATTGGCCTCCCCACAAATCTCCCCAGCTTACCATCGAAGACTTCCTTGAACTCTTCGATGATGGTGTCGAGTTCGTCCCTGTAGATTTCATGGATGCCCTCGATGGAAAGCCCCAGTGGCTTAAACCACTCCACACCTAACAGGTTCGGTCGGCTGTGCTCCACGATGGTGATGGGCAGCTCTCCGTTGAAGTCGTTGTACTTGATGTGGATGGTGGCTCTGCCCAGGATTCCAATGGGGTTTCCGTTGAAGTCCACAAGCCTCGACTTTGGGGTTTTCAGCTGGGCCTTTTTGTAGGATGGCTTCAGCTGCTGTAGGTGCTGCCAGTCCATGATGGAGTAGGCGGATCCGGAGTCTACCTCCATCTTGCACGGTGACCCCTCTGCCAGCAGCGTCACGTGGAATTTGGTGGTCCCCTCGTCGCTTGTGTGAGCGATGGTGGTCTGGTGCACCGTTCTATTTCGGGGGTAGTCCTCCTCCCCGCGCCGGGACTGGTTTGAGGACCGTTTGGATGTCCTCTGGTTGTCTTTGCGATTCTCCCGGACTCATGGTCTGGGCGGTTCCGGGGCTGGATCTGTGGCTCTGCAGGCCTCTGCGATGTGCCCCCTCTTCAGGCATCGGCGGCAGGTCGCGTCCCTCCATCTGCAGTTTGCCCTGGGGTGGTCGCCTCTGCAGCTGCCGCATCATTCTCCCCGGTCGCCATGCTGTGGGTTTTCCCGCCTGGGGGGGCGGGAGACCTTGTGGACGGCCATTTCCTCATCTGACTCGGATTGTGTGGTTGCCTCGTCTGATGAGGTCAGGCCCGACTTGTGGATCTTATGGATCCCTCTTGCCTTTATCATCGTGGCGGCTGCTTTCTCTGATGTTTCGGCTGCTGTCGCCTCGTCGAAGACGTCTTTGAGCGGGATCCTCTTTCGGCTGAGGAATTTCTTCTGCAGCCCCACATCTCGCATTCCAAAAACAACGCGGTCTCGGATGGCATTATCCACGTTGTCGAACTCGCAGTTGGCAGCGATTTGGCGAAGCGCTGCCACGAATTCCTTGATGGATTCACCTTCCCGCTGGTTTCTTTGCTGGAAGGTGAACCTGTTTGCGATGGGGGTGCCTGTAGGTGTGTAGTGCTCCTGTAGGACTTCCTGCAGGTCATTCCAGGACATCTCCTCAATGTCCCTGGGTGCCACGAGGTCAATCGCCATCTCTAGGACGTCCGATCCGCAATGGGCCAGGAAGAGGGCTCTTTTCCACTCTTCGTCGAGGTTCTGGTAGCCATTACCTCGCAGGAACTGTCGGAATCGGACCATGTATGACCTCCACTTCTCCCGGGATGGGTCGAATGGGTTCAGCGCGGTCATCGGGGCTTGCGGGGTAGCCATTCTGGAAGTCGCTGTGGTGTAGTGACTTCAGCTCGGTGGGCGATCGTGCCGTGAGTCTTTCTCAGGTTCTCTTCTCTTAGTCCTTCATCACCAGTGTTAGATCAGGCGCAGGAACAGAAGACGTGACCAGCTCGATACATTTAATAACTTTATTGGTTACAAAAGTAGCAAGACAAGACTGCTGGCGCGCTGCCGGAGCTCTCCTTATATTCGCTCCCGGCAGACGCACCGCCCCCTTGACAGGAATTCAAATCTCCCGCCCGATGGCTAGCAGCCAATCAGGGCAGATGTCCTTATAAGGACATAACACTTTCCTTTTGGATCGATGTTGGCTTAAGACTCAGTAGGCTTCTGGAAGATTATATATATTATATATAACAAAAATATTTGTTGTGGCTGTTGATTTTTTTTTATTAAAAAGTTTTAAAGAATTTTACAAATATTTTCCCATCCCACCTCCCCACCTCCCTCCCCAACCCTCCCCCCCGACTTCCCAAAGCAAAATACAGGGTATAGCATTCAACAAACATATACTAACATAAGCTAACCATCTATAGACTCCTATCTTCCCTTTGTGCTTTAACTCCCCTTTTACTTAACTAAATATAAGTACTTTTCTAAAATCTCTGTTTTCATTCATAAGCTATTTGAAACTTTTTAATCCGATATTTGTTTTGAATATAGTCAATCCATCTTCTCCATTCCAGTATATATCTTTCATTTGAATAGTCCTTCAAATATGCTGAAATTTTAGCCATCTCTGCTAAATTTGCTACTTTTAGTGTCCATTCTTCAATTGTAAGCAAATCTTCCTTCTTCCAATACTGCGCCACCAAAAGTCTTGCTGCAGTTATTAAATTTAAAATCAAATTAGTCTCTATAACCATACAATCTGTAATTATACCCAGCAAAAACAACTGTGGGGTAAACTTTATCTTCTTTTTAAGAATGTTTTGCATAATCCACCATATTTTTATCCAGAATGCTTTGATTTTTTTACCTGTCCACCATATATGATAATACGTGGCTTCATCACACTCACATCTCCAACACTTAGATTGTAAACTTGGATACATACAAGCTAACTTTTTAGGATCTAAGTGCCATCTATAAAACATTTTATAAAAATTTTCTCTCATATTTTGAACTTAGGTAAATTTTACATTTCTAACCCATATTTTTTCCCACGTTTCCATCATTATTGGTTCCTCAATATTTTGTGCCCATTTTATCTTACAATCTTTAACTCCGTTTCTGAATCTATTTCTATCAATGTATTGTACAACCTTTTTTTTTATTGAAAAAGTTTTTCAAATACAAATTTTTCCCCCTTCCCCCCCCCCCACTCCCTAACCCCCCCCTCCCCTCCCCTCCCCCCATGGCTTCTACAAGATGAAATCCAAATTAATATCACATTATATAATACTTTACCACCCTTTTACACCACCCCCTATGTACTAAACATTTCTTTCTAACATTATTATTATATCCCCCGTATACTATACATTTCAAAACAGCATTTGGCTATAAAACTATGTAATAAATCCTAATTTGGCATTTATTCTACTCATAATCTACCCATTTCCTCCACCCCCATACATATATCTATTAATTCAAATCTTTTAAGTATATTAATATCTAAACATAACATCCCTTTTCCTAAACTAAGCAATCAGTAACGTTACCTATCACCTTGTACCATATCAATTTTATTTCACCCACTTTCCTACAGGTCTACCATACATAATATATTTAATATCTTTATTCTTCTGCCCATATCACTAAAAGGTATTTCCATATATAAATAAAACCCTCAAATGACTTTAAATTTGTATTCCATATAGTATCTTCTGTAATGTCTTTCAACTAGATTGTTAATTCCATCGACCATGTTAGGGTAACATCAAGTCCTGCTTCCAACAGTATATTCAGTATCTTCAATTACCATCTGCCCCCATCATTAATAAGTATTTCTGTATATAACCCCCCCCCCCCGAGTGACTTTATATTTATATTCCATATGGTATCTTCTGTAATGTCTTTTATCTAGATTATTAATTCCGACAACCACGTTAGGGTAACAACCAGATCATCTGCATGCCCCAATTCCATAGTTCTCTTGCCTAATAGCTCAACATATACATAATCCATTTTTCAGAGAGTCCAAAGTAGAAAGTTCCAATCCGCTCAATCACAGGCCATCTTCCACATCCCAAAAACACCAGCACTGCAGAGATCTGTTATTCTTCTCAAAATAGTATAAGTCTGCAATTTGCCTCAGCTATATTTTCATGTATCAGCCTCTATAAATCCCGCTTATTATATTTAATCGTCTCTTAAGTTATTAAGGCATTAATCTGTTGGCTAAAAAAGAATTGTAGTTTAAAAAATTTTCTTAACTTGTTGTGGTTTAGATCTCCACCCTGGTTGCCTTTCTAGGACTTGTATGTCAGCTGATTGAATTACATGCTGGTCTGTAACTTGATAAGTTATCAAATCGAGATCCAAAGCCGCCTCTCTTATATTTATAGGTAATCCAGCTATAGCCTCTGAAGGAGAATCCGAAAGCGGCTCATCCAAAAAGCCCTCTATAACTTGTCGTTTTTCCATTACCTCCATCTCCATCTGCTTAGCCTGAGTTTCAATCTCTTGTTCATTTTGCTTTTCTTTATCCCCCTCCTGTGTTCCTGACACTGATGGCATACATGGAGATGTTGGGCCCATTTTAAAAACCTTGTTGTAAAATTCTTCCGCTTTTTCAACAGTGTTTAATTGATATCTTTCTCCTTGATATCTCAATATTATACCAACTGGAGCATCCCACCCAAATGGGATGTTTTGTTTCTTTAGCTCAGTCACCAAAAATCCAAATTCCTTTCTATCTTTTAACATCTTGGATGGCAGCTCTTTATATATCCAGATCTTCATTCTATTCATTTCTAAAGTGGAGTTGAAAGACTTTTGCACAATATCATTTCTTATTCCTTTATCATTAAAATAAATCACCACATCTCTAGGCAATTGTCTTTGCTTTGCCACCCAAGAATTTACTCTGTAGGCCTTATCAATCTTACAGAATACTTCTTCAGAGCTGACCTTTAAAATCACAGCCAGAACTTCAGCAGACATCTTTCTCAAGTCTTCTCTGCTATTTTCCTGTATTCCCCTCATTCTGATCGCAAATTCCATAGATCTGAATTGCATCATTGTAACTTCGTTTTCAATCCTTTGCTTTATGTTATCTACATTGTGACTCTTGTGATCAGCTTCCTTCATTTTAGACTCTACTTCTGAGCTGTTTTCTTGAATCATTGTCAAATCATTTTCAATTCTTTGTATTTTATTATCCAGATTATGAATCTTATAATCAGCTTCCTTCATTTTAGACTCTATTTCTAAATTGATATCTTTATCCATCTTTAGAATTACTTCTGAAAAGCTTTTCAAAGCTGTTACAATATATCACTTCAGATTATCATATTTTTGTTGAACCAACTCTTTAATTTCCTGTCCAAATTTTTCAAGATTCTGGTTCATAATCTCATCATGTCTTGCCAACTCCTCCATAACAAATTCCTTTAAATCTTTAAAACCATTCTTCTGCATCTGCGAGCTCAAAAATTGGTCTTGTAATTTATAAATGGGGGAGCCCCCCCCCCCCACAGCTTGGTTGTCTGGCTTTGTCAGTTTTAACACCATCCTGCCACACAAACAGACTCTTTTTAAAGAAAAAGTCTTCTCTCCACACAATATCAATATCAAATCTCTAAGAAAGGAAGAAGCATGAAACAGAATTTTTTTCTCTTCTCTTGTAGCCAGCGCTATTGCTTCAAATACTTTGTAACATATTAAACCATTCAGACGGAAAGACTTTCGCTTTCAGCTTTCTTCTCAAGCCTCAGCCAGCCGCCATTTTAAACTTTTTTTTTCCCCTTTCACTCTTTCTTCATTCTTAAAATCAATCATAGGGTTGTTACAAATACTTGCAGTTTAGAGTCCCAAATCCGGATTTCATCCTGCTTATTCAAGCAATCTGTTAGTTTTCGCTAATTAGATTGGTCACATCGTCTAGCTCTGCAAAGCGCAGAGTTCTCCCGAAGCCCGGAGCAGCGGCGAGCTGGATAGGGAGCCTCATCCTGCTTCCTCCCCAAGAGTAAAAAAAAAAAAAACTCTGGGGACTTCGCAGAGGGCTCTACCTGCTCTTGCCGGCTCTCCTCACATTTCCTTAAGGAAACGGAGTTTTTTGAGCCGCCTCCCAGCTATAAAGGCGGCTCTTTATGAGCGACGGGGGGGGGGGTGGCGGTCCCAAAAGACCATCTAGCGACGACGGAAGCCAAACCGGAAGCCATCAACCTTTTTATATGCATTTGACTCTGGTCTCTGGTTTGTTTTACCAAGTTTTCATCCGTTTGCATGATACCAATTTTCTGATCCTCTTTCCATCTAGCTTGTAACTGTCCATACTGAAACCAAGTTTGAATTATCCTTTCTTCTTTTAGTACATCCAAAGACTTTAACTGTAATATACCTCTTTCCATATTGAGAAGCTCTTTATATGTAATCACATCTTGTTTTTGTTCTACATTTGTATTCTCTATCACATGTCTGGGTACTGCCAGACATGATAATGATATCATAAGGTATCTTATCATTTAATTTGTATTAATACTTTCTCCAGACACACAATAAAGCATTCCTTAATATATGGCTTTTAAAAGTCTTATCCACCTTCTTGTCATATAATAAATAAGCATGCCAACCATATAACAAATCATATCCCTCAATATTCAAAATTCTTCCTTCTGTTAAATTAATCCAATCACTGATTGCTGATAGAGCAGCTGCTTCATAATATAACCTTAAATTGGGCATTTTAAGACCTCCTCTTTCATGTATATCTTGCATTATCTTTAATTTTATTCTCAGTCTTTTCCCTGTCCAAATGAAATTATTAATACCCTTCTGCCATTCCCCCAAATTTGCATCTTTTTTAAGTATTGATCAATTGATCAATCTGGATTTATAAATGGGAGACAGATGAAAAGCAATGTAAGGCAAATTGTTAATATACTGGAGTATTTGGGGAAGAACAACCAAGTCCCTGCAGTGCTTATATTTCTGGATGTGGAGAAAGCATTTGATCGATTGAATTGGCATTTTTTACCGAAAAAAATACAAAAGATGCAGTTTGGAGAGTATTTTACACAATCTATTAAGGCAATATACCAGAAACAAACAGCACAAATAATAATTAATGGTAGCTTAACAGAAACCTTCAAAATTGAAAAAGGAACAAGACAGGGGTGTCCCCTGTCCCCATTATTGTTTATTTTGACTTTGGAATTTTTACTGAACAAAATACGGGAGTCAGATAAAATAAAGGGAATTAAAATTAGGCATTATGATTACAGATTACGAGCATTTGCAGATGACTTGGTTGTAACTTTAACCCAACCAGTGCAATCAGCTATAGTTTTAATGGATATAGTTAATCAATATGGTCAAGTATCAGGTTTTAAAATAAATATAGGGAAAACAAAGATAATAACTAAAAATATGACTATAAATCAAAAAGAAGAATTAGACAGAGTAATAGGATTTGAAATAGTAAAAAATGTTAAATATTTAGGGGTTTATATTACAACTTCAAATGTGAAATTATATAAGTATAATTATGAACCGTTATGGAAAAAATACAGAAAGAGATGGATAAGTGGAAAAAAATACAATTGTCCCTGTTGGGAAGAATAGCAGCAATAAAAATGAATGTTTTGCCTAAGTTTTTATTTCTTTTTCAAGTGGCTGTTGATTTTAATAACTTTTTTTTCAATAGGGCTTCTTACAATTTTTTTTATTTCTTACTATTCATTTTCAACATTCAACTGGTCAACAAGAATTCCCATCTCTTGCAAAATCTCACACTTGGCTACAACATCCATAACAACTATTTGAGCACTTTCCACACTTCAGATGCCTTGCTGGACATGCTCTCCACTGGAGAAGCCAATGTCCCCAACTACGGCTGTGGAAGGAAGGAGAACCTCCTGGCTCTTCTTGATGCAACTCACAGGGCCATCTCCATCCAGATGTCAACATTAGGAGGCACCTACAAAGTCCCACAGGTTTGTGTGTCTTTTTCTCCTTCTGGTAAAGTGAGGGGTGGGTGGTGGTGGGTGAGCAATAGATGCAATCATGTCTTCTCCATGGAATTCAAGAGCTGCTTTTCTCCATATTAGCAAAAATGTCAATATTTTACCCCATTATGTTCATGTTAAGATTAATCATAAAATGAAATGCAAGCAATACATTCCCTGGAGAAGACATTCTACCAACTATTTAACTGATCAAAAAATATCCCTGGTTGTTGGGGCCTCTATTGGCATCTTCATTTTCACAGATAAATAATGCCTGCCCTATCCAATCAGATTGAAGTTGGCAATAGTAGCATTTTATCCATTTAAAATGTGGAATAAAAAATACTCTAGCAATTATAGGTCAAATAGACTAGCAGATATTATGGCTAAAATTTATGCCATGATCCTCTTAGTTAAACTTGAGAAAAATGCATTCCTTGCAGAAGAACCAGAAGGTTTTAGGTAGAGTTAAAAGCTATATGGATTTTATAAGAAATAATGGATAACATAATAATCTAATATTGGCAACAAATTTGTCCTGAAATATCTAAACTATATCAGTGAGGTAAAACAAGGTTTGCAGGCTTTCTAGATGTTAGTGCAGCATTTGACTCAATAAACAGAGAAATATGATAGAGAAAATGGATGGCCCTCAAAATGGAGCTCAGCCTGTTGGCCCTGATCCAAGCCCTTGTTTGAGAGGGAGGTTTGGGCTCAATGGAGCCATGAGAAGAAGGATCTATGCTTACCAAGGGGGAAGGGAAAGATGCATATTTGAACCCTTGTTATTCAGAATAGATATGAATGACTTACTAGGACTAATACAGAGTCAAAAAACAGATCATAAATAAATGTTATTTAATTTTTTGACAAAAATGACTAAATTAGTGGACCAATGAAATGCAGGGCATGTAGTATACAGTACTTGGATTTCAGAAAGGCTTTGACAAAGTAAACCACAACCTATTTCTCAGGAAGCTGAAAATATGTGGGATGGACAGCATCACCCCCAGATGGGCTCAGCCTGTGGTCCTCAATGGAACTATGTCTGCATGGAGGGAAACGAGCAGTGGGGGACCCCAAGGTTCCATTTTAGGCCCAGTTCTCTTCAACATCTTCATGAATGATTTGGATGAGGGAAGAAATGGGGGAAATCATCAGATTTGAAGACAACACTAAAGTGGCAGGAATAGCCAACACCTCAGAAGATAGGTTGAAGATCCAGATGGATCTAGATAGACTTGAACCCTGGGACTATCTAACAAAATGAAATTTAATGTAGAGAAAATGTTTTATACTTAGGCAAGAAAAACCAAATGTACACTTAGAGATTAGGTGAAACCTGGCTTCATAGCAGTAACTGTGAGAGGATCTTGGAGTCCTAGTGGACAATCACTTAAATATGAGCCAACAATCTGGCAGCAGCCAAAAAAGCCCTTGCAATTCTAGGTTGCATTAACAGAGGGATAAAATCAAGATCACATGAAGAGTGCAGAAAAGATGATTAAAGGCCTGGAGACTAAAACATATGAGGAACAGTTGCAGGAATTCAGTATGTCTAGCATAGTGAAAAGGACGAGGGGTGACATCATAGCAATGTACCAATATTTGGGGGGCTGCCACAGAGAAGAGGAGGGCCACCTATTTTCCAAAGTACTAGAAGGCAAGACAAAAAACAATGGAGGGAAACTAATCAAGGAGAGAAACAACCTAGAACCAAGGAGAAATTTCCTAACTGTGAGGAATGGAACATCTACCCTTCAGAAATTGTGGGTGGTCCATCACTGGAGGCTTTTAAGAAGAGACTGGACAGCCACTTGTCTGGAATAGTATAGATAGATACAGATTAACAGAGTTGGAAGGGACCTTGTAGGTCATCTAGTCCAAGCAGACCCTACACCATTTCCGACAGATGATGGTCCAGTCTCTTCTTGAAAGCTTCCAGTGATGAAGCTCCCACAACTTCTGAAGGCAACTTCTGTTTCATTGGTTGATTGCTCTCACTGTCAGAAAATTTCTCCTTATTTCCAGGTTGAATCTCTTCTTGTTCAGTTTCCATCCATTATTCCTTGTCTGGCCTTCGGGTGCTTTGGAAAATAGCTTAACCCCCCTCCTCTCTGTGGCAGCCCCTCAAATATTAGAAGATGCTATCATGTCTCCCCTGGTCCTTCTCTTCACTAGACCAGCCATGCCCACTTCCTGCAACCTTTCTTCATATGTTTTAGTCTCCAGTCCCCTCATCATCCTGGTTGCTCTTCTCTGCACTTTTTCTAGAGTCTCAACATCTTTTTTATAGTGTGGTGATTAAAATTGGATGCAGGATTCTAGGTGTGGTCTTACTAGGGCATTATAGGGTGGTATAAGTACCTCTCTTGATCTTGATTGTATCCATCTAATAATGCAATTTAGGATTCCATTGGCTTTTTTGGCTGCCACTGGACACTCTTGACTCATATTTAATTGGTTGTCCACTAAGACTCCAGGATCCCTCTCACAGTTAATGCTATTAAGCCTGGTTTCCTGCTTGAACAGGGGGTTGGACTAGAAGACCTCCAAGGTCCCTTCCAACCCTTTTATTTTGTTATAAGTTCTGTTATAGGTACACATGTTTCGCCTGCTAAATTCCTATTGGAATACACTATTCATACAGTTAATGTGATATTATCATACTTACACATTAGATTGTATAGACTTGGATTGTTTTGTCTTAATAATAATCTGATAATTTATAAAGCAAGTTCAAAAGTTATGGTCTTTGGGAAATGACATCATAGCCATTAGAGCAAGTAACACCTTTCCTTACCTGGGGTTGTTTTCTCTGAGCCTGAATCTTGGCTCCCTCATCATCCAAGGAGCTCAGTTAGAGAAAGGGCAGGAGTGAAAGTGGTGCTTAAATGAAAACCTCATAGCTCTCCAGCTTCCTCAGCCCCAGTTATTAAAGTATCGGAGGCCCAGTTTTCCCCCATGTTCTTACATCAATCTGATGTTTGGGGCTCCAGAGAGAAACCACCAGCAGAACCAACCCAATCTCAGCCTTTGAGGAGGATCTTGGGGTGGGTAAAAGGACTCCAGCTGCTGTCCTCAGAGCTGATTTGGGAATTTATACAATTTCTGCTTTGTCTAAAATCAGAAAATATTGATATTGGCATAAAATTTAACATATGGAAATTGACAGACTCTGAAAATTGTGGCTGTTCAAACAGACAAAATTTCAATTAAAGACCAATCTTGGATTATACATCTGACAAATCGTATTAGGAACTGTCTCCCTGTTTCTTGTACAACTGGAGAAGAAGCTAAAAGATTCCTCCATAAAGAATCTGGGATATAGAAGCAAAAAAAGATGCAGCAATCCTCAAAAATTATAATGGGGCCCTTTATTGGAATAGAATACTCCAGTTGGCATTTACACATGTTAATCTAATTGCAATAAATTGTAGGGTGATAGAGTAGTATGATTTACATTATTTATAGTTTTTTAATTTGTTTATTATTTTCCACTTTTATTATACAATCTTGCTAATATTCTGTCTTTAATATTTTAAACAATACCTGATTAACAAACTATTCTAATACATTCATGAGAACCAGTTGGATTTATTAAAATCTAATATTTTGGACTTGATCTGACCCCAAATATAACACAGCATTCTTCATTGCTTTTTCAGATCAGTCATGAAATAGCTTCAGAGGCTCTAAGTGATAAAAGTCAATTCCCCTTTTTCCACAAAATGTTCCCCAAAGAAGGGTTCCAGTACTCAGCAATTGTCCACCTGCTCCTCCACTTCAAATGGACCCTGATTGGCCTCTTTGCTTCAGACACAGAGAGGGGAGAGAATTTCATGAGGATTTTTCCTCCTGTGCTTGTCAGGAATGGAATTTGTGTGGTTATATCACAACTGTTCTCAACAACTGGATATACAGCATCCCTCAGGGATTCCCTCTCTAAGTGGAGACAAGTCAACATCTTTGTTTACTTCATGGAACTTGAGTCCATCTGGGAGAGAATTCTTCCTTTCCATTTAACACTTATGTGTCTGCCAGGACTCATTGAAAGGAAAGTCTGGATCCTCACAAATTTTTTATTGTATCCAATGAGCAATCATAGACTTCTCAAATACATCCATAGTATTTGGAACTTTGATTATCTGGCAAAAAAAAGGCCAAAGATTCTGCCTTTGAACGCAATTTCTTTGTGGAAGGAAAGTTTCAAGATCTTTATTTCCGCTGTTCTCTTTCAAAGAACGTCTTTTCTGTCAAAGGCCGCAAAAGATGCACCCAGAAAGCCCCCCTGGAGACCCAGAAGAAAAGGAACCGGATCTGGGCCACAAATGACTACCATGAGTACAGTCTCATGAAGACTCTGGCCCAGGCCTTGAATGCTGCTTATTCCTCCAGATCGAGGAGGGGAAGGAAGGGGGGAGAAAAGAGTTTGGGGTCTCCAAGGCTGCAGCCGTGGCAGGTATGGGGGTCCCGATATTAATCTGAGATCCTTTGGAGGAGAAATCCAGAGGAGAAGGAGGGGAACCATCTCAACAGATCTGGCCAATTCAATTACTCAGGGAATAATGGTACCAAAGAGTAGATACCATGGCATTTTTATATTACACATTCCTAATTTGAAAATGCTGTATTCTTTTTAAATGAAATTCCTGTATTTGTGGGTGTTGCGATATTTTCAGGATCAGACTCAATAAATAATTTGAGAATTAGAAATTCAAATATATCTCTGTTTATTTACATAAGGCATTCTATATTCACTGAATATTCACAAATAGAAGCACAAAATGGATGTATGCAGCTCCTTATATATACAATGGGTGGAGCTAAGTATGGGAGTGGTAAAGTATGAATACATTAAGAAGTGAAGAATAAGTTAACCCCTGACACACTGTTCATGTACTATTTACATAATGGAGAATAAGGCATTTACTTGTGACAAATCCCCCTCTAAATGCCGATTCGATATATTACAACAATTACATTCAGATTCAGAACAATATAAGACATGTAACTTAGAAGTCAAGTATTTATGTTGCTTAGACGGCAAAGGCTTTGTTAATATGTCAGCTATTTGCTCTGATGTTTCGCAATGAACTGCTTTGATAAATCCATCCTGAGATAACTGTCTCACGTGTTTAAATTTTATATCTATATGTCTGGACCTTTGTCCAATGGCATCAGATCTAGATATTTCGATAGCAGCTTTGTTATCTTCATGCATAATAAAAGGCAAAATGGGTTTTTTCCAAATGTCAGAAAGTAAATCATTGAACCATACAAGGTTATTTGCTGCCTTAGATAGACAAACATATTCTGCCTCTGTTGTTGAGGTGGCTACTAAATCTTGTTTGCCAGTATACCAGTAAACTGGACAGCCGTTAAGAAAGAATATATAACCAGATGTGCTTTTTCTACATGAGGTATCTCCAGCCCAATCCGCATCGGCGTAACATGTGAGGATGGGCTCCTTGACATTATTAGGTTCCAACAATAAACAGAAGTCTAAACTATTCTTCAAGTACCTTAATATCCTTTTGACAGCTTCCCAATGGTATAGTGATGGTTTGCTGACATGTCTGGACAATAAATTGAGAGGCAAAGCAATATCAGGCCTAGTCCAATTGGAGATATAAAGAAGTGAACCTATGACTGACCTGTAAAATGTATTATCTTTGAATTCAGGAGATGATTCTTCTGTATTCTTCAAAAAATCAGTTTGCATGGGAGTGTCACAGGGCTTAGCGTTACTTAAATTACATTTATTCAAGAGCTCTATGATTTTGTCCCTTTGAGAAAGTTTAAATCCCCTTCTGGTTTTACTGATTTGAACACCAAGTTACTTATTTACTTTACCCAAAGATTTCAATGAAAAATGTTCATTCAGTTTTGTTACAAATGCCTCTTTCCTTTCTTTATGTTTACCTATGTACAAAATGTCATCCACATAGATCAATACAAATTCTAGGGAATTATTATCTTTTTTAACAAAGAAGCAATTGTCAGCAGTAGTGGCATTGAAGTTCATAGTTTTGAGAACTTTTACTAAACAATCATACCATTGTTTACCAGATTGTTTCAGCCCGTATAAACTTTTATTTAATAACCAAGTCTCATTTTTGTTTGTGTATTGACTGTGGGGTGCTCTTACATATATTTCTTTATCTAATTTTGCGTGTAAATACGCAGTCTGTATGTCGTATTGAAACACATCGAGGTTGAGTGCTGATGCTATAACCAGAGCTGTTTTGACACTCTCTGTTCTTACTGTGGGGGAGTATGTGTCTGTATAATCCTCGGGATATTTCTGTGCATAACCTTGTGCAACTAATCTAGCTTTGTATAGAGTATTGCCTCCCTCTAAATTCTTAATTTTATATAGCCACCTAGTGCCAATGATGGTTTTGTCCTTTGGTGCAACTGTAGGTGTGAACACATTTAGCCCTCGTAAACTATCCATCTCTTTAGTCATGGCTGCTTCCCATTTTTTCTTTTCTTCAGGAGGAAGTTTTAACACTTCCTCATATGTGTTAGGTATTGATGACTCTCCATCCATATACATTACATAATCTTTGTATTTGTTTGGCACTTGATTTCTGCTACTTCTGATTGCTTTTTCTGGTTTACTATCATTGTCATGTAAATACCTTGCTTCTTTTTTAGTTAATGAATCTGTCTTTACTTTATGTTGACTGTTTGTCCATGTTTTGATTTTACTTTTATGTGTGTTGTTACAGTGTTCTTCTCTAATCCTTTTTTCTTGGAGTTTGGTATCTGGGTTGGTGTTTGGGAATATTTCATTAAGATGTATTTTAGACCAGTTGGCCTGTTCATGAAACACAGCTGTTCTGGAAACTATAAATTTATTATTATTATCGATAAATCTGTATCCTTTTGTGCCTGTCTCGTATCCCATGAATCTAAGTCTTCTGGATACGTTCTCACCTTTGCGCCTTAGTTGTTTAGGTATGTGTACGTCTGCAGTGACTCCAAATATGTGCATGTGTGCTAATTTTGGTTTCCTATTATACATTACTTCGTATGGTGTCTTATTTACAATGCTGGACCAAGTTCTATTTTGTGTGTAATTAGAATATTGTAGGGCTTCTGACCAGAATTGTTTACCTAAGCCAGCATCTTCTAATGTGCATCTAATCATGGTTTGTAATGTTGAGTTCTTTCTCTCTACCACTCCGTTCTGGAATGCAGAAAATGGGCTAGATGTGTAATGTAACATTCCTTTGTCTTTTAGCCATTGGGAGAATTCTTTAGACATGAATTCACATCCCCTATCTGTCATGATTTGTTTTATTTTAATATTGTGTTGTGTCTCTATACGTTTGTAAAACTCTTTAAATTTCTGAAAAGTTTCATCTTTATGTTTTAATGTGTAAACAAATCCATAATGACTATAATCATCCACAATGGTTAGAAAGTAACGTTTTTTATAAGTAATTGATGGTGTTAGTGGACCAACTAGGTCCATATGTACCAAATCAAAAATTTTGTTGGTTGATCTTGTTGACTTTCTAGGTCTGGGACTAGTTTTGACCTTTGTAGATTTACATACTGAGCATTCCAAATAGTTTTCACAATTTTTTATTTTAACACCTTCTGCATGTTCAGTCATCTTTTGTACTACAGGAAAACTGGCATGTCCTAATTTCCTATGTAAGACATGAGCACACTCATCATGAATTGGTTTACCTATCTTAGGTTTTTTTTCATTGTGTGTATCTTTGTGATTATGGGTTACTTCACGTTCCTCATTGTCACTGTTACTATTGTCTCCATTATCTATTTCATTGTCATTTTCCATATTTGAATCAATGTTGTGTAACCATTCCTCCTTTGTCATTAAGTAAGGTAGATCTCCTTTGATTATTACTGTACCTATATTTATTTTGTTTTTCTCTAATGTTGCTTTTCCTTTTGAGAACACAATGTTAATGTCAGAATCTCTGCTTAGTTTTATGGCACTAAGTATGTTATGAGGAATTTCAGGTATTAGTAATACCCCCTCTATTTTTCCTAGGCCAGGTAAGGTTACATTCCCTCTACCTATCACTTGAACCTTTTCTTGATTAGCTACTTTGATTACAAATTTATCTTCTACAAATGAAGATAATATATTTTTATTATTTGTAGTGTGATTAGTTGCTCCAGAATCAATAAGCCAATTATTGTTCTCTGGTTGTTGTATGTTAATGTTGTCATGTTTGTTTAGCCCATTCAGTGAACCAGATTTTCTACCCTTTGAATTATCTCTGCCCCCTCTATGTTCTCTATAGTTGGGTGGACTTCTATATCTATGTCTATCAATGGAAGACTGTCTGTTGTTGTACCTATTTCTATATTCTGACCTATGTCTTTCTCTTAGAATTTTTGGACAATCCCTCCTATTGTGTTCTTTGGACCCACAATTGTGGCATCTAAATGTTTCATGATATCTTTCTTGAAATGCTACCTTTTTATATTGTTTGTGTTCTATGTGGTTGTTATAACGACTTCTCCTTGAATTGTCTTCAGCTATTAACTTATTGGATAGACTTTCTATGGATAAGTATCCTAGATTGATTGTGTCTAAGTGTGACATATAATTATCCCATGATGGGTCAAGTGAGTTGATGATAACACTTTTCATCGTTTGATCTGAAATCACCTCCCCCCTTAAGTGCAGTTCTGCTCTAATCTTGTTTAAAGATATTAAATGTTCACTTATGGTAACCCCTGGCTTTATCCTAGAAGAGAAGAAATCTTTAGACATTCTTGTGGTAGTGGCTACACTTTCACTGTGAAACAAATTAAACATGCATTGAATAATTTCTGAGACAGTCAGATTTTGCTTAATACTGTGATACATGGCAGGAGACACACTGGAAATTAATAAGAAAAATGCTCTGTGGTGTAGGCAATCTAACTTTAGAGTCCAAGGTCTTTTTGGGGGGTTAGTAATAAAAAATAGTAAGTTTTCTTTCATAAAGACAACCTGGAGCTGCTGATACCATTCTTGCAAATTAATCCCATCTATTCTCAGCTTTGGGAAGTCACTGGGTAAATTCCCAACGTTGTTGGGTCCATTACTTACAACCGGGGGTAGTCCGTGGTCTTGCAAATGTCGAAAGTTGCAAAACGGCGTGGGGATGCTCGCAACGAGTCTGCATGGTTGTCTCTGCATCTCATGTCTTCCTGGGTTGTCTGCGTAGTCCTGCGCATGCGCGTTGCTCATTTCGTTCCTGGAGTCATCGTGAGAGGTTCTCGCTGCTGCAGCTCCCTCGCTTCATTCTTCTTCCGATGAATCAGTCTCCGGCTCGATCTTGGGAGTCCTGGTGATAGCGGGCGCTCGTTTTCTTTTGCTGAAGGCGCTGGTCCTTGGATTAGTCTGCGGCATGGGGTGGTATCTGCAGGGCTCTCTGGGTTCAGGTGTCGGTGCTCTCGCCGTCTGGATAGGAGCGGGTAGATTTTGAGGCGTTGGCTCGCTTGCTTGCTTTTTTGTTGATTTTTTAGTAATCTTCAGTTTCGGTCCAAATGCAGCAAAAAGCGTTTTCATTGCTGACTTTACTTGCATGTCTATTGAATCTTCTTCGTTCTCTGTTTCTGATTCTTCTGAGGTATATATTTTTTCTTTTTTATTTTTTGTATCGAGTAAGGCTTTTCGTGCCAGATATTTTGAATCCTGCTTTCTGATTGGCTCTGCTTCGCTCATCTTAGGGGTCTGTTGAAACCAAGATGGCTGCCATTCGAAATTTTGCGCGGGATTGTTGGTTTTCTTCTTCGCTGCATTTTTATCTGTAAGCATATTACTTACTATTTTTGAGTCTTTTGGTTTTTCAGTAGCGATGTGCTTCTCTCTCACTGCTCCGTTGTTTTTTAGTATATCTTGGAGGTTCACGACAAGACTTTCATCGCTCTTTTGGCTTTTTAAGAGTTTTAGTATCTCTGACCTGAGTTCGTTGTTTTCTATTTCGTTTTCTTCTTGGTCATCATCTTCATTTATTATTTCTTCGTCTTCTGTGGTGTATTCTTCAGATTCTCTCGAAATTGCATTCGTGGACTCATCTATTATTTCTTGATCCGCTTCCATTTCTTTGCTGTATGCCCTGGTGTTGGGCCTATCTCTTTTAGACATGTTTAAGTTTTTATTGAGTCAATTCAACCATCCTCTGCTACCAGATTGTTGCGATATTTTCAGGATCAGACTCAATAAATAATTTGAGAATTAGAAATTCAAATATATCTCTGTTTATTTACATAAGGCATTCTATATTCACTGAATATTCACAGATAGAAGCACAGAATGGATGTATGCAGCTCCTTATATATACAATGGGTGGAGCTAAGTATGGGAGTGGTAAAGTATGAATACATTAAGAAGTGAAGAATAAGTTAACCCCTGACACACTGTTCATGTACTATTTACATAATGGAGAATAAGGCATTTACTTGTGACAGTGGGTTTGTGATGAGCACGGTGGAATTTCCCCTTTGTTCCATCCCCACTGCAGGTGGGTCTGTGTGCAGCTCGACAGGCAGCTAAACCCCCCTCTTCTCCTCCAGTGAAAGGGAGCCTGGGGTGGATCTGGGTGTTTCATTGGGAGAACAGGGCACAGAGAAACTGAGGAGATTCAAAGAGTGAGAATCAAATATAAATAGGAGATAGGCAGCATTAACTAACAGCCAACAAAGAAGCAGCTGGAACCTCTCCAGGGATGCTCCGTGTGAGGGACGGAGGCCGTCTCCGGATGACCAGGTGTCTCGGTCAAACCGACTGCTTCCGTCTCCTCCAAAGGCTGAGAAAAAGGGAGTCTGGCCTCAGACCATACAGTTAGGCTTATCTGCCCCTGGCCACTAGGTGGGGCTAGAGCAAGAACAGCAAAATAGATACATGTTGTGGCATGACAACCTCTATAAATTTGGAGGAGACCCTGAGACCATCTAGCCCAACCCCTCCTCTCTGCAGGAATCCCAGTTAAAGCTTCTCTGACTGATGGCTGCTCCATCTTTGCACTCAGATAATCCATGAAGAGGAGACTGAACTTCTCTGCTTCACTGGCTCAGCTCTAAAATAGCTCATCCTTTTATCATATTTTTTTTCTTTCATTCAGCTAAAATCTCCTCTCTTATAACTGAATTCATTTTTCTGTGTTTGACACTCTGGAATAATAGTGAGCAGATCTTACACTTGTGTGTAATGTATGTAAGTGATTGGAAGAGGGCTCCATCCTCCCTTCTCCAACCAAGAGATTGTGTCAGTTGGAAAAGGGGCTCCCAGACTCCTCCTGATCTTCAGCTCTTCTCCTTGTTCTCTTTCCTCAAGGCTAAAAGCAGCTCCTTTGATCTCTTCCTTGGCTTCATTGTCCTTCCCTGAAGTTCACACTTAGATTTTGTGCAAATTTTCCTCCAAGCGTGGTGCCTGCAAGGGATCCTGGTCCTTGAGTTGGGGTCTGTCAAGTATTTGCAAGCCATTGGCACATGTATCATACAGACACTAGTGGAGGCAGAAAGTGCCCCCACCCCTATGTGGAGAGGAGGGGCTTACACTGAGTATAAAACCCCCTCTAACCTTTCCACCAAGCTCTCTTTTACGTTTGTTCTCCATGAGACATGATCTTTGATAGGGGTAGTCACACACGCTGTGTGCCCCCTATCCTAATGGATATTAAGACAGCCTTTGTATATAGTTAATATGTTTTGTTATATGAATAAATACATTTATCACATTTATTCATGCATCTGCCTTTGGACTCTTCTATGCTCCTGGGTGTTTCTACGATCCCAATTTCCACAGAATGGTAGCAGAGGGAATGGTAGCAGAACTCCACTCCAGGAGCTGTTGAAAAGGCGAGATGCCCTCCAAAATAACCTGTGAGAGAAGCTCCCCTGTTGTGACCAGAGGCCTTCAACGGAGGAGAACTTCACAGCAGCCTCAGTCTGAATCAACGATGGAAAACATTGAAGGGGGTTTCCATCCAGCTACACCCTGGCAGCCAGAGGCCACCCAGATGCAGCAAGAGATCCCAGGGGCCGAGCCAGGCAATGTTGGAGAAGGCTTCTTCAGCACTGACGAAGAGGGGGCAGAAGGACCAGATGAAAGCCTGGACAGGCAAGTGGCTAAGATGTCAAAAGAGGAGTGCCAAGCAGCGCTCGCCTTCCTCCTGAAGACAAGGGCAGCAGCCAGAGAGAGGCCTGAGGAGGCAGCACCAGAGATGCCTGCCATCCCGGTAAGGACTCCCCTGCCTGATCTCTCCAAGTTGGCGCCTGCCACCAGAGAGACTGCCCCCCCCATCCAGTTTCCCGCCAAACAAAATGGCCTCCAGGCCACTTCCGGAGGCAACTTCCTCCAAGATGGCTGCTCCCCTGGGCACTTTGCCAGAACCACAAGCCAGGCCATCCCCAGCTCCACAGCCCAGGCCTACAACGCCAGCCAGTCAGTTCAGCATTCCAGCGGCCCAGAGGACCACTCCAAACCCACAAGCCCCTTGCCAGGCCCCGCCTGCCATGGCAAACATCAAAGAGGCCATAGAGGCCCTGGTCGCTGCCCTGGAACTTATGGAGCAACCACCCACCGGCCGCCCCGAGGCCCCGAGGCCCCAGACCCAGCTGCCCACTCAAGGAGGGTCCCAAATCCAACCTCCCACCCCCGGAGGAACCCAGATGGACCTGCAGCCTCCCATCCCCCACTGCAGAGGTGCTCACCATTCACTGAATGCTCCACGGAGACCCAGGCTGAGGCCTCCGCACCTTTCCGGCCCTGCTGGGATGATCCGGAGCTGCAATCCTGCTCCTCTGATGGAGAAGAGGAGATCCAGAGACATTTCCAGGCCTATCCAGCCCACGGACCTCATCTGATGGGCCTCCAGTCTCCAGAAAGATCTCCAGGCCTTCTTCCCACTTCTCCAAGGTTTCCCCGCCACATCGCTGATGTCCGGGCCTATACTGAAGCTCCAGCCAGACCTGACTTCAGAGCTCAGAGAGGGAGATCGGAGCTCCAACAAGAAAAGGCTTTGGAGCATGCTCCATTTCCTGCACGTGCCCAGTTGCTTCAAACTACAGAAGGACTACAAAAAGGAGCCAGACCTAAGCAATCGATCCCAGGCTTAGGGATCCCAATGCCATTCACAACAGGCTCTTTTCAGCCATTTGAACAACTCCCCATGCAGTTTAATGGCAATAATTTTGTAACTTTGCCAAATAATTTTGAAAAATTACATTTAAGTGGTCAGAATTTTTAAAAATGGTGTAAAGAGAGTCAGATAATTCTCTTAAGAGAAAATACTCTGGACATGATCAAAAGACCACCCCCTTTACCTTGGAGCCCTGAAATTGAGTTCCTGCATAAAAGAGCTTACACAACCCTGTTAAGTTCTATAGACACAGCTTTGTATGCCAGTCTTTCAGACGGCCTCACAGCTCAGGAAGTTTGGACTGCCCTATATAATTTGTTCCATAGTGACAATATGGCTGCAACCAGCAGATTGTCAAGAATTTTCCACAACTATAAACTCAAACCTGGTGTCAAAATGGGGGAACATTTGGCAATGCTTAAAGCCATGAGGGATGAGCTTATACAGAGGGGGAGCCTGTTTCTGAATCCACTTTAATTAGTGTGATGTTGAACTCCCTAGACAAATCCTGGAGTCCCTTTATTATTTCTCTAGAAGGGGTTTCTAGGGAACAAAGAAATATAGAATACTTTTCTGGCCGCTTTATTGAGGAAGATTTAAGGCGCAGAGATGAGGAACAACAAGAAATGAAGGAGGCATATCACAGGCCTAGGCCTCAGAGGAGGCACCAGGACACAAGTGAAAGGATTAATACCCTTCCCACCTGCTTTGACTGTGGCATACAAGGTCACTTTAAAAGGGAGTGCCCTCGCTCTAGGGCCAACACGGCTGGACTTAAGCACAATAAAAATAAAAGAGGCCGTGGAAGAGGGGGAGGTGGTCATAAAGGATACCAATTCTGTAGTGTCACTAGTGACAATCACACCTCCCAGGTAAAGGATGCTGAGGGGCTGTGGCTTCTTGATTCAGGTGCATCAACGCATATAGCCAACACGAAGCAACGATTTAAGGTTTTACACCCACTCAAGTCCTCAGTAAAAGTTGCCACTGGGGACAAGGCAGAGGTAACTGGGGAAGGCGTGATCAATGTGCCTGGTATAGGAGATGTCACAGGGGCACTGTATGTTCCCTCAATCAAGAACAACCTTTTAAGCATCTTAAAATTGACTGAGGATAAAAATGTAAAACTGGTTTTTGAGAAGGGTGGAGGTTATGTTTTCGAAAGTGGGGGTGTTGTTGGCGATATTGTAAAAATCAACAATTTGCCTTATTTTTCCCCAAAAGCAAAGGTCAAAAGGCACAAGAAACCTAACAAGAAGGCTCAGGGAGCTAACGCCCAGATAGAGCAGAAAGCTTCTGTGCCAGCCCCCAGGTTGTCCAAACTCAAGGACCCTGGACCTAAAACCAATGAAGCTTTTAAACCAGCTCCTAGGACATCCAAAGCCATTAAGGCTGAGCCCATTAAGGTCACAACTCCTCAGCCAACTCTGAGGAACTCTAAGGTGACCATTAATCCAATGCCTACTCTCATTACTGAACAGACCAAGGCTTGTAATGGTAAGATACATAAGGTTGACAAAGTATGCATGGGTAAACCTTTACATTTGGATTGTGCTCATATATTACACCGCAGGCTCGGCCATGCCAGCTTCCCGGTTATTAAGAAAATGTAAGAGGACTTCCGGTTTGCGAGCCTCGGCGACGGCGGTGTTTCTTTAAAGACCGCCAGCCCCGCCGCCTGTAGAGCCGCCCCGCGATCGAGGAGCGGCTCGAAAACTCCAAAATCTTGAAGATTGAAGGAGAAGAGATAGCAGGGTACAGGTTGAGCCCCTGTAACCCCCCAGGGAACTGTTTCTGGGGAGGAAGCAGGCGCGGCTCCCTTCCAACCTGCTGAACTCCGGGCGGCGTGGGACGTTTCTGCTAATTAGCAGAACAAGCCGGCAGCAGCAAACTCTTAAAGCGAAAGGAACTAATTTTAACAAACAACGGAAATATCAACTTGAATCCAGAAACTTGAAAACTGCAAGTATCAGTGCTTTGTTGACTTTCTAATTTAAAAGAGAAAGTGAGTGAGTGAAAGTGATTTGAAAAAAAAATGGCGCCCAGCATTTGAGTTAACGAGCTAATGAAAGTGGATTTGTGAAGCCTTCCTGCTTTGTTACAAAGTTATAAAGCTGCTACAAAGTTGCTCTATCTAAAGAAAAAATTTCTTTTTTTAAAATTTGACTTTGTTTTACTTCAGCTTCACTTGATTAAATCTGGGGGACTTTTTTAGAAGCTTTTGTGGAAGAGGGAAAGGAAAAAGAACTTCTCTCTTTAGAAAAATTAGCTTACGTGGCACAATGGCTTCAAAGAAGCAGGAAGGGAAGGCATCAGGGGGGGGATCCCCCACACATAAACATCAAATGCAACTTCCCCCTGCTCAACAGTTACAAACTCAGAAAAAAGAACTTGATGTGGGAGATTTAAAAGACTTTATTTCTAAAACTTTGGATGAAAAATTTCAAGAATCTCAACAGGAAATAGATCATAAACTTCAAAAATCACATGAGGAATTTTTGCAGGAAATTAATGAAGTTAAAGATATGGTGAAGCAGAATCAAAATATGGTGACCAAAAAAATATCAGAAGTGGCGTCTGGCCTGGCAAATTTTATTGGGAAAGTTGATTTTAAAGTTGAAGAACTCAAATTAGAAGTTAATGTTAGGATGAAAGATAATGACTATAAAATTGAAGAAGCTGACAATAAAATGCAGAGAATTGAAGATGAGATTGTCATGATACAATTCCGGGCGATGGAGTTTGCCATACGGCTTCGGGGAATTCGAGAGGAGGAGAGACAGGACTTGAGACAAGTTTGCTCTGAAGCCCTGGCTAAGATCTTACAAGTTAATCCTGATTTGGTATTTCACAAAATAGATAAAATTTACAGAGTGAACTCTTGGGTGGCCAGACAAAGACAACTGCCTAGAGATGTGGTCATATATTTTACTGAGAGAGAAATTAGAAATGAAATCCTCCAAAAATCTTTTCACACCTCTGTACAAGTGGGGGGCTCACGACTTGTAATTTTTAAAGAATTGCCTCCTAAAATGCTGAAAGCTAGAAAAGAATTTGGTTTTCTTGTTAAGGAATTGAAAGACTTACAGATACCCTTCCGGTGGGATGCGCCAGCTGGGATAATTTTTAGATATAAGGGAGAAGGATATCGATTGAATACCGTGGAGAAGGCACAACATTTTTATAGTACTATTCTTAAGGAAAGAACACCATCTCCACGTACATCTACAGTTTTGGAGATTAAGGAGAGTGAAGAGAGGCAATTGGAAGAACAGCCTAAGCAGGAATTAGAAAATGTGCAAGGTGCAGAAGGAGGTTTTTTGAGTGAGCCCTTGCTGGATTCTTCTCCAATTTTGGATTTGATTCAGTTGACTGAAGTTAAAGATCAACGTATAACTAGAGCTCAATCCAAGTTACTTAAACAAAAGCAACAACAACAACAGGAAAGACAAGACAAGAAGGCAGCAAAGAGTACCCCACAAGAGAGTGGAGCTATGGGAGGAGCAAGATCGAAGCTCTTGGATGAACTTCAAATATTTTGCTCTGCGCTCCAGAAACAGGCCGATGACCCTTAAGTGTTTATCTTGGAATGTTAATGGGTTGAATTCAGCACAGAAAAGGAAGAAACTATTTACATATTTGAAACAATTTAATAATGATATAATATGTTTACAAGAAACGCATATTACAACTCAAGATCAGAAATATCTGATAAATTCAAAATTAGGAGTACATTATATATCTTCAACTTCGCAGAAAAAGAATGGTGTGGTTATTTATGTAAATAAAAAATTAACAGCAAAAGTTATAGAAGTAGATCAAGATGGTAGGTTTGTAGCAATTGAATTGCTTACAGCAAATGGTCAAATTCTTTTGATTGGAATTTATGCTCCCAACCAACAACAGGACTGTTTTTACAAGATGTTACATACTAAAATATTGCAATGGGACTATAGATCTATTTTATTTATGGGAGATTGGAATGGAGTAATTGATTCTAAATTAGACAAAAAGAGCTTGGCAAAGTCTAGAATTAGACTACCGCAGACTTTTTTTGATATGAAAGAAGATATGGAACTAAAAGATGTTTGGAGAATACATAATCCAAATGAATTGGATTACACTTTCTTTTCCGATAGACATAGATCCTTTTCTAGGATTGATTTTATCCTGTTGTCAAATGATCTACTTACTAAGACAAAAAGAACAAAGATTTTTCCAAGAACTTTGACTGACCATAGCCCTGTATGGATAGAAATTGAGATGGATAAGGTTGAGAGACGTTCTTGGAGATTAAATGAGAACTTGTTTAGATATGAAAAAAATACAATAGAACTTAAAAAGCATTTGAAAGAATTTTTTGAAATAAATTTGAATAAAGGTACCCCAATTGAAATTGTTTGGGACGCTAGTAAAGCTTATATGAGAGGGGTACTTATCTACATGAATTCTAAACATAGACTGTTCCGACAAAAGAAAAGATCTGAGTTGGAAATGGAAATAAAGAATAAGGAACAGTTACTTATTAAAAACCCAACAGATGAAAGAATACGAAGTGCTATAAAACTTTTGAAAGATCAATTTCAAATGCTTATGGCGGAACAAGTTGCAACAAGTTTACAATACGCGAAGCATAATACATTTTGCAATGCCAATAAACCGGGCAGATGGTTGGCTTACACACTGAGGAAAAAACAAAGTATACGGACTATTGATAGTATTGACATTGGAGGGAAAGAAATTTTTCAACAAAAATTAATTAAAGAAGCTTTTGTGGATTATTATACTAAATTATATGCCAAAGAAGAGGTGCAGAATGGACTTATAGAAAAATATTTAAAGGATAAGAGAGTTACAAAAATTACTGATCAACAAAAGGAAAGAATGAATTATCCTATAACAGAGGAGGAGATAATAGCAGCAATTAAGCAGCTAAAAACAGCCAAAGCTCCTGGCACGGATGGTCTGACTGCAGTGTATTACAAAACTTTACAAGCTGAAATGGTGGAACAACTTAGAGATTTATTTTGCAATATTCAACAAGGGGGTAAAATACCCCCATCTTGGACAACTGCTTATATATCTTTGATACCAAAGGAACAAGTTGGTCCTAAAAAACCAGAGAACTACAGACCAATATCTCTTTTGAACACAGACTATAAAATTTATGCGAAGGTATTAGCCAACAGGTTGATGCCAGTAATTCAAAAAGTGATTCATGAGGACCAAGCGGGATTTATTGAGGGCAGATATATGAAGGACAATGTAAGGCAAGTAATAGACTTATTGGAATATCTTGATAAGAATAAACAGATTTCTGCAGTGCTGGTTTTTTTGGATGCGGAGAAAGCCTTTGATAGAGTGGATTGGAACTTTCTACTAAAGACTTTAAAAAAGATGGGCTTTGGGGACCAATTTATACAGGCGATTTCAGCAATTTATCAAGAGCAAAAAGCACAGATTATTATTAATGGAAGTTTGACGACAGAGTTTAAAATTGAAAAAGGAACAAGACAGGGATGTCCGTTGTCCCCACTTTTATTTATATTAACATTGGAAGTCTTGCTAAATACAATACGGGACTCAAAAATTTTGAAAGGTATAGTGATAAGGCAAGAGGATTATAGAATAAAGGCATTTGCAGATGATCTGGTTGTTACCCTATCACAACCAATGGAATCAATAATCCTGATGAACGACATTATACAAGACTATGGTAGAGTTTCAGGTTTTAAACTGAACTCAAAAAAGACTAAAATGATAGTTAAGAATATGACACAAGATCGTAAATATGAGCTTGAAAGGAGGGCAGGATTTGAAATTGTACCTAAGGTAAAATATCTTGGAATTCAGGTTGCAGAATCAAATATGAAATTGTTTCAAAATAATTATGAGGTGCTGTGGCGAGAGGTTCAGAAAGACATGGAGACCTGGAAAAAGCTGCAACTGTCTTTACTTGGAAGAATAGCAGCAGTTAAGATGAATATTTTGCCAAGATTTCTGTTCTTATTCCAAATGATTCCGGTGCTTAAAAGTGATAAACAACTGAAAGTTTGGCAGTCTGGTGTGAATAAGTTTGTCTGGAACGAGAAAAAGCCGAGAGTGAAATTGAAAATTATGCAAGATGTTCCAGAAAGAGGAGGCCTTAAACTTCCAAACCTACAGTTATATTATGAGGCAGCAGCTTTAACTTCAACAAGTGACTGGTTTGGAAATAAAAAGGCTGGAATATTGAATGCAGAAAGTTTTGATCTTGAATTTGGATAGCATGCTTACTTATTTTATGATGATAAAGTTGATAAAGTATTTAAAAGTCATATACTCAGAGATTCTTTGATGAGAGTTTGGAAGAAGCACCGACTCAAATGGGATTATAAAATACCGCTATGGCTGGATCTTGGTCATACTTTGTGGAATACAAATATAATGTCACTCGGGGGGTTTTTATATAAAGAGGTTCTTTTTACAGATGCGGGCAGATGGCAGCTGAAGACATTGCAGACACTGTTGGACGAAGGGATTAATTTAACCTGGTTACAATATAATCAATTACAAATGAGATGGAAAGAGGACCAAAAAACTGGTATTATGTTGCATGAGGAAGAATTGGTTAGACATATAAGAGAGAAAGGTCCAATGCATATTAAAAGGCTTTATAATGTTTTGTTAGAAAGAGATTCAGAGACGGAATTAGTTAAAGATTGTATGATTAAGTGGGCACAGAATTTTGAAGAACCAGTGATGCTGGAAACTTGGGAAAAAATTTGGGTTCAGAATGTTAGATTTACACAGTCGCAAAACCTGAGAGAAAATTTTTATAAAATGTTTTATAGATGGCATTTAGATCCTAAAAAGTTGTCATGTATGTACCCTAATGTTCAGCCAAAATGTTGGAGATGTGATTGTGTAGATGCTACATATTATCATGTTTGGTGGACCTGTAGGAAAGTTAAGGCTTTTTGGATAAAAATTTGGTGGGTCATGCAGAATGTTTTGAAGAAAAAAATTCAATTTTCTCCACAATTGTTTTTATTGGGTATAGTTAAGGGTTTTACACGGGGTGAAATAAAACTAATATTGTATATGATAACAGCAGCAAGATTGTTGATAGGTAAATATTGGAAGAATGAAGCTTTGCCTACTATCGAGGAATGGACTTTGAAGATGGCCAGTTTTGCAGAGATGGCGAAGATTTCAGCGTATTTAAAAGACTGTTCACAAGAGTCTTATGAATGGGAATGGAAAAGGTGGATAGAATATGTTCAGAACAAATACCAAACTAGAAAGTATCAAATAGCTTTTATTTGAAAATAATGTATTAGAAATATTTTAATGTAAAGAGATAAAGAGGAAAAATTATATAGGGGGAGGGATGGGTTCAGGTTTATATATTAGTGTTATTAGTTATGAGTATGTAATAGGGAAGTCTGGGGGGGGAGGGTTAGGGAGGGTTAGGGAGGATGGGAAGTTTGGGGAGGGAGGTGGGGGGGTGAAAAAAGGGGTGAAAATGTAATTGTAAAACTTTTGCAATAAAAAGAAAATGTAAGATTTTTCTGATGGGCTTAAGATAAAGAATTGTAATACCTATTTGGAATGTGCCATCTGTAAGGCAGCAAAATCTAAAACTGCTGCTATACCTAAGGTCTCTTCCCGTCGTGCAAGGTACCCTTATCAGCTGGTACACATGGATTTGGTTGGTCCTTTTAGACCCTCCCTTGGTAGGGGACGTTATTTTTTAACAGTAGTAGATGATTACTCTCGTTATGGCCATGTATTTATTTTAAAGGACAAAACTGAAGTCTTTACCAACTTCAAATATCTTTACAACCAGATCCAAACGCAACACAAGGTGTGCATCGCTCAGGTGCAGAGTGATAGGGGGACTGAGTTTACATCCAAGATTTTTGAAAAGTGGATGAAGGAGAGAGATATCCTCCATTTTAAATCATCCCCTCGAACTCTGTCCGAGAATGGCATTGCAGAAAGGAGAAATGGCATGCTGCAGAATGTCATGAACTGCCTACTTGCAGATGCTGACATGAGCCAAGTTTTTTGGGCAGAAGCGGTCAAAATGGCTAATTATCTAGTCAACAGGACGTGGAGTAGTGCCATTAACCAAACCCCATACTTCCTGGTCCATGGAAGGAAACCTAGCCTCTCACACCTGAGAATTTTTGGTTCCTATGCCTGGGTCCATATTCCCAAGAACCTCAGAAGAAAGGGGGGCAAGGCATCAAGGAGGCTCAGATTTATAGGTTATGCAACCGGCAGCAAGGCCTCTAGGTTTGTAGACAAAAATAACCTTGTCATTGTCTCTAGATCAGCTTCCTTTGAGGAGGGGTCAAATTGGTCAAAAATTCATTCCAATGAACCCGGTTATTCCCCTATTAGAAGCGACACTGAACAAGCAGCACCACCTGAAGAGGATGAACCAACAAACTCCAAACAACTGACCAGCGAAGATCCGGATGGTGATGAATCCCTACCTGACTCTGACGATTCAGACAAGGAATCCCAGGGTGACCTCACACCTCCTGCCTCACCTAAACGACCATATCTTCGCAGCGCCTGGGACAGAGGCCCACCCCATTTTGATTGGAAAGATACCTCCGGCAGCTCCAATTCTGACACCGATGCTCCGGATGACAATGATGATGGTGAGTGGCAATTTCCCAGACGGTCAAAACGCTCCAATAAAGGGGTTGGACATTGGCTGTGTTGCCTCAGTCAACAGCGTTATCATGGCCCTTAAAACGTACTCAGATGTCCTCCAGCTTCCCGAGGAAGAACAGTGCAGGTGGAGGGTGGCAATGGAGCGGGAAATGGACAGTCTCAAAAAATTGAAAGTCTTCATCCCCATGGAAGTCCCCAAAAAGAGGAAAGCAATTGGCACCCGTTGGGTCTACAAGGTCAAGCCAATGCCCAACAACAAACTCCTCTATAAGGCCCGGCTGGTAGCACAAGGCTACGCACAGCGCTACTTGCAGGACTTTGATGAAACATACTCCCCCACCGTGAGAGCGGAAAGTGTGAGGGCTGCTTTGGTCACCGCAGGAGCACATGGGGAACACATTTTTCAATTTGATGTGCAAACTGCTTATTTACACGCACATCTAAAACAAGAAATTTACGTCAGAGGTGCCCCCGGATTTCAACGGCAGGAAGGCCACACCTGGCTTCTGAAGAAAAGTTTGTACAGCCTCAAACAATCAGGCAGACTGTGGTACAAATGCCTAACTAAAACTCTCAAATCACTGGGTTTCCATCCATCTCCAGCTGATAAATGTACCTTCACAAGGGATACCAAAGGGGGGCTGGAGAAAGTCCTAGTGTATGTCAATGACCTTTTATATATAGGGCCTGACAAGGGGGGAAGTATTATATTTGCCAGGACCCTACAAAAAAAGTTCACTCTAAAGTCTTTAGGATATGTGGACAAGTACCTAGGCGTACAAATCATCACTACACCAAAAGGTTTTGCTCTCTCCCAAAAGGAAAAGATAGAGGAACTCTTGGTGAAATGTAAAATGGAAGATAGCAAGCCAACAGCTATCCCAATGCAGACCGACTATTATGGATTGGCACACAAGGATAGCCCAGAGTTCCAAAATAATACTCTATTTAGGTCAGTGATCGGCTCATTACTATATATAAGTAATTGGAGCCGTCCAGATATTGCCCTGGCCGTAAATCTGCTATCTAGACAAGTGGAACATCCTACCCAGTTCCACTGGTTGGCCATTATCAGAGGCAGGGAATGATCTGATATGGTTTGATGCCTTAATTTCTAGCATCTGGACACCACCGACTTTGCCCATCCAAATTATAGAAGACAACACCGGGGCCATAGGCATTGCCAAAGCCTATGCGGTGGGAAAAAGCTCCAGACATATTGATATCCGCTATCAAAATGTTAGGCAACTAGTAGAGATGGGGTTTATATCTTTATCACATTGTCAGACCAAATATCAAACAGCTGATATTTTCACAAAACCTCTACCAGCAGATAGGCACAAAGATCTGTGTAAAAAGTTATGTCTCACAGGGTAAAATCTGTTGTGCATTGCATTTGTATGTTTGCATGCCATTGGCTCGCAAGGAGGGGAACTGTCAAGTATTTGCAAGCCATTGGCACATGTATCATACAGACACTAGTGGAGGCAGAAAGTGCCCCCACCCCTATGTTGTGATGGATTGTCTCAGTGTTTCTCAAACTGGGCCCCTTGAAGGCATCTGTGGACTTAAGGCCGGTTAGCAAAATGTCCCCTGAACTGAGAGAGGAAGTGACTGTGTCTCTCCATTTTTCAAACAGGTCAGCACCAGGGAAGAAAAGGTCCTTTAGGGAGGATCCTTGGGGAATCTCTCAGCGAGCACTGATGGCCTCCATCTCCAGATTAACCACCTGAGAGATTCCTTTGACTTTCAGATCCAGGAATTCAAGAAAGACAAACAACAGATGGAAGAGCAGCACAGTTGTCTCAAGCAGACATTGGATCAACTTCAGACCACAACAGAAGACCTGCAGAAATCTCTGCTGGAGAACAAAGGAAGGTTGGATCATGCCAACATGATGATCCCCCAGTTAGAGCAGGAGAACAAATCTTTGGTGAAACATACTGGAGAACTCATTTGTTTGAAACTTTGGACTTAAGTAGTATGGAGAGTTTCCTTACCCTGGAAATATCTGCTTGCTGTAGTGTTCAAGGTTTTTTTCCCCTGTTCAGGATCATAACCCTCTTGCAGAAGGAATGAAAATATGCCAGGGTGTTTTCTAATCACACACCCAACTCTGGGCTACTCAGTTCGGGCAAAGGGCACTGACATTGCTATCAATGTGGGACTTTTGTCCCAGCCAAACCTTCATTAAGTATGTGACTGACAGCAAAAGCAAAACTTATTCATACTATATCAAACCCTAGTGCTCCTTTAAGAATAGCTTCATTTATTCTTTCAGGAGGAGCCCTCTCTGTACTGGTAGATTCTGGATAAGCTGGATCAACCCCTACAATCCTCAGTCAATATGGTCACTTGCTATGGGTCCTCAGGATTTGGGGAATTGAAGTCAAGAATTTTTAGAAGACTCCTCTGTTGGGAGATTTATGAGAACCCAGATTCTTGTAGAATGAGTTAATTTTGCATGAAGGCATTTCAGCAGCCAACCAGAGAAAATCAAGGGAAATGGTTAAAAAACAAAGCCTACGTAATTTCTCAGGGAAGAAGTTGAGTAACTTACGGTAATTGATTTAACATCCTCATTCATTGCAACTGTTGAGCTTCTAGCACAGTTGTTTAGAATCTGGGAGCCATACTAGGGGAATTAAGCAATCATGGTCCCACCATACAATCTTAAAGGGTAGCAAAGATGAAACCCAGCCAGGATTCATTTGCATTTGCTTCATTGTGTGTAATCTACTTTTTGGTTGAAGAAATGTTTGAGGTTACTAGCCAAGTGGCCTTCCTCAGACTTGAGAAGGCTGCCTCTGAACCTCTGAGAAACTCCTCAAAGAGGTCTGGAACCTTCTTAAGAACTTAAGAAGCACCTCTACAGTCTTCAGCATGAACTGGCTGAGAGGGACAAAAGTTCCACTTTGTGGAGAAAAGCCCCTCCAGCCAACTGAAGCAGAAAGTCACCCCTCTTCAGAATGTGAGGGGAAATGAGAAGAAGCACCTCAACAATCGGCATCAGCAGCAGACCTGTGTTTACCAGGCCACAATGGAAGACAAGCAGAAAACTCTGGAGGACAACAGAGAAGGAGTGAACCAGGTCAGAATGGCCATCCAAGAATCAGAACTGCAGAACAGGCGTTTGGAGAAAGTCAGAGAAGTTCTCCACAGAGAGGTCACCAGCCAAGTGGGCTTCTTCAGAAGTGATGTTGGCACTCCTGAGTGACCAGCACATGGCAGAACTTTGCTGACACTCTCTCCCCATAGCTGGAATGGAGGAATGGGGGCCTTTTACTCATTTGAGAAAGAGAAGAGACTCTTCCCTTCCCTTCCCTTGACTTGCCACCTAGTGTGCCAGTGGAGTCATGGGAGCCCCACCCTTATCAGGGGGAGCCCCTCCCTTAACCCCACCTTACCAGTCACTGCAGGACTGTCAACTGAGCTGAAAGGCTCCCAGCTACCCAGCAGATCCAACCTTCGGAGTGCCAGCTGAGGCCAAGGGGCAGCAGGGATGAGGGTGAGGGCTCTGCTGTGGGGAGAGCAGAGAGTCTGGCCAGAGCTGGATCTGGGAGCCAGAACCGAGCACCCGAAGGAGCTGAGCAGCTGGGAGCAGGGCAGCCGCAGGAGAGGAGGAGAGAGGAGAACAGCTAGAAGCCGAAGTGGGAGCTGAGGGGTCTGCAGGAGATGCCCAGAGGCAGCAGAGACCCCCAGAGGCCGCAAGGCTGATGGAGCTGGTGGCAGAGCTGGAAGACAGGGCTGGGTTGAGGGTCTCAGGGGCAGGCAGAGACTCCTGCTGCTCCAGAGGCTGCAAGAGAGGAGCAACCGGAGGGGGAAGCCGGGGGCCACCAAGGCCAACTAGAGCTGGTCAGTGGCCGGTGGGTGGAGAAGTCGTCTTAGGGATGGTAGAACATAGGAGAGAGATTGATAGGACTGGAAGGGACTTTGGAGGTCTTCTAGTCCAACCCTCTGCTCAAGGCAGGAACTTTATACCATCCGGTTCTCTTCTCCACTTTGGAAACTTCCAGAGATGGAGCAGTCACTCCTTTGGGAGGCAACCTATTCCATTGCTCGATTGTTCCTACTGTATGAAAAATTTCTCCTGACTTCCAGATTGGGTCTCTCTTTAACAAACTCCCACCCCCCCCCATTTCCTCTTGTCCTTCCCTCCAGTGCTCTGGAGATGAAGACCCTCCCCTCTTCTCTGTCAGAGCCCCTAAAAGTGCCGGAAGATTCTATCATGGCTGCCCAATCCTTCCCACCTTGTCTCAGCCAGACATAGCAAACTCCCTCAACCGTTCATCAAGTGATTGAGACTCTAGACTTTAAATCATCTTTGTTCCTCTTTTCTTCACACTGTCCAGAATCTCCACAACTTTTTCTTTTCTGGGGTGACCAGAATTGGACAAAGTATTCCGAGGGTGGTCTGACCAGTGAGAACTTCTTGCCATCTTGGATCTACCCCTCTTTTATTGCTGCCTAAGGCTGCCTTGGCCTCCTTTGTCAGCTGGAGCAGAGTTCTGGCAGATCCTTAAGTGCTTTGCCAGGAGATCCTTCCACAGGTACCACTACTGAGCCAGGTGCCGCCCGTTCTGTAGCTAGGCATTGGGCTTTCCTGCTAAGGATCCTGCAGATCCTGGCTTTTCTTACCAGTGAATGCATCTTGCTAGGTAGGGTCCAATGTTCACGTCTGTCAAGATCCTTCTGGATAATTGAGCTGATGTTCTAATAATTCCAACAAGCTTGGTGCCATCTGCAAACCTGATGAGTTCCCTTTCTGTCCCCTCACGTAGATCATTGAGGAAGAGGTGGAAGAGTACTGGGCCCAAGGCAGAACCTTGAGGAACCCCACCGAATGCTTCCCCCCATGTAGATGTAGCTCCATGAAGGACTACACATTGGGTCCGGTTGGTCAGCCACCTTAGGAATTTTGTGCCTATTTGTAGGCGCATTGTATAGCGATTCTATCTCTCTCGGTGTTCTTTTCATATTTTGTTTTTTTTCTATTTTCCTAAAAAGAGATTCAAAGAAGGAATTAAGCATTTCTGCATTCACTGTTCAGGTCATTCACACGTGGAATCCTTCTCAGTCTCTCTAGAAACTAGAAACAGATTAACGGAGTTGGAAGGGATCTTGTAAGTCATCTGGTCCAACCCTCTTCCCCCCAAGCTAGAGACCCTACACCATTTCTGGCAAATGGTAGTCCAGTCCCTTCTTGAAAGCTTCCAGTGATGAAGCTCCCACAACTTCTGAAGGCAACTTCTGTTCCATGGGTTGATTGCTCTCAGTGTCAGAAAATTTCTCCTTATTTCCAGGTTGAATCTCTCCTTGTTCAGCTTCCATCCATTATTCCTTGTCTGGCCTTCAGGTGCCTTGGAAAACAGCTTGACCCCCTCCTCTCTGTGGCAGCCCCTCAAATATTGGAAGACTGCTATCATGTCTCCCCTGGTACTTCTCTTCACTAGACCAGCCATGCCCAGTTCCTGCAACCGTTCATTGTATGTTTTAGCCTCCGGTCCCTTAATCCTCTTCGTTGCTCTTCTCTGCACTTTTTCCAGAGTCTCAACATCTTTTTTTTATAGTGTGGTGATCAAAACTGGATGAAAGATTCTAGGTGTGGTCTTACTAAGGCTTTATAGGGTGGTATTAGTACCTCTCTTGATCTTGATTGCATCCCTCTGTTAATGCAATTTAGGATTGCATCGGCTTTTTTTTTTGCTGCTGGCTCATATTTAACTGGTTGTCCACTAAGACTCCAAGATCCTCTCACAGTTACTGCTCTTAAGCCTGGTTTCACCCAGTCTACATGTGTACTTTCGGTTTTTCTTTCCCAAGTGTAAGACTTTACTTTTCTCTACTTTGAATTTCATTGTGTTAGATCTCTCTTAGCTTGTTGAAGTCAGCTCTCTTAAAGACTCAACTCTTAGCCTGCTGGAGCATTGCTTGGACCAGAAGACCTCCAAGGTCCCTTCCAACCCTCTTGGACTGTTCCTGTTGGTTGAGTTCCCTGTGCTTCATTAAGTATGTTTGGGGGGCTCCCCAGAGGCTCAGAGCCAGAGTGGCTGAATGGGAGGTTTGCCAGGTTCTTTATGGGCTGAGAGTTGGGTCTGGTGTGGTGTGGATGTGCTGGTCTGACCGGTGGGAGAGGCCATCTATGGGGTGGTATGGGGTGTCTGCATGAGGATGTGGGGGAGCAAAAGTGCAGGTAGATGTTAGGCATGGCCTCCTCCTTCTCTTGCTTCCCCTGAGAGGCTCTGGAGCAGCAGGAGCTTCTGCCTCCTCTGAGACCTTCCACCAAGCCCTGTCCTCCCATTCTGCCCCCCTGCTCCCTCAGCCTTGTGACCTCTGGGGGTCTCTGCTCCCCTGAGGCCTCTCCTGGGGACCCCTGGGCTCCCCTTCAGCTTCTGGCTGCTCTCCTCTCTCCTCCTCTCCTGCGGGCTGTTCGGCCCCAGACTGCTCAGCCTATTCGGCTGCTCAGTTCTGGCTCCCAGATCCGGCTCTGGCCAGACTCACCTGGCACACGAGGTAGCAAGTCCCCCACCCCACCTCCCTCCCTCCCTCCCTCCCTCTCTCCCCCAATCCTCCCTCCTCTCCTGCACAGACAGTTGGACATGATGCTCTTTCTATGGAGATATTTTAAACCAATAACCAATAGGCATCCTGGCCATTCTGATGCTGCTTAGCTCCAGTGGCTGCTTAAGGAGGAACAGACTGTGGTTACAGCAAAGGTGACTAGATTCTCCGCAGCAGCCCTGGGGATTCATGGGAAACACGGAATAATCCACCATAGCTATTTCACACAACTAAAGTAGCAACCCTTTTGCATTGCTACTCCTTTGCATTTAATGACTGTGGGCCTCACAGTTTAAGGAGTGATGTTATAATATCCTTAGGCCATGTGTAACTGACATTGGATGCCAAATTGTAATTTTAATATAGAGTTTATCTGTTGTTTATTATTTCATTCTAGAATTTTTAACTGGATATTCCTTGGGTGTTTTTATTTGTTCTGGTCTCTGGTCTTTGATTGTAATAAACTTGATTTGATTTGATGCAATTCAATTTACCAAGAAGGGGACTAAAAAGACATATGATAGAGTTGACTGTTTCTCGTGTAGTGAATACTTTCCTCAGATAAAGGAACAATTCTTCTGACTTAAAAAAATACACCATCACTTTGAGGTTGCAGTGATCACATCTAAAAAAATAGGACAGAACCGACCTTTAATTGCTGGACAGGGGCCTGTTCATTCATTGCTGTTAAGTCTCTGTTACTTGCTGATAATGACTTAGAACAGCCTGCCCAAATCTGATGGCCTCCAGATGTGAATGAATGCCTGGTCCTGATTCATGCTTGGCAACAAGTCCACCTTCCTCCAAGAAGGGGGACCCAGATGTGTTTGCCAACACTGGTGCTGCTCCGTTTGTAGACTGGAGACCAAACCTTTGATGTTGTGTCTGCTGCTGCAGCCCTGGGAGACCTAAAATAACAGGGGACCCCAAAATTGTGAGCAGATCTTTGGACTTTCACCTGGACCGATAGCTCCCAGGGCATCTCAAGTCTATGGATCTTGATGGAGAGAGCACAGAAATGGCCTCTCTGCCTTTTGATCTCCAACCTTGGAAGGAGACATTTGTGGGCCTGATTCCTCAAGGAAATCCTGCTCTTACTTGCAGCTTCTGAACAGTTACTTCAAGATGTCAACTGGGCTTTGGCTGTTATAACTATGGGTATCCTTTCCGGAAACTCTTGCAAAAACGTTTATATCTTGCATAGTTGAAGGTCTTGTGAACTCTGTGTGTTTGTGTCTTGTGGCACAATGGTCTTTTTTCTATACTTATCTTCTTTTCCTCTTTATACTCCAGCTTAATTCAAGAAATTTAAAACTAATAATTAATAAATTTCAATTGCCAGAGATGACAAACACTGAATTAAACAGTGTAGGAAGCCCACAATTTGGTTCCTTTGGGTTTACGTCTTCATGTCTTGCCTAAATCCAGTCCGTAAATAATACACAAGTGGATGGCCTCCAGGAACCCCCTTCTCCCTTCCATCATCCGGCAGGTGCGTAGACTACAAGTCCAAGAAGGCCCAGGGCTGGGTGGCCCATCAGTCACAAGCATCCACAATGATGCAATCAAAGGTCTGCTGGGAATTCTGGGAGTTCAGACAGAAGGATGCACTCATATTTATACATTCCAGGAAAGGAGGAGAAAAGGACAATGATACATATGCATATTTCATTTAACAGATGATGTGAGCATGAATATTCAGAATTAGCAAGACTCAAGTTACCTCCCCAGCCTTGTATTGTTGCTACTCTCAAGAAAGAGTTATTGTGTAAACAAAAAGAAACATCTCAGTTGCCACAGCAGTTTGGGTGAAATGTACTGAGAAATGAGGGCATCAACTTTGCTCCATACATTCCTTCTATCTTTCTGTCTTGCTAACATTCTTCCATTTCTCCAAGAAATTTGTCTCCTCACAATCTTCCACACACATTTATTTATTTCAAGAAAAATAGTTGGCCCACTCATGCTTGGAGAAGAGCTTGGACCATTTTCTATGTTTGGACTGTGGAAAACGTTAAAGGTTGAAATTCCTCAGTCTCACATTTACACATTTCTTCTGGCTGTAAGCTGCTCCTTTGTGAAGAATTCAATAATTTCCAAATTTGAAACATATACATATGATTTCTTTGACTCCTGCATACTATCTAAATGGAAAGAATATCTCCTTTCTAATAAAAGAAACTTTTAACAATTCTTCCAGTATCATAACGGTGTTATATCTCATGTTTTTACATTTGTTCTGGCTGTGAGCTGCTCCTTTGTGTTGAGGTCTGGCCTCAGAAGGATAATGTAGCACTTGGGGATGAAGATGCAGACCAGCAGACCAGCACTGGAGGCCAGGATGGAGAAGACCTGCACAGCCACCATGGATTTCCCTTTGGTGCTCAGGTAGGTGGGCACAAAAGTCACCCAGACACTGCAGAAGACCAGCATGCTGAAGGTGATCAGCTTGGCTTCGTTGAAGGCCCCAGGCAGGTTCCTGGCCAGGAAAGCCACCGTGAAGCAGATGGCAGCCAGGAAGCCCATGTAGCTGAGGGTGACGTAGAACATGACAACGGCCCCTTCGTTGCATTGCAGGATGATCTCTCCAGGCTGGGAGTGGAGGTCAGAGTCAGGGAAGGGGGGAGAAACTCCCAGCCAGGTGGAGCAGATGATAATTTGGGCAGCAGAGCAAGAAAGGATGATGAAGTTGGCCAAGCTCTTCCCCAACCATCTCTTTGCTCGGTTTCCTGGTTTTGTAGCCAGGAAGGCCAGCACCACCGTGATGGTTTTGGCCAAGAGAGAAGAAACGGCAACTGAGAAGATGAGGCTGAAAACTGTTTGTCGGAGAAGGCAGGTGGCTTTCCTTGGTTGACCAATGAAGAGAGAAGGAGACAAGAAGCAAAGCAGGAGGGAGACCAGGAGGATGTAGGAGAGGTCCCGGTTGTTGGCTTTGACAATGGGAGTTTCTCGGTATTTAATGAAGATGATTAAAACAAGGCCTGCGTTTAGGAACAAGAGTAGAGCAAAAGAAACCAGTATGATGCCCAGATATTCTTCATAAGACAGGAAGGTTATGACTTTGGGGATACACTGAACTCGGTCCTCATTTGGGTATTTATCATCTGGACACTTGGTGCATTTTTCCGTATCTGAGAAAGCAAAAAAAGCAATATTTCCTCAATATTCTGTCCTTTACATTTCAAGGTCCTCTTTTTTTTTGGACTGATTCCAGCAATATTTTTCAAGATGTGTTCTTTAACCATTCCACAGAAATAATGATAATATAATTTTCTAATACATTTGTAGCTAACTATATGAAATTGGAGGATTTCTAGTGCATTTTGAATAAACACAAAAAAGAGTTGAACTTTAAGGCATGTTTTAATTTGCACTTTCATCAAAATGCTCTGGATTAATCCATTTCCACCAGGCCTTCCTTTCCTCTGATGTCACCCACCTTCCTGAGTGGAGAAGGTCCCCTCCGGACAAGGAACGCAGTCGTAGCAGCAAACTGGCTCTCCTTCTCGAGCCCTCTTGACAAATCCAGGATGACAACTTTCCATGCATTTGGACTGAGGCAGGGACTGAGCAGAAAAACAAGGAATGCCAAAGAAAATGTGTTAGGACTCTCCATCCATGGAAAATGGGAGGAGAAATGGACATTAGACAAGTAGATTCTGGGCTTCACTGAGGTAAATATGAAATCTCTGACTCCTTCCAAACAGGTGTAGGAGATGTGACCCTGGAAGGTTCTTCCTTTAGTTCCTCCCTTTTGCTTCTGGCACAACACATTGGAATAATAAAGGACTTTTCTATTTAATAAATTCTGGAAGGTTGGAATTGAGAAAAGATTTAAGCATTGTGACAAACGTAAAGGTTCCCCCTCATGACTGTACTAAAAGGCATTCCTCCACTCTTCATCTGTCTATCCATGGTGATGATGATCATATTAAATTTTTAAATACAGTCATTGTCAAAGATTTATTAAATTATTTTATTTAATAAAGATTTATTTACATAGAGTAAAACGTTATTAAAAAGGAAACTTCTGACCAGTAGGGTCTGGAAAGGTTTCTTCTGGACTACAGAAAGCCTTGCAAAGCTGCTCCCCTTTGACACCAGTTCAAAACAGTCTCCCCGTTAAGAGACAAAGCAATGAAACGTAATGAAACGCCTGGAAGAAAACAAGCAAGCTCAGAGAGCACCAAGGAGCCCTCATGTCAACCCTGAGCTACCAGTATTCTCCTCTGTTAAGACTGAAGGTTTCTGCACAGTTTCTAGAACTGTAGTGAGATTGAGGGGAGATCATGAGAAGGTGTCCCTGAAAAAGATTAAGTTGCACATCTTTGGCTGCAACAGAGGGGACATGAGTGTGAGTCCTGGGTCAGAAGGAGATATTTCTGAGGCCCATCCAGTTATCCAAGAAAAAGTCCTTTGTGTTGAAGAACTCCAATTAGGAGACTCCAACTGGCATGGAAAGACTGACCCACATTTAATAGTAGTTGAATTTGGAGACTCCTTTTCAAGCAGAGGGACTGAAGGTGGCTAACACTCAAGATAAACAAGGCCATTCATTTTCAGATGAAGAGCCCTCTTAATTATCAAAGGCCAAATCTAACTAGCATTTCCTGTCACAATCTGTCTCATTACTTCTGAATCAGGAAGACCTTTTCTTTGAACTAAAGTTGTGTTTCAGGTTTCTGGTCAAGGGATTCTCTCACTGGTCACTCTCATTTTATGTGACCTCAAAGTCTTGGACCTTCTTCCTAGGGGCAGAAGATCAATTGCTCCCCCCAGTTGGGTGAAAGACAGATATGGCTAACTTTGACCAGGTCTGGACTACTTAAAAACATCACAGACCATGGACCTGCCCTTTCAGGGAACCATTTCCCAATGGCCTTTCACTAAGCAGGACACGAGGAAGCTTCTCTCCCAATGGGACCCCCAGGAGCTCCATCCAGTCATGATTCAATTTCATCTCATTCAGTCCAAACCTCAGTTCAGGGTCTCTTCAACAGAATCCCCTTCAGCTTTCCTCTTTCAGGACAAGGAACAAGCGAACCTGAGGCTCTTAACAACACAACCTCCAGCACTTGAGGGTTTCTCATCCCAGGTTGGACATGGCTGAACCAGCTACAAAGAGTCTTCAGTATTACAGCAGCTGAAGAACAGCTTGGTCTAAAGTACTGAAGGCTCCCAAGTGGTCTATAGAAAGGAAACTATAAGGTTTCTACTCCCCATGTTCAATTCCCAGTGAAGGTCATGGACCCGGGAAACTAGGCTTAGTCCACATGAAATGGGTCCCAAATCTTTGGAAAAAACAGGAATTACACCAAAATTTCTCCCACCTGGTTGAGCAACTTTAGCTGTGAAAGAGCATTCTGGTAGATAGTAAGTCTCTGTCTTTCCAAAGCCCCCATTCGAAGTTTGATGGGATCCCCCTTGGGGAGAATCAACCAGCTCACTATTCCCAGATCTACTGCTACGTCTCCATTTTGATCCAAGTAGAGTTTCATAATGGAAATATTGCAATACTCATTCTTCTGCAGGAAAGGATGGAACTAGAAGGGGAACATCCAGGAAGTTTAACATCTGAAAGTTTTTTTAAAAAAATCCCATTTAGCGTTTACACATTTGAATCTTTTTTCTACAGCTGCCTAACATCAAAATATACATTTAGAAAAATAGGCGTTACTACCTTCATAAATAAAACAAATGTTCAGCAAATTGCTCAACCCTATATTGGCAAAATATATATTAACAAAATATAATTGATGCAATTGGTAAATTATAGGGGACATTCTAGAGCAGATGATAAATGAAATGAATCATAGGAAAAAAAATTATTTATAAACGCCTGGAAAACATCAGGTTGATTATGAAAAATGGTTCATTTAGTGACCATTTCAAAGTTACAACGGCACTGATCATTTTCCCAGGATCATGGAAGCATCCCCAGGGTCTCCAGGTGATCAACACCTGAATTCTTGGCATCCACTTATGCTGGTTACAGCGTTTTAGGGTCTCCTGATCTCCTTTTGCGACTTCTGACAAGCAAAATCAATAGGGAAGCCAGATTTAGTTAACAACCATGTTAACAACTGCGATGATTCACTTAAGAAGAAAAGGCAAGAAAGTCATAAAATAGGGCAAAACTTACTTAACGACCGTCTTGCTTAGCAACAGAAATGTTGAGCTCAACTGTGGTCGTAAATCCCATTCTGCCTCTTCCAATAACTGGAAGAAGTTGCCCAGAAACTCCAGATCTCCTCCATGTTGCTCCAGAGGGAGGAGGGGAAATGGGGAAATGAGCTCAGTCAGAAGGGAGGAGATTCTGGCTGAAGGAGAGGAAAAAGACCCTGAAAAGAGGAGCCATTTCAGAGCTGAGCCCTCAAAGCAGAGAAGTTCCGCCTCCCCTTCACTGAGGAGGCAAAGACTGAGCAGCCGTCAGTCAGAGAAGCTTTGACTGGGACTCCTGCAGAGAGGAGGGGTTGGGCTAGATGGTCTCAAAGTGTCCTTCAAAGTTATAAAGGTAAAATTCAACTATGCTAATCACAAACCCATAAAGACATGAGTGTATTTAAAAATGCATACATCCTTTTAAAATTCAGGGACCTGGTGGCTCAGCAGACTAAAAGCATTGTGATTAACACCAGCTGTCTGCAATTACTGTAAGTTCGAATCTCACCAGGCTCAAGGTTGACTTAGCCTTCCATCCTTTCTAAGGTAGGTAAATTGAGGACCCAGTTGTGGGAGCAATAAGCTGACTTTGTATAAATATACAAAAGTATGAAGGCTATTGCTTAACGCATTGTAAGCCGCCCTGAGTCTCCGGAGAAGGGCGGCATATAAATCAAATTAAAAATCAAATAAAAAATTAACTGCGTTTAAAACCAAAATCTATCTGTCGTGGGGCCTGGTGCTTAGAAGATGATGTCTCCAGCAATCAGATTGGCCCAACCGTTGATCTTCTGAAGCCCAATGTGGTTGAGAAGGTTCCCTCCTTCTCCTTTGGGTTCCTTCTCTGAAGGACCTAAGATTGATGGATCCATATTGTTAGAAATAGGAAAGCAGCAATAAAGGAAGGAAGGCAATCCTTGTTCCAAAAGGAGCAAAAGTTTATCAAAGCATCTGCAATTAGCACAGCCCCCCAACCCTCCCAAGGCTGTGTGTTCTCCCCACTTCTCTCCGTATACCAATGACTGCATCTCTACCGATCCATCTGTTAAACTACTGAAGTTTGCAGATGGCACAACAGTGATCGGCCTCATTCGAGACAATGATGAATCCGCATACAGACGGGAGGTTGAACAACTAGCCTCGTGGTGCGACAGGAACAATCTGGAACTGAAGACACTCAAAACATAGAAATGGTGGTGGACTTTAGGAGAAACCCTCCCATACTTCCGCCTCTCACAATACTAGACCACACAGAATCTACAGTAGAGACCTTCAAAATTCTAGGTTCTACCATATCACAACACTTAATTATAGTCATAGGGTTATAATTATAGTCATTAAGTGTTCGACCTTATGATTCTTGATGAACGTATCTTTTCCTTTTATGTACACTGAGAGCCTATGCACCAAGACAAATTCCTTGTGTGCCCAATCACACTTGGCCAATAAAGAATTCGTTTCTATTCAAATCCACCAGGTGGACCCGGATCAAAGCATGCAAGAGGTTTTATGCCCTTCCTCCCGTCACTCAACCCTGTCCTGCTTCCCCATTGGCTGGGGACTAGCAAGCTCTGGGCCTATCCGGAGCTCCTGTTCAACTCCTGGCCTTATTTTCCCCAGCAACCCCCTGTCTCCATGGCCTGGTGTAATTCTGCATCAGTAACTTTCCATTGCTCTTTTGCGTAAATCGGTTATATTTTGAAATGTGTCCATTAAGCTCTTGCTCAGAAATCCCTCCCCCTTTTTCTTTCTAGACTTTTCTGAACCACTTTGTTCACTCTAAGAACAAGACTGTTTTCACTTGTTTTCCAAAAAAATCCTTAATATTCTAGTTCCTTATTTTCTTTATTTATTACGCAGAAGTGGAAGCTGTAATGAAACATTATTTTAGAAGCAACTCTTCATATCCCACAATATCGGAACCCCCATACCTGCCACGGCTGCAGCCTTGGAGCCCCCAACCTCCCTTCCCCCTCCTTCCTTCCCCTCCTCCATCTGGAGGAATAGGCAGCATTCAAGGCCTGGACCAGAGTCTGAATGAGACTGTAGTAAAGGTAATAATTTTGGATCCATCTTCTGTTCTTTTTCTCCTGGGTCTCCAGTGGGGCTTTCTGGGTGCATCTTTTGCGGCCTTTGAGAGAAAAGACGTTCTTTGAAAGAGAACAGAGGAAATAAAGATCATGAAACTTTTCTTCCAGAAAGAAATTCGGTTCAAAGGCAGAATCCATTGGCCTTTTTTTTAACAGATAAGCAAAGATCCAAATGCTATGGACGTATTTGAGAAGTCTGTGTTTTTCCAATGTTAATATTCCCAAAACTGTACAGATCCAGACTTTCCCTTCAGTGGGTCCTGGCAGACGCATAAGTGTTAAATGGAAAGAAAGAATTCTGTCCTTAATGGGAACATGTTCTATGAAGTGAACAAAGACATTGACTTGTCTCCATTTAGAGAGGGAATCCCTGAGGGATGCTGTGTATCCAGTTGTTGAGAACAGTTGTGATATAACCACACAAATTCCATTCCTGACAAGCACAGGAGGAAAAATCCTCATGAAATTCTCTCCCTCCTCTGTGTCTGAAGCAAAGAGGCCAATCAGGGTCCATCTGAAATGGAGGAGCAGTGGGACAATTGCTGAGTACTGGAATCCTTCTTTGGGGAACATCCTGTGGAAAAAGGGGAATTTCCTTTTATCACTCAGAGCCTCTGAAACAAGGTTATTACTGATCTGAAAAAGAAATGAAGAAAGCTGTGTTACATTGAGGGTCAGATAAAGTCCAAAACTTTATTTTTTTAATAAATTCAACTTGGTATTGATGAACAAATTACATAGATTATTGTTGATTAGCAATTATGCCATATCAAGAAACAGAATATTAAGCACAGTGTTAACGACACTGTATATAAAAATGGAGCCCAAGAAACAAATTAAATAAAAAAGAATAAGAATAAAAAAACATATTTCTGTATCATAACTTATTGCAATCAGAGCCACATGTCTATGGAGATTCTCAGTCGTCCAGGTTCTTCAGCTCTGGATGAGAAGCAAAAGGTCTTCAAAGAAAAACCAGAAAATCCAGTTGCCTCTTGAAAAAAGCACCTTTGGGACCATCAGATCCAGATGTGCAGGTGTCAAGTGAGAGTTTCGTTCCAATAAAGGGCCGTATTATATCTTTAATTCTGACTGAACAGCAAATGTGTTGCTTTAACACAAGTTTCCCAATAGATTGTTTGTCTAATGTGCAGCCCAAGACTCTGATCTCTCTCTTTCTTATGCAGTTGAAATTCAATATTCCAGATTCTTGGTGAAGCAATATTTGTTTATTTATTTATATACCACCTTGATTATTTTTGGGCTTGTTCTCTAGTTACATAAGAGATAGGGAGACCAGAGCTCCTAATATAATTTGTCAGATGCATGTCAAGTATTTGCAAGCCATTGGCACATGTATCATACAGACACTAGTGGAGGCAGAAAGTGCCCCCACCCCTATGTGGAGAGGAGGGGCTTACACTGAGTATAAAACCCCCTCTAACCTTTCCACCATGCTCTCTTTTACGTTTGTTCTCCATGAGACATGATCTTTGATAAGGGTAGTCACACACGCTGTGTGCCCCCTATCCCAATGGATATTAAGACAGCCTTTGTATATAGTTAATATGTTTTGTTATATGAATAAATACATTTATCACATTTATTCATGCATCTGCCTTTGGACTCTTCTATGCTCCTGGGTGTTTCTACGATCCCAATTTCCACAGAATGGTAGCAGAGGGAATGGTAGCAGAACTCCACTCCAGGAGCTGTTGAAAAGGCGAGATGCCCTCCAAAATAACCTGTGAGAGAAGCTCCCCTGTTGTGACCAGAGGCCTTCAACGGAGGAGAACTTCACAGCAGCCCCAGTCTGAATCAACGATGGAAAACATTGAAGGGGTTTTCCATCCAGCTACACCCTGGCAGCCAGAGGCCACCCAGATGCAGCAAGAGATCCCAGGGGCCGAGCCAGGCAATGTTGGAGAAGGCTTCTTCAGCACTGACGAAGAGGGGGCAGAAGGACCAGATGAAAGCCTGGACAGGCAAGTGGCTGAGATGTCAGAAGAGGAGTGCCGAGCAGCACTCGCCTTCCTCCTGAAGACAAGGGCAGCAGCCAGAAAGAGGCCTCAGGAGGCAGCACCAGAGATCCCTGCCATCCCGGTAAGGACTCCCCTGCCTGATCTCTCCAAGATGGCGCCTGCCACCAGAGAGACTCCCCCCACACCCAGTTTCCCACCAAACAAAATGGCCGCCAGGCCACTTCCGGAGGCAACTTCCTCCAAGATGGCTGCTCCCCTGGGCACTTTGCCAGAACCACGAGCCAGGCCATCCCCAGCTCCACAGCCCAGGCCTACAATGCCAGCCAGTCAGTTCAGCATTCCAGCGGCCCAGAGGACCACTCCGAACCCACAAGCCCCTTGCCAGGCCCCGCCTGCCAAGGCAAACATCAAAGAGGCCATAAAGGCCCTGGTCGCTGCCCTGGAACTTATGGAACAACCACCCACTGGCCGCTCCGAGGTCCCAGACCCAGCTGCCCACTAAAGGAGGGTCCCAAATCCAACCTCCCACCCCCGGAACCCAGATGGACCTGCAGCCTCCCACCCCCCACTGCAGAGGCGCTCACCATTCACTGAATGCTCCACGGAGGCCCAGGCTGAGGCCTCCGCACTTTTCCGGTCCTGCTGGGATGATCCGGAGCTGCAATCCTGCTCGTCTGATGGAGAAGAGGAGATCCAGAGACATTTCCAGGCCTATCCAGCCCATGGATCTCATCTGATGGGCCTCCAGTCTCCAGAAAGATCTCCAGGCCTTCTTCCCACTTCTCCAAGGTTTCCCCGCCACACAGCTGATGTTCGGGCCTATGCTGAAGCTCCAGCCAGACCTGACTTCAGAGCTCAGAGAGAGAGATCGGAGCTCCAACAAGAAAAGGCTTTGGAGCATGCTCCATTTCCTGCACGTGCCCAGTTGCTTCAAACTACAGAAGGACTACAAAAAGGAGCCAGACCTAAGCAATCAATCCCAGGCTTAGGGATCCCAATGCCATTCACAACAGGCTCTTTTCAGCCATTTGAACGACTCCCCATGCAGTTTAATGGCAATAATTTTGTAACTTTGCCAAATAATTTTGAAAAATTACATTTAAGTGGTCAGAATTTTAAAAAATGGTGTAAAGAGATTCAGATAATTCTCTTAAGAGAAAATACCCTGGACATGATCAAAAGACCACCCCCTTTACCTTGGAGCCCTGAAATTGAGTTCCTGCATAAAAGAGCTTACACAACCCTGTTAAGTTCTATAGACACAGCTCTGTATGCCAGTCTTTCAGATGGCCTCACAGCTCAGGAAGTTTGGACTGCCCTATATAATTTGTTCCATAGTGACAATATGGCTGCAACCAGCAGATTGTCAAGAATTTTCCACAATTATAAATTCAAACCTGGTGTCAAAATGGGGGAACATTTGGCAACACTTAAAGCCATGAGGGATGAGCTTATACAGAGGGGGGAGCCTGTTTCTGAATCCACTTTAATTAGTGTGATGTTGAACTCCCTAGACAAATCCTGGAGTCCCTTTATTATTTCTCTAGAAGGGGTTTCTAGGGAACAAAGAAATATAGAATACTTTTCTGGCCGCTTTATTGAGGAAGATTTAAGGCGCAGAGATGAGGAACCACAAGAAATGAAGGAGGCATATCACAGGCCTAGGCCTCAGAGGAGGCGCCAGGACACAAGTGAAAGGATTAATACCCTTCCCACCTGCTTTGACTGTGGCATATAAGGTCACTTTAAAAGGGAGTCCCCTCGCTCTAGGACCAACACGGCTGGACTTAAGCACAATAAAAATAAAAGAGGCCGTGGAAGAGGGGGAGGTGGTCATAAAGGATATCAATTCTGTAGTGTCACTAGTGACAATCACACCTCCCAGGTAAAGGATGCTGAGGGGCTGTGGCTTCTTGATTCAGGTGCATCAACGCATATAGCCAACACGAAGCAACGATTTAAGGTTTTACACTCACTCAAGTCCTCAGTAAAAGTTGCCACTGGGGACAAGGCAGAGGTAACTGGGGAAGGCGTGATCAATGTGCCTGGTATAGGAGATGTCACAGGGGCACTGTATGTTCCCTCAATCAAGAACAACCTTTTAAGCATCTTAAAATTGACTGAGGATAAAAATGTAAAACTGGTTTTTGAGAAGGGTGGAGGTTATGTTTTCGAAAGTGGGGGTGTTGTTGGCGATATTGTAAAAATCAACAATTTGCCTTATTTTTCCCCAAAAGCAAAGGTCAAAAGGCACAAGAAACCTAACAAGAGGGCTCAGGGAGCTAATGCCCAGATAGAGCAGAAAGCTTCTGTGCCAGCCGACAGGTTGTCCAAACTCAAGGACCCTGGACCTAAAACCAATGAAGCTTTTAAACCAGCTCCTAGGACATCCAAAGCCATTAAGGCTGAGCCCATTAAGGTCACAACTCCTCAGCCAACCCTGAGGAACTCTAAGGTGACCATTAATCCAGTGCCTACTCTCATTACTGAATAGACCAAGGCTTGTAATGGTAAGATACATAAGGTTGACAAAGTATGCATGGGTAAACCTTTACATTTGGATTGTGCTCATATATTACACCGCAGGCTCGGCCATGCCAGCTTCCCGGTTATTAAGAAAATGCAAGATTTTTCTGATGGGCTTAAGATAAAGAATTGTAATACCTATTTGGAATGTGCCATCTGTAAGGCAGCAAAATCTAAAACTGCTGCTATACCTAAGGTCTCTTCCCCTCATGCAAGGTACCCTTATCAGCTGGTACACATGGATTTGGTTGGTCCTTTTAGACCCTCCCTTGGTAGGGGGCGTTACTTTTTAACAGTAGTAGATGATTACTCTCGTTATGGCCATGTATTTATTTTAAAGGACAAAACTGAAGTCTTTACCAACTTCAAATATCTTTACAACCAGACCCAAACACAATACAAGGTGTGCATCGCTCAGGTGCAGAGTGATAGGGGGACTGAGTTTACATCCAAGACTTTTGAAAAGTGGATGAAGGAGAGAGGTATTCTCCATTTTAAATCATCCCCTCGAACTCCGTCTGAGAATGGCATTGTAGAAAGGAGAAATGGCATGCTGCAGAATGTCATGAACTGCGTACTTGCAGATGCCGACATGAGCCAAGTGTCAGGTTTCGGTGCTATCTTGAGTAAACTTCATTCTCAAGCGCAAGCTGTCTAATGAAACATTTTATTTTTAAGCATAGCAGAATCCGACATTTCTGACTCAAATTGCAGCCAAACTGGCCCCTCCTTCCAACCCCCTCCTCTTCCGCTCTCCAGCCCCAACGTCCCATTGGCCATCATACAGATCCATCTCTACATCCCGGCACGTTCTTTTCACAGGAATGCAGCCCCCACCCTCGTCTCCCAGGAAACCCTATCTGTATATACAAAACTAGGTAAAAGTTCATCTCAGCAATAAATCAAGCTTCCGCTCTTTCTGCTTCAACTTGTTATGTCAGCGCTGGAAGAAAGCCTAATTTGGAACGCTGACATCCGGCCCCTCTCCCTTCACTTCTGCAACGTCACCTATCCCATAGGGAAAACACAACAAGATTAGTCTCATCAGCCCCTCCCTGGCTGTGCACCCCCCCCTCCCGGCTTTCCCGGGTGGTCTGCATGGAATTTTGCTATAAGGCGATCAGCTTGGATGTTTGCGCTCTTCACCCAGGAAGCCTCTGACAATGGGTAACCCTTCCATTTAATTAAGTACTGAAGGCGCCCCCTGTGCCATCTTGAATCAAGAATCCGCTGCACTTCGTAGTGCGTTTGGCCCCCAACAACCAGGGGCCCAGGGGGTTCACGTGGCGTTGGCCTTAAAGTAGACCCCACTACAGGTTTTAGAAGGCTACTGTGAAAAACGGGGTGAATTTTCCCCAAAAGCCGTGGCAACTGCAATTGCACTGTAACGGGGTTGATTATTTTTATTATAGGAAATGGTCCTATAAATTTTGGGCCCAATTTCCTGCTCGGGAGTCTAAGTCTCAAGTACTTGGTGGAGAGGTAAACTTTCTCTCCTAGCTGAAATGGTCTTTGGGGAGTTCGGTGCTTGTCTGCTTGTTCCTTATAAGATTGAGCCGCCTTTGCCAGCGCCTTCTTAACATTTTCCCACATTTGTCTCAACATTGCCATCCAGTCGGTCAAACTGACTGAGGAAGGGGGCTCCCTCGGGTATTCTGGCATGGGAACAAAATCCATGCCACTCACTATTTTGAATGGGGTTAGCCCCGTGCTGCTGTGGACAGCGTTATTATATGCAACCTCCGCAAAAGATAGGAGGTCTGCCCAATTGGACTGCTGGTAGTCGACGTAGCATCTTAAATACTGTTCTATCATAGCGTTCAGTCTTTCTGCCCCCCCATTGGTGCTCGGGTGAAATGCTGAGCTGAGCCCTTGGGATGAACTTATGGACCGTAGAAACTCCCTCCAGAACTTTGCTGTGAACTGGACCCCTCTGTCGGAAATGATTCTCCTGGGGACTCCATGTAGGCGGTAAATGTGTTTCAGGAACAGTTTGGATAACTGACGGGCTGAAGGCAGTCCACTACAAGGAATGAAGTGTGCCTGTTTGGAGAATAAGTCTATTACAGTCCAGATCACTGTATTTCCACTGCTCCTCGGTAGGTCTACTATAAAGTCCATTGCAATCTCCTCCCATGGTCTTGTTGGCTCAGCTACTGGTTGCAACAATCCAGGCGGGCACCCTGGCCTTGTCTTCATCGTGGCACAAATGGTGCAGCTTTTTACATAACTGTCTACGTCCTTTCTCATATGTGGCCACCAGAACTGCCTTCGTACTAGGTGCAGAGTCTTTAGGAACCTGAAGTGTCCTGCTGGTTTAACATCGTGGCTCCTCTTGAGAATCAGGATGCGTAAACTCTGTGGGACATAGAGCTTTGTCCCCCTCCATGCTAGTTCATCTCTTTTTGTCAAGAGATGTTGATTGTCCCGATACCAGGGGTCTGTCAGCATTTCATTTTTTAATTTCGCAGTTAAGTCACTTGCAAGTTGGCCTTGCTGGTCACGTCATTGCCATCTGGTTACCACTTGGGCCGCAGCTTGGGTGGAGGGGATGATGGCATTCACTACCTGCTCCCGCTCACTGTTGTATTGGGGCATCCGGGAGAGGGCATCAGCCAGGAAATTTCTCCCACCTGGGATGTGCTTAAGCTCGAAATTGAAACGATTGAAGTATTGTGCCCACCGCACTTGCCTGGGCGACAGTTTTCGTGGGGTTTTTAGGGCCTCTAGGTTTTTATGATCAGTCCAGACTTCAAATGGTTTCTGGCCTCCCTCTAGAAGGTGCCGCCAGGTCAACAAGGCCCACCTTACTGCAAACGCTTCCTTCTCCCACGCCGCCCATCGCCTCTCCGTATCGGTGAGTTTGCGGGAGGTGTAGGCGCAGGGTTGTAGATCACCTTAGTTGTTCTTTTGGAGTAACACGGCTCCTACTGCCACATCACTTGCATCTGCTTGGATGACAAAAGGCTGTTCTGGATCCGGGTGTCTTAAGACAGGTTCTTTCGCGAACAGTCCTTTTAGCGTCTCAAATGCCTGTTGGCAGGTCAGGTCCCACTGTAGGGGTTTCCCGGGCGAGGTTTCATCGCTGGGCTTCCTGTCTTTAGGAGATCTGTCAAAGGTTTGGCAATCTTCGTGAACGAGGGGATGAATTGTCTGTAGAAATTCGCAAAGCCTAGAAAACTTTGCAGTTGTCTGCGGGTGCGAGGGGGCTGCCATTGTAGAACTGATTGGACCTTGGCTGGGTCCATCTCTATCCCCTCATTTGATACTCGGTAGCCCAGGTAGTCTAGCCGTGATTGGTGGAAATCGCACTTTGGCAGTTTGACATATAGGTTTGCCCGTAGCAGTTTTTTCAGCACTTGGCGGACGAGGGGTATATGTTCGTCTATGGTCTCCGTGTAGATAAGAATATCGTCCAGGTAGACGAGGACCCCTTTGTAAAGGTGTTCATGTAAGACTTTGTTTATTAACTGCATGAATACTGCTGGGGCTCCTTGCAATCCAAAAGGCATTACTTTAAACTGGAAACTACCCAGGGGGCAGTTGAATGCTGTTTTCCATTCATCTCCTGCCTTTATGCGTACTCGGTAATAAGCTTCTCGAAGGTCTAGTTTGGTGAAAACCTTCCCTTTAGCTAGGTGGGCTAACATGTCTTTCATGAGGGGGAGGGGGTACAGGTTGTGTACGCAAACAGCATTGATACTTCGAAAGTCGACTACCAGTCTCATGGAGCCGTCCTTTTTCTCTTTAAACATGACCGGCGCCGCTACCCTTGGTTTCACTGGCTCAATAAATCCCCTTTGTAAGTTTTTGTCTATGTAGTCCCGCATTTCCTGCATTTCTCGGGGCGTCATGCCATACATTTTAGGTTTGGGTAGTTTCGCTCCTGGGATAATCTCGATGGCACAATCGGTCTCGCGGTGGGGGGGCAGAATGTCACACTCGGCTTCGCTGAATACCCCCGCAAGGTCTTGGTACTCCCTTGGGATCTGGTTTGCGTTACAAGCGGTGGTGGGTGCGGCTGCCAATTGCTTTACTGCACCTTCTGGGAGGGACCCTTGTGTTGGTGGTGTTTTATTCTGTAGTGGAGGGCTGCTTTGGGGTTTCAGCGTGGGAGGGAATTCTTCTGGTCGGGGCGGCAGGGGTTGGGGCCCCTTTGCTATTCTCAGCCTGCGGTTTCCCTCTTGCCACCAAATGATTGGGCCCCATTTGTCGAGCCATGAGAGTCCCAATATGACTGGTTCTGTCATCTTGGGGGCTATTATGAAGCGGATCGTCTCCCAGTGATCTGCGAGTTCTAGTCTCACGGGTTCAGTCAAGTGTGTGGCGTACGTTCCTCCCACTAGGGACCCATCAACTTGCTCGAAGCGAATTGGTTGTTTGAGCTGTTTAGCTCGGATTCCCAATTTTAGAACTGTGGGTAGGTTGATTAGGCACCGTGTGCTACCCGAGTCTATTAGGGCTTGGAAAGTCTCTTGGGCCCCTGTTTTGGGGGCTGTTAGGCGTATGGGGAAAAGAAAAGGATGGACGGGTCCACTCACCATCGGGTCATCCTCGCCTTCGTCTTCCGTGTCATAGGGTTCAGGGGACTGATCTCCCTCCACTGGGATTCCTCTGGTTTCGGTCAGATGAGCGAAAAACTCAGGGATTTGGGGAGCTTCCCGTGGTACGTGGGTGACGCGCTTGGGCCCTCGTTCCGGTCGTGCTTTGGGCGGTGGAGCTGGTCCCGGTCTAGGCGTTCCACATCTTGCTGCTATGTGGCCGCTTCCTCCACATCTGTAGCATTTCAGTGGGCTCCGTGGGGCAGTTGGTCTGTAGGAGGGCTGTGATGTTGGGGTTTCTCGTCTGTTGAGTGGCCCCTGGTCTGGTCGGCCTCTCTCCTTTTCCTCTGGTGGTTTTGACATGTCACTCGCCCGCAGCCCTCTGTCGACTTTTATCGCTACCCGGAACCATTCAGCGAGTCGGTTTGGGATGTCACGATAGGCAGTCACTTGGGAAATTCTTTTATCTAGGCTTGTTCTAAAAAAATACACCAGCAATCGCTCTGGTAGGGGAGGCAGTGTCCCAATGACTCTCCTGAATTCACGGATATGCTCTCTGATAGGCTTCCCCCTCTGCATTAGGTTTCTGAGCTCGTCTTCCACATAGGGGTCCTCCTCCTCCTCCTCATAACGGGCTCTCAATAGTTGCAAGAACCCATCCGCATTTTGTAGCTGGGGGGCCCTGTATTTGTAGAGTGATGCTGACCACCTCTTTGCTTCTCCCTCCAGCCCTTCCGAGATAGCATTCACTAGGGCTCTGGGGAAAGGGTAGAGGTGTCCGAACCGCTCTATGTATATCTCAGCTGAGTCGAGGAATTGGGCGAGGTTGTCTGGGTCACCATCGAATTTCCCTCTGAACTGGGGTGGCTCCTCCCTCTCTGCCCTCTCCTCTCTGTGCTGAGCTCTGGAGGGCCAGCCTTGGTGTTGGTAGTCCTCTGCCTCGTCTCTCATCCTGGGGTGGGGAGGTGCTGCCTTGTCTGGGCTTCGCTGCCATTCCCATCCCCAGCTCGCCCTTCCCAATTCACTTAGGGGTTTTTCTTTATCTTTTACATTTGTATTTTCCAAGTTGGCTGGAATCACGGCCGCTTCTGCTCCTCCCGTTTCTTGAAGCAGGCTTTCCTCCGAGAGCTTGGCTTCAGCCATAGTCCGTCCGACCAGATGTCTGGGAGGGAAGGGGATGATTTAAACTCAGCCAGCCTGGATTTGGAGGAGAGTTTGGCTGTCTGTCAGGTTTCGGTGCTATCTTGAATAAACTTCATTCTCAAGCGCAAGCTGTCTAATGAAACATTTTATTTTTAAGCATAGCAGAATCCGACATTTCTGACTCAAATTGCAGCCAAACTGGCCCCTCCTTCCAACCCCCTCCTCTTCCGCTCTCCAGCCCCAACGTCCCATTGGCCATCATACAGATCCATCTCTACATCCCAGCACGTTCTTTTCACAGGAATGCAGCCCCCACCCTCGTCTCCCAGGAAACCCTATCTGTATATACAAAACTAGGTAAAAGTTCATCTCAGCAATAAATCAAGCTTCCGCTCTTTCTGCTTCAACTTGTTATGTCAGCGCTGGAAGAAAGCCTAATTTGGAATGCTGACACCAAGTTTTTTGGGCAGAAGCGGTCAAAATGGCTAATTATCTAGTCAACAGGATGTGGAGTAGTGCCATTAACCAAACCCCATACTTCCTGGTCCATGGAAGGAAACCTAGCCTCTCACACCTGAGAATTTTTGGTTCCTATGCCTGGGTCCATATTCCCAAGCACCTCAGAAGAAAGGGGGGCAAGGCATCAAGGAGGCTCAGATTTATAGGTTATGCAACCGGCAGCAAGGCCTCTAGGTTTGTACACAAAAATAACCTTGTCATTGTCTCTAGATCAGCTTCCTTTGAGGAGGGGTCAAATTGGTCAAAAATTCATTCCAATGAACCCGGTTATTCCCCTATTAGAAGCGACACTGAACAAGCAGCACCACCTGAAGAGGATGAACCAACAAACTCCAAACAACTGACCAGTGAAGATCCGGATGGTGATGAATCCCTACCTGACTCTGACGATTCAGACAAGGAATCCCTGGGTGACTTCACACCTCCTGCCTCACCTAAACGACCATATCTTCGCAGTGCCTGGGACAGAGGCCCGCCCCATTTTGATTGGAAAGATACCTCCGGCAGCTCCAATTCTGACACCGATGCTCCGGATGACAATGATGATGGTGAGTGGCAATTTCCCAGACGGTCAAAACGCTCCAATAAAGGGGTGCCACCCAAAAGGTTGGACATTGGCTGTGTTGCCTTGGTCAACAGCGTTACCATGGCCCCTAAAATGTACTCAGATGTCCTCCAGCTTCCTGAGGAAGAACAACGCAGGTGGAGGGTGGCAATGGAGCGGGAAATGGACAATCTCAAAAAATTGAAAGTCTTCATCCCCATGGAAGTCCCCAAAAAGAGGAAAGCAATTGGCACCCGTGGGGTCTACAAGGTCAAGCCAATGCCCAACAACAAACTCCTATATAAGGCCCGTCTGGTAGTACAAGGCTACACACAGCGCTACTTGCAGGACTTTGATGAAACATACTCCCCCACCGTGAGAGCGGAAAGTGTGAGGGCTGCTTTGGTCACCGCAGCAGCACATGGGGAACACATTTTTCAATTTGATGTGCAAACTGCTTATTTACACGCACATCCAAAACAAGAAATTTATGTCAGAGGTGCCCCCGGATTTCAACGGCAGGAAGGCCACACCTGGCTTCTGAAGAAAAGTTTGTACGGCCTCAAACAATCAGGCAGACTGTGGTACAAATGCCTGACTAAAACTCTCAAATCACTGGGTTTCCATCCATCTCCAGCTGATAAATGTACCTTCATAAGGGATACCAAAGGGGGGCTGGAGAAAGTCCTAGTGTATGTCGATGACCTTTTATATATAGGGCCTGACAAGGGGGGATGTATTATATTTGCCAGGACCCTACAAAAAAAGTTCACTCTAAAGTCTTTAGGATATGTGGATAAGTACCTAGGCGTACAAATCATCACTACACCAAAAGATTTTGCTCTCTCCCAAAAGGAAAAGATAGAGGAACTCTTGGTGAAATGTAAAATGGAAGATAGCAAGCCAACGGCTATCCCAATGCAGACCGACTATTATGGATTGGCACACAAGGATAGCCCAGAGTTCCAAAATAATACTCTATTTAGGTCAGTGATCGGCTCATTACTATATATAAGTAACTGGAGCCGTCCAGATATTGCCCTGGCTGTAAACCTGCTATCTAGACAAGTGGAACATCCTACCCAGTTCCACTGGTTGGCCATTAAAAAGCTATTAAGGTATCTCAAGACCACAGCAGATTACGTGCTTCGCTTGGAACCTGAGAATAGAGACAAGGCCCAATTAAAATGCTTCCTGGATGCGGACTGGGCAGGAGATACCAAGACACGTAGGAGTACTTCGGGCTTCTTGGTACTATTAAATGAGGAACCCATCCATTGGCATGTGGGGCAACAGAAATTTGTTTCGTGCTCCACCTCTGAGGCCGAATATGCATGCTTATCAGAGGCAGGGAACGATCTGATATGGTTTGATGCCTTAATTTCTAGCATCTGGACACCACCGACTTTGCCCATCCAAATTATAGAAGACAACACCGGGGCCATAGGCATTGCCAAAGCCTATGCGGTGGGAAAAAGGTCCAGACATATTGATATCCGCTATCAAAATGTTAGGCAACTAGTAGAGATGGGATTTATATCTTTATCACATTGTCAGACCAAATATCAAACAGCTGATTTTTTCACAAAACCTCTACCAGCAGATAGGCACAAAGATCTGTGTAAAAAGTTATGTCTCACAGGGTAAAATCTGTTGTGCATTGCATTTGTATGTTTGCATGCCATTGGCTCGCAAGGAGGGGAACTGTCAAGTATTTGCAAGCCATTGGCACATATATCATACAGAACACTAGTGGAGGCAGAAAGTGCCCCCACCCCTATGTGGAGAGGAGGGGCTTACACCTGAGTATAAAACCCCCTCTAACCTTTCCACCATGCTCTCTTTTACGTTTGTTCTCCATGAGACATGATCTTTGATAAGGGTAGTCACACACGCTGTGTGCCCCCTACCCTAATGGATATTAAGACAGCCTTTGTATATAGTTAATATGTTTTGTTATATGAATAAATACATTTATCACATTTATTCATGCATCTGCCTTTGGACTCTTCTATGCTCCTGGGTGTTTCTACGATCCCAATTTCCACAATGCATCATCCAAGAGAGCTTTATTTGAAATTCTGCATCTTCTAACCCAGAGAATTTGGGGACTCTGTCAGGTTCCAGAGGTTTAATTGTACACTAAGAAATTCAGCCCTGTGGAAAAGGAACTAGACCCTCTGTGAGTTCTGTGGTTTCATGTATCAGGACACAGTAAAAAGCATCTGGTCTTCAGCAGTTCTTAAAAGGAGGTAAATGCAACCTCAGGTGAACAGCAACACAGGAGATGTAACACCCTGTCCTCCTTTATTTTACAGAAAGAGAGCCGAAATGGAGGAGCCAGGTGTGAAAGGCTAAGGACACCCTGACTGCTTCCATAGGTGTGAAGAGGCTGAGAGGCAGCCTGGTGCTGCTGATCAAGGGACCTGGATTAATCGATCATCACAAGTGTGACGGCCTCTATAAAAGCCAAAGTTTCAGGAGTTTTCTGGTCTCCAGCATTGAGGTCTGTGTTAACACAATGCCAAAGGGCAAAGAACCCAGCAGTGATCTGAGAGGAGCCATTGTTGCTGCCTCTCAATCTGGGAAGGGTTACAAGGCCATTTCCAAACAATTTAAAGTCCATCATTCTATAGCAAAGAAGATTGTTCAGAAGGGGAAAACATTCAAGGCAGCTGCCAATCTTCCCAGGAGGGACCATCCCAGCAAATTCACCCAAGGTCAGACTGTGCAATGCTCAGAGACATTCCAGAAAAAGACCAAGAGTTCCACCTGAGACTCTACAGGCCTCAGTGAGCCTGTTAAATGTTCCAGTTCCTGACAGCAGAATCAGAAAAAGACTGAAGAAGTTTGGTTTGTTTGGAAGGGTTGCCAAGAGGAAACTTCTCTCTAAAAAGAACATGGCAGCACGGCTGAGGTTTCTCAAGTTGCATCTGAAGAGACCACAAGACTTCTGGAACATTCTCCTTTGGACAGACGAGACTTTAAAGGATAATGGTGTGAATGCATGGTTGCTCAGGTTCTCAGGGAAACTAGTAAAGAAAACATCTTCACACTTGTGTTTGAACTATCATGTTTCAAGAGTCTTTACTTTCTTAAGTTGGAAGGAGAGGGAATCCTTACACCTGCTCTCTATGTATCACTCTGTATGTGTGTCTCTCTATGTCTTTCTATGTCTCTGTATGTGTGTGTGTGTCTTTCCCCCTCCCTTCGGGCGACCGTCCTCCTCCTCCCCCTCTCCTCTCATAACTCCCTGGCTGGGAGCAAAGGACAGCAAAGGGGTGTGTGGGGTGGGCGGCCGCTCGCTTAAGGAGGGTCTTAACAGGACACAGCTTCTCTCCTGCACTAATGCTCCAGTCATTGCCTGGCCATGTCATCACCCACCCCTGGCAGCTCTTTGGCCGTGCGTGGAGGGAGCGTCTTTCCTGAGGGAGGAACTTGAACTCTGTTGAGGCCATTGAAAAGTTCAGGTGGATGTGTCATAGTTGCGTATTAGGAAGTCATGGGAATTGCCAAAGCAATGTGTTCCTCTCTCTCTTGTCCAACATAGATAGGAATTACCTTGGGGATTTGTGCTGCCATTTCAAAGTGAGGCATTTCCATTCCTCTCCCATCACTGGTTGGCCCCGCCCCTCTTATTTCGTTTTTTGGACTCCATCCCGAAGTGGCAGGAAGCGAAGGCTGCCTTAGGTGCAAATGTGGCGTGAAGGCAGGTCCAGGGCACCTTCGCTCCTTCACCCTCCTCCCCCTCCTCCTCTCGTAACCCCCTGGCCAGCTGTGGCTGAGCTGGGAGCATGCGCACGCATGGGGAGACCCTCCTTAAGCGAGCCGCTGCCCGACCCGTACCCACCTTTCCTGAGCTTTGGCACTCGCTTGAGGAGAGGAGAGTCTCCCTGTACCTGCGCACGCTCCCAGCTCAGCCACAGCCGGCCAGGGGGCCCAAGAGGAGAAGGAGGGGAGGAGAGTGGAGGAGCGAACCTGCCCTGTACTTGCCTTCATGCCACATTTGCGCATAAGGCAGCCTTCGCTTCTTTCTGCTTCGGGCTGGAGTCCAAAGAAGAAATGAGGGATGGGGCCAACCAGTGATGGGACAGAGAGCCAGGGCAGAGGGCCCAAAGAGCCACTTGTAGCTCCGGAGCTGTGGGTTGCCAACCCCTGGTCTACGCAATCTAACCCACAGGATAATTGTCCTGTACTATCAGTTTAAACCAACGTGTATTTAGCAAGTAGGAGCCTCAGTGGCTTGAAGACACTGGATCTGTTCCAGCAGTTTGAGTTCTACCACTGCATGGCGGGGTGAGCTCCCATCACTTGTCTCAGCTTCTGCCCACCTACTCAGTACGGTCGGGACGAAATAAGGGTTAAAAAATTGTGGATAGCTGCTGCTACAGTACTCTTTGGAAGGCCGGCGCGAGGCACATGAGGTGCATCGCTTGGCCTCCTGCTGCAGAAATGGTCCCAATCCATGGCAAAAACAGCCGTGCTTGCTGGAGCTGCCGGCTGGAGCGGCACCCATGAGGCAGCTGTTCCATGAACAGAACTGCCTGCTGTAACTCTCACTATTAGGTAAGGAGGGTGTGAGGCGTAAAGGTGCATCGCTTGGCCTCCGGCTTCTTTTCCAGCTGCAATTGGCTGCAAAAGGGGCCGTGCTTGCTGGAGGCAGCGGCCTGAGCAGCACCCGAGAATCAGCTGTGAATGGCAGCCTGAGCTGCTCAACTGATCCGATTAAGCGGCCAAGAAGCCCTGAGGTGACCGGGGAAGGGAAGGGCTGTTTCCTGTGCTGGCCATGCCCTCCCCATCACTAGGGCTTATTTTTGGGGGAGGGTATATATTTATGCCACCCCAAAAATCAGGCTTGGCCTTATTTTCGGGACATTTCCTATTTTCATGGAAACACGGTAGCAGTTGAAAAGCATGTGACAACACTAGTAGGTAAATAGGTACCGCTTTGGTGGGAAATGTGGCATGTTTGGTACAGATGCCTCTAACAATGCTGGACTTGCTTGGATGTGACACCCAACTGTGAGGCACCATCGGTGGCGAGAGAAGGCCCAGATGATGCCACAGGACACCTCTCGGCTTTCTGGTGTGGAGCTGATTCACCCCCTGTGGTGAACCCTGGAGAAGCTCATGGGCACAAACTGAATGGACTCACACTCTTTGGCAGCGAAACAAATACTATGTACTAACATTGTAGACTCCTGGCTAATTATACCTTTGCCCTATGCTAAATAAGTAAATATTTTAGCACTTTAGCCATATACATGAGAATCCTTCCTTAGTCCTGGTAAGTCATTAATATCCAGACTGAAAAACAAGGGTTCAAATATTCATTCTTCTGCGTTACCCCTTGGTAAGTATCGATCCTTTTTCTCGTGGCTCCATTGAGCCCCAACCTCCCTCTCAAACAAGGGCTTGGATCAGGGCCAACAGGCTAGTTACATTTTCCGGGCAATCAATTTCCTCCCTAATATTGATCTGCTCTTTGTGTCAAATGCTGCACTAACATCTATAAAAGCTAGAAAACTGTGGTTTACCCGACTGACATATTGTGTAATTAGATACTTCAAAATTAATCTGTTGACAATATTAGATTATTAATGGATTGATTACTATACAACTTTATGAAACTTTTTACTTTACTTAAACCTTTTTGTTCTTCTGTAAGGAATTCACTTTTGTTCCACCCAATCTCAATATATTTCAGCCACAATATCTGTTAATCTAACTGGCTTGTAATTGCTAGATTCCTTTTTATTCCATTTTTAAATAGATAGATAGATAGATAGATAGATAGATAGATAGATAGATAGATAGATAGATGCTACTATTGCCAGCTTGAATACAACTGCATATCGCAGGTGTTATATCTATGTGAAAATCAACATGCCAATAGTTTATCCACAAATAGGATATTTTTTGAATAGCTGGGAGAAAATCCTCTTCAATGACCTTATTGCTTTTCTGGCCTTGTATGAGAAATTTGAACAAGAATGTAAGAGAAAAAAACATGTTTGCTAATATGGAGAAAAACAACTCTTGAATTCCATGATTGCATCTATTGCTCACCCACCCCTCACTTTACCAGAGAGAGAAAAAATACACACAAACCTGTGGGACTTTGTAAGGTGCTGCTAATGTTGACGCCTGGATGGAGATGTCCCTTCTAGCTGCATCAAAAAGAGCCAGAAGGTTCTCCTTCCTTCCACAGCTGTAATTGGGGACATTGGCTTCTCCAGTGGAGAGAATGTCCAGCAAGGCATCTGAAGTGTGTAAAGAGCTCAAATGGTTGTCATGGATGTTGTAGCCCAGTGTGAGGTTGTGCAGGAGCTGGGAGTTCTTGTTGACCTCTTGAATGTTGTAAATGAATGATAGGGTGTATAAAAAACGGTAAGAAAGCACACTGTAAAAAAATGTTCAAGTAATTATCAACAGTAACAACAAACATATTAAAAGAATTTATTCTTTTTTGCCTCCACAAGCCTACTGAGTCTTAAGCCAATATTGACCCAAAACCAATAATTGGTTATAGAAATCTGGGAATGGGCTGGGCAGAGGCAACTACAACTCTTTCAGTCCCTCCTTTACACAAAATGAATTCAAGTGATGAATTCAGGAGTGAATGGGGAGAGGAAAATAATCTGCATTGCCTTCAGTTTTTTATAACCCCATCTTTGGATTTGAGTCTTTTCTACAAAATAAAAAAGGAGGCAAGTTATAGAAATCAAAATCATTCAGGAAATTAGACAAGTCCTGCAATATAAAAGTAAGTGAAATAAGAAGAAAAGAAGGAGAGTGTTAGGAGGGGATGCAGCTCCATCACCCTGAATGACTTACGAATGAGAAGGTATTGGAGCACTGTGGAAAGGCAACATTATAGGCGATATTAGTGTTTCAGTTGTGACTATACCAATGAGATGGTCTCCTGGCCTGTAAAAGCTCCATGGTTGTTGTCCATCCTGGTGCTCCAAACTCAGAGGGCATTTCATTCTCAGCTTCCCAGAGACTGGATGGGACACAAACAGCATCAGAAGCAGAAGCAGGAGGTCCATAATTCATGGAGCTTTATTAATCCTCTTCCTGTTTCTAATACCCACAGCAGGAACAGTTGGGAGAATTCAAAGCACTCTCAGAAGATGGAAATGCCAACGACTTTCCTGACATAAACAGAGAAACACTCAGCTTCACCTGGAAAGGAGAAAATGATACAATCAAGAGCACAGATCCTGCCTGTCCCAAAACTTGTTCCCACAGAGCTTGACAAAATTCTCCTTTTCTGATACAAGATCTTTTGTATATGGCTTCAATCTGCTCTCTCTATCACAGGTGTGGAGATCTCCAAGGCCCAGATAATTACAATTATAATTATTAATTACAGGGAGAAGCGACTTCTCCTCTTGGGATCCTGAGCTTCTTCTGGGCTCCATGTGCAGAGGACAGGATGGAGAAAAAGTTGTTTGTGAAAAGCCACAACTACACTCCTGGGGTTAATGCCTGTCGTGGTTGTGGTCCTTCCTGTCAGGACGTGTCAGGAAAGTGATGCTGGAGAAAAATAGTTCAATAAAAAGGGAATTGACCTCTGCTGTCCTTCAACCGGGTCTCTTGTCTCCAGGGACTTGCAGGGGAAAGTCACCCAGAAGTATGGAGTTTGGTGCCACTCTAGATTGGTGACCCTTAACTCTTGTCAGAACTTCATAAATTGGAGCTGATTTTAAAACGGGGGACCCCTCTGACGTTCCCATCTCTGAGGCTGTGGGGTGAAGCCCCCTTCCCTAAAAAGCCTCCGAGTGCTTTGAAGCTGCTCTTGGGGCACCTGAGTCCCTGGTTCATTGGGATCCATTGTTGACGGATTGTGTCTCTTCTCTGGACAAGGAAGAGGGAGACGTCCCCCTTTGCCCAGGAGGGAGAATTGGGGAGGGGGCTGATCTGAAGGGAGAGGAGGGTCCCCATCCCAGGTTCTCCTCTCAGGGCCTGGCTAGGAGGTCCTGGGGGGCTCTGGGTGGAAGGCCAGGAGGAGGCCTGGGAGGGGCTCCTCTCCTCCCGGAGGGTCTCTGCCGGGTCTCCCTGGAGCCTGGAGGGGCCCAGAGGGGAGGGAGCCAGAGAGAGATGGAGGCCCAGGAGAGGCCCAGGGGAGGGGGGCAGGGGCGGCTGGGGCCGCTTTCCTCTCAGGGAGGCTGGGGGGACCTTTCCCCACACTGGGCGGAGGAGAGTCTGGGCTGAAGAGGAGCCTCGCAGGAGGAAGAGCCTCTCCGGCTTCTCTCCCATGGTCTCCATCCAGGCTCCCACCTTCCTCCCCCCCTGGATCCAGAGGCTTCGGGGCCCCCAAAGAGCTTCCTGGGCCGATCGGCCAGCAGGTCCCCCCTGAGGAGAGAAGCCAGGATGGAGGCTCTGAGGGGGGAAGGGAGGCCTGGCCCTTCCTCCCCCCTCGGCTCCCCCGGCTCTGCCTCGGCCTCTGCCCAGCAACGGAACCAGAAGGAAGAAGGTGGAAGGTTTAGATCCTCTGCTGATGGAGGAGGAAAAGAAATATTTTATATATAAATATGTTAAAAAAGAGGGAAAAATCCTTCATTCCCTGGTTGCCCCCTAGTGTCCCATATCCCCCTCCTGCCCCCTGAAATCGGGGAAAAGGGGACGGGGGATTTGGGCGTCCCCCTCTTGGGGGCCCTTCAGTGGAGGTCATCTGTCTGAGTTTCCAGTGCAGGTGGACTCAACCTCCCAGGGCAGGTGGCTCAACCTCAGCAAAGGCCTCTGGACTTCAACTCCCAGAATCCCCTGTCCAGCACTCGGGGTCCTCTTTCCACGCTTTAGCTGCCCCTCACGCTGCCTGTAGGGGGCAGCCTAGAGTCCGGCTTTCAGCCCCACCTGGCCCCCACAGGCAGCGAGCAGGACAGCTAAAGCAGGCAAAGACCCCGCAGCCTCCTCCATTTTGTGGCCTCTTTTTTCCTGAGGCGATTCTCCCTCCCTCCATTTTGAGGGGAGAAAAAGGCTGTGGGGAGATTTTTGGAGTCGGGAAGTTCCCCAAAGGGGGGGTAGGGGGTGGGGGGGGAGACCAGGGCAGGTGGCTAATCGAAGAATTACAGGACTGCTATTCATGTTTTCTGCACTTTCCACTTAAAACGAGAAGCCGGAATAATCCTCCTGCTTGATCTTCCAACCCTGATTAAACCAAAGCAGCATCAATGAAGAAGGGAAAGGAAAATGACTCTGTGTGAGGCTTCAGGACAAACACACCCAAATAGACACGTAGGAGGAGAACAGAGTCAGGAGAGTTAAAGGCCTTGTCCTTTTTTCCGGCTGTTTGGGGAGGAAAGATACGGACTTTCTATCCATCCCATTCCTTCTTATCCCAGACTGAACCCCCCTCAATCCATCCTTTATTCCAGCGATCTCCGGCCTTTAAAGGAAAAAAATAAGAATCTTGGAATGTGAATGGGTTAAATTCATTACAGAAAAGGAAGAAGTTATTTGCATATTTGAGACAATTTAATAATGATATAATTTGTTTACAAGAAACTCATATTAGAACTCAAGATCAAAAATACTTGATAAATTCTAAATTAGGAACACATTTTATAGCTTCAACTTTGCAAAAAAAGAATGGTGTGGTTATTTATGTAAACAAAAGATTGACAGCTAAAATTATAGAAGCAGATGAAGATGGTAGGTTTATAGCAATTGAATTGCTTACAGTAAATGGCCAAATTCTTTTGATTGGAATTTATGCTCCCAACCAACAACAGGATCACTTCTATAAAATGTTACACACTAAAATACTGCAATGGGAGTATAGATCTATTTTAATTATGGGAGATTGGAATGGAGTAATTGATTCTAAATTAGATAAGAAGAGTTTGGCGAAATCTAGGATTAGACTACCACAGACTTTTTTTGATATGAAAGAAGATTTGGAATTAAAAGATATTTGGAGAATACATAACCCTAAAGAATTGGACTATACTTTTTTTTGCGATAGACATAGATCCTTCTCTAGGATTGATTTTATTTTGTTGTCAGATGATCTACTTGTTAAGACAAAAAGAACAAAGATTTTTCCAAGAACTTTGACCGACCATAGCCCAGTATGGATAGAAATTGAGATGGGTAAAATTGAGAGACGATCATGGAGATTAAATGAAAACTTGTTCAGATATGAAAAAAATATAACAGAACTTAAGAAGCAGCTGAAAGAATTTTTTGAAATGAACTTGAATAAGGGTATCCCAGTTGAAATTGTGTGGGATGCGAACAAAGCTTATATGAGAGGGGTACTCATTTATATGAATTCTAAACACAGACTGAATCGACAAAAGATAGATCTGAATTGGAAGTAGAAATAAAGAATAAAGAACAGCTACTTATTAAAAATCCAACAGATGAAAGAATACGTGGGGCTATAAAACTCTTGAAAGATCAATTTCAAATGCTTATGGCGGAACAAGTTGCAACAAACCTACAATATGCGAGGCACAATACATTTTGTAATGCCAATAAACCGGGCAGATGGTTGGCCTATACATTAAGGAAGAAGCAGAGTATACGGACTATTGATAGTATTGATATTGGAGGGAAAGAAGTCTTTCAACAAAAATTAATTAAAGAAGCTTTTGTAGATTATTATACTAAACTATATGCTAAAGATGATATGCAGAATGGACTTGTAGAAAAATATTTAGATAATAAAAGAGTCACAAAAATTACTAATCAACAAAAGGAAAGAATGAATTATCCTATAACAGAGGAGGAGATAATAGTAGCTATTAAACAATTAAAAACCACGAAAGCTCCTGGAACGGATGGTTTGACTGCAGTGTATTATAAAACTTTGCAAGCAGAAATGGTGGAACAACTTAGAGATTTATTTTGCAATATTCAACAAGGGGGTAAAATACCCCCATCATGGACAACAGCTTATATTTCTTTGATACCAAAAGAACAAGTAGGTCCTAAAAAACCGGAGAATTATCGACCAATATCTCTTCTGAATACTGATTATAAAATTTATGCAAAAGTACTAGCCAACAGGTTGATGCCAGTAATCCAAGAGGTGATTCATGATGATCAAGCGGGATTTATCGAGGGCAGATAAATGAAGGACAATGTAAGGCAAGTAATAGACTTATTGGAATATCTTGAGAGGAATAAACAGGTACCTGCAGTGCTGGTCTTTTTGGATGCGGAAAAGGCCTTTGATAGAGTGGATTGGAATTTTCTATTAAAGACTTTAAAAAAGATGGACTTTGGGGACCAATTTATACAGGCGGTTTCAGCAATTTACCAAGAGCAAAAGGCACAGATTATTATTAATGGAAGTTTGACAACAGAGTTTAAAATTGAGAAAGGAACAAGACAGGGATGTCCGTTATCCCCATTGTTATTCATTTTAACACTAGAAGTCTTGTTAAATACAATACGGGACTCTAATATCTTGAAAGGCATAGTGATAAGGCAAGAGGACTACAGAATAAAGGCATTTGCAGATGATCTGGTCGTTACCCTAACACAGCCAATGGAATCAATAATCCAGATGAAAGACATTATACAAGACTATGGTAAAGTTTCAGGTTTTAGATTGAATCAGAAAAAAACTAAGATGATAGTTAAAAATATGACACAAGATCATAAACACGAGCTTGAAAGGAGGGCAGGTTTTGAGATTGTACCAAAGGTAAAATATCTAGGAGTTCAGGTTGCAGAATTAAATATGAAATTGTTTCAAAATAATTATGAGGTGTTGTGGCGAGATGTGCAGAAAGATATGGAGACCTGAAAAAAACTGCAGCTGTCTCTACTTGGAAGAATAGCAGCAGTTAAGATGAATATTTTGCCAAGATTTTTGTTTCTGTTTCAAATGATTCCGGTGCTTAAAAGTGATAAACAACTGAAAGAGTGGCAAAGTGGAGTGAATAAGTTTGTTTGGAACGAGAAAAAACCAAGAGTGAAATTAAAAATTATGCAAGATGTTCCAGAACGGGGAGGTCTTAAACTTCCAAACCTACAGTTATATTATGAAGCAGCAGCTTTATCTCAAGCAAGTGATTGGTTTGGAAGGAAAAAGACTGGAATATTGAATATTGAAAGTTTTGATCTTGAATTTGGATGGCATGCTTACTTATTTTATGAAAATAAAGTGGACAAAGTATTTAAAAGTCATATACTTAGAGACTCCCTGATGAGAGTTTGGAAGAAGCACCAACTTAAATGGGATTATAAAATACCGCTATGGCTGGATCTTGGTCATATTATTTGGAATACAAATATAATGTCACTCGGGGGGGGGGGTTATACAAAGAGGTTCTTTTTACAGATGCGGGCAGATGGCAGTTGAAGACACTACAGACACTGTTGGATGAAGGGATTAACTTAACTTGGTTACAGTATAATCAACTTCAATTGAGATGGAAAGAGGACCAAAAAACTGGTATTATGTTGCATGAGGAAGAACTGGTTAGACATATAAAAGAGAAAGGTCCAATGCATATTAAAAGGCTTTATAATGTTTTGTTAGAAAGAGATTCAGAAACTGAATTGGTTAAAGATTGTATGATTAAGTGGGCACAGAATTTTGAAGAACCAGTGATGTTGGATACATGGGAAAAAATTTGGGTTCAGAATGTTAAATTTACACAGTCACAGAATTTGAGGGAAAATTTTTATAAAATGTTTTATAGATGGCATTTAGACCCTAAGAAATTATCATGCATGTACCCTAATGTTCAGCCAAAATGTTGGAGATGTGATTGTTTAGATGCTACATATTATCATGTCTGGTGGACTTGCAAGGAAGTTAAAGCTTTTTGGATAAAAATTTGGGGGGTTATGCAGAATGTTTTGAAGAAAAAAATTCAATTTTCTCCACAATTTTTTTTATTGGGTATAGTTAAGGGGTTTACATTGGGTGAAACAAAGTTGATATTGTACATGATAACAGCAGCGAGATTATTGATAGGTAAATACTGGAAAAATGAAGCTTTGCCCACTATCGAGGAATGGACTTTGAAGATGGCCAGTTTTGCAGAGATGGCGAAGATTTCAGCATATTTAAAAGACTGTTCACAAGAGACTTATGAATGGGAATGGAAAAAGTGGATAGATTATGTCCAGAACAAATATCAAACCAGGAAGTATCAAATAGCTTTTATTTGAAAATGTTAGATTAAGATAGAAATTTTTTAACATAATGAAGATGAAAAATTATAAGGGGGATGGAGGGGTTCAAGTTTTATACAAATGGGTTTTTTTTTCTTGATCTGAGTATATTGTGTGGAAGTCCGGGGGGAGGGGAGGGTTAGGGAGGGTTAGGGAGGATGAGGTTGGGAAGTTTGGGGTGGGTTGAGGGGGGGGAAGGGGTGAAAATGTAATTGTAAAACTTTTGCAATAAAAAAAAAGAAACAACAACAGAATCCCTCAATACTGATCTCTCTTCAAACTCTCCTGACTTCCCATTTGATTCCGAGTCCAACTCAAGGCATGTCATTGCTCAAAACCCTCCAAAGGAATCGGTATTGGCTCTCCGTCAATTTGGCCGTCTTTGTATTACTATGATTTCTGATACCAGGAAAAGGTGATGACCATTGGAATTAAGACAGATCCCCCCCAAGTACTTACGAATCCCATATCTCAGCCACGAAAGCCAGGTGGGTGACCTGGAGCCCCTCCCTCTCTCAGCCTTCACAAGGTTGTTTTTGTGGGGATGAAGGAATCTTAGATACGTTCATTGCCTTGAGCTATTTAGAGAAATAATAAAGGCGGTATAAAAACCTAAGTAATAAAAAATGAAAATAAATGAATACTTCAGTTGCCAAGCCAAGTGTGTTTGGGAAATAGCTACTATCTGGCCAATGGAATCACAGTTTAGGTTAACTTCCCCAAATCATTAAACAGGTCAACCTCTAGCTTTGGGGTCACAATCTCCATCCAACTGGGACAGCCTGAAGCCAATTTTTGGGTCTTAAGCCTTGCAGACTTTTTCTAGCGCACTTCACCACCAGCCAGCCAGCCAGCCCCAGCCCCTTTCCCGAGACAAGGACCTTCAACATGGTGGATGAGGAGTTTGGTGACAGGTATGGAGGCTGCAGACAGGGCAGGTATCAGCACTTCTGTCGTGTTTGGTTGAACCCCATTTCACTCATCTCTCCCCCCCCCATAATTCTGCCTTAAAGGGGAGGGTCTCTCCCTCCTGAGGACCCCAGGCGAGGGAGACCCTGCGATGCCCCCAGTGCTGCCATCCAATCCAGCCACTTTCCAGGGATGTTGAGCAGAGCCTCCATGATGTGGTCCAGACTCCCCAAGGATGCTGGTGGTTGCCATGGTGAGCTCCAGCCAATGAGCTCAGGAGGAGCCTCTGACATCACAAGCCAAGGCTCTGATTGGCCTGGACCTGAGATTTGAAAAATAACCACCAACGGCTGCCTTCACCTGGGGGCGTGGCTTATCCATGGATGAACCGACTCTGAAGGGGCTTCAAGCCCCGAATTCCCTTCAGCCACAGCGGCTCCTTCTGAGGGGGGAACCGTTGGTCGCCTGGAGAGGTTGGGGAGCCCCAGATTCTGCCCCTTCTGTGGGGATGGAGCCCAGATTGAAATGTCGCCCCTTGAATCTGGAATGAAAGCTCCAGAGAGTCCAGGTTTTCCTCTCCAGGCCCAGATGATGAAGGGGAGCTGAGAGGGAAACACCACAAAAGATTAAATATTATTCGTATCCAAAAGGCCTTGTGAAAATGTACCTAAAGGAACACAGGGGGGTGGGGAGGAATCAGCTCTGGCGCGCAAGCTTGGGAGCCTTTTTAAAAACTTTTTTAAAGCATTTTTTTACTACCAGTTCTCTATAAGCTCTTTGATGACACTATTTTGTTTAATGTCCAATTTCACTTCATCTTCCGATCTCTCTGCTCTGCATCTCCAATAGATTTGCTTAAGGCTGACTTTTAACATTCTTTCCTTTAATTACTATATATCTCATGGATCACACCCTAGAGAGCTAAACAAGTTTTTCTAGAGAGTTTGATAATTTCTCTTTTTTTGGTGTTCGCTTTTGATTTTTCTTCTGTCAAAATCTAAGTTTTCCTTTGTTTTTTTTTAAATATATTTTTAAATATTCCTTCGTTTTCTGTGACCCTTCATTCCTTCTGTTTCTGGGCTGCATCTGAACAGAAGAAAGCAGATTTCACATTCAAATCCTCCAATTCTTTCTTTTTCTCTTTAAACATTTTATTATTTATAGAATGAAATACAAAAATACAAAATCAAGTAGGGAGAAACAGAAGGAGGGAGAAGGGGAAAGGGAAATGGGGGGGGGAGAGAGAAAAGTGTTAGATGTAAATGCCTTATTCCCTATGTGTAAATAATGTATATATGGGACATCGGGGGTTAACTTATTCTTTGGTTCCTAATGTATTCATAATTCACCACTCCCATTCTTGGCTCCACCCTTTGTATATATAAGGAGCCACCTTCACCATTTTCCTTGCTTCTATCTGTGAATATTCAGTGAATATAGAATGCCTGTTACTATTAAAGAGAAATATATTTAAATCTCTAACTCTCATTATCATTATTGAGTCTGATCCTGAAAATATTGCAACAAGCTGGTAGCAGAGGATGGTTAATTGACTCAATAAATACTTAAAAATGTCTAAGAAAGATAGGCCCAACACCAGGGCCTACAGCAAAGAAATAGAAACTGAACAAGAAATAATCAACGAATCCACAAACGCGATTTCGAGAGAATCCGAAGAATACACCACTGAAGAAGAAGAACTAATAAATGAAAATAATGACCAGGAGGAAATCGAAATAGAAAATAACGAACTCAGGTCAGAGATATTGAAGCTATTAAAAAGCCAGAAGAATGATGAAAGCCTCGTCGCGAATCTCCAAGAAATGCTGAAGAACAGCGGAGCAGCGAGAGAGAAAAACATCACTAAAGAGAAACCCAAAGACCAAAAAACCGTGAGTGATATGACTACAGAGAAAGTCATTACGAAAAAGAAAAGATGTGATCCCGCGCGAAATTTTGAATGGCAGCCATCTTGGTTCCAACAAGCCTCCAAAGTGAGCGAAGCAGTGCCAATCAAAATGCTCAGTTCAAAATTTCTGGCGCGAAAAACGTTATCAGACAACGAAAGCGAAAAGGAAGATCCAAACTCTTCAGAAGAACCAGAATCAGAAAGTGAAGAAGACTTAACAAAATCCCAAGTAAAGTCAGCAATGAAGACGCTTTTTGCTGCATTTGGGCCAAAATTAAAAATTTCCAAAGCGCCAACGAAGAAGCAAGAGAACAAGCCGATACCTCAAGACCTGCACGCTCCCATCCTGACTTCGAGAGCGACGACGCCCGAGCCCAGAGAGCCATGTCGATTCCGCCCTACACCGCAGACCGGATCAAGTACCAACGCACACAAAAGAAAGAGAAGAGCAGTCGCCGCCATCAGAACTCCCAAAACTGAGCCAGAGACCGACTCTTCTGGAGAGGAGCGGAGCGAGCGAGCTGCAATGGAGAGAACCTTCCACGACGACGCCAAAGAAGAAATGAGCAACGCGCATGTGCGAAACTACGTAGACGATCCGAAAAGACTTGAACTGGCCAGAGAACCGCGCAGACTCGTTGCGAGCATCCCCATGCCGTTTTGCAATTTCCTGCACTTGCGAGACCACGGACTACCTCAGGTTGTAAGTAATGGACAAAATAATGTGGGAAACTTACCCAGTGACTTCCCAAAACTTAGAATTGATGGCATTAATTTGCAAGAATGGTATCAACAGCTCCAGGTTGTCTTTATGAAAGAAAATTTACTATTCTTTATCACTAGTCCTCCAAGAAGACCTTGGACTTTAAAAATAGATTGTTTACATCATAGAGCATTTTTCTTAATAATATCTAGCGTGTCTCCTGCAATGTATCATAGCATCAAACCAAATCTAACTGTTTCAGAAATAATTCAATGCATGTTTAACCTGTTTCACAGCGATAGTGTAGCTACCACTACAAGAATGTCTAAGGATTTCTTTTCTTCCAGAGTAAAACCAGGGGTTTCCATAAGTGAGCATTTGATATCTCTAAACAAAATAAGAGCTGAGCTACATTTGAGGGGGGAAGTGATTTCAGATCAAACAATGAAAAGTGTTATTATCAATTCACTTGATTCATCATGGGATAGTTTTATGTCACACTTAGACACCATCAATCTAGGATATTTATCCATAGAAAGTCTATCTAACAAATTGATAGCAGAAGACAATTCAAGAAAAAATCGTTCCAGCAATCACACAGAACACAAATCTTTTAGGAAGGTAGTTTTCCAAGAAAAATATAATGAAGCTTTTAAATGCCATAATTGTAGGTCCAGGGAACACAATAGAAGAGACTGTCCCAAAATCTCAAAGGAGAGACATAGGTCAGAATATAGGAGCAAATACAATTATAGACAGTCTTCCACAGATAGACATAAATATAGAAGCTCACCAAATTACAGAGAAAGTAGAGGGGGTAGAGAAAATTCAAAAGAGAGAAAATCTGGTTCACTGAATGGACTAAATAAACAAGACAGCACTAAAATACAAAAAAATGAGAACAATAATTGGCTTATTGATTCTGGGGCAACCAATCACACCACTAACAACAAAAATATATTGTCTTCATTTACAGAAGATAAGTTTGTAATAAAGGTAGCTAATCAAGAAAAGGTTCAAGTATTAGGCAGAGGAAATGTAACCTTGCCTGGTCTAGGAAAAATAGAGGGGGTATTGTTAATTCCAGAAATACCTCATAACATACTAAGTGCCATAAAACTGAGCAGAGATTCTGACATCAATATAGTTTTCTCAAAGGGGAAAGCAACTTTAGAGAAGGACAAAACAAATGTAGGCACTGTAATGATTAAAGGAGGCCTACCCTATCTGATAACAAAAGAAAGATGGTTACATAACATTGATTCAAATATGGAAGATTGTATTGAGGCAGATGATGAAAATGTTAGTAACAGTGACAATGATGAATGTAAAATATCTCATGACCACACAAATACACACAATGAGAAGAAACCAAGAATAGGTAAACCAATTCATGATGAGTGTGCTCACATCTTACATAGGAAGTTAGGACATGCAAGTTTTCCTGTAGTACAAAAAATGACTGAACACGCAGAAGGTGTCAAAATAAAAAATTGTGAAAATTATTTGGAATGCTCAGTATGTAAATCCACTAAACTAAAAACTAGTCCCAGGCCAAAGAAATCCAACAGATCAACTAACAATATTTTTGACTTAGTACATATGGACTTAGTTGGTCCATTAACTCCATCAATCACTTATAGAAAACGTTACTTCCTAACAATAGTAGACGATTACAGTCGCTATGGTTTTGTTTACACATTAAAACACAAGGATGAAACCTTTCAGAAATTTAAGGAATTCTACAAACGCATAGAGACACAACATAATATCAGAATAAAACAAATCATGACAGATAGGGGATGTGAATTCATGTCTAAAGAATTCTCCCAATGGTTAAAGGATAGAGGAATGCTACATTTCACGTCTAGTCCATTTTCTGCGTTCCAAAACGGGATTGCAGAGAGAAAGAATTCCACACTACAAACCATGATTAGGTGCACATTAGAGGATGCTGGTTTAGGCAAGCAATTTTGGTCAGAAGCCTTACATTATTCAAATTACACTCAAAATAGAACCTGGTCCAGTATTGTGAATAAAACACCATATGAGGTGATGTATAATAGGAAACCTAAATTAGCACACATGCACATATTTGGAGTCACTGCAGACGTACACATACCTAAGCAGTTGAGAAGAAAGGGAGAAAACGTATCCAGAAGATTAAGATTTATGGGATATGAAACTGGCACCAAAGGGTACAGATTCATTGATAATAATAACAAATTTATAGTCTCCAGAACAGCTGTGTTCCATGAACAGGCCAATTGGTCTAAATTACATCTTAATGAAATATTTCCAAATAAATGCAAAGATACAAAATCTTGTGAGAAAGGGACAATAGAAAATCAAAATATCAACAAAAATAAAAACAAAACCAAAACTTGGACAAATAGTCAGCACAAAATAAAGACAGACACATTAACAAAAAAGGAAGCAAGATATTTACATGACAACCATAGCAAACCTGAAAGAGCTATTAGAAACAATAAAAATCAAATACCAAATAAATACAGAGATTACATAATGCATATGAATGGTGAACAAATAACACCTAATACATATGAGGAAGTATTAAAACTCCCTCGTGAAGAAAAAGAAAAATGGGAACTAGCTATGAAAAAAGAGATGGAAAGTTTACAAGGATTAAATGTATTCACACCTGCGATTGCACCTAAGGATAAAACAATTATAGGTACCAGGTGGATTTATAAAATTAAGAATCTAGAAGGAGGCAATACCCTATACAAAGCTAGACTGGTTGCACAAGGTTATGCACAAAAATATCCGGAGGACTATACTGACACATACTCCCCCACGGTGAGAACAGAGAGTGTTAAAACAGCCCTAGTAGTGGCATCTGCACTCAATCTTGATGTATTTCAATATGACATAGAGACTGCGTATTTACACGCAAAACTAGATAAGGAAATATATGTAAGAGCACCACACAGTCAATACACTAATAAGAATGAAATTTGGCTATTGAACAAGAGTCTATATGGATTAAAGCAATCTGGCAAAAGATGGTACGATTGCTTGGTAAAAGTACTTAAGACCATGGATTTCAACGCTACCACTGCTGATAACTGTTTCTTTGTAAAAAAAAGTGATGATCACATTGAATTTGTATTAATTTATGTAGATGATATTTTATATATAGGAAAACACAAGGAGAGAAGAGAAACCTTTGTAAATAAGCTAAACGAACATTTCTCATTGAAATCTCTAGGTAAAGTAAACAAATACCTTGGTGTACAAATTAACAAAACTAGAAGGGGATTCAAACTTACTCAGAAAGATAAGATCATTGAACTTCTAAACAAATGCAATTTAAACAATGCCAAACCCTGTGACACTCCTATGCAAACTGATTTCCTTAGAAACACTGATGAATCTTCCCCTGAATTTAAGGATAATACATTTTATAGATCAGTCATAGGTTCACTCCTTTATATATCTAATTGGACCAGGCCAGATATTGCATTACCACTCAATTTATTGTCAAGACATGTTAGCAAACCAACAATGTATCATTGGGAAGCTGTCAAAAGAATTCTGAGATACCTGAAAAGTACATTAGACTTTTGCTTAGTATTAGAACCTAGTAATGATAAAGAACCAAAGCTTACTTGTTACGCAGATGCGGATTGGGCTGGAGATATATCATGCAGAAAGAGCACTTCTGGTTATATTTTTCTATTAAATGACTGTCCAGTTTACTGGTACACTGGTAAACAAGAACTGGTAGCCACTTCAACCACAGAAGCGGAATATGTTTGTTTGTCCAAAGCTGCTAACAACCTTGTATGGTTTAATGATTTGATTTCAGATGTCTGGAAAAAACCTGCTTTGCCTTTTGTTATGCATGAAGATAATAAAGCAGCCATTGAAATATCCAGATCCGATGCCATTGGACAAAGGTCCAGACATATAGATATAAAATTTAAGCACGTGAGGCAATTGTCTCAAGATGGATTTATCAAAGCAGTGCATTGTGATACCTCTGAACAATTAGCTGACATATTGACGAAGCCTTTACCTTCTAAACAGCACAAATATTTAACTTCTAAATTATATGTCTTATATTGTCCTGAATCTGAATGTAATTGGTGTTGTATAGCGAACCGGCATTTAGAGGGGGATTTGTTAGATGTAAATGCCTTATTCCCTATGTGTAAATAATGTATATATGGGACATCGGGGGTTAACTTATTCTTTGGTTCCTAATGTATTCATAATTCACCACTCCCATTCTTGGCTCCACCCTTTGTATATATAAGGAGCCACCTTCACCATTTTCCTTGCTTCTATCTGTGAATATTCAGTGAATATAGAATGCCTGTTACTATTAAAGAGAAATATATTTAAATCTCTAACTCTCATTATCATTATTGAGTCTGATCCTGAAAATATTGCAACAAAAAGAACAAAAAGTGCTGACTTCAGACTTCCTCTGTTGCAGTAAAATAAAGCATTAAAATCGAACCTCTTTACTTTTCCATAAGAAAATAAAGGGTTCCCTAAAAGAAAGCAGATTTCCCATTCAAATCCTCCAGTTCTCCAGGAAGACAAAAAATCCCGCCTCCCCTCTCTCCTTAGTGGCTGCCTCTATTCCTGTCCCCTTCATCATGACAACCCTGTAGCCAATCAAAGACGGGGAAGAGACGGTTGCCTGGGAGCTTCCCTGCCCTCAGCCTGATGGAGAAGAGGCTGAAGAAGCCAAGCCAAAGGGGGGGGGAGGTCAAATAAAGAGCAAAGTTCAGAGCTTTGGGGGGGATGAGAAAGAGGCAAAAGCTCCCAGAATTGCAGAGGGAGGGGGGGCTTAAACCCCTTCCCCAGAAAAGGCTGCAATGAAGAGAGTCTCCTCAGCTGGGTGCTTTAGAGGGGCCACAGGGGACCCCCATCTTCCTCAGAGTCACGGAGGGTCCCCTCCAGGGTGAGACAGGCTGCCTTTTCCTCCCGGGCAACCCCAGATCCCCCTTGGAAGACCCAGCCCTGCATGGCTTCTCCCCCACAGGAGCCTCTCCTGGAAAGACATGGAGCCCAAGCGAGGCTGGAGAAACCCCAGGGGCTACATCCCCCCAACATTCAACCCTGGGACCCATAAATCAGGTTAGTCTCTTCCCAGGAATGCCCCAGATCCCCTCCTCCTCCCTGGCCATCCTGGGCTTTCTCCATGGGTCTGGGCTTTGCTTTCCTCCCTGAGTTCCCCATGCATGGAAAGAGGTGGCTGAGCAACATGGGATATGGTCTCCCCCATTTCCAGGACTCAAAATCCGGATGGAATCTGGAGGGGGATTTTGCAGATTTGCTTACCTTCCCCACCACAAGACTCCCCAGCTTCCTTCTCCCTAGAGAGGCTCTCCACTCAGCCAGATAGAGTCCTGTCTGGGATTCCTGCAAGAGCCCCCTTGCCTGGCCTCTGCATGGGAAAGGGTGGCAGGGGAACATGGGACATGGGCTTCTGCATTCCAAGGTCTCTGAAGATAGAAGTTGGATTTTGAAGATCAGCTTTCCATCTGCAACACAAAGGTCCTGAGCTCCCCTTCCCTCCCTCCCCTCCCCACATGGGGTGAGAGGCAGCCTTGATTTCTCCATCTCTTTTCACTTGGTTTTTTTCTAACGTCCCTCTCTTTCTCTCTCTCTCTCTCTCCTCTTTTTTTTTTTTTAAACTCTGCAAAGTTTGAAAAACTAGTTTTTCACTAAAGTTGATTTTGTTCTAGGAGTCTGGCTGCACTATTACATCAGCCCTTTTGTGCGATGCCCTTGAGCATTAGCTTTCAAAATAAAGTAAATTTTGCTTTCAACTCAGCTGGCAGCTATTTTAGATCTGTGACATGCTCCGGCATTAACTGGTCCCCGGAGTTTTGTCTTTCATCACTATGCAAACAAATATCAGATTTATTTATTTCTTCAGCCACAGGTGCCGTGTATTCCCTCTGGGGCCACTTTCAAGCATGGAGCTCCCAAACCTCTCAATTCTAGATGATGGATTTAATTCCATCTCTGCCCCTGTTATTATGAATCACATGAAGATTATTTCCCTTTCATTTCCCTCCAGAGAAATGCCCAACAATTTTTGAGTCCAAGAACTAATTGAATTATCCAGGGATCCCTCCTGAGGGAGAATTATGGTAAAAGTTTCAGCTCTGCTCTTTGGCCGAATCCTCCAGGGGAGACTTTGGGCAGAGAAATATGGAGTTTTGGGACAGGCAGAGTCTGTGCTCTTGAATGTACATCTCTCTCCTTTCAATATGAAGCTGAGTGTTTCTCTGTGTTGAGAAAAAGCAACTGGATTTTCCACCTTGTGAGAGTCCTTTGATTCTTCTAATTCTTCTTTAGAAACAGGAAAGGGATTGATTGTTTCATGCCATGAATTATGGACCTCCTGCTTCTGCTTCTGATGTTGCTTTTGTCCCATCCAGTCTCTGGGAAGCTGAGAATGAAATGCCCGCTGAGTTTGGAGAACCAGGATGGAAAACCATGGAGCTACTACAGACCAGGAGACCATCTAATCAGTATAGTCACCAGTGGAAGGGAAATACTGCATACAAAGTTGTTTTTCAATGTGGCTCCTTCTCTTCAGTTTGTTTTCCATGATCGGTGAGTCATTTAGGGTGGTGGAGTTGCACTCCCTCCATTCTAACACCCTCCTTCTTTTCAGTTTTTATTTTTCATTTATTCCTATATTGGGGAATATGTCTAATTTCCTGAATGATTTTAATTTCCATGGCTTCTCCCTTTTGTCTGATTTTGTGAAAGAGATTCAAAAAGGGATCTGAAAAAAAGCTGAAAGGGCTGCAGATTATTTTCCTCCCTCAGTTCAATCCTTAATTGATTACTTGGATAATGAGTTTTATTTAAAGTAGTGGTGGAATCAGTTGGAGTTGCTGTACCTCAGCCCATTTCCATATTTGTGTAACTGATCATTGCTTTTGGATCAACGTTGATTTAAGGCTCAGTAGGCTTGTTGAGGATTATATATATTATATATAACAAAAGTATTTGTTGTGCTTGTTGATTATAATAACTTTTTTTTCTATAGGACTTCTTACGGATTTCTTCATTGCTTACTATTCATTTTCAACATTCAACTGGCCAACAAGAATTCCCATCTCTTGCACAATCTCACACTTGGCTACAACATCCATAACAACTATGTGAGCACTTTCCACACTTCAGATGCCTTGCTGGACATGCTCTCCACTGGAGAAGCCAATGTCCCCAACTACAGCTGTGGAAGGAAGGAGAACCTCCTGGCTCTTCTTGATGGAGTTGACAGGGACATCTCCATCCAGATGTCAACATTAGGAGGCACCTACAAAGTCCCTCAGGTTTGTGTGTTTGTTTCTCGATTTGGTAAAGTGAGGGGTGGGTTGTGGGTGAGCAATAGATGCAATCATGGCTTCTCCATGGAATCCAAGTGCTGTTTTTCTCCATATTAGTAAAAATCTCAATATTTTACCCCATTATGTTCATGTTGAGATTAATCATAAAAGGCCTGAAATGCAAGCAATACATTCCGTGGAGAAGATATTCTAACAACTATTTAACTGATAAAAAAAGGTTCCATTTTAGGCCCAGTACTCTTCAACATCTTCATCAATGATTTGGATGAGGGGAGAAATCATCAAATTTGAAGACAACACTAAAGTGTAATGGCTTAATGGGTGTTTTAAATTACTTGAACTATTTTAATTTAAATTTTAAATTGGTTTTATCGGGGTTTTATCGCTGACCAAGTTTATATAATTCTCTTAATTTGGTTTTAAAGGTGTTGATTTGTTTTTGTATTGTTTTAACATGGCTGTACACCACCCTGAGTCCTTCGGGAAAAGGGCGGTATAGAAATCTAAACAATAAATAAACAAACAAACAAATAAACAAACAAACAAATAAATAAATAAAGTGGCAGGAATAGCCAACAACCCAGATGGATGAAGATCCAGATGGATCTAGATATACTTGAACCCTGGGCCTATCTAACAAAATGAAATTTAATGTAGAGAAAAGTAAGGTTTTATACTTAGAATAGAAAAACCAAATGTCCACTTACAGATGAGATGAAACCTGGCTCAATAAGTGTAACTGTGAGAGGGATCTTGGAGTCTGAGTGGAAAATTACTTAAATATGAGCCAGCAGCAGCTAAAAAAGCTAATTCAGTCCTAGGTTCTATTAACAGAGGGATAAAATCAAGATCACATGAAGTATTGGTATCGCTTTATAATGCCTTGGCAAGACCACACTTGGAATAGTGCATCCAGTTTTAGTCTCCATATTATAAAATGATGTAGAGACTCTGGAAAGAGTGCAGAAAAGATGATTAAAGGCCTGGAGACTAAAACATATGAGGAACAGTTGCAGGAATTCAGTATGTCTAGTCTAGTGAAAAGGACAAGGGGTGACATCATAGCAATGTACCAATATTTGGGGGCTGCCACAGAGAAGAGGAGGTCCACCTATTGTCCAGACTACTAGAAGGCAAGACAAGAAACAATGGATGGAAACTAATCAAGGAGAGAAACAACCTAGAACTAAGGAGAAATTTCCTAATGGTGAGGAATGGAACGTCTGCCCTTCAGAAATTGTGGGTGGTCCATCACTGGAGGCTTTTAAGAAGAGACTGGACAGCCACTTGTCTTGAATAGTATAGATAGATACAGATTAACAGAGTTGGAAGGAACCTTGTAGGTCATCTAGTCCAAGCAGACCCTACACCATTTCTGAAAGATGATGGTCCAGTCTCTTCTTGAAAGCTTCCAGTGATGAAGCTCCCACAACTTCCCAAGGCAACTTTATCTCTTTATTTCCAGGTTGAATCTCTCCTTGTTCAGTTTCCATCCATTATTCCTTGTCCAGCCTTTGTCTGGACTTTGGGTGCTTTGGAAAACAGCTTGAACCCCTCTTCCCTGTGGCAGTCCCTCAAATACTGGAAGACTGCTATCATGTCTCCCCTGGTCCTTCTCTTCACTAGACCAGCCATGCCCAGTTCCTGCAACCGTTCATTGTATGTTTTAGCTTCCAGTCCCCTCATCCTCTTGGTTGCTCTCAACATGTTTTTTATAGTGTGGTGACCAAAACTGGATGCAGGATTCTAGGTGTGGTCTTACTAAGGCTTTATAGGGTGGTATTAGTACCTCTCTTGATCTTGACTGTACCCTCTGTTAACGTGATTTAGGATTGCATTGGCTTTTTTGGCTGCCGCTGCACACTCTTCACTCATATTTAATTGGTTGTCCATTAAGACTCCAGGATCCCTCTCACAGTTACTGCTATTATGCCTGGTTTACTGCTTGAATAGGGGGTTGGACTAGAGGACCTCCAAGGTCCCTTCCAACCCTTTTATTTTGTTATAAATTCTGTTATAGGTACACATGTTTAGCCTGCTAAATTCCTATTGGAATACACTATTCATACAGTTAATGTGATATTATCATACTTACACATTAGATTGTATAGACTTGGATTGTTTTGTCTTAATAATTATCTGATAATTTATAAAACAAGTTCAAAAGTTATGGTCTTTGTGGAATGACATCATAGCCATAGATGGTCAGCCATTAGAGCAAGTAACACCTTTCCTTACCTGGGGTTGTTTTCTCTGAGCCTGAATCTTGGCTCCCTCATCATCCAAGGAGCTCAGTTAGAGAAAGGGCAGGAGTGAAAGTGTTGCTTAAATGAAAACCTCTCAGCTCTCCAGCTTCCTCAGCCCCAATGATTAAAGTATCTGAGGCCCAGTTTTCCCCCATGTTCTTACATCAATCTGATGTTTGGGGCTTCAGAGAGAAACCACCAACAGAACCAACCCAATCTCAGCCTCTGAGGAGGATCTTGGGGTGGGTAAAAGGACTCCAGCTGCTGCCCTCAGAGCTGATTTGGGAATTTACACAATTTCTGCTTTGTCTAAAATCAGAAAATATGGGCATTGGCATAAAATTTAATCTATGGAAACTGACAGACTCTGAAAATTGTGGCTGCTGGAACAGACAAAACTTCAATGAAAGACCAAACTTGGATTATGCATCTGACAAATCTTATTAGGCTTTGAGGTCTGCCTGTTTCTTGTATAACTGGAGAAAGAAGTTAAAAAATTTCCTCCAGAAAGAATCTGGGATATAGAAGCAAAAAAAGATGCAGCAATTCTGGAAAATTATAATAGGCCCTTTATTGGAATAGAATACTCCAGTTGGCATTTGCACGTGTTAATCTAATTGTGATAAATTGTAGGGGTGATACAGTAATATGATTTACATTTTTATTGTTTTTTAATTTGCTTATTATTTTCCACTTTTATTATACAATCTTGCTAATATTCTGTCTTTAATATTTTAAACAATGTCTGATTAACAAACTATTCTAATACATTCATGAGAACCAGGTTGGACTTATTAAAATCTAATATTTTGGACTTGATCTGATCCCAAATGTAACACAGCTTTCTTCATTGCTTTTTCAGATCAAAGTTGAAATTGCTTCAGAGGCTCTGAGTGATAAAAGTCAATTCCCCTTTTTCCACCATATTCTCCCCAAAGAAGGGATCCAGTACCCAGCAATTGTCCACCTGCTCCTCCATTTCAGATGGACCCTGATTGGCCTCTTTACTTCAGACACAGAAAATGGAGAGAATTTCATGAGGATTTTTCCTCCTATGCTTGTCAGGAGTGGAATTTGTGTGGTTATATCACAACGATTCTCAACAACTGGATATACAGCATCCCTCAGGGATTCCCTCTCTAAGTGGAGACAAGTCAACGTCTTTGTTCACTTCATGGAAATTGATTTCATTTGGGACAGAATTCTTCCTTTCCATTTAACATTTATGCGTCTGCCAGGACCCATTGAAGGGAAAGTCTGGATCCTCACAACTTTTCTATTTTATCCAGTGTATTATCATAGACTTCTCAAATACATCCATAGTATTTGGAACTTTCATTATCTGTTAAAAGAAAGACCAACGGATGATGCCTTTGAACCCCTTTTCTTTGTGGAAGAAAAGTTTCAAGATCATTATTTCCGCTGTTCTCTTTCAAAGAACGTCTTTTCTGTCAAAGGCCGAAGAAGATGCACCCAGAAAGCCCCACTGGAGACCCAGAAGAAAAAGAACAGTGCAAGCTTCACAAATCACTATGAATATTACAGTATCATGAAGATTCTGGCCCAGGCCTTGAATGCCGCTTATTCCTCCAGATCGAGGAGGAGAAGGAAGAAGGGAGAAAAGAGGTTGGGGTCTCCAAGGCTGCAGCCGTGGCAGGTATGGGGGTCCCGATATGGATCCATTAATCTTAGATCCTTTGGAGGAGGAATCCAGAGGAGAAGGAGGGGAATCACCTCAATAGATCTGTCCAATTTATTTGTTTATTTCCAATTCTCCTCCAAGTGTGCTGCCTGCAAGGGGACCTGGTCCTTGAGTTGGGGTCTCCTCAAACCACAATATTCACTTCCTGAGATTCTTATGGCCTGCATCTCCATGAACATCTCCCTGCTGACTCAGATTCTCTTCCCAGTTAACTACAATTTTGAGATAATTTTCACAAACATGCCTATCAATATTGGTATCCCTCATCTTTCTTCCAGTCCATCATTCGTGTTCTTATATGAGATTCTATTGACAGTCAAGTCCTAGTTGCTAAAAATCAGATATTTTTCTACTGCTTTTTATTCATGCACCTTTCTCTGTGTGGAAATCATAAATATCGTTTCTGGAAACTTGATATTCCTCTTATTAAATTTTATTTTATTCAAAAAGATAAAATGCAAGTTTTGGAAAATAAAACTATTACAAAGATAAAACAAAAAACTACACAAAACACTTTTTAAAAAATTGTGCATTAAAAACAGACAAAAACATGCATATTGTCCCCCCATTTGAAGACAAGACAGCAATAATAGTTTCTTCCCCTTGCAAAATAGGCCCACAATTATAAACTACACATCTATTTGCAACTACCTGACTTATCATCTATCTGCTGTATATAAAAGACGTAGTTAACAGGCAATCCAACAATAAAATTAAATTTCAAAACTTCAAAATTATCTGTTATCTGCTATTCTATTTAACTCAAAGAAAATTTGCAGGGGCTTCTTATCTACCACAGACCACCACAATCATTATCTCTGATCCATCCAGAATCTGTCCAGGGTTAAACACCTTTGTTTGTTTCTTAATAATAATGCATTTCTTTAAAATTTTAATTAGGATCTTTTCCAAGAACTACTTTCCATTCCCCAAAGTCACAGGACCTCCTGTAAATTGAAAATCAATGACTCTTAAGATTTGTTTTCCAGTTAAATATGACAAGTCCATTCCCCAATTTCCCTCAATCTTCTTGAAAGAATCCATTTCTTCAGTCATCCGTTCTGCCCACTTTGAGTCTTCAGGGTCCATGGCCTCTCCAGCCATCTCCAAGTAGCCTGCCTTCAAACCAGACTCCTCCTTCAGGGATGCCAGCAGCAAATTCAGTTCCAGTCCATCCATCCAATCCAATCCAATTCAATCCAATCCATCTGATTCAACAATTGTTGCTTGCTTCTGATTATCGTCTTTAAGTTGATTTAAAACCATTGTTATTTCATCAAACTTTTTAAATGAAGTTTCAAATAAGGCTTGTAAGTTGAAAGACTTTATATTCTTTAAATCACATCAAATTAGCTTATTCTAAGATCGTATTAATTACTGTATTAATGACAACATAGAAAAATTGATAAGCAATGGCAAATTTTCATAAATTTTTCATTCAAATTTTCAAAGGTTTCATAGGAAAGATTTAAAAGGGTTAAAAATTATTTGTGTATCATTTTGAAGATAGTTTTTATCCACTTAGTTATCATACTATCTGCCCCTCAGGTTTCTAATCACATCACACAATTGTTTGTGAGTCTGTCAGATCCATGAATCTGCCTTTCTTTGGGGGAAGGAGGGGACCCCGGATTACATTTATACTTTACCTTCTACCCCTTTCCTCCCCCCATGTATCTTGTATCCTGCAGCCCATTGATTTATAACCTTTAGCCTGGTGCCTAAGCAGCCTGGCATTTTCTCCCCTTTTGGGGAGCGTAAGGGGAGGGAGGGCCATGTGTTGGAAGATGACCCTGGGAAAGTTCCCTTATCACTTTCTCAGAGCCGCGGGTACAATAACATCTTCACACCTGCGGATTGGCTGAATCCCACTGGACTGTTGGGAGGGTTTCCACTTTCCTTTATTCTAACTGTATTGCCTGAGGGCTCTCAGAGCCTGCTTTGATTCCGTCCTTCCACCACTCCTTCCCAATAAAAGGTTCCTTTTGAAAGGCCAAGTTTCAAGAGTCTGTACTTTCCTGAATGAGGAGGAGAGGCTGGACCTTACAGAGTCCTTTCCTGAAATCCAGTTATGTCACCAGTCTTCCCATAATCTATTTAGGAAGTGTAATGATGTGTGAGAATGACTTTTGGGATGAGGGGAAGAGAGGCTGCCTAGGGAAGGATCAGAGAAGAGGGGAGAATCCTGCAGCTGCATAATGGGAGGGAAAGAAACTCAGAAAGGATCCTGGCTAACTTTTCAGGCTGAGAAAAGAGTTGGTGGGAGACTTGTTCTTTCAGATCTGCAAAATGTTGTTAATGTCACATTAAAATCAAGTAGAATTAGCACATCTGGATGTGTTTTCCATCAGGATGACCAGGGAGAAGATTAGCCTGACAACTTTCTTCTTGATCAACCCATGCTTTCTGGGAATCAACATCTTGTTTTCAAAGAGTTTATGAATCATCTTTTTTTTTCTCTGTTCATTTTATTTGTCATCTGCTCTAGAATGTTCCCTATAATTGACCAATTGTGTCAATTATATTTTCTTTATGCTTTGTCAGTAAATGATGGACAATTTTTTTCTCAAACCTTTTCATTCACTTCTGAAGATAATGACAGCATTTGTGTCCTAATTAAGCATATTTGGAGATTAGACAATTGTAGAAGAAAGATTCAATGTGGGATAAAAAACAAGGTTCTCTGTTTTTCAAATTCCTGGATGTTCCCATTCTAGTTTCATCCCTTTCTGGAGAAGAGAAGATAACAGCAGATCTGGGCATTCAGGCCTCCTTGGTTCTCCCCAAGGAGGTTCCCAGGCTAGAGACTCTGGCGAATTTTGAAAGACAGAAACTTACTATCAACCAAGATACTCTTTCACAGCTAAAGTTGCTCAATAAGGTGGGAGAAATTTTGGTGTCTTTTCTCTGTTTTCCAAAGCCTGAGGTCCCATTTCAAGTGGGCAAAGCCTGGAGTCTCCAGGGTGGTTGGCCTCCCATGCCAGGTGGTGTCATCTAATGGAAGCTCTTCAACAGACGGGACCTAAGTGGAGTGGCTTTGCCATGTTTTAGGAAAATCTTTGAAGATGTTACTGGTCAGAGGTTTCTTTCTTCATCACAGTTTAATTTCATATTAAAAAATCTAATAGAATAAAAGTTTCTTCAATCTTTTACAATAAACTTTGTTCTCAGTTTTAAGATGAATATATCATCATACTTAAATCTTTTTCCAATTCCATCCCTCAAGACTTTATTAAATGGAAAAGTCCTTTATTGTAATATTAAATTCTGAAAGCAAAAGGGAGGAACTAAAGGAAGAATCTGTCAGTTGTTTTACCTCCTGCATCTGTTTAGATGTAGTCAGAGATTTCATACTTACCTCAGGTTACTGAGGCTACTTATCTCCATCCATTTCTACCTCCATTTTCCATGGACAGAGAGTCCTAACACCTTTTCTTTGCCATTCCTTGTTTTTCTGCTCAGTCTCTGCCTCAGTCCAAATGTGTGGAAAATTGTCATCCTGGATTTGTCAAGAGGGCTCGAGAAGGAGAGCCAGTTTGCTGCTATGACTGCGTTCCTTTTCCAGAGGGGACCTTCTCCACTCAGGAAGGTGGGTCACACTGAGGAAAATGGGAGGCTTTGTGGAACTGTATTCCTCCAGAACATTTTCATGAAAGTTAAAAGACAGATTGAAGTTCACCTGGGTTTTTTATTTTTAACCTACACAATTTCTTATCTAAATGGAAGTAAATAAAAAAGACTTGGAAGGAGGGGCTGGGAAGAGATGGGAGGAGGGGATGGCAGACTGGGCAAGCTTTACTAACAGCAGAGGAAATATCTCTTCTGCTTTTTAGTTTGGATATGTGCTGCTAAGTTTACCTTTCTAGGAACATCTGAGATCTTTGAAACTAGATGAATTGTTTCAGGTCCACCTTCTGAAAGACCTTGCAATGCATTTTTTATTGGTCTCCCTTGAGGATCACTGAGAAGGTGTCACTGGGCCATAATGGGGTGCTCTGGATAGTTATGGGGGGAACTCATTACACAAATAGTCTGCCATATAGATCAATCAATCAATCAATTAGAATAGAGTAGAAGGAACTTTGGAGGTCTTCTAGTCCAGCCCCCTGTTCAAGCAGGAGACCTTATACCATTTCAGACAAGTGACTGTTGAGTCTCTTCTTAAAAACCTCCAATGTTGAAGCCCCCACAACTTCTGGAGGCCAGCTGTTCCACTGGTTAATTGCTCTCACTGATAGGAAGTTTCTCCTTAATTCCAGGTTACTTCCAGATGTTACAATATGCTGTAGGTATCCTCCAAGTCCAGGATATTAACTGCCATGTGGCAGGACTCAGGATGTTTGCCTAAAAAGATTATATGATTCATTATTAACCTCTAATAATGTAGGTTCCTATGAAGATTCTACACATTACACAGGAAATAATTAACATCCTAGAACCTCCCTCAACTTCATATACCTAGCTACATTTTTTAAGAAAAAAAATATCTTTCTTATGTTCTTTTTAGTGAAATAGTAAAGAAATTCTTCTTGGAAAACATCTGTGGTATCAGCTGTTATCCAAAGATGATTTTTCTTGCAAGAGAAAAGGAAAGAATATTAAAGAATTATTGCTTTTTTGCTATCTCAGATATAGAAAAATGCACCAAGTGTCCAGATGATAAATAGCCAAATGAAGCCAGAGTCCAATGTATCCCCAAAATTATAACCTTCCTGTCTTATGAGAAACAACTGGGCATTATCCTGGTCTCTTTTGCTCTACTCTTCTTCCTAAACTCAGGCCTTGTTTTAATCATCTTCATTAAGTATTTAGAAACTCCCCTTGTCAAAGCCAACAACCGGGACCTCTCCTACATCCTCCTGGTCTCCCTCCTGCTTTGCTTCTTGTCTCCTTCTCTCTTCATTGGTCAACCAAGGAAAGCCACCTGCCTTCTCCAACAAACAGTCTTCAGCATCATCTTCTCAGTTGCTGTTTCTTCTCTCTTGGCCAAAACCATCACGGTGGTGCTGGCCTTCCTGGCCACAAAACCAGGCAACCGAGTGAAGAGATGGTTGGGGAAGAACTTGGCCAACTCCATCATCCTTTCTGGTTCTGCTGCACAAATTATCATCTGCTCCATCTGGCTGGGAGTTTCTGCCCCCTTCCCTGACTCTGACCTCCACTCCCAGCCTGGAGAGATCATCCTGCAATGCAACGAAGGGGCCGTTGTCATGTTCTACGTCACCCTCAGCTACATGGGCTTCCTGGCTGCCATCTGCTTCACGGTAGCTTTCCTGGCCAGGAACCTGCCTGGGGCCTTCAACGAAGCCAAGCTGATCACCTTCAGCATGCTGGTCTTCTGCAGTGTCTGGGTGACTTTTGTGCCCACCTATCTGAGCACCAAAGGGAAATCCATGGTGGCTGTGCAGGTCTTCTCCATCCTGGCCTCCAGTGCTGGTCTGCTGGGCTGCATCTTCATCCCCAAGTGCTACATTATCCTTCTGAGGCCAGACCTCAACACAAAGGAGCAGCTCACAGCCAGAACAAATGTAAAAACATGAGATATAACACCTTAATATTTAAAGGGATTGTAAAATGTTCTTTCATTTGAAAGGACACATTATTTCCTTTTAAATAGTATTCAGGAGTCAAAAACAATATATCTACATGTTTCCAAATGAGAAATGACTGTAGTTCTTGTATCTTTTAAGCTCAATAAATTTTTCTAAAGAGAACTCTGTAGAAGTCATTCAGAGAAATTTGCTGTGCAGCAACAGCTACTGAATGTGACACCTTATAAAAAATAATTCGGGTACTTCTTCCTACAGCTAAAAGTCTGTGTGTGAGATAGTGAGGAGGAAAAGAGGCCAGGAGGAAGCTGTGGGAACCAGCCTGGTTGCCTGATCCTCTCCGTGAAAATGCCAGAATGATGTGAAATGCCATGTTTGACTGGCTCTCAGCTGAAGAGGGAAATCTTCATCTCTCTTATATAATTCTTTTTTGATTTCCTCATAAAAACCTCCTTTGCAGAAAGAATTCAGCAGAACAACTGTCTGGGATTTCATTTTGGGGTTGTTTTTATTTGTTGTTTGGTATTTTACACCAAAATAAAAAAATAAAGTAAATAAAAAGCTAAAGTGTGTAAAGAAATTTCCACTGTATATTTTTTCTTTCATCAACCAGAGAAATAAAATAGCAGTTTTCAGGCTGTTTAATTTTCCAATTAAACAGAATTTTACAATTTGTACGTAAAGCATTTCTTGTTTGTGAAGCTGGAGAAGATGTCCAGAGAAAGGGGACTTGGAGACTCTACCCAGGAGGAGATTGAGGGGATCCTGTCTAAAGGCAGCCACATCACTGACCAGGTCACAAACCTTCAATGCTGCATAATATTCATCCAGGTCCAAGAAGGGGGTGAATGTGGCGGGGGTGGGGGCGGACTGTCAGGGCATTGATTAATCCCATATTTGGCTCTGGGACAAATCACCCTGGTTTAATTAGAGGATGGATCGTGGCTTATTCCAAGTTGCAATATTCTGAAAAGAAACCCAAAGAAAAGTTTTCTAATAAAACTCATTTATTTGTTAGAAAGAAAATAAAACACCTCACTAACTAAGAAAAGTAATTGCTACATTTTGAAATAGTTCTTGCCAGCTATTTCTCAGCCGGACCTTTCTGGCAAGAGAACAAAGGAAAGAGTGTGTGAAGCAAGTGAAAGAATGCAGACATGCGTAGTAACTTTTGATAACAATTCTTGGCAAGGTACGGAAAGTCAGATAGTCCAGAAATATGAAGCTCAGCTGGTAAATAAAATAATGCAGTGACATTCCCCTTCTTTGCCAGTTGAGCGAATATCAGTACATCATCAAATAAGGCACATCTTCTTATGCAGATACTCATGTTGAGCTGCTGGGAGTGGTTTGTTGAGCATATCAGCAATTTGATCATGTGTAGGTACATATTGCATTTTAACAAAACCTTTTTTCACTAAATGTTTTATGTTTTTTTTTATTGCAAAAGTTTTACAATTACATTTTCACCCCTTCCCCCCCCACCCACCCCAAACTTCCCATCCTCCCTAACCCTCCCTAACCCTCCCCTCCCCCCAGACTTCCACACAATATACTTATATCAGGTAAAAAAAAACCCCTTAATATAAAACTTATATAAAACTTGAACCCCTCCCTCCTCCTTGTAAGTTTTTCATCTTTATTACACTGAAATATTTCTATCTTAAAATATCATTTTCAAATAAAAGCTATTTGGTACTTCTTAGTTTGATATTTGTTCTGAACATAATCTATCCACTTTTTCCATTCCCATTCATAAGTCTCTTGTGAACAGTCTTTTAAAAATGCTGAAATCTTCGCCATCTCTGCAAAACTGGCCATCTTCAAAGTCCATTCCTCAATCGTGGGCAAAACTTCATTCTTCCAATATTTACCTATCAATAATCTCGCAGCTGTTATCATGTACAATATCAACTTTGTTTCACCCGTAGTAAAACCCTTAACTATACCCAATAAAAACAATTGTGGAGAAAATTGAATTTTTTTCTTCAAAACATTCTGCATGACCCACCAAATTTTTATCCAAAAAGCCTTAACTTTCCTACAAGTCCACCAAACATGATAATATGTAGCATCTAAACAGTCACATCTCTAACATTTTGGCTGAACATTAGGGTACATACACAACAATTTTTTGGGGTCTAAATGCCATCTATAAAACATTTTATAGAAATTTTCCCTCAGATTCTGCGACTGTGTAAATTTAACATTCTGAACCCAAATTTTTTCCCATGTTTCCAACATCACTGGCTCCTCAAAATTTTGTGCCCACTTAATCATACAATCTTTAACCAGTTCAGTTTCTGAATCCCTTTCTAACAAAACATTATAAAGCCTTTTAATATGCATTGGACCTTTCTCTTTTATATGTCTAACCAATTCTTCCTCATGCAACATAATACCAGTTTTTTGGTCCTCTCTCCATCTCAATTGTAATTGATTATATTGTAACCAAGTTAAGTTAATCCCTTCGTCCAACAGTGTCTGTAGTGTCTTCAACTGCCATCTGCCCGCATCTGTAAAAAGAACCTCTTTGTATAAAACCCCCCCGAGTGACATTATATTTGTATTCCACATAATATGACCAAGATCCAGCCATAGCGGTATTTTATAATCCCATTTGAATCGGTGCTTCTTCCAAACTCTCATCAAAGAGTCTCTAAGTATATGGCTTTTAAATACTTTATCCACTTTGTTATCATAAAATAAGTAAGCATGCCATCCAAATTCAAGATCAAAACTTTCAATATTCAATATTCCAGTCTTTTTCCTTCCAAACCAATCACTTGCTGAAGTCAAAGCTGCTGCTTCGTAATATAATTGTAGGTTTGAAAGTTTAAGACCTCCCCTTTCTGAACATCTTGCATAATTTTCAATTTCACTCTCGTTTTTTTCTCGTTCCAGACAAACTTGTTCACTCCAGTTTGCCAGACTTTCTGTTGCTTATCACTTTTGAGCACCGGAATCATTTGAAACAAAAAAAGAAATCTTGGCAAAATGTTCATCTTAACTGCTGCTATTCTTCCAAGTAAAGACAGCTGCAGTTTTTTCCAAATCTCCATATCTTTCTGCACCTCTCGCCACAAAACCTCATAATTATTTTGAAACAATTTCATATTTGATTCTGCAACCTGAACTCCTAGATATTTTACCTTTGGTACAATCTCAAAACCTGCCCTCCTTTCAAGCTCATGTTTACGATCTTGTGTCATATTTTTAACTATCATCTTAGTTTTTTTCTGATTCAGTCTAAAACCTGAAACTTTACCATAGTCTTGTATAATGTCCTTCATCTGGATTATTGATTCCATTGGCTGTGTTAGGGTAACAACCAGATCATCTGTAAATGCTTTTATTCTGTAATCCTCTTGCCTTATCGTTATACCTTTCAAGATATTAGAGTCCCGTATTGTATTTAACAAGACTTCTAATGTTAAAATAAATAACAATGGGGATAACGGACATCCCTGTCTTGTTCCTTTCTCAATTTTAAACTCTGTTGTCAAACTTCCATTAATAATAATCTGTGCCTTTTGCTCTTGGTAAATTGCTGAGACCGCCTGTATAAATTGGTCCCCAAAGTCCATCTTTTTTAAAGTCTTTAATAGAAAATTCCAATCCACTCTATCAAAGGCCTTTTCCGCATCCAAAAAGACCAGCACTGCAGGTACCTGTTTATTCCTCTCAAGATATTCCAATAAATCTATTACTTGCCTTACATTATCCTTCATGTATCTACCCTCGATAAATCCCGCTTGGTCATCATGAATCACCTTTTGAATTACTGGCATCAGCCTGTTGGCTAGTACTTTTGCATAAATTTTATAATCAGTATTAAGAAGAGATATTGGTCTATAATTCTCCGGTTTTTTAGGACCTGCTTGTTCTTTTGGTATCAAAGAAATATATGCTGTTGTCCATGATGGGGGTATTTTACCCCCTTGTTGAATATTACAAAACAAATCTCTAAGTTGTTCCACCATTTCTGTTTGCAAAGTTTTATAATACACTGCTGTCAAGCCATCAGTTCCAGGAGCTTTAGCTGTTTTTAATTGTTTAATTGCTGCCATTATCTCCTCCTCTGTTATAAGATAATTCATTCTTTCCTTTTGTTGATCTTTAATTTTTGTGACTCTTTTTTATCTAAATATTTTTCTATAAGTCCATTCTGCACATCACCTTTAGCATATAATTTAGTGTAATAGTCCACAAAAGCTTCTTTAATTAATTTTTGTTGAAAAATTTCTTTCCCTCCAATGTCAATATTATCAACAGTCCATATACTCTGCTTTTTTCTTAAAGTGTAGGCCAACCATCTGCCCGGTTTATTGGCATTACAAAAAGTATTATGCTTCGCATATTGTAAATTTGTTGCAACTTGTTCCGCCATAAGCATTTGAAATTGGTCTTTCAGAAGTTTTATTACACCACGTATTCTTTCATCTGTTGGGTTTTTAATAAGTAGCTGTTCTTTATTCTTTATTTCTATTTCCAATTCAGATCTTTTCTTTTGTCGATTCATTTTGTCTTTAGAATTCATGTAAATAAGCACCCCTCTCATATAAACTTTGCTCGCATCCCACACAATTTCAATTGGGGTACCTTTATTCAAGTTTATTTCGAAAAATTCTTTCAAATGCTTTTTAAGTTCTTTTATGTTTTTTTCATATCTGAACAAATTCTCATTCACTCTCCAAGAACGTCGCTCATTCTTAGCCATCTCAATTTCTATCCATACTGGGCTATGGTCGGACAAGGTTCTTGGAAAAATCTTTGTTCTTTTTGTCTTGACAAGTAAATCATCTGACAACAAAATAAAGTCAATCCTAGAGAAGGATCTATGTCTGTCGGAAAAAAAAGTATAATCCAGTTCTTTTGGATTATGTATTCTCCAAATATCTTTTAATTCCAGATCTTCTTTCATATCAAAAAAAGTCTGTGGTAGTCTGATTCTGGATTTCGCCAAACTCTTTTTATCTAGTTTAGAGTCAATTACTCCATTCCAGTCTCCCATTATTAAAATAGATCTATAGTCCCATTGCAATATTTTAGTATGTAACATTTTATAAAAATGATCCTGTTGTTGGTTGGGAGCATAAATTCCAATCAAAAGAATTTGGCCATTCACTGTAAGCAATTCGATTGCTATAAACCTACCATCTTCATCTGCTTCTATAATTTTAGCTGTTAATCTTTTGTTTACATAAATAACCACACCATTCTTTTTTTGCAAAGTTGAAGATATAAAATGTGTGCCTAGTTTGGAATTTATCAAGTATTTTTGATCTTGAGTTGTGATATGAGTTTCTTGTAAACAAATTATATCATTATTAAATTGTCTCAGATATACAAATAACTTCTTCCTTTTCTGTAACGAGTTCAACCCATTCACATTCCAAGATAAACACTTAATCGTCATCTTTATCTTTATGGAGCAATGAGCAGAATAACCGAATATCTTCCGGAATCTTCGGTCTCGCTCCCCCCATGGCTCCAATCTCTTGTGTGATACTCTTAGCTCCCTTTTTGTCTTGTCTTTCCTGTTGTTGTTGCTTTTCTTTAAGTTGCTTAGATTTTGCACGAGTTATGCGCTGATCCTTAACCTCAACCATCCGAACCGGGTCCAAGATTGGAGAAGATTCCAACAGGGGCTCATCCAAGAAATCTCCTTCCACACCCTGCGTTTCCTCTAGCTCCACCTGTTTTGACTGTTCTTGCGGTTCTTGTTGAAGTTGCTTCTTGTCACTCTCCTTAATCTCTAGAACTGTAGATGTACGTGGAGATGGTGTTCTTTCTTTAAAAATAGTAGTGTAAAAATGCTCTGCCTTCTCCACAGTATTCAAACGGTGTCTTTCTCCCTTATATTTCAGAATTATGCCAGTTGGGGCGTCCCATCGAAATGGTATCTCTTGTTTTTGCAGTTCTTTTACAAGAAAGCCAAAATCTTTTCTGGCTTTCAGCATTTTAGGTGGTAGTTCCTTGTAGATTCCAATTTGTGCACCCCCCACTTGCACAGAAGTAAGAAAAGATTTTTGCAGGATGTCATTTCTTATTGCTCTATCCGTGAAGTATATAACCACATCTCTAGGCAATTGTCTTTGTCTGGCCACCCAAGAATTCACTCTGTAAATTTTGTCTATTTTGTAAAAAACCACATCAGGATTAATTTTTAAGATCCTTGCCAGAGCATCAGCACAAATCTGCCTCAAATCCTGTCTGTCATCCTCTCTGATTCCTCGTAACCTTATGGCAAATTCCATTGCCCTGAATTGCATCATAACAATTTCGTTTTCAACTCTCTGCATTTTATCATCAACATCAGAAATTTTATAATCATTGTCTTTCATCTTAACATTGACTTCTGATTTAAATTCTTCCACTTTAGAGTCAACTTTAATAATAAATTCTCCAAGGCCAGACGCCACCTCTGATATTTTTTTAGTCACCTTGCCATAATCCTGTTTCACCATATCTTTAATTTCATTAATTTCCTGCATGATTTCCTGTTGAGATTTTTGAAGTTTATCATCAATTTCCTGTTGGGATTTTTGAAATTTATCATCCAAAGCTTTAGAAATAAATTCTTTTAAATGTTCAATATCAAAGTCTTTTTTTTGAGTCTGTATCTGTTGAGCAGGAGGAAGCTGTGTTTCATGTTTATGTGTGGGGGATCCCCCCCCCTGTTGCCTTTCCTTCCTGCTTCTTTGAAGCCATCCTGCCACGTAAGCTAGTTTTTCTGAAAAGGGGGGTCCTTTTTCCTTTTCCACCTCCACAGAGACTTCTAAAAAAGTCCCCCAGGTTTAACCAAATAGAGACTGAAGTAAAGCAAAGTCAAATTTAAAAAAAAAGGAATTTTTCTTTAAATAGAGCAACTTTGTAGCAGCTTTGTAACTTTGTAGCAAAGCAGGATGACTTCACAAATCCACTCTCACTAGCTCGTTAACTCAAATGCTGGGCGCCATGTTTTTTCAAATCACTTTCACTCACTCACTTTTTCTCTTGAATTAAAAAGTCAACAAAGCACTAATACTTGCAATTTTCAAGTTTCTGGATTCAAGTTGGTATTTCCGCTGCTTGTTAAGGTTGGTTCCTTTCACTTTAAATGTTTGCTGCAGCCGGCTTGTTCTGCTGAAGGCAGAATCGTCCCACGCCGCCCGGAGTCTCAGCAGGTTGGAAGGGAGCCACACCTGTTTCCTCCCCAGAAACAATTCCCTGGAGGGTTACAGGGGCTCGACCTGTACCCTGCTGTCTCTTCTCCTTTAATCCTCAGGATTTCGGAGTTTTCGAGCCGCTCCTCGATCGTGGGGCGGCTCTACAGGCGGCGGGGCTGGTGGTCTTTAAAAAAACACCGCCATCGCCGAAGCTCGCAAACCGGAAGTCCCTAAATGTTTTATGTTTTGATAACGGATGTCAATGTGTCTGGACCTAGAATCTGTAAAATGAGATTCAGAAATATAAACCACCGATTCATTGTCTTCCATCACGGTGATCGGTCGGATCGGGTGTGTCCAGATATCTGTGACTAAAGCATCAAACCAAGTTAGAGAATTACATGCATCTGAAACACAAGCATATTCAGCTTCAGTAGATGAACAAGAAACAAAATTCTGTTTACGTACTTGCCAATAAACAGGACATCCATTTAAGAACATCATATAACCTGAAGTACTTTTACGTGATTTCTTATCACTTGCCCAATCAGAATCTGCATAACAACATAATTCTGCATAATCAGTATGTGTTGGTTCTAACAATAACTTCATGTGTTTAGTGTATTTTAGGTATCTCAATAATTTCTTAATACATGTCCAATGAAACTGTTTTGCCTTACCTACGTGTCGTGATAAGAGATTAACACTAAGTGCAATGTCGGGTCTGGTCCAACTACTAATGTATAACAGTGACCCAATGACTGAACGATAAAGTGTTTGATCCTCGAACTCAGGACTTCCTTCTTGTGTCAAGTTGTGAAAATCTGTTTGCATGGGTGTCTTTGTTGTGTTAGCATCTTTCATATTGCAATGATGCAAAATTTGTTCAATTTTATCTTCTTGTGAAAGACTAAACCCCTTCTGTGTTTTTTCAATCTGAACACCTAAATAAGTGCTAATATATAATGATTTCAATGTGAAGTATCTCTGCAAAGCTTTGGCAAAAATATCACTCATTTGCTTATTTGGACCATATAAACAATATCATCAACATAAACAAGAACTATCTCATAGGCATCGTTAGATATTTTTGTGAACACGCACTCATCAGTTTCGGACTTAATAAAGCCCATTGAATTTAGTTTGTTAGCTTACAGAGGGTTACATCGGTAGATATACATCAAGGTAACATATATATAAAATACAAAATACAAAAGCTTTCTTTAAGCACATTCAAATGTCAGTTTTGTTGGATGTTGTTTGTCCACGGACAGTTTCCAGCCGGTGTCAGCTGCTGCCTTGACTCGTGTCTATGTGTCCAAGGGGATGCTGCGCTAGTCGTAAGTGCGAGGACCCATCATAGATGGCTTTTTTTCAATGGCCGTGGAACTTGGAACTGTTGCAAAATGAATGGCTATAAATCGAGGACTTCCTGTAGGGACCGTTTGGGACTGTACAAAATTGCATCCACTGTTTCTTTAGGCACCTTCTCACAAGGCCTTTTCAAATGAATTACATCTGATCTTTTAGGCCTATTTCCCTTTCACCTCCCCTTCAACATCTGGGCATAAAGAGGAAAACCTGGATCCCCTGGATCTCTAATACCAGATTCCAGATCCAAGGGGCAACATTCCCAATCTGGACTCCACCCCCACAGAAGGTGCAGAATCCGGGGCTCCCCGACCTCCCCCGGCGACCGACGGTTCCCCCTTCAGAAGGAGCCGATCCGGCTGAAGTGAATTGGGGGCTCCAAGCCCCTTCAGGATTGGCTCATCCATGAATAAGCCACGCCCCCAGGGGAAGGCAGCTGGCTGGTGGCTATTCAGAGCCTTGGCTTGTGACGTCAGAGGCTCCTCCTGAGCTCATTGGCTGGAGCTCACCATGGCAACCTCCAGCATCCTTGGGGAGTCTGGACCACATAATGGAGGCTCTGCTCAACATCCTGGAAAGTGGCTGGATTGGATGGCAGCACTGGGGGCATCGCAGGGCCTCCCTCGCCTGGGCTCCTCAGGAGGGAGAGACCCTCCCCTTTAAGGCAGAATTATGGGGGGGGAGAGATGAGTGAAATGGCGTTCAACCAAACACAACAGACGTGCTGATACCTGGATACCTATCCTCGTAGGGGGTAGATGCCACCTGTAAAACATCTGATGCAATAGTGTGGCCAGTTTCTAAGAACAAAATCAGCTTTCGTGAAAAAATAGAATTAAAAAAATTACATCCACATACAAACACACACACAAACACACACACACAGAGAGAGAGAGAGAGAGAGAGAGAGAGAGAGAGAGGGAAGTTATAAAAGATGGAGAAATCAAGGCTGCCTCTCACTGGAAGGAAGGAAGGGAGGGAGGAACATATCCCATGTTCCCCTGCCACCCTTTCCCATGCACAGGCCAGGCAAGGGGGCTCTTGCAAGGATGCCAGACAGGACTCTGCCCGGCTGAGTGGGGAGCCCCTCTTGGGAGAAGGAAGCTGGGGAGCGTGATGGTGGGGAAGGGAAGCAGATCTGCAAAATCCCCCTCCAGGTTTCATCTTCTGAGTCCTGGAAATGGGGGAGACCATATCCCATGTTGCTCAGCCACCTCTTTCCATGCATGGGGCATTCAGGGGGGAAAGCAAAGCCCAGACCCACAGAGAAGGCCCAGGATGTCCAGGAAGGAGGAGGGGATCTGGGGCATTCCTGGGAAGAGACTAACCTGGTTTATGGGTCCCAGGGTTGAATGTTGGGGGGGGGGACGCAGCCCCTGGGGATTCTCCAGCCTCTCTTGGGCTCCGTGTCTTTCCAGGAGAGGCTCCTGTGGGGGAGAAGCCATGCAGGGCTGGGTCTTCCGAGGGGGATCTGGGGTTGCCCTAGGGGAAAAGGCAGCTGGCCTCTCCCTGGAGGGGACCCTCCATGACTCTGAGGAAGATGGGGCTCCCTGTGGCCCCTCCAGACCCTCCAGAGCAGGGGTCACCAACCTTTTGGACTCAGGGACCACTAAAGTCATAATTTTAAATCCCGCAGACCACTAATATGATCTGCCTAATGACCGACTAGGTGGGCGTGGCTAGGTGGTCATGTGGCTGGGTGGGTGTGGCCAACTCGATGCCACTCATCTTGAGGGGTGTCTCGCCGGCCTCTACTCACCCCTCCCTCCCAGCCACTCCTCACCTTCCCCCCCCCAGGCTCTTTAGGGTCCCAACAGGAAGCAGTTGTTGGAGCTAAGCAGGCACCACGAGAAAGGAGTTGGCAAAACAGCTCAGTTCAAATTGGATGTGACCGAGAAGGAGGCTCAGCAGACGCACCTCACTGAGGACTATGAGCATAGGCTTTCCAAGCAGAGGGAAGACCTGCGGGAGTGCAAGGCCAGGTACTGGCACCTGGGGGCTCAGTGGGCTGAGATGGTCAGCCAGTTCCAGACCATGAGGCTGTCCCACTGGAACAAGGTCCTCCGGCTCTTTGCCACCAGCAGCCCTTCCCTCCAGCCTTTGCCCAACGCCCCGCATCAGGAGGCTGAAGCAGACCCCAAGGTGGAATTTCTGCCCCCCTCCGACCCACACAAAAAGACCTGGAAGGGGGAGAGTCTCTGCAGCCATCCCGGCATGGGCGACTGCAAGGAGCTGGTGTGGGCCAAGGTGGGACTGCTGCAGCTCATCCTCAGCAGCAGCAGAACAAACTGCAAGGGAGCTCAGGGGCCGGTCGCGAGAAGTCCCAGGCTCCTGGGAAGACGGGGAAGAGGCTCTCCGGTTCTCTGGGCTCCCACTCAGGCACACTTTGACAACTGGACTGTTTCTCTCTACCCGCCTTTCCTGTTTTGTCTGCTGGATCGATGCAGGGGGACGTCAACCTAGCTTGAGACTGTGTGCCCAGACCAGGTGCTTTCTCTCGGCCTCCTGCCCGTCTCTGCTTCTGTCAGGCCTTCCGGTGGGAGGCCCGAGATGAAGCACCTGGTCTGGGCACACAGCCTTCCAGCAACCTCTTTTGTGTTCCTTCTCTCAGGGAAAAGCTTTGGGGTCGATCTGAGTGAAGGAAAAAAGAAAACAGGCAGACTGACCATAGCTTGTTGACATCTGTGGGAAAGTCGGTCCCATATTAGTCACAGGACTGGCCCATTGGTCATCCCGGAGCACCTCCTCCACCCAGGTGCACCGGCTTGCCTGGATGACCAGCCCAGGAGAAGGAGGCGCGCCTGGCGCAGCGACATCCACATCCACGCATAGGAGCTTTCGCACTTGCAACTAAAGCCACCTGCGCTCCTCCCCTCTCCGCCTGCTGCGATCTCCGCTGAGGTTCTCCACCCCTTCCAGAGTCTGCAAAGGAAGAAAGAGCACTGCTCCTTCGAGGTCTTTCACAGCCCTGGTGGAGAGGAGGGAGGGGGGTCCTAGCTGGACACCAGCCACAACGCCAACTAAGTTTAGCACGCAAATGACCTGGTCACGCCTGTTGGGTGAATGCAGCTTCTGCAATACCCTCCGCAGGCCCAGGTGCATTGGGAGGGCAGAAGAGTGGAGTGAACAACCCGGGGATTTGGGCAACCTTTACATGGCTGGGATGCCTGCAGGATCCCTGGCTTCTGAGACCAGCGAGGCCCAACGTTTGGGCTCTGGCACACTCTTCTCCTCCTGGGCGGCAGGAGTTTCGCCTGTCACTCATTGAAGCACCTGGATTCCCAGGGAGGGAGGGAGGGGCTGGAGCTACTAAACAGGAGGCCAAGCTAAGTGCCTGAAAGACCCCATCCCATCACTGGGACTCTGGGCACTTCAGAGAGCAGCACGTGAAACTTCGGCCGGGCTCAAGAGACGGAGTTTGCAGGGACTGATGTGGTGCCCTGCTGGTTACAAGACAAATGTTAATTGCACGTCTCCGGCCCAGGGGCCATCGTTTGAGGAATGCAAATAATTTTTCTGCGGACCATTAAAATTTTCTTGCAGGCTACCGCTGCTCCAGAGCCCCCAGCTGAGGAGACTCTCCTCATTGCAGCCTTTTCTGGGGAAGGGACTTAAGCCCCCCTCCCTCTGCAATTCTGGGAGATTTTGCCTCTTTCTCATCCCGCCCAAAGCTTTGAATTTTGCTCTTTATTTGACCCCCCACACACACACTTTGGCTTGGCTTCTTCCGCCTCTTCTCCATCAGGCTGAGGGCAGGGAAGCTCCCAGGCAACCATCCCTTCCCCTCATTTGATTGGTTGTGGGTTGTCAAAACAAAGGGGGCAAGAACAGAAGCAGCCACTAAAGAGAGAGAGAGGAGGGATTTTTTGTCTTCCCTGAGAACTGGAGGATTTGAATGCAAAATCTGCTTTCTTTTACAAAACCCTTTATATTATTACGGAAAAGTAAAAAGTTGATGTTCAGTTTTAATGCTTTATTTTATTGCAGCAGAGGAAGTCTGAAATCAACATTTTTGTTTTCTTTTCTTCCTCCCTCCTCATTTCTCTTACCCCTTCTCCCTCCCCCCCGTCTCTTCCTTTTTGATTTTGTATTTTTGTATTTTATTCTATAATTAATAAAATGTTTAAAGAGAAAAAAAAAGAACTGGAGGATTTGAATGCAAAATCTGCTTTCATCTGTTCAGATGCAGCCCAGAATCAGAAGGAGGGAAGGGTCAGAGAAAATGAAGGAATATTTAAAAATCTATTTTAAAAAACAAAGGAAAACCTAGACTTTGACAGAAGAAAAATCAAAAGTAAAAAAAGAGTAAAGTAAAAAAAACCAAAAAAGGAGAAATGATCAAACTCTGTAGAAAAAGTTCTTTAGCTCTGTAGAGTGAGATCCATGAGATATATAACAATTTAAGCAAAGAATGATAAAAGTCATCCTTAAGCAAATCTATTGGAGATGCAGAGCAGAAAGATCGGAAGATGAAGTGAAATTGGACGTTGAAGAAAATAGTGCCGTCAAATAACTTATAGAAAATAGCTAAAATAGTTATAGTATTAACATTACATTCTGTGCTGGTTGAAAGTATTTAGAATTTAGAATTTCTATTTATTTTAATTTTCAAAATGTGTAAGCTTTCTTATTTGTGAAATAAAAATATCACCCCAGCTATTGAAGAGAGAGAAAAAAACCCAAATCAAATTCAAGTTTCTAGTACTTTGTGAGTATGGAGTTTGGGTCAATCCGGTCTTTGGTGGTTTATATATATATATATATGGAAAAGAGCCTCGGCTGTCGGAGGGAGAGAATTTGGTGCAGGGAGATCTCATCCCCTCCAGGCAATGGCCTCCCAAATACCCGGAGCTTCTCCTGAGCCACCCGAGATGGGAGAGGCTGAAGGGGGAGCTCTTCCAGGCCAGGAGACCATCTCATGGGGAGAATCCTCAGTTGAACAAGAAGATCGCATAGAACAAGGACTTCCAACCAGGCTCCTCCTTGTCAGTTTCATTCCTAAATCATTCCCTGTGCTGGAGTTTCCTTTCTTCTCTTTGCATTTCTAACACTTTCCTTCTTTCCTTTTTATTTCACTTCCTCCTGTATTAATGGACCTGTCTAATTTCCTGAATGGTCTGGATTTCCAAAGCTTCTCTCTTTTTGTCTTCTTTTGTGGAAGTCGCTGGAATCCAAAGATGGGACGGAATAAAAACCATAAAAACTCCAGATTATTTTCTTCTCTCCATCCAAATTTGAGTTCATCACTTGAATGCTAACTTTGGAATGTTAATGGTTTATAGTAGTGATTAAAACGGTTGTAGTGGCCCCTGCCCAGCCGAGTTCCATATTTTTATAACTGCTGATTGATACACAATTCCTGATCCTTAGAAATAGAACAGAAATAGAATAGGATAGAGTAGAAACAGGAATGGAATGGAATGGAATGGAATGGAATGGAATGGAATGGAATGGAATGGAATGGAATGGAATAGACTTTATTTTCACTTTAAATGTAGACTAATTGGCATATATTAAAATGAAATTTTACTGCATACAGGTCTCAAAGGGGCAACACCTCCAAGGTTGTTGAGTGAATCACCACTATCATTCATACAGTTATTAAACGAATCAGGCTGTGATTAAGCAACTCTGGCTTCCCCAATGCCTGAAATTGGCAAAAAAAAAGGTCAGAAATTGTGATCACGTAACCCAGGGATGTTGCGACGGTCTCAAGTGACTTTATCCGAGGCCGTTGTAACTTTGAAGCATTATTAAAGATACGGCCATAAGTTGAGGACTGCCTGTAACTGACCTGGGTGGGGAAAATAAAACCTTTTAAGGCTCCTGCCTTTGTCCAAGTTCTGGCTGTAAGGAGCTCATTGATTTGCTCAATTTATATATGATTCTTAGCATCATCAAAACCATAAATACAATTCCCAGCCTTTACGCAATCTAATCAAAGGTGAATAAAATTTCAAACCAGGGTGCCAATCTAAGGCAACTTTCAAGGCCTCCGATTTAGTTTTAATAGTTACGCTTTATATGTTATTTGAGTCGAGTTTCTGCAGGAAATTAAAGAGAAAATATAGAAATAAATAAAATGCTTTCAGCTATTGCATTTGCTGTTTAAGCTTAAAAAACCCCATATCTATCCAGCTTTCTTCTTCTCCTTTATTAAAGTACCTAATGCTAAAGTTTCCCACAAGGATTCTCCACAGCTGGTGGTGCAGCCCCCCTCAGGGAGACACAGTCAGTGCCTTTCTTCACTTCATGGAAGTTATATTTCCACTTGGGACAGAATTCTTTCCTTTGCCTTTAAAGGGCTGCATTGTCGCTCTGAGGCCAGACCTGAATAGGAAGCAGCAGCCTCCAAGCAGAAGAAATGGAGCATGTGGGACAGAGGAATTTCAACTCTTAACATGCTCCAATCTGGGTTCTGGGGGAGGAAATTCCAAAGGGCCACAGAGGATGTTGGGGTCTATTGGGGTGAATGGGGAGGTCTGCAGGGGCCACGGACACCCCCCCGAAGGAATACACACCCCCCCTCCCCGTGGCCTTCTTTCCACCTTCCTTCCTTCTCTCCATCAGTCGGGCACTTTGGGGGAAAGAGGTTTTCCTCCTCTGGACCAAAAAGCCTTTGGAATCCGATATTTCCATAAATTCTGTACCGGACAGCCTCTCTCCTTCCCAGCTGCCCCGTCTGCCTCCGATGTCCCACCTCCCAAAATAAACCTCAAAGGAAATGAAGGGAAGCCAGTCAGTTTTATGAAAGGAGTGGGAGAGAGCATCCAGGATAGAGAAGAGAGGGAGGGGAGATGGTGGGTTAAGAGGGAGCCGAGTGATCCACTTGATCCCTTTAACCTTGGACAGAGAGATAGTCAAAGGTCACCTTTAGTGCCTGCAGCAAACTTCTTCAGTCTTCATGGTGCTCAGATAGGGAGTCAGTAAAGCATCCCTTCCCTTCCCTTTGTTTTCTCCTCCCTGTCTCCCTCCTTCCCTCTCTCCTTCCCTCCTTCTCTTCCTCCTTCCCTCCTACCAACACTCCCCCTCTTATCCACCCCCCCCAAGTCATTTAGCACTTTGAGAAGATTCTGTGTGCTCAGTTCCCCTGGGAGCCTTGGGGGGCTTCCCTACGCCTTTCGTTTTCTTTTTTTATTCCACAGACTTTGCCTGAGACCTCCCAGGATCTCTACCTGGGCTTGCAACCCCTTCCTCCTGTGAGGCCCAGAGCTGCCCAAGGGGCAACCCTGGCCTCTCCCCACAGCTGGGCCAAAGATTGTGACATCGTAGCCCGTGTCATAGAAGGTCTCCTGGGCTGCTCTGGGTCACCCAAGGGGTTGAGTGCTGAAGGAAAGAGCATTTCCTCTGTGATGATGGCAGGCAATTTCCTACAACGGACGAGAATGAAGAGGAAGTTCTCAAATAGAGGTAGGATGAAATTAAAGAGAGGCTTATTATAACACTTAACTTTAGCAGTTAGAATAGTAATTACTCAACCCTGTAATGAAAAGGAAGGGAAAGTCTACAAATAGAGGTAGAATACAATTAAAAAACAACACTATCTCCTTAACTTGAGCAGGAAGAGTGAAGAGTTTAGATGCCAGAAGTATCAGCTGGCTCCTAATATTGGGGAATAAAGAACCCAGATCAAACTGTGGCTGAAAAAATGAATGTCTTTAATCGCAGTCAATAAGTTTGTGTTTTTAAAGAAGTCTATTTTTTTCCCCAGTGGTACCAGAAGAGACACTGGACTTGGGTTTATGGAGGCACACGGAGGTATGTAATATATAGTTCCAACCCATCTATAGGACCCAGGGTGCCTGTGTTAACTGGGCTTGGGGGTCTCCCTCGTGTCCAGGCCCAACATCCTCATGATCTCCATGGCTTTTCAGCAGAAGGCTTCAGGTGCCACTAGCTGCCCCCCAACCAACAAGGGCCTCCTCCTCAGCGGTCCATCACCCCCCCCGCCCCCCTCAGGTAAGCAGTCTAAATCTTCTGGGGAATGGTCTAAGTGTCCATGACTAAGGATGGCAAATTTTCATATGATCATTTTATTATGTGAATGAATCAGGCTGAGACAGTGGTGAAATCCAAATTTTTTTTACTACAAGTTCTGTGGGTATGGCTTGGTGGGCGTGGCAGGGGTTGGATACTGCAAAATCCCCATTCCCTCCTCACTCCTGGGCCAGCCAGAGATGATATTAGCTGGTTCTCCGAACTGCTCAAACTTTCTGCTACCAGTTCTCCAGAACCTGTTAGATTTCACCCCTGGGCTGAGAGATCAATTCTCTCACAGAGCAAATAATGCTTCCCTGTGAGCCTGGTGACTTTGGTGACTTAAAAGATGTGGAGACCGAGGCTGTTGCTGTAAGAGGCACCTGAAGAAATGTCAGAAACCCCCTACTCAACAGCTGAACTCGATGGGGGCTTGAGCAGAGTCCCCTTAACGGGTTTTTCACATATTTAATGACTACTATTTAACATCAGTTTTTTCCCTTCAAAGATTTCTGTTGTGGAGGTTTTATAGACCGCAGACTTATCCGCTTACAAATGCACCAAACAGGCGAGCCAGAAGAGTTTAAAACAAACTAGTTTAATAAAAGCAAAGAAAACAAAATCTACAAAGAACATCAGCAGCCATCTCCCTCTCAGCCATGTCCATTCAGCTCTCTTTGCAGTTGCTCCATGCGGTTGGAGCCCAGGATCTTCCTTCCTGAGAAGGAGGCTAAGTGACTGCAGCTCTTGTGTGGGACCCGGGAGAGTAGTAAGAAAGCAATGTGCCATGTGCAATGTGTGCTCTCAGCAGCCAGAGCAGCTCCTTATAGACCGAGTGAGTGTCAGTTACAAAGCCCGGGAAACTCAGAGTCAACAGCTGCGCTCTGATTGGCTCATTCAAACATTCAAACCAGAAACCAATCAAAGCCAATCAATAGGCACAGCAAACCATGAGAGAAGTTTTCTCTCACAACTTCAGTTTGTTTTTCGACTTGAATTGTACATCTTATATGTTATGTTAAAGGAGGAAGTACTCTGAAGTGATTTATCTTGGTCTGATTTTGTTAAATGTGTTCAAGGATCGCGCCCAATAACTCCACAAGCAGGTATTCATCAAATCAAACACTGTTTATTAACAAGGCATCTTATCATTACAGGTACAAGGCTGGAGTGGAAGCAGGGCCGCATGGCTGACCCTTAAGTACCCCCTGGGCGTGGCTAAGGTAAGGAGGGGTTATTGGGTTAGGGTGGACCTTAGGGGTTGGCTTGCCCAGCCCCCCTGCCTCTAGCCCTGGGTCAGAGGCAAGGCATTTATTCCTGACAAAAACCCCTCTAAATGCCTGGCCGAGGTGTTCTTGGGCGGTGCGTACCTGAGGTGTCATTTTTGGGAGGACACCCAATTTTGATCTTAAATATGTGTGCTGTTTGTTTTGTAATGGTTTTGTTAGAATGTCCGCTGTTTGTTCTTCGGTGTCACAATGTATAACTCTTATGAATCCTATGCTTGCGAACTGCCTAACGTGCTTGTATTTTATGTCAATATGCCTCGACCTTTGACCAACTGCTTCAGCCTTTGATATTTCCACAGTGGCTTTATTGTCTTCGTGTATGGTAATTGGATAGTTGGGTTCGGCCCATATGTCCGCGAGCAGGTCATCAAACCAGACCAGGTTGTTGGCAGCTTTGGACAAACATATGTATTCGGCCTCTGTTGTGGATGTAGCTACCAGGTCCTGTTTGCCCATGTACCAATGTACTGGGCTGTTGTTGAGGAAGAATACGTAACCTGAAGTGCTCTTCCTGCTTTTCACGTCCCCAGCCCAGTCAGCATCTGCGTAGCATGTGAGTGTGGGTGTTGTGGTATTCTCGGGCTCTAGTGATAGGCAGGCATCGGCGCTATGCTTTAGATATCTCAATATCCTTTTGATGGCTTCCCAGTGGTATACAGTGGGTTTACCTACATGTTGAGATAGCAAATTAACTGGCAGGGCGATGTCGGGCCTTGTCCAGTTCGCAATGTATAATAGAGAGCCTATGGTTGATCTGTATAATGTGTTGTCTTTGAACGCCTCAGCCTCATTGTACATGTCCTTTATGAAGTCTGGTTGCATTGGCGTTTCACACCCTTTGGCATTTGTCATATTGCATTTATGTATCAGTTCCAAAATTTTGTCTTTCTGTGATAGTTGGAAACCTTTGTCTGTTTTTGTGATTTGCACCCCAAGTATTTATCTACCTTACCCAATATTTTCAGTGAAAAGTGTTTTCCCAGCTCATTGGCGAAGTCATTGCATTTGCTAGCCTGGTCACCGATATACAGCATGTCGTCCACGTATATCAAGACATATTCGAGAGGGTTGCCTGACTTCTTGGTGAAGAAGCAGTTGTCAGCTGAGGTGGCTGAGAACCCCATGGACTTCAGTGTCTTGGATAAGCATTCATACCAGCGTTTCCCTGATTGTTTGAGTCCATACAAGCTTCTGTTCAGGACCCAGGTTTCCCCCTTCCTGGTGCTTTGGCTAGGTGGCGCTCTCACGTATATCTCCTTATCGAGCTCAGCATGCAGATAAGTGGTTTGCACATCGAATTGGTGCACTTCTAGCCCAAGTAGTGATGCAATTACCAACGCACATTTTAAGCTCTCAGCCCTGACTGTGGGGGAGTATGTTTCAGTGTAATCATCAGGGTATTTTTGGGCGAACCCCTGTGCCACCAGTCTAGCCTTGTAGAGGACTTTGTTTCCCTCTAGTGTTTTAACTTTGTAGATCCACCTGGTGCCTATGGGCGTTTTGCCTGCTGGGACTTCAGAGGGAGTGTATACATTTAGTTCCCTCAGGCTGTTCATTTCCCTTTCCATGGCTTGTTCCCATTTTGCTCTTTCCCCATCTGGTAACTTCAGTACATTCTCATATGTGTTGGGGGTTAATTGGTTAGTGTGGAGGGATAACACGTAGTCCCCTAACCTTTCTGGCGCTTTGCCCCTGTTTGCCCTGATTGGCCTGGCAGGGAGTGTCTCAGTGTCATGCATGTACCTAGCTTCTCTCTCTGTGAGTGAGTCCACTTTGATACATGGGTGGTTCTCCTTCCACTCCTTCACTAGTATTCCCTGTCTCTTGGGTTTGCCCCTTTCCTGCTCTGTGTCCTTTCCTGCGTTGTGCTTTATCTCCCTTTGGCCATCCCCTGGTCCGTCCTTGCTAAGGGATACCTCGTTGAGGTGTATCTTGGACCAGTTGGTATTTTCGTGGAAGACAGCTGTTCGTGATATCACAAACCTGTTGTTGCTGTCTATGAATCTGTATCCCTTTGTCCCTGGTTCATACCCCATGAACCTCAACCTTCTGGATACCCTGTCTCCCTTATGTCTCAATTGCTTGGGGATGTGCACATCTGCTGTGACCCCAAATATGTGTAAGTGTGACACCTGTGGTTTCCTTTGGTACATCAACTCGTATGGAGTCTTATTCAGTACGCTGGACCATAGCCTGTTCAAAGTGTAGTTCGAATAAATGAGTGCTTCTGACCAGAAATGCTGCCCTAAACCGGCATCCTCTAGTGCGCACCTCATCATAGTCTGCAGTGTTCTGTTTTTTCCTTCTGCAACGCCATTTTGAAAGGCGGAGAACGGAGAAGTCGTGTAGTGGACTATCCCGCGTGTCTTCAGCCATCGCGAGAAGTCGCTTGACAAAAATTCAGACCCCCTGTCTGTCATTATTTGTCTGATCTTGGTGTTATGTTGTGTCTCCACCCTTGCATAGAACTCCTTAAATTTTTGGAATAACTCGTTCTTGTGTTTTAGGGTGTACACGAAGCCATAGCGGCTGAAATCATCCACTATGGTCAGGAAATACCTCTTCCTGTATTTGATGGAGGGCCTTAGTGGCCCACTAGGTCCATATGTATGAGTTGGAACATCGAATTGGTTGTGCGTACTGACTTTTTGGGCCTGGGTTTGGTTTTTAATTTGGAGCTTTTACAAACAGAACACTCGAGATAGTTCTCACAATTCTTTATTTTTACACCTTCGGAGCATTCCAACATTTTCTGCACCACGGGGAAGCTAATGTGTCCCAGTCTTCTGTGTAACAGGTGTGCACAGTTGTCATGCATTAACTTTCCTATCGCTGGTTTTTCTTTCCTGGGTGTCCCCTGCTCACTTGAGTCACCAGTGGTGTGTGTGTGGCTAACCCCCTCTACTTCCTCACTTGTGTTGTCTGGGTTGTCGGGTTTTACCTTCTGGTGATTGTTTACCTTGGGCTGCATGTCCCTGACTGGGTGGAGGAATGGCAGGCCCCCACTGATCACTATTTTCCCTATGCTTTTGCCCCCTCTAGTTACCTGTGCCTTTCCTTCTTTGAATGTCACCTCGACATTGTTGTCCTTGCTTAGTTTTAGTGTGGCAAGGATGTTATAGGGTATATTTGGCACTAATAGCACTCCTTGTATGACTCCTACCCCTGGCACGTATGCGTTACCTTACCCTGTCACTTGCACATTGTTCTGGTTAGCCACTTTTATTATAAAACTTTCTTCTGTAAATGAGGTTAGTAAGTTACGGTCATATGTGGTGTGGTTTGTGGCCCCTGAGTCCAGTAGCCATGTGCCTTCCTTCCTGTCCTGGCCTTTGTGTTGTTCTTGGTCTCCTAGTCCATACAGTGACCCAGTCTGGCTCTCCCTGGAGCTGTCCCTGTGGTTTCTCCTGTCCCTGGGGCTAGGGGAGTCCCTGCGCCTGTGTCTGTCCTCTGGCGAGGGTCTGCTAGTGTATCTTGCCCTTTGTTCTGGTCTGTCCCTTTGGTGTGACCTGTCCCTGTCCCCTGTGTTTCTAGGGCAGTCCCTTTTGTAGTGGTTTCTTGACCCGCATATGTAGCACTCTGTGTTACTGTGGTTCCTACCCTGTGGCTCAGCCTTCCTGCTGGGTCTTTGCTCCCTGCGGCTTAGAGAGCGGTCTTTCCTGATGCTGTCTTCAGCTATGAGTTTGCTTGTTAGTGATTCCAGTGAGAGTTTTCCTGACCCTAGGTTGTCTATCTGCGTGATGAAGGTGTCCCAGCTGGGGTCCAGGGAATTTACAATGATGCTTATCATGGTTCTCTCACTTATGACCTCCCCCCTTTGTGTCAGCTGGGCCCTGGTGGCATTTAGGGACAATAAATGCTCGCTCATTGGGGTCCCTGCTTTAAGTTTGGTGGCATAGAACTCTCTGGATAATCTAGTGGTGCTTGCTACGCTTTGGCAGTAGAATAGTTTGTGCATCCTCTGTATTACCTCTAGAGCAGTCAAGTAGTGGCTAATGCTAGGGTAAATGCTGGGGGTAATGCTGGCAATAACAATACAGTATGCTTTATGGTGGGTGCAATCTAATTCAAAAGTCCAGCGTTTTTCTGGGGGGTCAGTGACTAGGGATAATAGGTCTTCCTTCAGCAGGGTGACTTGGAGCTGCTGGTTCCAGTCCAGGAAATTCTCCCCATCTACTCTTAGTTTGGGAAAGTCACTTGGTAAAGTCCCTGAATTGTAAGTTAAATTACTTACATTGTGTCGCTGTCCATGGTTCCTCACATACGGATACTCACAATAAGGCAGAGGAACGACTGTGGCGAGTCTGAACTGACTTGCTTCTATGTGCTTGCGTCAGTATAGCTCTATGTCTCTCTCCATTTCTCTTGCAGGGAAGCATTGCGCATGCGTGGGGTTCATTCCTGTCCAGCCGCCGTGGAGTGAGGAGCTCGTCTCTGCAGCTCCCGGGTGAAGGCCCCAATCTTCCGGACGGGCCTTCGGTTCTTCCTTGGTCGGCCTCGCTTGGTCGAAATTGTCGCGGATCGCCGTCTGGAGCTCCGGGAAGCGGTGAGGATCGCCGAGGAAGGTCGGAAGTCCCGCTGGGGCCACGAATGGTCCCGGATGGCCCGGCCTTGCGTGGGTGTCGCCTCCGGATGTCGGGCCGAGTCCCCTGCCCGCTGATGGACGTCCCCTGCCTGCGGATGGCCCCGTGGGCCATGGATCTGGTCCCGGTCGTCGGTCTGGTGAGTAGTCCCATCGCCTTCGGTGCCCCGTTCCTATGGGAGGGCTCCTTAGGAGTCCTGGGTAGCCCTGGGCCTGTGCGGTGGCGATCTGCTCCCCTGGGTGGGTACCGGTGCTGGCCATCCTCGCGTTAGGGTCCCCTTTGCGCTTTGGCCTGGCACCGGGGTGCATGTCCGGTAACTTCATCTTGTCCCCTAGGGCCGCGGTGATTAGTTCGATGGCTTTGTTGACCTCAGGCTCGGTAGGCGGGCCTGTAGGTTTTGGCTTTGGACTTTCCTGTTTGTCACGGTAGTTTTGGGCGGATACTTTGGAGTAGGCCCCGATTCCCACCATGAGATTTAAATCTCGGGAATCTATTGGTGGTTGGCCGGCCATCTTTGGTGCTGTCACCTCCCAAGATGGCCGCTGCAAAAAGGGCGCGAAGTCTCCTTCGGCCTTTTCGGTGGGTTTCTGGTGGGGGCAGTCCTCTCTTACCGCATCTTCGTCGCTGTAGTCGGATTCGTCTTCATCTTCCTCACTCGCTACTTCGCAGCCTTTGATCAGGCTTCGGAGTTCCACAATGAGGTCGGTGTTGCTTTGTGACAAATCTATCAGTTTCAGAAGTTTTCCTTTCAGGTCATGCATTTCCCCTTTCGGGCTCTCGTGTTCCTTCCACCCCTCATTGCATCTGGCCGGGGTGCATGGGTGGTGGAGTAGGCCGCTCATCTCGGGCGCCTCTCCTTGTGTGGCTTCGGGTTGGGTAGGCCGTTCTGCCATCTTCTTGGTGAATGCCCTGGTATTCACCCTATCTGTCGTGGTCCTTTGCATGTTATGGAGTATTAGGATTGGGCTGTTAAACCATCCTCTGCTACCATATTGTTAAATGTGTTCAAGGATCGCGCCCAATAACTCCACAAGCAGGTATTCATCAAATCAGACACTGTTTATTAACAAGGCATTTTATCATTACAGGTACAAGGCTGGAGTGGAAGCAGGGCCGCATGGCTGACCCTTAAGTACCCCCTGGGCGTGGCTAAGGTAAGGAGGGGTTATTGGGTTAGGGTGGACCTTAGGGGTTGGCTTGCCCAGCCCCCCTGCCTCTAGCTCTGGGTCAGAGGCAAGGCATTTATTCCTGACAGATTTTTTATTTTACATTTCCAAAACCTGGCCTTTTAATAGGGGTGTGTAGACTTTCTTTGCTAAATACTGAAGTAAAAACTTAAGTAATGCAACTCTCATAAACAACACATTAAACCTTAATATTTAAGTCACTAATCAAATCCCTTAAGATTACCCTGGAGGTGTATCTAAAGTCCCTCAAACTGTACCCATTGGCCATTTTTACAGAGCCTTTATAAAAGACCCAATAAATGGTGAAAGGATTGTTAATAGAAATAGCAAGACTGAATTTATACACCGACACAAACATAAAGGTATTTTTAATATTTTTCAATGGAAGAAAATGTTTGATGAGTCAAGTAAAAAACTTAAGGGTCTAATTTCTCTCTGGTTTTCCTATTTACAGCAACAGAAAGCAGAAGTCGTTCTCCCTGAATGAGGAGCTCCTGCGTCAAAATGCCCAGCTTTCAAAGAAGAACGCAGAACTCTGCAGGGAGATGGAGGAGAAACTGCGGAGGTGAGAAACCCTGACTTTCTCTTCCAGGATTTCCTCTTCAATTCTCCTTAGCTCCCTACCCTGGACACACATTACACAACATTCTGCGTTGAATTACGCTGCCTGGATGGGTAGGAGACATCATGAATCTCTTGACGGGGACTTTTCCTGGCCAAATCCTCTGAATTTAGGAGGTCCCTGCTTTGATCTCCTCCTCTGCTGCTCCCTGACCTCAGTTCTCGGCTCCCCCTCGGCTCTCCCCAGTTCAGTCTTCTCCCCCTTCTGTCCCCATTAGAAAGTTTGGAAATTGTTTTGAATTGGTTGGTGCCTTTTCTGGTATGAAAGCCAAAAAAGGGGGAAAAAAAGGTTTTAAGATCTGAAGATTCCTTTGTGGTACTTATAGATTATGAAATGCTAAATACTGAAAGTAAAAATGCATTCATTTGCACTTAAATAATGTTGTGAAGACTGAAGAAGTGAATCAAATCCCTTCAGAATATGGTGGCGATGTAGACAGGATCTACCGATTTGTCAGTTTTGTCAGTTCCTCCGCCGGTGGAGCTGTGCTGCCTCTGTTGCCTCGCCCACTGCTGCCTTCGGGCTGCTGAATGCTGTCCTGCCTGCCTATTTGGTGCTGCAGGCATCGGGCTTACAGCCATGGTGAGCCTGGCACACTTCGGGCCCTGATGGGAGCTGTAGCTCTCTTCTCATCTCTGCGTGGAGTAGCTCCAGTGGAAGGTAGTGGAGGCTGCTGGGCCCAAAGACCGCCAGGCTCAGCGTAGCTGTATGCCCAGCGCCTGTAGATTGAGGCTGCAAAAGCGGCCGTGCTCCTTGGAGCTGCTGGTAGCAACCCACCCGCAGATCAGCTGCTTCACAGAGTAAGCTGCTGGTAAGACAGTTAGGCAAGGAGGTGTGAGGGGCAACTCATCCCTGCCTCCCAGTACTGGGGGGGGGGGAATAAGACCCCCCCCAAAAAAGAAGCCCTAGCCGTTTTTTTGAGGGGTCAAAAGGAAATAGGTGTATATGTGTGTGTGTATATGTTTATGTATATAAGATAGAAGCAAATGCAGGGTAAAAATAATTAAGAACTTAATTATGCTTGGTGATGGAAGCAAAAAACTTAGAAGGCTAATTTCTCTCTGGTCTTCTAAATTTACAGAAAAGAAACAATCATAGGTGTGATGGGGAACGAGAGCCTGGAACTCCAGCGCAAAATTGAGAGCCTCGTAAGTGAGAAAAGGGCTTTGATCGAAGAAAAGGAGAATATGAGAAAGGATTTCACGGAGCGACTGAGGAGGTGAGAGACGGACTTTCTCAGACCATCCATGGCAGAGACGGAGAAAGCAGAGATTTCCTGATCTCTACTTACATTCAAAACTTCATTTCTTTGATCGAGCAAGATAAAATAACATTAGAGCCAAAACATGATTCCAGGATGAAGAATCTGCCCTTAAGGGATGGAAGAAGAGCTGAAAATTAGAAGATTAGAAAGCTTACTACTAAAATTTATTGTACTACAATAAAATCCCTAATTTTGTAAAATAAAGTTCCAAAAGAAGAAGAAAAAACCCTTAGTATGTATATTATTACTGTTGTTGTTCTTAGGCACAAAATTACCCGTATTCGTACATATACTATCAATTCCAATTGAGATAGGCCAAACTTTGGTCTGTACCATTGTTAGCAAATATAAGTTTGGTCAAGACAAGTAGTTCCTCTTCTCTGGTTGGTAAAAACAGCTGTATTGACAAGAAAGTATTTTTATCTAGCTGACCCAGGCAGACGTATCCTGTTATTCATCTTAACATCCTGCCCATGTAATACTGTGATAACATATGTTACTCCCTTCTCCTAATTATCAATACCAAAGGTCTGTAGCAAGCGTTTTCTAGTTCCCTATCTTACCATATATGTCAAAGGTAACACCCTTGCTTATGTACACATATTCAGAAGTATAAATGCTTGTTCTTGCGAATCCTTCGGGGTTCAAACATTTTGATATGCTTTTGCTGTTTGAACCTGCACAAATAAAGCTTTCCTACATTGAAGAGCTTGGCCTGGTCCTGTCTTTCCTACAACACAATGGATGAAGATTTACATAAAATGACAGTTGATGTTTGAGGACTGTGATGGCGAACCTTTTGGGCAGGGAGTGCAGCCCCTCTGCCACCCCAGCTGCCCCAAAATATGGGTGTCTTTCCAGAGTGAGATTTTCCTGGCATCAAAGCAGTTGTTGTCGTTGTAAGTAAGTAAGTAAGAATCTTTGGCTGCTTCTCCGCATTGACGTCTCCCAGGAATGCCCCAGATCCCCTCCTCCTTCCTGGCCATCCTGGGCTTTCTCTGTGGGTCTGGGCTTTGGTTTCCCCCCTGAGTGCCCCATGCATGGAAAGAGGTGGCTGAGCAACATGGGATATGGGCTTCTGCCTTCCCAGGTCTCTGAAGATGGAAGTTGGATTTTGCAGATCATCTTTCCATCTGCAACACGAGGGTCCTGAGCTCCCCTTCCCTCCCTCCCTCCCTCCCCACATGGGGTGAGAGGCAGCCTTGATTTCTCCATCTCTTTTCACTTGGCTATTTTTTCTAACCTCTCTGTGTTTCTGTCTCTCTGTGTGTTTTTTCAACTATACAGAGTTCCGATAACTACTTTTTCATTAAAGTTTAGTCTCTTCATCTCTTTTCATTTTTTTTTTCCTAGTTAGTTTTTTTTCCCTAAAGTCGATTTTGTTCTAGGAGTCTGGTCACACAATTGCATCAGCCCCTTTGTGCGATGCCCTTGAGCATTAACTTTCAAATAAAGTAAATTTTGGTTCCAACTCAGCTGGCAGCTATTTCAGATCTGTGACATGCTCCGGCATTAACTGGCCTCTGGGATTTTCTCTTTCATCACTATGCAAACAAATCTCAGATTTATTTGTTTCTTCAGCCACAGGTGCCGTGTATTCCCTCTGGGGCCAATTTGAAGCATGGAGACTCCAAACCTCTCAATTCTAGATGACCGATTTAATTCCATCTCTGCCCCTGTTATTATGAATCACATGGAGATTATTTCCCTTTCATTTCCCTCCAGAGAATTTCTTGACAATCTCCAAGTCCAAGAACTACTTGAATTATCCAGGGATCCCTCCTGAGAGGGAGAATTATGATAAAAGTTTCAGCTCTGATGTTTGGCCTTATCCTCCAGGGGAGACTTTGGGCAGAGAAATATGGAGGTTTGGGACAGGCAGAGTCTGTCCTCTTGAATCTATGTCTCTCTCCTTTCCAGGTGAAGCTGAGTGTTTCTCTGTGTTGAGAAAAAGCAACTGGATGTTCCACCTTGTGAGAGTTTTTTTGATTCTTCTAATTCTTCTTTAGAAACAGGAAATGGATTCATTGATTCATCCCATGAATTATGGACCTCCTGCTTCTGCTTCTGATGCTGCTTTTGTCCCATCCAGTCTCTGGGAAGCTGAGAATGAAATGCCCGCTGAGTTTGGAGAACCAGGATGGAAAACCATGGAGCTACTACAGACCAGGAGACCATCTGATCAGTATAGTCACCAATGGAAAGGAAAGATTGCATACAAAGTTGCTTTTCAACGTGGCTCCTTCTCTTCAGTTTGTTTTCCATGATCCGTAAGTCATTCAGGGTGATGGAGTTGCACTCCCTCCATTCTAACCCTCTCCTTCTTTTCTCTTTTTTATTTTTCATTTATTCCTATATTGGGGAATATGTCTAATTTCCTGAATGATTTTGATTTCCATGGCCTCTCTCTTTTGTCTGATTTTGTGAAAGAGACTCAAAAAGGAGTCTGAAAAAAAGCTGAAAAGGCTGCAGATTATTTTCCTCTCTGTTCAATCCTTAATTTATCACTTGAATAATGAATTTAAAGTAGTGGTGGAATCAGTTGTAGTTGCTGTATTTCAGCCCATTTCCATATTTGTGTAACTGATCTTTGCTTTTGGATCAATGTTGGTTGAAGGCTCAGTAGGCTTGTGGAGGATTATATATATTATATATAACAAAAGTATTTGTTGTGGCTGTTGATTATAATAACTTTTTTTTTCCAATAGGACTTCTGACAATTTTTTTTATTGCTTACTATTCATTTTCAACATTCAACTGGCCAACAAGAACTCTCATCTCTTCCACAACCTCACACTTGGCTACAACATCCATAACAACTATTTGAGCCCTTTCCACACTTCAGAGGCCTTGCTGGACATTCTCTCCACTGGAGAAGCCAATGTCCCCAACTACGGCTGTGGAAGGAAGGAGAACCTTCTGGCTCTTCTTGATGCAGCTGACAGGGAGATCTCCATCCAGATATCAACATTAGGAGGCACCTACAAAGTCCCACAGGTTTGTGTGTGTGTTTCTCCTTCTGGTAAAGTGAGGGGTGGGTGGTGGTGGATGAGCAATAGATCCAATATCTTCTCCATGGAATTCATCTGCTGCTTTTCAGAATATTAGTGAACATGTCAATATTTTACCCCATTATGTTCATGTTGAGATTAATCATAAAAGGCCTGAAATGCAAGCAATACATTCCCTGGAGAAGACATTCTACCAACTATTTAACTGATCAAAAAATATCCCTGGTTGTTGGGGCCTCTGTTGGCATCTTCAGTTTCACTGATAAATAATCCCTGCTCTCCAGTTGGATTGAAGTTGGCAATAGTAGCATTTTATCCATCTAAAATGTGGAATAAAAATTACTCTAGCAACTATAGGCCAAATAGATATTGTGGCTAAAATTTATGCCATGATCCTCTTAGTTAAAGCTGAGAAAAATTCATTCCTTGCAGAAGGTTTTAGGTAGAGTTAAATGCTATATAGATTTTGTAAGAAATAATGCATGTTAATAAACTAATACTGGCAACAAGTTTGTCTTGAAATATCTAATCTATATCAGTGAGGTAAAACAAGGTTTGCAGGCTTTCAAGATTTTAGTGCAGCATTTGACTCAATAAACAGAAAATTATGATGGAGAAAATGGATGGCCCTCAAAATGGAGCTCAGCCTGTAGGCCCTGTGTGGAAATTGGGATTGTAGAAACACCCAGGAGCATAGAAGAGTCCAAAGGCAGATGCATGAATAAATGTGATAAATGTATTTATTCATATAACAAAGCATATTAACTATATACAAAGGCTGTCTTAATATCCATTAGGATAGGGGGCACACAGCGTGTGTGACCACCCCTATCAAAGATCATGTCTCATGGAGAACAAACGTAAAAAGAGAGCATGGTGGAAAGGTTAGAGGGGGTTTTATACTCAGTGTAAGCCCCTCCTTTCCACATAGGGGTGGAGGCACTTTCTGCCTCCACTAGTGTCTGTATGATACATGTGCCAATGGCTTGTAAATACTTGACAGTTCCCCTCCTTGCGAGCCAATGGCATGCAAACATACAAATGCAATGCACAACAGATTTTACCCTGTGAGACATAACTTTTTACACAGATCTTTGTGCCTATCCGCTGGTAGAGGTTTTGTGAAAAAATCAGCTGTTTGATATTTGGTCTGACAATGTGATAAAGATATAAACCCCATCTCTACTAGTTGCCTAACATTTTGATAGCGGATATCAATATGTCTGGACCTTTTCCCCACTGCATAGGCTTTGGCAATGCCTATGGCCCCGGTGTTGTCTTCTATAATTTGGATGGGCAAAGTCGGTGGTGTCCAGATTCTAGAAATTAAGGCATCAAACCATATCAGATCGTTCTCTGCCTCTGATAGGCATGCATATTCGGCCTCAGTGGTGGACCCCGAAACAAATTTCTGTTGCCCCACATGCCAATGGATGGGTGCCTCATTTAATAGTACCAAGAAGCCTGAAGTACTCCTATGTGTCTTGGTATCTACGGCCCAGTCCGCATCCACGAAGCATTTTAATTGGGCCTTGTCTCTATTCTCAGGTTCCAAGCGAAGCACGTAATCTGCTGTGGTCTTGAGATACCTTAATAGCTTTTTAATGGCCAACCAGTGGAACTGGGTAGGATTGTCTGGATAGCAGGTTTACAGCCAGGGCAATATCTGGACGGCTCCAGTTACTTATATATAGTAATGAGCCGACCACTGACCTAAATAGAGTATTATTTTGGAACTCTGGGCTATCCTTGTGTGCCAATCCATAATAGTCGGTCTGCATTGGGATAGCCGTTGGCTTGCTATCTTCCATTTTACATTTCACCAAGAGTTCCTCTATCTTCTCCTTTTGGGAGCGAGCAAAACCTTTTGGTGTAGTGATGATTTGTATGCCTAGGTACTTGTCCACATATCCTAAAGACTTTAGAGTGAACTTTTTTTGTAGGGTCCTGGCAAATATAATACATCCCCCCTTGTCAGGCCCTATATATAAAAAGTCATCAACATACACTAGGACTTTCTCGAGCCCCCCTTCGGTATCCCTTGTGAAGGTACATTTATCAGCTGGAGATGGATGGAAACCCAGTGATTTGAGAGTTTTAGTCAGGCATTTGTACCACAGTCTGCCTGATGGTTTGAGGCCGTACAAACTTTTCTTCAGAAGCCAGGTGTGGCCTTCCTGCTGCTGGAATCCGGGGGCACCTCTGACGTAAATTTCTTGTTTTAGATGTGCATGTAAATAAGCAGTTTGCACATTGAATTGAAAAATGTGTTCCCCATGTGCTGCTGCGGTGACCAAAGCAGTCCTCACACTTTCCGCTCTCACGGTGGGGGAGTATGTTTCATCAAAGTCCTGCAAGTAGCGCTGTGCGTAGCCTTGTGCTACCAGCCGGGCCTTATAGAGGAGTTTGTTGTTGGGCATTGGCTTGACCTTGTAGACCCAACGGGTGCCAATTGCTTTCCTCTTTTTGGGGACTTCCATGGGGATGAAAACTTTTAATTTTTTGAGACTGTCCATTTCCCGCTCCATTGCCACCCTCCACCTGTGCTGTTCTTCCTCGGGAAGCTGGAGGACATCTATGTACATTTTAGGGGCCATGGTAACGCTGTTGACTGACGCAACACAGCCAATGTCCAACCTTTTGGGTGGCACCCCTTTATTGGAGCGTTTTGATCATCTGGGAAATTGCCACTCACCATCATCATTGTCATCCAGAGCATCAGTGTCAGAATTGGAGCTGCCGGAGGTATCTTTCCAATCAAAATGGGGCAGGCCTCTGTCCCAGGCGCTGCGAAGATATGGTCGTTTAGGTGAGGCAGGAGGTGTGAAGTCACCTAGGGAGTCCTTTTCTGAATCGTCAGAGTCAGGTAGGGATTCATCACCATCCGGATCTTCGCTGGTCTGTTGTTTGGAGTTTGTTGGTTCATCCTCTTCAGGTGGTGCTGGTTGTTCAGTGTCGCTTCTAATAGGGGAATAACCAGGTTCATTGGAATGAATTTTTGACCAATTTGACCCCTCCTCAAAGGAAGCTGATCTAGAGACAATGACAAGGTTATTTTTGTGTACAAACCTAGAGGCCTTGCTGCTGGTTGCATAACCTATAAATCTGAGCCTCCTTGATGCCTTACCCCCATTTCTTCTGAGGTGCTTGGGAATATGGACCCAGGCATAGGAATCAAAAATTCTCAGGTGTGAGAGGCTAGGTTTCCTTCCATGGACTAGGAAGTATGGGGTTTGGTCAATGGCACTACTCCACATCCTGTTGACTAGATAATTAGCCATTTTGACCGCTTCTGCCCCAAAAACTTGGCTCATGTCAGCATCTGCAAGTAGGCAGTTCATGACATTCTGCAGCACGCCATTTCTCCTTTCTACAATGCCATTCTCCGAAGGCATTTGAGGCGATGATTTAAAATGGAGGATACCTCTCTCCTTCATCCACTTTTCAAAAGTCTTGGATGTAAACTCAGTCCCCCTATCGCTCTGCACCTGAGCGATGCACACCTTGTGTTGCATTTGGATCTGGTTGTAAACATATTTGAAGTTGGTAAAGACTTCAGTTTTGTCCTTTAAAATAAATACATGGCCATAACGAGAGTAATCATCTACTACTGTTAAAAAATAACACCCCCTACCAAGGGAGGACCAACCAAATCCATGTGTACCAGCTGATAAGGGTACCTTGCACGACGGGAAGAGACCTTAGGTATAGCAGCAGTTTTAGATTTTGCTGCCTTACAGATGGCACATTCCAAATAGGTATTACAATTCTTTATTTTAAGCCCATCAGAAAAATCTTGCATTTTCTTAATAACTGGGAAGCTGGCATGGCTGAGCCTGCAGTGTAATATATGAGCACAATCCAAATGTAAAGGTTTACCCATGCATACTTTGTCAACCTTATGTATCTTACCATTACAAGCCTTGGTCTGTTCAGTAATGAGAGTAGGCACTGGATTAATGGTCACCTTAGAGTTCCTCAGGGTTGGCTGAGGAGTTGTGACCTTAATGGGCTCAGCCTTAATGGCTTTGGATGTCCTAGGAGCTGTTTTAAAAGCTTTATTGGTTTTAGGTCCAGGGTCCTTGAGTTTGGACAACCTGGGGGCTGGCACAGAAGCTTTCTGCTCTATCTGGGCGTTAGCCCCCTGAGCCCTCTTGTTAGGTGTCTTGTGCCTTTTGACCTTTGCTTTTGGGGAGAAATAAGGCAAATTGTTGATTTTTACAATATCGCCAACAACACCCCCATTTTCGAAAACATAACCTCCACCCTTCTCAAAAACCAGTTTTACTTTTTTATCCTCAGTCAATTTTAAGATGCTTAAAAGGTTGTTCTTGATTGAGGGAACATACAGTGCCCCTGTGGCATCTCCTATACCAGGCACATTGATCACGCCTTCCCCAGTTACCTCTGCCTTGTTCCCAGTGGCAACTTTTACTGAGGACTTGAGTGGGTGTAAAACCTTAAATCATTGCTTTGTGTTGGCTATATGCGTTGATGCACCTGAATCAAGAAGCCACAGCCCCTCAGCATCCTTTACCTGGGAGGTGGGATTGTCACCTGTGACACTACAGAATTGGTATCCTTTATGACCACCTCCCCCTCTTCCACGGCCTCTTTTATTTTTATTGTTCTTAAGTCCAGCTGTGTGGGCCCTAGAGCAAGGGCACTCCCCTTTAAAGTGACCTTGTATGCCACAGTCAAAGCAGGTGGGAAGGGTATTAATCCTTTCACTTGTGTCCTGGTGCCTCCTCTGAGGCCTAGGCCTGTGGTATGCCTCCTTCATTTCTTGTTGTTCCTCATCTCTGCGCCTTAAATCTTCCTCAATAAAGTGGACAGAAAAGTATTCTATATTTCTTTGTTCCCTAGAAACCCCTTCTAGAGAAATAATAAAGGGACTCCAGGATTTGTCTAGGGAGTTCAACATCACACTAATTAAAGTGGATTCAGAAACAGGCTCCCCCCTCTGTATAAGCTCATCCCTCATGGCTTTAAGCGTTGCCAAATGTTCCCCCATTTTGACACCAGGTTTGAGTTTATAGTTGTGGAAAATTCTTGACAATCTGCTGGTTGCAGCCATATTGTCACTATGGAACAAATTATATAGGGCAGTCCAAACTTCCTGAGCTGTGAGGCCGTCTGAAAGACTGGCATACAGAGCTGTGTCTATAGAACTTAACAGGGTTGTGTAAGCTCTTTTATGCAGGAACTCGATTTCAGGGCTCCAAGGTAAAGGAGGTGGTCTTTTGATCAAGTGCAGGGTATTTTCTCTTAAGAGAATTATCTGAATCTCTTTACACCATTTTTTAAAATTCTGACCACTTAAATGTAATTTTTCAAAATTATTTGGCAAAGTTACAAAATTATTGCCATTAAACTGCATGGGGAGTCGTTCAAATGGCTGAAAAGAGCCTGTTGTGAATGGCATTGGGATCCCTAAGCCTGGGATCGATTGCTTAGGTCTGGCTCCTTCTTGTAGTCCTTCCGTAGTTTGAAGCAACTGGGCACGTGCAGGAAATGGAGCATGCTCCATAAGTTCCAGGGCAGCAACCAGGGCCTCTATGGCCTCTTTGATGTTTGCCGTGGCAGGCGGGGCCTGGCAAGGGGCTTGTGGGTTCGAAGTGGTCCTCTGGGCTGGTGGAATGCTGAACTGACTGGCTGGCGTTGTAGGCCTGGGCTGTGGAGCTGGGGATGGCCTGGCTCATGGTTCTGGCAAAGTGCCCAGGAGAGCCGCCATCTTGGAGGAAGTTGCCTACGGAAGTGGCCTGGCGGCCATTTTGTTTGGCGGGAAATGGGGGGGAGTCTCTCTGGTGGCAGGCGCCATCTTGGAGAGATCAGGCAGGGGAGTCCTTACTGGGATGGCAGGCATCTCTGGTGCTGCCTTCTCAGGCCTCTTTCTGGCTGCTGCCCTTGTCTTCAGGAGGAAGGTGAGCTCTGCTCGGCACTCCTCTTCTGACATCTCAGCCACTTGCCTGTCCATGCTTTCATCTTGTCCTTCTGCCCCCTCTTCATCAGTGCTGAAGAAGCCTTTTCCAACATTGCCTGGCTCAGCCCCTGGGATCTTGTGCTGCATCTGGGTGGCTTCTGGCTGCCAGGGTGTAGCTGGATGGAAACCCCCTTCAATGTTTTCCATCATTGATTCAGACTGGGGCTGCTGTGAAGTTCTCCTCCGTTGAAGGCCTCTGGTCACAACAGGGGAGCTTCTCTCACAGGTTATTTTGGAGGGCATCTTGCCTTTTCAGCAGCTCCTGGAGTGGAGTTCTGCTACCATTCCCTCTGCTACCATTCTGTGAAAATTGGGATCGTAGAAACACCCAGGAGCATAGAAGAGTCCAAAGGCAGATGCATGAATAAATGTGATAAATGTATTTATTCATATAACAAAGCATATTAACTATATACAAAGGCTGTCTTAATATTCATTAGGATAGGGGGCACACAGCGTGTGTGACTACCCTGATCAAAGATCATGTCTCATGGAGAACAAACATAAAAAGAGAGCATGGTGGAAAGGTTAGAGGGGGTTTTATACTCAGTGTAAGCCCCTCCTTTCCACATAGGGGTGGGGGCACTTTCTGCCTCCACTAGTGTCTGTACGACACATGTGCCAATGGCTTGTAAATACTTGACACCCTGATCCAAGCCCTTGTTTGAGAGGGAGGTTTGGGCTCAATGGAGCCATGAGAAGAAGGATCTATGCTTACCAAGGGGGAAGGGAAAGATGCATATTTGAACCCTTATTATTCAGTGTAGATATGAATGACTTACTAGGAGTAATGAAGGATAAAAAAAACAGATCATAAATAAATGTTATTTCATTCTTTGACAAAAATGACTAAATTAGTGAACCAGTGAAAATGCAGTGCATGTAGTATACAGTACTTGGATTTCAGAAAGGCTTTGACAAAGTAAACCACAACCTATTTCTCAGGAAGCTGAAAATATGTGGGATGGACAGCATCAGCCCCAGATGGGCTCAGCCTGTGGTCCTCAATGGAACTACGTCTGCATGGAGGGAAACGAGAAGTGGGGACCCCAAGGTTCCATTTTAGGCCCAGTTCTCTTCAAGACCTTCATGAATGATTTGGATGAGGGGAGAAATGGGGAAATCATCAAATTTGAAGACAACACTAAAGTGGCAGGAATAGCCAACTCCCCAGAAGATAGGCTGAAGATCCAGATGGATCTAGGTAGACTTGAACCCTGGGCCTATCTAACAAAACGAAATTGAATGTAGAGAAAAGTAAGGTTTTATACTTAGGCTAGAAAAACCAAATGTCCACTTACAGATGAGGTGAAACCTGCCTGACATTAAGCAAGATCTGAGGCAGAGGGGAGGGGGATTGGGGGCGGGGGAAACCTTCATGGATGCAGGAGCAGAAAGAAAGCCTTATGATCGCCCAGGCTATGCAACTTCCAAGAGATGCGGATGAAAACCGCCGAAGCTGGGACAGGTATGTTTACCCAACTGGGAAGGGGGGAGACCACCCCGGGGATGAACCAGAGACCACTGCTTGTGGGGGAGAGGAAGAGCAAGTTGGGAAGGAACATCTCAAGCCTCCAGAGCTCAGGAGAGAGATGCAGCAGCCCAAGGGGCCCCAGCAGTACAGGCTCCACCCCAGAGGCAGAGAAAGCCCAAGATTCCCCCCATCTCAGAAAAGTTCGGAGGAGATCCGAAGACCTTGGGGTTTTTTCCTGACCCAAGTGTGGAACCATATTCAGGACTGGGGGGAGGACTTCTTGTCGGATGCGGCACGAGTGAGGTGCGTTACCAAAGCCCTAGAGGGAGTAGCAGCTGAATGGATGGTGGACCTTCACAATGACAACTCCCCCCTGCTGAGAAATTACAACCAATTTATGGGAGCCCTCAGAACGCGTTTTGAGGACCCCTTGGCCGAGCGAAAGGTGAGAATCAGAATGAAGGGCATTCGCCAGGGCCGGAGATCGGTGGCGGAGTACACCCAGGAGTTCCGCGAGCTGGCACCCTTCATGAGAGGGTGGTCAGAAGTGGCCCTATTAGAGAGTTATAAAGATGGGTTGAATGAGGACATCTACAAAGATTGCCGGGCGTGGGGGGTCCCCGAAGATCTGCAGAGCTCGTACGTGGCGGCAGCAGACGTGGAGATCGACCTGGCCCGAAGCCGGATCCGTGGTGGCCGCACTTGGGATCAGCCATTCTCCTCATTCCACAAGGGGGCGCCAAAGGCAGCAGTGGGGAAGACAGGGCCCAAGCCAAAATCTTTTTTTTTTAATAATCTTTATTAATTATTTACAAATAAAAAAACATATAAACAACACAATACATAGAGACAACCACAAAAAAGGACTGACTGGGGGTCATAACATCCCCCAGATACCTATTCATAGTTACATCCTGGTAAATCTTTTTGTTCAGATAACATTGACTATTTTGAATACCAGATGCTATCAAATTATAACTAAGTATTTAATACTCTATTGTTTACTCTGTTTGTCCTCTTCTTTAACCATGTATACCAGCGTTCCCAATTACTGTAATATATGGATTCTTTTTTCTCTCTCAAATTAAATACGTTAATTTGTTCAATTAGGCACAATTCAATATCTTATTTATTATAAGTTGATCTGATAGTGTGTTTGTATTTTTCCATTGCTGGGCAAGTGCCATTCTCGCTGCTGTTGTAATATGGATAAATAAGTGCCAATCTTGTTTGTCCATGTCTTTTTGTTTGATTCCGAGTAAGTAAGCATCTGGAGTTAGGGGAAACTTTGCACCTGTAATCTCATTCATCCATTTTTGAATCTTTTCCCAAAATTTCCTGATCTGAGGGCAGGTCCACCACTGGTGAAAAAAAGTACCCCTGGCCGAATTACACTTCCAATATTTGTCCGAAGATCCAGGGAACATTTTAGCTATTCCAGCTGGTGGGAGGTACCACCTATAAATCATTTTGTAAAAGTTCTCCTTAAATGCCGCTGATAGTGTCAATTTCATTGATCTATTCCATATTCCCTGCCATTCTTCAAGTTGCATCAGTTTTCCTAAGTTTCTCCCCCAGGCTATCATCGTATCCTTTACTATCTCCTTGGCTATAAAGCTTGATAGTAAAAGATTATAGGTCTTAGATATAAATTGTCAGCATTGCAAACTGCATTTGCTTCAATGCTGCCATAGGAGGAGAAGAAGGGGGCATTTGACTTTTCACCTACTTATTTTCTCTAGAGGCAACATCTCCTGGGAGACGAGAGGGAGAGGGGACATTCCTTTGAGCTGAGATAGTAGAGCACTGACAGAGTGACTTGGAAGATGGCCAATGGAAAGCACAGACGGGGAAAAAGGAAAGGGAGGGTTTCGCGCCAGGAAATTAGTCTTGGCACCAAATGAGTTAGGGAAAGATCGTTGTGCTCAATAAATGATGATTTTTATCAAAGATTGTACATTTGAAATGCGATTTATTTATTTATTTATTTATTTATTTAATTAAATTTCTATACCGCCCTACTCCCGAAGGACTCAGGGCGGTGAACAGCAATGAAGTAAAACACATAAATACAAAAAATTTAAAATCGAATAAAATGAATTAAATAATTTGGCTGAATTTAAAATACCCAGTAATTTAAAACAAATTAAAATTTACACTTAAAAGGGAGAAGATTTAGGCCAGGCCAGCTTGATTTTGCTGCTTTTATCGCCACTAGGTAATTCCTAATATGAGATCTTACCAGTGTCCGGTCCGATTCAGAACGACTAGCCCTCCAACTGCTCTCTAGGCGTCTTTTCCGGCACTTCATCTCCCTCAGCTCCTCAGTGAACCAAGGAGCCAGGCGAGATCGGCGATGTTGAGACAACATCGGCAGCCTGACACTTCGCTTTACTGAGGGGACCTTGCAAACCATGTCTGAACGAAGCAGAGAGCTGGGAGAAACCGATTGCTGGGAAGAGACAGTAACCGCCACCCAGTCGGATGCCTGTTTCGTGCACCCCATCAGAGAGGATGAGATAACCCTGGAGAATCCTGAAAAGCCCCGCTGGTCAATTGGCATCAGGAAGAAAGATGGCTGGGATGAGAGAACCAGAGGAGTCACCCTCAACCATGGCAACCGAAAACCGGGGTGGAAACTGGAACTAGAAGCCCTTGCTGACCAGGGGGGACTGACCAAAACTCCACTAAGGGAGGACTATCTGAAGAGGCATATAACCCAATTGGTGATGGAAACTTTGAAAAATCTCAATATCCGAAGGGGGCCAGAAGAACAACCAAAGGGCGCGGAAAGGGCAGCAGTCGCGGATGATGCCACAGGAGGCACCCCTCTCCTGGAGCCTACCTATCGAGCACATGGCGCAGCAACAGTGGGAGAAAACCCAGAAAACCCTCCCCCCCCAGGCAGCACGCACACCAGCGCCCATTCCCAACCAGCCCCGACTCCCCCAACTGGAAAGAGAAACTCCCCCCCCCCCTTGGAGTGAAGTTTGATGGGAACCGCAACAATTAGGATTCTTTGTGGCACATGTGCTAACTTACATGCAAGAGTACGGGTGTGATTTCCAAACCCAAGGATCCCGAGTGCAAGTTGTGACCCTAGCCCTAGAGGGTGCTGCCGCCAGATGGATGGTGACCCTACATAATGCCAACGCACCAGAACTGCGGAATTTCGACCGTTTCATGATGGCCCTGTGAGTCGGTTCGAGGACCCACTGGCAGATTGCAAAGCACGCGACCGCATTAAGGTGGTGAGGCAGGGGCGACGGCCAGTAGCAGAGTATACTGAAGAATTCCGGGACCTCGCGTGTCGTGTGCACTGGCCGGAAGATATTTTGGTGAGCTGCTTCAAGGACAGGCTGAGTGATGATCTATACAATGCCTGCGTGGCCCGAGGTGCACTGAATCACCTACATGAATGGTATGTCACTTCCAAAGAAGCTGAGATCGATATGGCCAGAAACCAGTATTGAGGGGGGAGAGCATGGAAGAAATCCCCACCCCAATGGAAGCAAGATCCCCATAAATCACAAACCGCATTTTTTCCGAGATCTTCAGCCTGTTTCAAGTGTGGAAAAGAGGGGCACCGAGCTGCAGAGTGCCGTTCACAAACACCAGCCCGGAACCACCCACTGGGGAGAGCCCTGCAAAACCGGGTCGGCGTGGGAAGGAGACTGTCCTGAGGAGCAAGGAGACCGTAGAATTCCCATCCCCTCCCCTCTTTGGGGAGGAAACCCTGGCATCTGAACAGGAGGAATCACACTCGTTCGGAAGCGATCCAGATGATCAACCACTGGTAAGCAAACCAATTAAACCGCTTACCCTCCCCTTAAGACTATTTATCCCAAACCAGAACAGGGAGATAAATATCCCCACCCTAGTGGACTCAGGGTGCACCCGTTGTTTGATCAGCCCATCCCTAGTAGGGAAGTTAGGGATTAATGTAAAAAAAGCTGAAAAAAACCATCGCTTTCTGCCAACTAGATGGGTCAATAGCAGGAGGGGAGCCAGCTTCTTTTGCTACCGAGCCTCTACATATAGGCATCAGAAGCCACAAGGAAATGCTTACTTTTATAGTGGCACCTGGCATGGAATGGCCGTTGGTTCTGGGCCTTGCATGGCTGAAAAAATGGAACCCAAAAATCAATTGGAAACAAGGCATCATAAAATTTCAGAGGAATGTGACTTTTGCTGAGAATCCACATAAAGGAACTGAGGGGGCAGAGAACTGAGAAACAGCCATGCCTGGTCACGCCATACCAACTGAGGGCATACCCATAGAATACAAGGATTTGGCTGAGGTTTTTAGCGAAAAAGCCTCAGATGAGCTCCCCCCCCCCCCACTGCACCACTGACTGCAATAGAAATCTTACCTGGCGCAAAACTCCCTAAACCCAAGATGTACAGCATGTCACCGAGGGAGTTGGAAGAGCTGAGAACATTTATTGAGAAAAACCTAGCAAGGGATTTCATCAAGCCAGCCCAGCCAAAAATTGCAGCTCCAGTGCTCTTTAGAGAGAAAAAAGATGGCTCAAAACGTCTCTGCGTTGACTTTCGGACCCTAAATGTGATCAGTGTGGAGAACATGTATCCCCTCCCCTTTATGAAAGATATGCTAGCACACCTCGCTAAAGGGAAATTTTTTTCAAAGCTGGACTTAAGGGAGGCTTACTACCATGTCAGAATTAAGGAGGGGGATGAGTGGAAAACAGCATTTAACACCCCCCTCGGCTGCTACCAATTCAAGGTGCTCCCCTTTGGGTTGCAAGGAGTCCCTGCAGTGTTTATGCAGTTAATAAATGAAGTGCTGCATCAGCATTTATATAAAGGGGTCCTGGTCTATTTGGACGACATTTTAATCTATACCGAGACCAAAGCAGAACATGTAAAACTAGTCAGGGTGGTTTTAAACAAACTCCGCGCTGCCAAACTTTATGCCAAACTTTCCAAATGTGAATTCCACCAAGAGAAGATTGACTATTTGGGATACTGCATTTCACACCAGGGGGTTGAGATGGATCCTCTAAAAGTGCAGGCTGTACTTGATTGGGAGCCTCCATGCATGCATAAACAGCTACAGAGCTTCTTGGGTTTTGCCAACTTTTACCGCCAGTTTATCCCTGCTTTCACTCAGATTGCCCTCCCCATCACCAAGCTCTTAAAAACAAAGGGGGAGGACAATCCTAAACCAAAGCAGCCATTGAACTGGACTATGGAATGCCAGGCAGCATTTGAAAAACTTAAATGGCTGTTCTCAGCAGAACCAATTCTACAACACTCGGACATGGAGAAACCATTTGTCATACAAGCAGATGCCAGCGATGTGGCAATAGGAGCGGTCCTGCTTCAGAAGAATGAGCAAGACCAACTACAACCCTGCGCTTACACATCCAAAAAGTTGAATGAGACTGAGCAAAGGTGGGCTATTTGGGAGAAAGAGGCGTATGCAGTTCGTTGGGCATTGTTAACCTGGCGGCACTTCCTAGAAGGCAGTAAGACCCCTTTTGAAGTCTGGACTGATCATAAAAATCTAGAAGCCCTAAAGACCCCAAGGAAACTCTCCCCAAAACAAGTACGATGGGCTCAGTACTTTAAACGGTTTGATTTTACTCTAAAATACCTCCCGGGGGGGGGACTTTCTGGCGGATGCGCTATCCAGAAAACCGCAATACATTCGTGCAAGGTCAGACGTAATCAAACCTATAGTACAAAACAGTCAACTAGCCACTAAAGTAGTCACCAGATCCCAGGAAAAACAAGAAACAGTGACAGACAATGACATCACCCAAAATTTTAAACAAGCATTGGCCACTGATGAATGGTTTTTGAACAACAAATCCAGCTGTCTGATGAAAGAAGACTTGGTGGGGGGGGGGGAAGTTGTATGTCCCTGCAAGCCAAAGACTATACTTAATGGTACGGTGCCATGACTCCAAATTAGCTGGACATTTTGGGTTTGTGAAAACTTTACACCTGATTAAAAGACAATTTTGGTGGCCATCGCTAAAAAAGGACATAGAAAGCTATGTAGCTAGCTGCCCCATTTGTGCAGCAGCAAAAAGACGTCAGGGGAAATCCCCAGGTCTATTGCAGAAGGTAGCTGAACCTGCAGCACCTTGGAGAGAGATCGCTATGGATTTCATTGTAGAATTGCCAAACAGTGAGGGAAATACGGTCATTTGGGTGGTGACAGACCTATTTTCAAAACAGGCACATTTTATACCCTGCCAAAAGATCCCAACTGCTAAAAGTTTAGCCAAATTATTCCTAATGCACATTTATCGACTTCATGGGGCTCCACAAAGGATCATCTCTGACAGAGGGGTTCAATTCACCTCCAACTTTTGGAGGACATTTTTGGGCTTACTTGGTACTGGCCAGGGGTTGAGCACATCTTTTCATCCATGTACTAATGGTAATTCTGAAATTTTGAACTTGGTGCTAGAACAATATTTAAGATGTTTCATTAATTTTCAACAGGATAACTGGACCAAACTTTTGCCTTTTGCTGAAGTTGCGTTTAATAATGCTGTCCATTCAAGCACTGGTTTTACCCCCTTTAAGAGTAGCAACAGGCCAGGATTTCAGCCCCATGCCTGAACTGAACCATCTGCGCATGCGCCAAGATGGCGGCGGTAAGAAGATCGCGTTGCAAGTAAGCTGAAGATCGGACAAGGGGGGGGGCCTTTGGGGGATGGCATGAACATCGCCACCCCCAGCCCCAGTTAGGGGACCCCACCCAGACGGGGAAGATCTTTTTCTTCCCCCGAAACACCTGTGGCTGGGTATGCGGAGCTCCGGGAGTGCCGGGAGCACCGGGGGAGAGACGGCCTAGCCTCCGGATCAACAGGAGCCTCCCGGTGTCGGAGGAAGTGGCGGCCAGGGCGGCGGCTGCGATGGCGGCTGCGATGGCAGCGCAGGGACCTGGCGACCCCCTCGGATCCCCCCCGAACATTTTGGAGACCTGGGGGTGTGGAGGAGGGGGAAGATTCTGCCGGGATCCTGGTGAGGCTGATGCGGTGGCTGGCGGCGGCGGGCAATGGTGGCCGTAACCAAGACGCCGGATCAACAGGAGCCTCCCGGTGTTGGAGAAAGCGGTGGCCAGGGCAGCGGCGGCGACGCCGGCTGCGATGGCGGCTGTGACAGTAGCGCAGGGATCTGGCGACCCCCTCGGATCCCCCCCAAACATTTTGGAGACTTGGGGATGTGGATGGGGGGAAAAGATTCTCCTGGGATCCTGGTGTGGCTGGCGCGGTGGCCAGCGGCGGTGGGCAATGGCGGCCGCAACTGTGATGTCGATAGGAGGAACTGGAGGTGGAGGCTCGTGGTGGAGGCAGAGGCCAACAGAGGCTGATAGAGGCTGACAGAGGAAGTCTGTGTGGGAACTCTACCTCAGAAGGTTTGGGCTGGGAAACAGGACTTTAACACCGGTCCTGCATTGACTCTGGAGACCTGAGATTGAAGCCATGAAGGTTGGAGGGTGGAAGAGATATGGGGTCGGGGGGCTGGAGGTCGACCGGTTTCTGGTCCCCTTGGATGTTCCCCCCCTTGCCCTCCCCCTCTCCCTCTCCCGCCCTGATTATGTGGCAGCGTGTGACGGGTGTATCATCGACCTGGCCTCTGGGAGAAAAAAAAAGGACTGTCATCCACCCCCCTGCCTCCGGACAATCTGTCTTTCTCCCCCGGGGGAGTGGTACCTGCTGAATGGCATATCTTTTTACAACTTGACCCCTAGTGGGAGAAGATGTAGGACAGCCGTTATGAGATCAGTGAGGGAATAGCCATGTCAGATGGGCCAGGTCATCAATTTTTTACATCAGCCAGGCAGCCGCCATGAGAGGACGGCTTGGACATTGCCCTCAGGACTATGTGGAACTGCCTGGAGACTCCTCCTACTGCTGTGAGAGGGCAGTGGAGTCCACTGGAAATAATGGACTGTTACACTACCATAGATCATCGGTCCCCTTTCCATCCTTCACTTACCGCCCAACTGAATGACATATACCGCAGCTGAACTCTTGGCACTGCGAGACTCCCCCCTCTCGCAGGCCTGGCCCTCCTCGCTATCGAGGGCCCACCTTAAGGACAGGTTTTGGAACCCTGAGAGGTGGCATGATGCAACAAAGGGGTTGAGGAGTCTCATGAGGAGATTTTTAGGGGGAATTTTAAGGGGGGGTGGTTATGTGGGGTTGGGGGAAACCCCACAGGAGGGGGGCGGTGACCGGGCGGAGGGCGATGCGGGAGGTGCGAAATTGGGGACTAATGAGGGCTTGACCATCGGTACTGTGAGTGGGAGGGGCAGGTATGGTGGGAGTAGGGGGCCACATCGTGTCTCAGAGGCGCTCACTTGCTGGTTACAAGCGGTGGTGCAACCCGACCCCCAGTGCTCCTCTCGGGATCTGGGTTGCACGGATCCCCGGGACCCAGGCCTGAGGCTGTTGTTGTGTATTGCCAGGTCCGTGACCAATAAAGCCCCCCTCATTTGTGATCTGGTTCGGGAGGGGGTGCAGACCTGGCAGGTGTCACGGAGACCTGGTTGGGCCCGGAGAGGGGGTTCCCCCTCGTTGAGATGTGACCACCAGGTTTCTGGGCTTTCCACCAGCCAAGGGCTCAGGGAAGGGGTGGAAGGGGTGGGGGAGTAGCGGTTATTATAAAAGAGGATCTTGTTCCAAGGGAGGCCACTGTACCTCAGATAGCCGGTTGTTAGTCCCTCCTTGTGAAGTGGGGCTGTGGTGGGCAATTGGGTCTGCTGCTTACGTACCTGGCTCCCTGCCACATGGCAGCGACCCTGCCTGAGCTGCTCGACGTAATAGCCGGGGTGGCGGTGGAGACTCCCAGTTGATGGTGATGGGAGACTTCAATCTGCCATCTGTCGGCGAGACGTCTGCAGTGGCTCAGGAGTTCATGGCTTCCATGACGGCCATGGACTTAACTCAAGTAAGTCATGGCCCCACTCACACGGGGGGAAACACTCTGCATCTGATTTTTATCTCTGATCAGTGGTTGAATGACCTAGATATAGGGGAAATAGGAATAGAACCCTTGTCATGGTCGGATCATTCTCTCCTTTGGCTTGATTTTCATACTGCTACACCCTGCCGCAGGGAGGCAGAACCAATGAAATGGTTCTGCCCCAGGCGCCTGATGGATCCAGATGGATTCCAGATGGAGCTTGGGCCATTCCCGGAGGTGATGGCACATGACTCGGCTGAAGACCTGGTGGCCTCCTGGGATAGGGAGGTGGCTGGGGCTTTGGACTGCATCGTGCCTTTGCGGCCGCTGATTTGGTGTCGCGCTCACTTAGCTCCTTGGTTTACTGAGGAGCTGAGGGAGATGAAGCGCCGGAAAAGACGCCTAGAGAGTGGTTGGAGGACCAGCCGTTCCGAATCCAACCGGACACAGGTGAGGTCTTATATCAAGACCTACCTAGTGGCGATCAGGGTGGCAAAGTCTAGGTACTTCTCCACTCTGATTGCATCAGCAGATAACCGCCTGGCCACCCTGTTCAGGGTGACCCACTTCCTTTTTTTTAATATATACTTTATTGATTTTTTAAAAAAGGTTTTTTTTAAAAAAGAAAATATCAAATCTCAGGTAACATCTGAGGTATCGTGCGATTACATATATACAGTATATACACAACAAGTATCTTCAAATCTATCATTATTAGAAATAGGCATATCCTTATAGTCTTGTTCTATTATTCCACCATTTATACCACCTTTCCCATACTGCCTTAAATTTTGAATTCTCATCATCTTTGAGCATACTGGTTAATTTTGCCATTTCTGCACATTCCAATATTTTATTTATTATTGTCATCTCTGGAGGTATTTGTTTTTCTTTCCAGTATTTTGCAAAAATTAATCTGGCCGCTGTTATAATATGTATAATTAATTGTATCTTGTCCTTAGAGAGTCCATCTCCCATCATTCCTAGTAAGAAAATTTCTGGAGATAATTTTATATCTTCTTCCACTATTTCCCGCAGCCAAGTTCATATTTTTGTCCAGAACTTTTTTGTCTCTGAGCAGGACCACCACATATGAAAGAAGGTGCCAACCTCCTTTCCACACTTCCAACAAATTCCTGAGGCGTTAGGAAATATTTTTGCTAATCTAGATGGAGCTAAATACCATCTGTGAAATATTTTGTAGTGGTTCTCCCTATAAGTTGCCTTTCTCTGTTCAAGGAAACAGGGTGACCCACTTCCTACTCCAACAGGGAACTCGGAAAGACCCCTTGCAGGGCAGGGCCGAGGATTTTGTGCAATATCTGCACGATAAAATCACTCAGATTAGGGATGGCCTGGACTCCGACTGGGTGGTTTCAGACGGGGTGTGGGAGGGCGGTCTTGAGAACGTTATCTGGGAGGAGTTTGACTCTGTTGCTCCCGAGGACATGGACAGGGTTCTGAGTGGGTTTAGCACCGCTACATGTTTGTTGGACCCGTGTCCCTCCTCGCTGGTACTGGCCTCCCGGGAGGTTACACGAGGCTGGCTCCAGGGGATTACTAACGCTTCTTTGAGTGAGGGCTCTTTTCCTGCCACCTTGAAAGTGGCGGTGGTGAGGCCTCTCCTCAAGAAGCCCTCTCTGGACCCAGTTGTTTTGGCAAACTACCGTCCAGTCTCCAACTTTCGCTTTGTGGCGAAGGTTGTTGAGAGTGTGGTGGGGCGACAGCTCCCTCGGTACCTGGATGAAACTGTCTATCTAGACCCGTTTCAGTCGTGTTTCAGACCTGGGTACAGCACGGAAACGGCATTGGTCGCGCTGGTGGATGATCTCTGGAGGGCTCGGGACAGAGGTTGCTCCTCTGTCCTAGTCCTATTAGATCTCTCAGCGGCTTTTGATACCATCAACCATGGTATCTTACTGCGCCGACTGGGGGAGTTGGGGGTTGGAGGCACCGTTTTATGGTGGTTCTCCTCCTACCTCTCTGACCGGTCACAGTTTGTGTTGACAGGAGGGCAGAGGTCGACTTCAAGGCGCCTCACTTGTGGGGTGCCACAAGGGTCAGTCCTCTCGCCACTCCTGTTCAACATATATATGAAGCCGCTGGGTGAGATCATCCATGGTTTTGGGGTGAGCTTCCATCAGTACGCTGATGATACTCAGCTGTACATTTCCACCCCGGACCATCCCAGTGATGCCTTGGAAGTGATGTCCCGGTGTCTGGAAGCTGTACGGGTCTGGATGGGGAGCAACAGGCTCAGGCTCAACCCCTCCCAAGACCGAGTGGCTGTGGTTTCCGGCGTCCCGATATAGTCAGATGACACCATCACTGACTATTGGGGGGTGAACATCTGTCCCCCAAGGAGAGGGCTCGCAACTTGGGAGTCCTCCTGGACACTAGGCTGTTCTTAGAAGACCATGTGATGGCCGTGGCCAGGGGGGCTTTTTATCAGGTTCACCTGATACGCCAGTTGCATCCCTTCCTGGATCGGGACTCCTTATGCACATTCACTCAGGCCCTTGTTACATCCCGCCTGGACTACTGTAATGCTCTCTACATGGGGCTCCCCTTGAAGAGTACCCGGAAGCTCCAACTGGTCCAGAATGCAGTCGCGCGGGTGGTTATGGGAGCGAGGTGGCACTCCCAAGTGACCCCCCTCCTGTGCGAGCTGCACTGGCTGCGGTGGTCTTCCGGGTACGATTCAAGGTGTTGGTGACCACCTTTAAAGCGCTCCATGGCATAGGACCAGGATACCTTTGAGACCGCCTACTGCCGCCAATTGCCTTCCACCGGCCAGTACGCTCCCACAGAGAGGGACTCCTCAGGGTGCCGTCGGCCAGGCAGTGCCGGCTGGTGACCCCCAGGGGGAGAGCCTTCTCTGTGGGAGCACCAGCCCTGTGGAATGAGCTACCCCCAGAGATCCGGAGGATTCCGGACCTGCGCACGTTCCAGCGGGCCCTCAAGACGCTGTTTTTCCATCAAGCCGGGCTAGCCTAACTTCCTCAATTTTGAATTGATTTTAATTTTTATTTCAATTTGTCTTGTTCTGGGGGATTTTATATATGATTTTAAATTGTTTTAGGCCAAAATGAATTTAATCTATTTTAATATTGTTTTTAATATTCATATTGTTTTGTTTTTATTAGATTGGCTGTACACCGCCCTGAGTCCTTTGGGAGAAGGGCGGTATTTAAATTAAATTAAATTAAATTATTAAATTAAATTAAATTAAATTATTAAATTAAATTAAATTAAATTAAATTAAATTAAATTTAAATTAAATTAAATTAAATTAAATTAAATTAAATTAAATTAAATTAAATTAAATAATTAAATTAAATTAAATTAAATTAAATTAAATTAATTAAATTAAATTAAATTAAATTAAATTAAATTAAATTAAATTAAATTAAATTAAATTAAATTAAATTAAATTAAATTAAATTAAATTAAATTAAATTAAATTAAATTAAATTAAATTAAATTAAATTAAATTAAATTAAATTAAATTAAATTAAATTAAACAACCCACGGAAGAACCAACCATCCCATCACTTAAGGAGTGTATGGATAATTTGCAAAACACGTGGCCAGTGGTTAGATTAGCCTTACAGGAAACTAGAGAAGCTTTTAAGATTCAAGCTGACAAGAAAAGGATGGAACCCAAACCTTTTCACATTGGAGACACAGTATACTTATCTACAAAATTCTTGAAATCATTACAACCTTCAAAGAAACTAGGGCCAAAGTTCATTGGACCTTTTCCCATCACTAGAATCATCAATCCAGTAGCAGTTGAGCTACTTCTTCCAAAGATACTCAGGCAGATCCACCCAGTATTCCATATCAGTTTACTCAAATGAAAAGTAACCTCATCCCTCAGACCACCTGCATCTACACCACCTGTTCCCATCATGATTGAACATGAACAACACTTTGAGATCAAGGGAATCCCTGATTCTAGGATCCACAGAGGGAAAATCCAATACTTAAGTTGCTTGGAAACATTTGCCATCAGCACACAATGAATGGGTCACTAAACACCATGTTAGGGCTCCAATTTTACTGAGAAAATTTCACTCCCAATATCCTAACAACCCTTGTTAATATACTATCATGAAATATTGTGTATATTTGTTTTACAGGTGGATCCTTTTGGTTTCTAAGGAGGGTAGCATGTCAGATCCCTAAAAGTGATACTGCCATTCAATTGGAAGAAGGGGGAGACTTGGATTCAATTTACTAGCATGGCCTGTGTCATCAGATATTTTACAACCAATATCCTGGCGCCAAAGATCCCTGAGATCCCCTTCACCTGGAGGAATTTTTATGATAGCCATGTGGGTTGTCTCACTTTAAAGTAAATGGTGGGAATGCATGTTTGTTCAAGTTCTCAGAGAAGCTAGCAAAGAAAACATTTTTACACTTGTGTATTGGCTAAAATCTACATTCTGACTTAAAGGGAGGGGTCTCTACTGCTTTAATCCTATTTGTCTTGCCTAAGGGTATTCAGATCGTGCTTTATCTGGATGGCTGTCACTTCTTCTTAATAAAAGAAATCCTTTTGAACAAACACGTTTCAAGAGTTCTTACTTTCTGAAGTTAGAAGGAGAGGCGATCCTTACACAAGGAGAGAAACAACCTAGAACTAAGGAGAAATTTCCTAATGGTGAGGAATGGAACGTCTACCCTTCAGAAATTGTGAGTGGTCCATCACTGGAGGCTTTTAAGAAGAGACTGGAGAGCCACTTGTCTGGAATAGTATAGATAGATACAGATTAACAGAGTTGGAAGGGACCTTGTAGGTCATCTAGTCCAAGCAGACCCTACACCATTTCTGACAGATGACGGTCCAGTCTCTTCTTGAAAGCTTCCAGTGATGAAGCTCCCACAACTTCTGAAGGCAACTTTATCTCTTTATTTCCAGGTTGAATCTCTCCTTGTTCAGTTTCCATCCATTATTCCTTCTCCGGCCTTTGGGTGCTTTGGAAAACAGCTTGACCCCCTCCTCTCTGTGGCAGCCCGTCAAATATTGGAAGACTGCTATCATGTCTCCCCTGGTCCTTCTCTTCACTAGACCAGCCATGCCCAGTTCCTGCAACCGTTCATTGTATGCTTTAGCCTCCAGTCCCCTAATCCTCTTGGTTGCTCTTCTCTACACTTTTTCTAGAGTCTCAACATCTTTTTTTATAGTGTGGTGACCAAAACTGGATGCAGAATTCTAGGTGTGGTCTTACTAAGGCTTTATAGGGTGGTATTAGTACCTCTCTTGATCTTGATTGTATCACTCTGTTAATGCAATTTAGGATTGCATTGGCTTTTTTGGCTGCCGCTGCACACTCTTGACTCATATTTAATTGGTTGTCCACTAAGACTCCAGGATCCCTCTCACAGTTATTGCTATTATGCCTGGTTTCCTGCTTGAACAGGGGGTGGACTAGAAGACCTCCAAGGTCCCTTCCAACCCTTTTATTTTGTTATAAGTTCTGTTATAGGTACACATGTTTAGCCTGCTAAATTCCTATTAGAATACACTGATTTATACAGATAATGTGATATTATCATACTTACACATTGGATTGTATAGACTTGAATTGTTTTGTCTTAATAATTATCTGATAATTTATAAAGAAGTTCAAAAGTTATGGTCTTTGTGAAATGACATCATAGCCATAGATGGTCAGCCATTAGAGCAAGTAACACCTTTCCTTACCTGGGGTTGTTTTCTCTGAGCCTGAATCTTGGCTCCCTCATCATCCAAGGAGCTCAGTTAGAGAAAGGGCAGGAGTGAAAGTGGTGCTTAAATGAAAACCTCATAGCTCTCCAGCTTCCTCAGCCCCAATGATTAAAGTATCTGAGGCCCAGTTTTCCCCCATGTTCTTACATCAATCTGATGTTTGGGGCTCCAGAGAGAAACCACCAGCAGAACCAACCCAATCTCAGCCTCTGAGGAGGATCTTGGGGTGGGCAAAAGGACTCCAGCTGCTGCCCTCAGAGCTGATTTGGGAATTTACACCATTTCTGCTTTGTCTCAATTCAGAAAATATGGGCATTGGCATAAAATGTAATCTATGGAAACTGGCAGACTCTGAAAATTGTGGCTGTTGGAACAGACAAAACTTCAATGAAAGACCAAACTTGGATTATGCAACTGACAAATCTTATTAGGCTTTGAGGTCTGCCTGTTTCTTGTATAACTGGAGAAAGAAGTTAAAAAATTTCCTCCAGAAAGAATCTGGGATATAGAAGCAAAAAAAGATGCAGCAATTCTGGAAAATTATAATAGGCCCTTTATTGGAATAGAATACTCCAGTTTGCACGTGTTAATCTAATTGTGATATTAATAATAATAATAATAATTTTATTTCTATACCGCCCTTCTCCCGAAGGACTCAGGGCGGTGTACAGCCTATTTAAAAACAGAATAAACATCAATTTAAAATAATTTAAAAGTATTAAATAAATTTGGCTTAATTTAAAACCCCAAAAATTTAAAACATCCAATTTAAAATTATGTTGCTAACCCAGCCTGGCGGAACAATAGGGTCTTGAGTGCGCAGTGAAATACCCGGAGGTCAGAAATCTTACGAATTTCCGGGCGCAGTTCTGGGCTGGGGCTCCCAATTTATCCCCCTGATAAATTGTAGAGGTGATACAGTAATATGATTTACATTTTTATTGTTTTTTAATTTGCTTATTATTTTCCATTATTATGATACAATCTTGCTAATATTCTGTCTTTAATATTTTAAACAATGTCTGATTAACAAACTATTCTAACACATTCAGGAGAACCAGGTTGGATTTATTAAAATCTAATATTTTGGATTTGATCTGACCCCAAATATAACACAGCATTCTTCATTGCTATTTCAGATCAGTCATACAATTGCTTCAGAGGCTCTGAGTGATAAAAGCAAATTCCCCTTTTTCCACCGGATGAATCCCAAAGAAGGGATCCAGTACCCAGCAATTGTCCACCTGCTCCTCCATTTCAGATGGACCCTGATTGGCCTCTTTGCTTCAGACACAGAAAATGGAGAGAAATTCATGAGGATTTTTCCTCCTGTGCTTGTCAGGAGTGGAATTTGTGTTGTTATATCACAACTGTTCTCAACAACTGGATACACAGCATCCCTCAGGGATTCCCTCTCTAAGTGGAGACAAGTCAACGTCTTTGTTCACTTCATAGAAAATGTTTCCATTTGGGACAGAATTCTTCCTTTCCATTTAACATTTATGCGTCTGCCAGGACCCATTGAAGGGAAAGTCTGGATCCTCACAAGTTTTGTAGATTATACATTAAACAAGCATAGACTTCTCAAAAACATCCATAATATTTTGAACTTTCGTTATCTGTTAAAAGAAAGGCCAAAGGATTCTGCCTTTGAACCCCATTTCTTTGTGGAAGAAAAGTTTCAAGATCTTTATTTCCGCTGTTCTCTTTCAAAGAACGTCTTTTCTGTCAAAGGCCGCAGAAGATGCACCCAGAAAGCCCCACAGGAGACCCAGGAGAAAAGGACCAGGATCCGGGCCCCAAATCACTATTACTTTTACAGTATCATTCAGACTCTCGTCCAGGCCTTGAAAGCTGCTTATTCCTCCAGATCGAGATGGGGAAGGAAGGAGGGAGAAAAGAGTTTGGGGTCTCGAAGGCTGCAGCCATGGCAGGTATGGGATCCCTATATGGATCCATTGATCTTAGATCCTTTGGATGAGGAATTCAGAGGAGAAGGAAGGGGAACCAACTCAACAGATCTGTCCAATTCAATTGCTCAGGGAATAATGGTTCTAAAGAGTAGATACCATGGCATTTTAATATTAAACTCTGCTCATTTGAAAATGCTGTATTTTTTCTTAAATAAATTCTTGTATTTGTGGGTTTGTGATGAGGATGGTGGAATTTCCCCTTTGTTCCGTCCCCACTGCAGGTGGGTCTGTTTGCAGCTCAACAGGCAGCTAAACCCCCCTATTCTCCTCCAGTGAAAGGGAGCCTGGGGTGCGTCTGGATGTTTCATTGGGAGAAAAGGGCACGGAGAAACTGAGGAAGTGCGAAGAGTGAGAATCAAATATAATGTGGGGCTACAGCAACAACAGCACAATAGATACATGTTATGGCATGACAACCTTCATACATTTGGAGGAGACCCTGAGACCATCTAGCCCAACCCCTCCTCTCCGCAGGAATCCCAGTTAAAGCTTCTCTGACTGATGACTGCTCAGTCTTTGCATTCAGACAATCCATGAAGAGGAGATTGAACTTCTCTGCTTCACTGGCTCAGCTCTAAAACAGCAAATTCTCCTCCACTCGTGGTGCCTGCAAGGGGACCTGGTCCTTGAGTTGGGGTCTCCCTAAACCAGAACATTCACTTCCTGAGATTCTTATGGCTACATTTGCCTTCTTTCCATGAACATCTCCCGGCTGACTCAGATTCTGTTTCCAGTTTTCAGATCATTTTCACAAACATGCATATCAAGTTTGGTATCCCTCCTCCTTCTTCCAGTCCATCATTCATGTTCTTATATGAGACTCTATTGTTAGTCAAGTCCTAGTTGCTGAAAACTAGATATTTTTCTACTGCTTTTTACTCATGCACTTTTCTCTGTGTGGAAATCATAAACATTTTTCTGGAAACTTGATATTCCTCTTATTAAATTTTATTTTATTCAAAAGGTAAAATGCAAGTTTTGGAAAATAAAACTATTACAAAGACAAAAAAAAAACTAGACAAAACATTTTTTAAAAATTGTGCATTAAAAACAGACAAAAACATGCATATTGTCCCCCCAGTTGAATACAATACAGCAATAATAGTTTCTCCCCCTTGCAAAATAGGCCCAAAATTATAAACTTCTACACACATATTTGCAACCACTTGACTTGTCAGCTATCTGCTGTATATAAAAAACATATTTAACAGGCAATCCAACAATAAAGTTAAATTTAAAAACTTCAAAATTGTCTGTTATCTGCTATTATATTTAACTCACAGACAATTTACAGGGGCTTCTTATCTACCCCAGACCACCACAATCATTATCTCTGATCCATCCAGAATCTGTCCAGGGTTAAACACCTTTGTTTGAGTCTTAATAATAATGCATTTCTTTAAAATTTTAATTAGGATCTTTTCCAACAACTGCTTTCCATTTCCCAAAGTCACAGGACCTCCTGTAAATTGAAACTTGTTTTCCTGTTAAATATGACAAGTCCATTCCCCAATCTCCCTCAATCTCCTTGAAAGAATCCATTTCTTCAGTCATCCGTTCTGCCCACTTTGAGTCTTCAGGGTCCATGGCCTCTCCAGCCATCTCCAAGCAGCCTCCCTTCAAACCAGACTCCTCCTTCAGGGATGCCAGCAGCAAATTAGGTTCCAGTCCATCCATCCAATCCATACGATTCAACAATTGTTGCTTGCTTCTGATTATCGTCTTTAAGTTGATTTAAAACTATTGTTATTTTATCAAACTTTTAAAATGAAGTTTCAATTAAGGCTTGTAAATTGAAAGACTTTATAGTCTTTAAATCACATCAAATTAGCTTACTCTTTTTCCCTTTTTCTTTTCTGTTTTGTTTGAAAAGGCCTTCGGGCTATTCAATAAACTATACTATACTAAAAATCACATCAAATTAGCTTACTTGAAGATCGTTTTAATTACTGTATTAATGTCAACATAGAAAAATTGATGACCAATGGCAAATTGTTATCCATCACCTTCAGGTTTCATAGGAAAGATGAAAAAGGGTTAACAATTATTTGAGTATCATTTTGAAGACGTTTTTATTCACTTAGTTATCATACAATCCACCCATCAGGTTTCTAATCACATCACACGATTGTTTGTGAGTCCTTTACTGAAATCCAGTTATATCACCAGAGTTCCCATAATCTATTTAGAAAGTGCAAATGTGTGAGAATGACTTTTGGGATGAGGGGAACAGAGGTTGCCTAGGGAAGGATCAGAGAAGAGGGAGAATCCTGCAGTTGCATAATGGGAGAGAAAGAAACTCAGAAAGGATCCTGGGTAACTCTTCAAGCTGAGAAAAAAGTTGGTGGGAGATTTGTTCTTTCAGATCTGCAAAATTTTGTTAATGTCGCATTACAATCAAGTAGAATTAGGACATCTGGAGGTGTTCTCCATCCGGATGACCAGGGAGAAGATTAGCCTGACAACTTTCTTCTTGATCAACCCATGCTTTCTGGGAATCAACCTCTTGTGTTCAAAGAGTTTATGAATCAACTTCTTTTCTCTCTGATCATTTTATTTGTCATCTGCTCTAGAATGTTGCTTATAATTGACAAATTTTGTCAATTATCTCTATATTTTGTCAGTATATGATTGACAAATCTTTCTCAAACTTTTTCATTCACTTCTGAAGATAATGGCAGTATTTGTGTCCTAATTAAGCATATTTGGAGATTAGACAATTGTAGAAGAAAGATTCAATGTGGCATAAGAAAAAAAGTTTTCTGCTGTTCAAATTCCTGGATGTTCCCATTCTAGTTTCATCCATTTCTGGAGAAGAACGAGTTTTTCAATATTTCTGAGAGAAAACTGTACTTGGACCAAAATGGAGAGATAACAGCAGATCTGATGTTTGACAGCATCTTCGTTCTCCCTGAGGGTCCCAAGCTAGGGACTCTGGGGTATTTTGTAAGACAGAGATTTTTTATCAACCAAGATGTACTTTCACGGCTAAAGTTGCTCAATAAGGTGAGAGAAATTTTGGTGTCTTTTCTCCGTTTTCCAAAGCCAGAGGTACCATTTCAAGTGGGCAAAGCCGAGAGTCTCCAGGGTGGTTGGCCTCCCATGCCAGGTGGTGTCATCTCATGGAAGCTCTTCAAGAGACGGGACTTAAGTGGAGTAGCTTTGCCATGTTTTATGGAAACCTTTCAAGATCTTACTGGTCAGAGGGTTTTTTCTTCATCATAGTTTTATTCTACATTAAAAAATCTAATGGAATAAAAGTTTCCTAAAATGTTTACAGTATACTTTATTCTCAATTTTAATAAGAATATGTCATCATGCTTAAATATTTTTTTCTATTCCATCCCTCAAGACTTTATTAAATAGAAAAGTACTTTATTGTAATGTTAAATTCCAAAAGCAAAAGGGAGGAACTAAAGGAAGAATCTGCCAGTTGTTTTACCTCCTGCATCTGTTTAGAAGTAGTCAGAGATTTCATATTTACCTCAGTGAAGACCAGAGGCTACTTGTCTCCATCTATTTCTACCTCCACTTTCCATGGATGGAGCGTCCTAACATATTTTCTTTTCTTTCCTTGTTTTTCTGCTCAGTCCCTGCCTCAGTCCAAATGTGTTCAAAGTTGCCATCCTGGATTTGTCAAGAGGGCTCGAGAAGGAGAGCCAGTTTGCTGCTATGACTGCATTCCTTGTCCGGAGGGGACCTTCTCCACTCAGGAAGGTGGGTGACACTGAGGAAAATGGGAGGCTTTGTGGAACTGGATCCCTTCAGAACATTTTCATGAAAGTGCAAGTTAAAAGACAGATTGAAGCTCACCTGGGTTTTTTGTTTTTAACCTGCACAATTTCTTATCTAAACGGAAGTAAATCAAAAAGACTTGGAAGGAGGGGCTGGGAAGAGATGAAAGGAGGGGCTGGGAAAGAGATGGGAGGAGGGGGTGGCAGACTGGGCAAGCTTTACTAACCGCAGAGGAAATATCTCTCCTGCTTTTTAGTCTGGATATGTGCTGCTAAGTTTACCTTTCTAGGAACCTCTGAGATCTTTGAAACTAGATGAATTGTTTCAGGTCCACCTTCTGAAAGACGTTGCAATTCATTGTTTATTGGCCTCCCTTGAGGATCACTGAGAAGGTGTCACTGGGCCATAATGGGGTGCTGTGGATAGTTATGGGGGGGATCTCATTACACAAATAGTCTGCCAGTCATGTAGATCAATCAATCAATCAATCAATCAATCAATCAATCAATCAATCAGAATAGAGCTAGAAGGAACCTTAGAGGTCTTTTAGTCCTACCCCCTCCTCAAGCAGGAGACCCTCTACCATTTCAGACAAGTGATGTCCAGTCTCTTCTTAAAAACCTCCAATGTTGAAGCACCCAAAACTTCTGGAGGCCAGCTGTTCCACTGGTTAATTGTTCTCACTGATAGTAAGTTCCTCCTTAATTCCAGGTTGCTTCTAGGTGTTACAAGATGCTGTAGGTTTCCTCCAAGTCCAGGATATTGACTGCCATGAGGCAGGACTCAGGATGTTTGTCTAAAAAGTTTATATGATTCATTATTAACCTCTAAGAATGTAGGTTCCTATGAAGATTCTACACATTACACAGGAAATAATTAACATCGTAGAACCTCCCTCAACTTCATATACCTAGCTACATTTTTTAATTAAAAAAATATCATTATTATGCTCTTTTTAATGAAATAGCTAAGAAATACTTCTTGGAAAATGCCTGGTGGTATCAGCTGTTATCCAAGAAGGTTTTTCTTGCAAGAGAAAAGGACATAATATTAAAGATATATTGCTTTTTTGCTTTCTCAGATACAGAAAAATGCACCAAGTGTCCAGACAATAAATACCCAAATGAGGCCAGAGTCCAATGTGTCCCCAAAGTCATAACCTTCCTGTCTTATGAAGAATATCTGGGCATCATCCTGGTCTCTTTTGCCCTGTTCTTGTTCTTAATCACAGGCCTTGTTTTGATCCTCTTCATTCAATACTTAGAAACTCCCCTTGTCAAAGCCAACAACCGGGACCTCTCCTACATCCTCCTGGTCTCCCTCCTGCTTTGCTTCTTGTCTCCCCTTCTCTTCATTGGTCAACCAAGGAAAGCCACCTGCCTTCTCCGACAAACGGTTTTCAGCATCATCTTCTCAGTTGCTGTTTCTTCTCTCTTGGCCAAAACCATCACGGTGGTGCTGGCTTTTCTGGCCACAAAACCAGGAAACCGAGTGAAGAGATGGTTGGGGAAGAGCTTGGCCAACTCCATCATCCTTTCTTCTTCCTCTGTCCAAATTATCATCTGCTCCATCTGGCTGGGAGTTTCTGCCCCCTTCCCTGACTCTGACCTCCACTCCCAGCCTGGAGAGATCATCCTGCAATGCCACAAAGGGGCCGTTGTCATGTTCTACGTCACCCTCAGCTACATGGGCTTCCTGGCTGCCATCTGCTTCACGGTGGCTTTCCTGGCCAGGAACCTGCCTGGGGCCTTCAACGAAGCCAAGCTGATCACCTTCAGCATGCTGGTCTTCTGCAGTGTCTGGGTGACTTTTGTGCCCACCTACCTGAGCACCAAAGGGAAATCCATGGTGGCTGTGCAGGTCTTCTCCATCCTGGCCTCCAGTGCTGGTCTGCTGGGCTGCATCTTCATCCCCAAGTGCTACATTATCCTTGTGAGGCCAGACCTCAACACAAAGGAGCATCTTACGGGCAGAATAAATGTAAAAACATGAGATATAACACCATTGTGATATTGGAAGAATTTGAAAGATATTCTTTCCATTTAGATAGTACGCAGGAGTCAAAGAAAATCATATGTATATGTTTCAAATTTGGAAATTTTTGAATTCTTCACAAAGGAGCAGCTTACAGCCAGAAGAAATGTGTAAATGTGAGACTGAGGAATTTCAACTTTTAACATTTTCCACAGTCCAAACATAGAAAATGGTCCAAGCTCTTCTCCATGTATGAGTGAGCCAACTATTTTTCTTGAAATAAATAAAGGATGTGTGGAAGATTGTGAGGAGACAAATTTCTTGGAGAAATGGGAGCATGTTAGCAAGAGAAAAATATAGAAGGAACGTATGGAGCAACATTTATGCCCTCATTTCTCAGTACATTTCACCCAAACTGCTGTGGCAACGCAACTGAGATGTTTCTTTTTGTTTACACAATAACTCTTTCTTGAAGGTAGCAACAATACAAGGCTGGGGAGGTAACTTGAGTCTCGCTAATTCTGAATATTCATGCTTACATCATCTATTAAAAGTAATATGCATATGTATGATTGTCCTTTTCTCCTCCTTTCCTGGAATGTATAAATATGAGTGCATCCTTTTGTCTGTAAATATTTCCTCCCACTATTTTCTGGAGGGAAATTCCTCCAGTGGACACTGAATAAATAACAACTGCAGTGAGCCTGGATTATTGGTTTTTTGGCTCCTGTGTTTGATTCCACAGAAACTGGTGTCAGGAGTGGGATTCACAATCTTCCATCTGCCACCAGGGACAACCGATGGGGCAGCCCTATAGGGTGAGGCAGTGGTGGGTTCCTCCCGGTTCGGTCCGGTTCGGCTGTGCCGGTAGCGGTGACGATATGATGTCACCGAACTGGTTCTCCCCCCCCGCCCTCCCACCCACCCCACCTACATTATTCTTACCTTTTATTTGGTCCCACCCCCAATCTATTGCTGCCTCCTGAGTCCCAGCTGATGGCTAGAGGGAACCACCAGGGACAACAGATGGGGCAGCCCTATAGGGTGAGTGTTGAACCCATATTGACCATTGAGGAGTGTGTGTGAGGCCACAATCTGTGTTTAAGTGTCTCTTGTGGCTGGAAAGGTTTGTGGTCCCTTCCGTCCCAATTTCTCAGCCGCCCTGGCCCTGCTGTGAGCTCAGCCGAGCGATGTCTGGAGGTATCCAGGAACTGAGGGGGAATTTGGCTTTGAGAAGTGAGTGGGACCCTCTGTGTAGAAAAGATAGCATCGAAACTTGACAGGAGACTCTGAGGCTTGGTTCAAACTCCCTTTTTCCTGTTGTCTGAATGGAGGAATTCAGCTGATCCTAGGCAGGGAGGGAAGTGGATGATGGGGCTCCAGGAGACTCTGAGTGGGGAAGGAATCTTTCCCAAAGAAACAGGTAAACCTGCTGTGTCCCAGGGCTGGGAGGGGGTCCAGTGCCCCACTGCTGCCCCCAAAGGCTGTGAAAAAAGGGAGAGTGTGAAATTAGAAGGGATGATTTTAAAAAAAAACCCTCTTCTTCCTTGTGAGAGGAGAAATTCCTGTATCTGCAGAAGGCTGTGACAGAATCCATGCAAACAGAAGCAGGAAAGTCAGTTTTATTTTTGTTAGATTTTCCCCCAGTGTTTTATTATTTTTTCAAAGAACTAAAGGAGGTGAACATGTCCAACTCTTCTTCTTCCTCGTTTCCCCACAACAATCACCCTGTGAGGTGGGCTTGTCTGAAAGAGAGTGTCTGTCCCGAGGTCACCCAGCTGGCTTTCAGGGCTAAGGCAGGACTTGAACTCAGGATCTCTTGCAACTTGACCTGATGCCTTAACCATTGTCACTGTTAAGGCAGGGTGGATTTTGGGCAAAGGCCCTGCTGGTCCCCACTGCCGCCTCATCTTCCAGCAGGACCCCAAGTCCCCTCCTCCCCCCGGGTCTTTCTGGGGTAGAGCAGCCCTATCCGAGAGCAAAGGAGAGAAACTCCTGGACACAGAGAGCCCCTCCCCCATCACAGCCCCTCCCTCTTCCCAAGGTTCAGCTAAGACTCACTGCCTGTAGGGGGCAGCATAGAGTCTGGCCCTGAAGTCCTAGCTGGGCCGTGGGAATTGAAATGGGGGCCTCCAGGTGATTGGCTCAAAGCCAGTGGTGGGATTCAGTCAGTTCACATCTGTTCACCCAAACCGGTAGCTAACCACGCCCAGCCACGCCCCTTGCCCCTCCTAGCCATTCTCCTCGGATGAGGCTGATATGTCTGACAATGGCTTTGCCATGTTGCCCCCGAGCTGAGCCTTTGGCCGAATGGGCAGGTCTGGAGCGGGTCTCCCTCCCATGGTATGCCGCCTCCCGCGTTTAATTTTGGGGCCACCCGGGTGAGGGCACCCCCCCCACCCCCTACCCGAACGGTGATCCCTGCCACCATCATGCAAGCTAGCCAGCCAGTCAGCCCAGCCCAAACCCACGAGGGAAGGAATGATCGCCCTCCCCCACGGTCAGGTTGGCTGCCCCCCCCTCGCCCTCTGGAAGGGCAGCAGCAGCAGCTCCGTCGTCCCAGCAACGCTGCACAGCCTCTGCGGCCTCGTGTTGTGCTTCCCGGCTGCCTGGGGAGCGAGGGGGAAGAAAGAGGCCAGCCGGCTCTTCAGAAGTATCCTTGGCTCTGCCCTCCTGCCTCCGCTCTTGCACAGGGGGAGGCGGCGCCTTCTCTCCCGGTCAGCAGAGGCTCCTGGGTGGGAAAGGCGGCTTGGCTTGGCTGGGAACCTCACATAACGCCCGGAAGGAATCCTGGTGTTGCAGCCGCCAATCTGGGCGCTAGCCAGGCAGGAGACTGCAAGCTCCGGGGTCTTCCGAGGAGCCCGGCCGAAGTTTCACCTGCGGAGGCTCCGGGACTCCCGATGACGGGACGGGTCCTTTGGGCACCCAGGAGCTCCAGCCCAGCCTCCGCCGCAGTGAGTGGCAGACGAAAGTCCGGCCGGGCTCCTGGAGAGGCAGAGTTGGCAGGAGGTCGATCGGGGGCTGCTTGTAGCACAAAGGATCCTCCTGGGCTTTGAGGTTCCTGGCTGCAACGGGCAGCAAAGCTCTGCTCGTCCCTCTGATGCAGCCGCTGGGAAAGGGGGCGGAGGGAAAGGGTCCCGTTGCCCAGGTACACGCGGGTCGTTGGGGGGAAGAAATTCAAACTTCGGGCTCCCGGTGCGGCGCGGGGCTTTGGGCAAAGGCTGGAGGGAAGGGCCTCTGGCTCCCTCTCGCCCGCCCTCCCCAGCCTCGGGTGATGCAGGCAGAAGCTCCCATTGCCCTTTCCAAGGCCGCTGCCGGAGAAGCTGGGCGCTGGTGAGGGCTGGCCTTTTGCCTGGCTTTGTCCGGCTGTCGGGGGGGGGGGGATGGACGGGGGCCTGGGGAGGAAGCCATGATCCCCTGACAGCCGGACAAAAGGATGCAAAGAGCCCTCACCGGCTTCTCCGACAGCGGCCTCGCACAAGGCAACGGGGCTCCGCCTGCAAGCAAGCTGGACTGGGGAGGGGGGAGCAGGAGCGAGCCCAGAGGAGGGAAGGCAGGCAAAGGGCGAGCGAGGGCAGCCGCAGCATCCTGGAGCACCTGCGCTTTCCCTCCGATCGGCTCCCCGCCTCTCCTCTCCCCCTGTTAGCCAGCCTGCCAGCCGGAGGGGAGTTGGGGGGCTTCATTGCGTTCCAGGCATTTCCCACCCGAAGGGCACGCCGCCTTTGCAATGGGGGGAGGTGTTTGGGGAAGGCAGTGGGGGGAATGGGGGGTGCAGGGGAGCTGCTTTCAAATCGTTCGTTTTTGCAGGGTGGAGAGTCTCCCCCTAGGCAGAGCCCCCCCCCCCTTTCCTAGGGAAAATATTTTTTTTAAAAAAAAACCCTGCAAATGGTTTGTAAAAAAAACGAGAAGCTTTGCCTCCGCTGGGCAGTAGAGCTGCATCTCTCCTGAGTGCGGAGAGGCTGAGGAGAAGGCTTGGCTGCCTGCCAGAAAGTCTCTCTGAGAGCCTCACCTGTGGCAGAGATGAGACCGTCACCTGGCTCCAGCCCCCGATTCCCCTTCAGCCTTGCCAGATGAGGAGCAGCCCTGGCAGACTCTCCAAGCCTAAAGCAGAAGGGAAGGAGGGTGGGAGAGAGAGACCCAATCTAACCTCTTTGTGTGTGTGTGTGGGAGAGGGAGAGGGAGGGGGAGAAGGAGAGGGAGGGGAAGGGGGAGAGGGAAGGGGAGAGGGAGGGGGAGAAGAAGAGGGAGGGGGAGAGGGAGGGGGAGAAGGAGGGGGAGAGGGAGGGGGAGAGGGAGGGGAAGGGGAGAGAGAGGGGGAGGGGGAGGGGAGGGGGAGAGGGAGGGAGAGGGAAAAGGAGGGAGAGAGAGGGAGGGGGAGGGGGGAGAGAGATGGGGCTTCTTGGGGGTGCATTTTGGAGAAGCGTCAAGAGAAATGCCAAAAGGACAATCAGTTTGGGATTAAAGTCCAAATGAAATGGGGTCTTCAGGGTAAGGAGACATGAAGAACTTTCAACTGCAGGTTTCTAAAACTCCTGAAAAGGAATGTCTGGAGGCAGCTCTCGAACTCCTCAGTCCAGAGGGAGCAAAAGAGGGAGGGTCCCAGTGAGGGTCTTAGCCAGTGGTGGGTTCTAACCGCTATTACCACCGGTTCCCTTCGTCCATGCGCTTTGCCTGCCATCTCCCTGAACTGGGGAGAACCGGGAGCAACCCACCTCTGGTCTCAGCTATTTAGTTTAAGAATAACAGAGCTTAAAGGGACTTTGGAGGCCTTGTAGTCCAGGGGACCCCAAACTTGGCAGCTTTAAGACTTGTGGACTTCAACTCCCAGAATTCTCCAGCCAGCCATGCTTGAAGTCCACAAGTCTTGAAGCTGCCAGGAGAATTCTGGGAGTTGAATTCTTCTGTGGGGATGGAGCCCAGATTGAAATGTCGCCCCTTGGATCTGGAATGAAAGCTCCAGAGAGTCCAGGTTTTCCTCTCCAGGCCCAGATGATGAAGGGGAGCTGAGAGAGAAACACCACAAAAGATTAAATATTATTCATATCCAAAAGGCCTTGTGAAAATGTACCTAAAGGAACACAGGGGTCTTTGCCAGCTTTAGGTGTCCTCCTCACTGCCTGCAGAGGCCAAGTATGGCTTAAGAGTCAGAGTATAGGCTGCCCCCTACAGGCAGTGAGAGGGACCACTAAATCATGGAAGGACCCCGTGGAGGAAGGACCCTGAGTGCTGACTGGAATTCTGGGAGTTGAAGTCCACATCTCTTCAGGGTGCTAAGGCCGAGAAAGACGCTCTAGTAAACCTTTCACTGGGCAGTTGGAGGGATGACCTCTGAGGTCTCTTTCGACTCCATTTGTCCATTATTCTAACTCCTTCCTCTTTACAGAGGGCAAAAGAATCCTCTCCAAAAAGGGACTTGGGCGACAAAATGGAGGATGCGGGGTCTTTTCCAGCTTTAGCTGTCCCTCTCACTGCCTGCGGAGGCTAGGTGTGGCTTAAAGGCCAGAGTATAGGCTGCCCCCTACAGGCAGTGAGAGGGACAACTAAAGCGTATCGTCCTCCATTTTGTGGCGGGAACCTCCAGTAGAAAGAGGGAAAGGAGGAAACTGGATGTAGCTAGAATTCTCTTCGTGGCTTTTTTCATCCCTTTCTAAACTCTGTTCTGTGTGTGGAACTTAATCTCTTCTTTTGGCTCCTTGAATAAAGTCCATCTTGGTTGAAGCCCCGGAGTTTCCTCAGGGCCTCCCTGTCTCCCCCTCAGGCTGGCTGAGCCCCTGAGTCCCAAGGCCAGAGCTTCTCCCCTCGATCCCCTCCTGGCTCCCCAGAATTAGAATATTATGAATTATCCTCAGAGAAGCAAATAGCGCTGCTGTTTTCAGATGCACAAAAGGCGTTTGATAATGTGAATTATGGCAATTTATGATAAAACAGTTGAAAATGATGGATTTTGGAGACAGATTCATAAATAGGATCCAAACTATATAGAGAGACCAAGCGGGCAAAGGTGAAATGACAAAGAAAATAGATATCAGAAAAGGAACAAGACAAGGATCCCCTTTATCTCCGTTATTATTTATATTGACATTAGAGGTTTTAAATAGAAAAGTGAGACAGGAAAAGGAAATAAAAGGAATGAGAATCAAAAAAGAAGAATATAAACTACAAGCATTTGCAGATGATTTGGTGTTTATCATGGAAGCTCCAATAAAGACAGCGCCAAAACTATAAGAGCAAATAGAAGAATATGGGAAAGTAGCAGGACTGAAAATCAACAAAGATAAGACAAAAATATGAGAGGAAATCAAAAGAAGGAGATGATAGAGAAACTGGATATCCAAATTGTGAAGAAAGTGAAATATTTGGGCATCCATCTGACATCAAGATATGCAACACTCAAGGAAGACAATTATTATAAACTGAAAAAACAAATTGAAACAGACCTGGAGAAATGGAGAAACTTGCAATTACCACTAATGGGAAGAATAGCATTAATAAAAATGAATGTCACATGTAAATGCCTTATTCTCTAATATGTAAATAGTATATGAACAGGATATCAGGGGTTAACTTATTCTTTACTTCTTAATGTATTCATGTTTCACCACTCCCATATCTAGCTCCACCCATTGTATATATAAGGAGCTGCACACACTCTTCTCTTCGCTTCTATCTGTGAATATTCAGTGAATATAGAATGCCTTATGTAAATAAAAGAAAGTATATTTGAACTCTTGGCTCTTATATGGTTTGTTGAGTCTGATCCTGAAAATATCGCAACAAGCTGGTAGCAGAGGATGGTTGAATTGACTCAATAAAAACTTAAATATGTCTAAGAGAGATAGGCCCAACACCAGGGCATACAGCAAAGAAATGGAAACGGATCAAGAAATAATAGATGAGTCCACAAATGCAATTTCGAGAGAATCTGAAGAATACACAACTGAAGACGAAGAAATAATAGATGAAGATGATGACCGAGAGGAAATTAAAATAGAAAACAATGAACTCAGGTCAGAAATATTAAAACTGTTAAAGAGCCAGAAAAACGATGAAAGTCTCATCGCGAACCTCCAAGACATGTTAAAAAACAGCGGAGCAGCGAGAGAGAAGCACATCGCTACCGAAAAGTCAAAAGACTCAAAAATAGTAAGTGATACGACTACAGAAAAGAATGCTATAAAGAAGAAAAACGGTGATCCCGCGCAAAATTTTGAATGGCAGCCATCTTGGTTTCAACAGACCTCCAGAGTGAGCGAAGCAGAGCCAATCAGAAAGCTTGATTCAAAACTTCTGGCGCGAAAGGCAATACCAGATAATGAAAACGAAAAAGAAAAATCAAACACATCAGATGAATCAGAATTAGAAAGTGAAGGTGATTCAACAGATACTCAAATAAAGTCAGCAATGAAGACGCTTTTTGCTGCATTTGGACCAAAACTAAAAATTACCAAAAAGTCAACCAGAAAACGAACGAGCAAGCCAACGTCTCAAAATCTACCCGCTCCCATCCTGACGACGAGAGCACCGACGCCTGAACCAAGAGAGCCCTGCAAATACCGCCCCACTCCGCAGACCGATGCAAGCACCAATGCTCTCAAAAGAAGAAAAAGAACAACCGCCATCGTCAGAACCCCTAAGATTGAGCCGGAGACCGATTCATCTGAGGAGGAGCTGAATGAGCGAGCCGCAACGACGAGAACCTCTCACGACGACTCCAGGAACGAAATGAGCAACGCGCATGCGCGAGACTACGCAGACGGCCCGGGAAGACATGAGTCACTGAAAGGATCCTGCAGACTCGTCGCGAGCATTCCCACGCCGTTTTGTAATTTCCACCATTTACAAGACCACGGACTACCTCCGGTTGTAAGTAATGGACCTAATAATGTCGGAAACTTGCCCAGTGACTTCCCAAAGCTGAAAATAGATGGCATTAATTTACAAGAATGGTATCAGCAGCTCCAGGTTGTCTTTATGAAAGAAAACTTACTGTTTTTCATCACTAATCCCCCAAAAATTAAAGTTAAACTTTAAAGTTAGACTGCTTACACCATAGAGTATTTTTCTTATTAATTTCTAGTGTATCTCCTGCCATGTATCACAGCATTAAGCAAAATCTGACTGTCTCAGAAATTATTCAATGCATGTTCAATTTGTTTCACAGTGATAGTGTAGCTACCACCACAAGAATGTCTAAAGATTTCTTTTCTTCTAGGATAAAACCAGGGGTCTCCATAAGTGAACATTTAATATCTTTAAACAAAATAAGAGCTGAGCTGCATTTAAGGGGGGAGGTGATTTCAGACCAAACAATGAAAAGTGTTATCATCAACTCACTTGACCCATCATGGAACAATTACATGTCACATTTAGACACAATCAATCTAGGATACTTATCCATAGAAAGTCTATCCAATAAGTTAATAGCTGAAGACAATTCAAGGAAGAGTCGCTCTAACAATCACATAGAACACAAACCATATAGAAAAGTAGCTTTCCAAGAAAGATATAATGAAACATTCAGATGCCACAATTGTGGATCCAGGGAACACAATAGAAGAGATTGTCCCAAAATCCCAAAAGAAAGACATAGGTCAGAACACAGGAACAAATACACCTATAGACAGTCTTCCATTGACAGACATAGATATAGAAGCCCACCAAATTACAAAGAGTATAGAGGGGGCAGAGATAATTCAAAGGACAGAAAATCTAGTTCACTAAATGGACTAAACAAACAAGACAACACTAACATACAGCAAACTGAGGATAATAATTGGCTTATTGATTCTGGAGCAACCAATCATACCACTAATAATAAAAGTATATTATCTTCATTTATAGAAGATAAATTTGTAATAAAGGTAGCTAACCAAGAAAAGGTCCAAGTATTAGGTAGAGGGAATGTAACCTTACCTGGTCTAGGAAAAATAGAGGGGGTATTACTAATACCTGAGATACCTCATAACATACTAAGTGCCATAAAACTAAGCAGAGATTCTGATATTAATATTGTGTTTTCAAAAGGAAAAGCAACTTTGGAGAAAAATAGAGCAGATATAGGTACAGTAATGATTAAAGGAGGCCTACCCTATCTGATAACAAAAGAAAGATGGTTACACAACATTGATTCAAATATGGAAGATTGTATTGAACCAGACAATGGAAACATTAGCAACAGTGATAATGATGAATGTAAAATAGCTCATGATAACAAGGATACACATAATGAGAAAAAACCAAAAATAGGTAAACCAATTCATGATGAGTGTGCTCATGTCTTACATAGGAAGTTAGGACATGCCAGTTTTCCTGTAGTACAGAAAATGACTGAACACGCAGAAGGTGTCAAAATAAAAAATTGTGAAAACTATTTGGAATGCTCAGTATGTAAATCTACAAAACTAAAAACTAGTCCCAGGCCTAGAAAATCAACAAGGTCAACTAACAAAATTTTTGATTTAGTACACATGGACCTGGTAGGTCCACTAACTCCATCAATCGTTTATAAAAAACGTTACTTCTTAACCATTGTGGACGACTATAGTCGCTATGGATTTGTTTACACATTAAAACACAAAGATGAAACCTTTCAGAAATTTAAAGAGTTTTACAAACGCGTAGAAACACAACACAATATCAAAATAAAACAAATAATGACAGATAGGGGATGTGAATTCATGTCTAAGGAATTCTCCCAATGGCTGAAGGACAAAGGAATGTTACATTACACATCTAGCCCATTTTCTGCGTTCCAGAACGGAATTGTAGAGAGGAAGAACTCAACATTACAAACCATGATTAGATGCACATTGGAAGATGCTGGCTTAAGCAAACAATTCTGGTCAGAAGCCCTACATTATTCCAATTACACACAAAATAGAACTTGGTCCAGCATTGTAAATAAGACACCATATGAAGTGATGTATAATAGGAAACCAAAATTAGCACACATGCACATATTTGGAGTCACCGCAGACGTACACATACCTAAACAATTAAGAAGAAAGGGAGAAAATGTGTCTAGAAGACTTAGATTTATGGGATATGAAACAGGCACAAAAGGATACAGATTCATTGATAATAATAACAAATTCATAGTTTCCAGAACAGCTGTGTTTCATGAACAGGCTAACTGGTCTAAAATACATCTTAATGAAATATTCCCAAGCAACAACACAGATACAAAATCCCAAGAGAAAAGAACTGTAGAAAAGCAAAATGACAACAAACATAGAAACAAAACTAAAACATGGACAAACAGTCAACACAAAATAAAGACAGATACATTAACAAAAAAGGAAGCAAGATATTTGCATGACAATAATAGTAAACCTGAAAAGACAATTAGAAACACTAGAAACCAAATGCCAAACAAATACAAAGATTATATAATGCATATGGATGGAGAATCAACAATACCCAACACATATGAGGAAGTGTTAAAGCTTCCTCCTAAAGAAAAAGAGAAATGGGAATTAGCAATGGCAAAAGAGATGGAAAGTTTACAAGGATTAAATGTATTTACACCTGCAATTGCACCAAAGGACAAAACAATTATTGGCACTAGGTGGATATATAAAATTAAAAATTTAGAGGGAGGCAATACTCTATACAAGGCTAGATTAGTTGCACAAGGTTATGCACAGAAATATCCAGAGGACTATACTGACACATACTCTCCTACAGTAAGAACTGAAAGTGTCAAAACGGCTCTAGTTGTAGCATCAGCACTCAATCTCGATGTATTCCAGTATGACATACAGACTGCGTATTTACACGCAAAATTAGATAAGGAAATATATGTAAGAGCACCTCACAGTCAATACACAAACAAGAATGATATTTGGTTATTAAACAAAAGTTTATATGGGTTAAAACAATCTGGTAAACGATGGTATGATTGTTTAGTGAAAGTACTTAAAACTATGGAATTCAATGCTACTACTACTGATAATTGTTTCTTTGTTAAAAAGGGTAATGATTACATAGAATTTGTATTGATCTATGTGGACGACATTTTATATATAGGTAAACATAAAGAAAGAAGAGAAACATTTGTAACAAAGTTAAATGAACATTTCTCATTGAAATCTTTAGGCAAAGTAAATAAGTATCTTGGTGTTCAAATTAGTAAAACAAAAAGGGGATTCAAGCTTTCTCAGAAAGATAAGATCATAGAACTCTTGAGCAAATGTAATCTAAGTGATGCAAAACCCTGTGACACTCCAATGCAAACTGATTTCCTAAAAAATGCTGATGAATCATCCCCTGAATTCAAAGATAACACGTTCTATAGATCAATCATAGGTTCACTTCTTTACATTTCTAATTGGACAAGACCTGATATCGCTTTACCCCTCAATTTATTGTCCAGACATGTCAGCAAACCAACTATGTATCATTGGGAAGCTGTTAAAAGAATATTAAGATATTTAAAAAATACTTTAGATTTTTGCTTAATGTTAGAACCTAATAATGTCAAGGAACCGAAACTCACATGTTACGCAGATGCAGATTGGGCTGGAGACACTTCATGCAGAAAAAGTACATCTGGTTACTTATTTCTCCTAAACGGTTGTCCAGTTTACTGGTACACTGGCAAACAAGATTTAGTGGCCACTTCAACGACAGAAGCGGAATACGTTTGTTTATCCAAAGCAGCAAATAACCTTGTATGGTTTAATGACCTAATTTCTGATGTTTGGAAAAACCTGCCCTACCTTTTGTCATGCATGAAGACAATAAAGCAGCCATTGAAATATCTAGATCTGATGCCATTGGACAGAGATCTAGACATATAGACATAAAATTTAAACATGTGAGACAATTATCTCAAGATGGATTTATTAAAGCAGTGCATTGTGAGACATCAGAACAATTAGCTGACATATTGACAAAGCCTTTGCCATCTAAACAACATAAATATTTGACTTCCAAGTTATATGTATTATATTGTTCTGAATCTGAATGTAATAGATGTAGCATATCGAATCGGCATTTAGAGGGGGATTTGTCACATGTAAATGCCTTATTCTCTAATATGTAAATAGTATATGAACAGGATATCAGGGGTTAACTTATTCTTTACTTCTTAATGTATTCATGTTTCACCACTCCCATATCTAGCTCCACCCATTGTATATATAAGGAGCTGCACACACTCTTCTCTTCGCTTCTATCTGTGAATATTCAGTGAATATAGAATGCCTTATGTAAATAAAAGAAAGTATATTTGAACTCTTGGCTCTTATATGGTTTGTTGAGTCTGATCCTGAAAATATCGCAACAATGAATGTATTACCAAAAATATTATTTTTCTTTCAAACTATACCAATAAAACGGGAAAAAAATACTTTGAAGAGCTGAAGAAAATATATACTTACCAAACCTTTACTGCACAAACAACACGCATACCTCACATCAAAAATATGTGTTTGTATGATAAACCATGTATTTCTATGTATGTAACACGTGTATATGTAAATATCATGTGCCTGCCATCAATTAGACATTTAGAGGGGGTTTTGTCAAGTTGTGTCTAATTCATTCGCATTACTTCCCACCATAGTCCTGCAAGGGTTAACATAACCACATATCCCATCATGCCACCTTGCCTCTGACTCCTCCCCCTGGATATAAGAGGCCCCACCACGAGGCCATCCAGCAGTTCCAGATGTGTACCTGCAAGAGATAGAGGAAGGTCAGTGATTGTCAATTGAATGGGCCTAGGAATAGTCCAGGCCTGCAATAAAGAGCTGGAAAGAAGATATACCTGTGTCTGGTGAGTTATTGGGCTAGATCCATCACCTTAACATGTTCCATGTTAGGCAAAGCCAGAAGTCTCTCTGCCTTCTGCTTGTGGGAGAACCAGAGGAATTTGTGTGGTCACTGTGAATCTTAGACTGATCTTGGTCTGATCCATCAGAGCTTTTCTTATCTCCTTAGAATGGAATTTGCAAAGGGATCCTGTTTGCAATTAGGAGCCATTATAAGACATAAAAATTGATTACCAACTGATCAGCAATCTGTGTGGTTAGAGAGCAGAACAGCTTCCATGGGTGCCTCTTCCTAGAAACCTGAAAGTGCCCCCCCCCCTTATTCACCCCCTTGTTGGACCTGGATGAATATTATGCAGCATTGAAGGTTTGTGACTTGGTCAATGATGCAGCTGCTCTCAACCAGGTTGATACCCTCAACCTCCTCCTGGGCAGAGCCTCAAGGTCCCCTTTCTCTGGACATCTTCTCCAGCCCTTCACAGATAAACCAGGCATGGAAGAGGAGCAGAGAAAATGCTTTAGGCAGAAATTGTAGAGTGGAAAATTAAAGGCTCTGAAAACTGCTATTTTATGAAAGAAAAAAAAATACAGTGGAAATTTCTTTATACATTTTATTTTTTATTTACTTCATTTTTTTATTATTATTTTGGTGTGAAGTACATACCAAAATAAAAACAATCCCAAACTGCAATCCCAGACAGCTGTTCTGCTGAATTCTTTCTGCAAAGGAGTTTTATCAGGAAATCAAGAAAGAACTATATAAGAGGGATGAAGATTTGCCTCCCCAGCTGAGAGCCAGTCAAACATGGCATTTCACATCATTCCAGCATTTTCACGGAGGTGATCAGGCAACTAGGCTGGTGCTTTGTTCCCACAGCTTCTTCCTGGCCTGTTTCCCTCCTCACTCTCTCTCTCACACACACACTTTTAGCTGCTGTCAGTAGGAACAAGTGCTCACATCTTTTATAAGATGTCATATTTAGTAGCTGTTGCTGAACAGCAAATTCCTCTGAATGACTTTCACAGAGTTCTCTTTAGTAAAAATTATTGAGCTGAAAAGAAAAGGAGCTACAAGAATTCCAATCATTCAACAGTTTCCCATTTTGAAACAGATATTTTTTTCTTTTCCTGCATACGATCTAAATGGAAAGAATTAATATCTCCTTTTAAATAAAAGAAACTTTAACAATTCTTCCAATATCACAATGGTGTTATATCTCATGTTTTTACATTTGTTCTGCCTGTGAGCTGCTCCTTTGTGTTGAGGTCTGGCCTCAGAAGGATAATGTAGCACTTGGGGATGAAGATGCAGCCCAGCAGACCAGCACTGGAGGCCAGGATGGAGAAGACCTGCACAGCCACCATGGATTTCCCTTTGGTGCTCAGGTAAGGGGCACAAAAGTCACCCAGACACTGCAGAAGACCAGCATGCTGAAGGTGATCAGCTTGGCTTCGTTGAAGGCCCCAGGCAGGTTCCTGGCCAGGAAAGCCACCGTGAAGCAGATGGCAGCCAGGAAGCCCATGTAGCTGAGGGTGACGTAGAACATGACAACGGCCCCTTCGTTGCATTGCAGGATGATCTCTCCAGGCTGGGAGTGGAGGTCAGAGTCAGGGAAGGGGGCAGAAACTCCCAGCCAGGTGGAGCAGATGATAATTTGGACTGCAGAACAAGAGAAGATGATGGAGTTGGCCAAGCTCTTCCCCAACCATCTCTTCACTCGGTTTCCTGGTTTTGTGGCCAGGAAGGCCAGCACCACTGTGATGGTTTTGGCCAAGAGAGAAGAAATGGCAACTGAGAAGATGATGCTGAAAACCATTTGTCGGAGAAGGCAGGTGGCTTTCCTTGGTTGACCAATGAAGAGAGAAGAAGACAAGAAGCAAAGCAGGAGGGAGACCAGGAGGATGTAGGAGAGGTCCCGGTTGTTGGCTTTGACAATGGGAGTTTCTCGGTATTTAATGAAGATGATTAAAACAAGGCCTGTGGTTAGGAAGAAGAGAAGGGCAAAAGAGACCAGGATGATGTCCAGAAGTTCTTCATAAGACAGGAAGGTTATAACTTTGGAGATACATTGGACTCTGGCCTCATTTGGATATTTATCATCTGGGCACTTGGTGCATTTTTTTGTATCTGAGAAAGCCAAAAAGCAACTTTCCTTAATATTTTGTCCTTTTATCTTACAACAAATGCCTTCTTTGGATAACAACTGATAGCAATGGCATTTTCCAAGAAGTATTTATTAAAGATTTCTTTAAAAAGAGTATAAGAAGGATTTTTTTAAAAAATGTAGCCAGATATATTAAATTGAGCGAAATTCTACCGTGTTAATTATTTCCTGTGTAATGTGTAGAAACTTCATAGGAACCTACATTCTTAGAGGTTAATAATGAATCATATAAACTTTTTAGGCAAACATCCTGAGTCCTGCCACATGGCAGTTAATATACTGGACTTAGAAGATATCTACAGTATCCTGTAACATCTGGAAGCAACCTGGAATTAAGGAGAAACTTCCTATCAGTGAGAGCAATTAACCAGTGGAAGAGCTGGCCTCCAGAAGTTGTGGGTGCTTCAACATTGGAGGTTTTTAAGTAGAGACTGGACAGTCACTTGTCTGAAATGTTATAGGGCAGTGATGGCTAACCTTTTCCGGACCGTGTACCGAAAGTGTGTGCGTGCACGAATGTGTGTGCGTGTGCCTGAACCCCCAAAATGCAATGCTCACACAGCCCCTATGTGTGCACGCCGTGCATGGCGTGTGCCCCAGCGCATAGCGTGTGCCCCCCATCCCTGCGCACGCCCCAACCTCCGCGTATGCGCAGCAGAGACCCGAAGACCAGCTGGCTAGCGGGAGGCACATGCGCATGTGTGGCAGAACTGAACTGGGGCGATATAGGTTCGCCATCATGGATTTAGGGTATATGGGGTGGACTAAGAGACCTCTAAGGTCCCTTCCAGCTCTATTCTATTCTATTCTGATTGATTGATTGATTGATTGATTGATTGATTGATCTACATGACTGGCAGACTCTTTGTGTAATGAGTCCCCCCCATAACTATCCACAGCACCAGATTATGGCCCAGTGACCGCTTCTCAGTGATCCTCAAGGGGAGGATCCAATATACAGTGGATTGAAAGGTCTTTCAGAAGGTGGACCTGAAACAATTCATCACGTTTCAAAGACCTCAGATGTTCCTAGAAAGGAAAACTTAGAAATAAGAATACTTTATTCTACATATACTTACTGAAGCAAGAATCACATTCGCGCAATATTGGAAAGAACACAACCTACCACCAGATGGACTGATTATTCAAAAAGTATTCGAATGTGCTGAAATGAACAAATTAACTTTAGAATTAAGAGAAAAAGATAATTCAGAATACTATGCGGTGTGAGAAAAATGGTATAGGTGGATAGACAACAGAAATAAAAATAGATAATATTTATATGGAAGTTGAAGAGGTATTTATATGTATATGTGTATAGTGTGGTGTTTATACGAACTGTTAATCCAATTACTATAATTAATGACACTGTCTGTTTGACCACATATTAGTATTTTAGAAAAGAAAAAATTACAATAAAAAATATTAAAAAAAAAAAGAAAGGTAAACTTAGCAGCACATATCCAAACTAAAAGGCGTAAGAGATATTTCCTCTGCTGTTAGTAAAGCTTGCCCAGTCTGCCACCCCTCCTCCCATCTCTTCCCAGCCCCTCCTTCCAAGTCTTTTTGATTTACTTCTGTTTAGATAAGAAATTGTGCAGGTTAAAAAAAAAAAAACAACAGATGAGCTTCAATCTGTCCTTCAAGTTGCACTTTCATGAAAACACTCTGCATGGATCCACTTCCACAAAGTCTCCCATTTTCCTCAGTGTGACCCACCTTCCTGAGTGGAGAAGGTCCCCTCCGGACAAGAAACGCAGCCGTAGCAGCAAACTGGCTCTCCTTCTCGAGCCCTCTTAACAAATCCAGGACGACAACTTTCCACACATTTGGACTGAGGCAGGGACTGAGCAGGAAAACAAAGGAATGCCAAAGAAAAGAGATTAGGACTCTCCATCCATGGAAAATGGAGGTAGAAATGGATGGAGACAAGTAGCCTCTGGTCTTCACTGAGGTGAATAGGAAACCTCTGACTCCTTCTAAACAGAAGCAGGAGGTAAAACAACTGGCAGGTTCTTCCTTTAGTTCCTCCCTTTCGCTTTCAGAATTTAACATTACAATAAAGTACTTTTCTACTTAATAAAAGTCAGGAGGGATGGAATTGAAAAAAGATTTAAATATGATGATATATTCTTATTAAAACTGATAATAAAGTTTACTGTAAAAGATTTAGGAAATTTTATTCTATTAGGTTTTTTTAATACGAAGTTAAACTGTCATGAAGAAAGAGGGAGGAGGGGGGAAAAGGAGGGGAAAATCTGTATTTGAAAAACTTTTTCAATTTAAAAAAAAAGAAAAAGAAAGAAAGAAACCTCTGACCAGTAAGATCTTGAAAGGTTTCCATAAAACATGGCAAAGCCACTGCACTTACCGCATTTTTCGGAGTATAAGACACAGCTTCGTTTTTGGGGAGGAAAATAGGGGAGGAAAATCTGCCTACCAGGTATTCATCTGGCTAGCGTCCTTAGTCTGGTCAGCTCAGCACATTAGTTTGCTGATTTTTTATTCCCTGCTTGGGGATGAAAAACAGCTTCTAAGGAACAGCTGAAAGGAAGCAGCAATGAGAAAAGCAGGCAAAGCACGGAGGGAGATCGCTTCACTCGGCTGGCGCCTCGTTAGGGTTGAAAAAAAATCTTCGAAAAAGCTACATTTGGAGTATAAGATGCACCCAAATTTTCAGGCTCTTTTAGGGGGGGGAAGGTGCGTCTTATACTCCGAAAAATATGGTAGGTCCCATCTGTTGAAGAACTTCCATTAGATGACACCAACTGGCATGGGAGGCCAACCACCCTGGAGACTCTGGGCTTTGCCCACTGGAAATGGGACCTCAGGCTTTGGAAAACAGAGAAAAGACACCAAAATTTCTCTCACCTTATTGAGCGACTTTAGCCATGAAAGAACATCTTGGTCGATAGTAAGTTTCTGCCTTTCAAAATATGCCAGAAGCCCTCTTCTGACATCCTCCTTGGGGAGAACCAAGCGGGCCTGAATGACCATATCTGCAGTTATCTCTCCATTTTGGTCCAAGTATATTTTCCTCTCAGAAATATTCCAAAATTCATTATTTTCCAGAAAGGGATGAAACTAGAATGGGAACGTCCAGGAATTTGAAAAACAGAGAACTTTGTTTCTCATCCCACATTGAATCTTTCTTCTACAATTGTCTGATCTCCAAATATGTTTAATTAGGATACAAATACTGCCATTATCTTCAAAAGTGAATGAAAAAGTTTGAGAAAAATTTGTCAATCATATACTGACAAAAATAGAGAAAATATAATTGACACAATGGTCAATTATAGGGAATATTCTAGAGCAGATGACAAATAAAATGAACACAGGAAAAAAAGATGATTCATAAACTCTTTGAAAACAACATGTTGATTCCCAGAAAACATGGGTTTATCAAGAAGTTGTCAGGCTAATCTTCTCCCTGGTCATCCTGATGGAAAACACACCCAGATATGCTAATTCTACTTGATTGTAACGTGACATTAACAAAATTTTGCAGATCTGAAAGAACAAATCTCCCACCAGCTTTTTTTTTTTTTCCCCAGACTGAAAAGTTAGTGAGGATCCTTTCTGAGATTCTTTCTCTCCCATTATGCAGCTGCAGGATTCTCCCCTCTTCTCTGATCCTTCCCTAGGCAGCCTCTCTTCCCCTCATCCCAAAAGTCTTTCTCACACATCATTATACTTCCTAAATAGATTATGGGAAGTCTGGTGATATCACTGGATTTCAGTAAAGGACTCTGTAAGGTCCGGCCTCTCCTCCTCATTCAGGAAAGTACAGACTCTTGAAACTTGGCCTTTCAAAATGCCAAGACTCCCTTTTCTCTCAGCCTTTGGAGGAGACGGAAGCAGCCGGTTTGACCGAGACACATGGTCATCCGGAGGCCTCCGTCCCTCACACAGAGCATCCCTGGAGAGGTTCCAGCTGCTTCTTTGTTGGCTGTTAGTTAATGCTGCCGATCTCCTATTTATATTTGATTCTCACTCTTTGCATTTCCTCAGTTTCTCCGTGCCCTTTTCTCCCAATGAAACACCCAGATCCACCCCAGGCTCCCTTACACTGGAGGAGAAGAGGGGGGTTTAGCTGCCTGTTGAGCTGCACACAGACCCACCTGCAGTGGGGACGGAACAAAGGGGAAATTCCACCATGCTCATCACAAACCCACAAATACAGGAATTTTATTTAAAAAAAGAATACAGCATTTTCAAATTAGGAGTGTGTAATATCAAAATGCCATGGTATCTACTCTTTGGAACCATTATTCCCTGAGTAATTGAATTGAACAAATCTCTTAAGTTGGTTCTCCTCCTTCTCCTCTGGATTCCTTCTCCAAAGGATCTAAGATTAATGGATCCATATCAGGACCCCCATACCTGCCATGGCTGCAGCCTTGAAGACCCCAAAGTCTTTTCTCCCTCCTTCCTTCCCCTCCTCGATCTGGAGGAATATGCGGCATTCAAGGCCTGGGCCAGAGTCTTCATGAGACTGTAAAAGTGATAGCCACTTGGGAGCCTTCCTCTGTTCCATTTCCATTGGGTCTCCAGTGGGGCTTTCTGGGTGTATCTTCTGCGGCCTTTGACAGAAAAGACGTTCTTTGAAAGAGAACAGAGAAAATAAGGATCTTGAAACTTTTCTTCCACAAAGAAATGGGGTTCAAAGGCAGAATCCTTTGGCCTTTTTTTTTACCAGATAACCAAAGTTCAAAATACTAGGCCCTCTCTGTGGGAGCGCACGGGTCGATGGGAGATTGTCGGTGGCAGCAGGCGGTCTCGAAGATAGCTAGGCCCTATGCCATGGAGCGCTTTAAAGGTGATAACCAACACCTTGAAGCGCACCCGGAAGACCACTGGGAGCCAGTGCAGCTCGCGCAGGAGCGGTGTTACATGGGAGCGCCAGGCTGCTCCCGTCACTACCCGCGCTGCTGCATTCTGGACCAGTTGGAGCCTCCGGGTGCTCCTCAAGGGGAGCCCCATGTAGAGAGCGTTGCAGTAGTCAAGGCGAGAGGTGACGAGGGCATGAGTGACTGTGCACAGGGAATCCCGATCAAGAAAGGGCCGCAACTGGCGGATCAGGCGAACCTGACAAAAGGTCCCCCTGGTTACAGCCGTCAGATGTTCCTCCAAGGACAGCTGCCTATCCAGGAGGACTCCCAGATTGCGAGCCCTCTCTGTGGGGGCCAACGATATATTTAAACCTTTAACTCTTACTAAATTTATTGAGTCTGATCCTGAAAATATTGCAACAAGCTGGTAGCAGAGGATGGTTAATTGACTCAATAAAAACTTAAAAATGTCTAAGAAAGATAGGCCCAACACCAGGGCATACAGCAAAGAAATGGAAACAGAACAAGAAATAATCAACGAATCCACAAACGCGATTTCGAGAGAATCCGAAGAATACACCACTGAAGACGAAGAAATAATAGATGAAAATGATGACCAGGAGGAAATCGAAATAGAGAATAACGAACTCAGGTCAGAGATATTAAAACTATTGAAGAGCCAGAGGAATGATGAAAGCCTCATCGCGAACCTCCAAGATATGCTGAAGAACAGCGGAGCAGCGAGAGAGAAGCACATCACTAATGAAAAATCAAAAGACCCAAAAATAGTGAGTGATATGACTGCAGAAAAAATTATTGTGAAGAAGAAAAACGGTGATCCCACACGAAATTTTGAATGGCAGCCATCTTGGTTTCAACAGACCTCCAGGGTGAGCGAAGCAGAGCCAATCAGAAAAATCAATTCAAAATTTCTGGCGCGAAAAACATTATCAGACAACGAAAACGAAAAAGAAGTTTCAAACACCTCAGAAGAATCAGAATCAGAAAGTGAAGGTGATTCAACAAACGGTCAAATAAAATCAGCAATGAAAACGCTTTTTGCTGCATTTGGGCCAAAACTAAAAATTACTAAAAAGCTAACGAAGAAGCGAGCGAGCAAGCCAATGCCTCAAGACCTGCCCGCTCCCATCCTGACTACGAGAGCGCCGACGCCTGAACCCAGAGAGCCCTGCCGATACCGCCCCACGCCACAGACCGAAGCAAGCACCAACGCCCTCAAAAGAAGAGGAAGAGCAGCCGCCATCGTCAGAACTCCCAAAATCGAGCCAGAGACCGATTCGTCTGAGGAGGAGCAGAACGAGCGAGCCGCAACGAGGAGAACCTCTCACGACGACTCCAGGGAAGAAATGAACAACGCGCATGCGCAAGACTACGCAGACGATCCGGGAAGACATGAATTGACGAGGAGACCATGCAGGCTCGTTGCGAGCATCCCCACGCCGTTTTGTAACTTTCTGCATTTACGAGACCACGGACTACCTCAGATTGTAAGTAATGGACCTAATAATGTCGGAAATTTACCCAGTGACTTCCCAAAGCTAAGGATAGATGGCATTAATTTGCAAGAATGGTATCAGCAGCTCCAGGTTGTCTTTATGAAGGAAAACTTACTGTTTTTTATCACTAGTCCCCCAAAAAGACCTTGGACTCTAAAAATAGACTGTTTACACCATAGAGCATTTTTCTTATTAATATCTAGTGTGTCTCCTGCAATGAATCACAGCATTAAGCAAAATCTGACTGTTTCAGAAATTATTCAATGCATGTTCAATTTGTTTCACAGTGACAGTGTAGCTACCACCACAAGGATGTCTAAAGATTTCTTTTCATCTAGGATAAAACCAGGGGTTTCCATAAGTGAGCATTTAATATCTTTAAACAAAATAAGAGCTGAGCTGCATTTAAGGGGGGAGGTGATTTCAGACCAAACAATGAAAAGTGTTATTATCAACTCACTTGATCCATCATGGGACAATTATATGTCACATTTAGACACAATCAATCTAGGATACTTATCCATAGAAAGTCTATCCAATAAATTAATAGCAGAAGACAATTCAAGAAGGAATCGTTCTAATAATCACATAGAACATAAACCATATAGGAAAGTAGCTTTCCAAGAAAAATATAATGAAACATTTAAATGTCACAACTGTGGATCCAGGGAACACAATAGAAGAGATTGCCCCAAAATTTCAAAAGAAAGACATAGGTCAGAATATAGAAACAAATACAATTATAGACAGTCTTCCATGGATAGACATAGATATAGAAGCCCACCAAATTACAAAGATAATAGAGGGGGCAGAGATAATTCAAAGGATAGAAAATCTGGTTCACTGAATGGATTAAATAAACAAGACAACACTAACACACAGCAGAATGAGAACAATAATTGGCTTATTGATTCTGGAGCAACTAATCACACCACTAATAACAAAGATATATTGTCTTCATTTGTAGAAAATAAATTTGTAATAAACGTAGCTAACCAAGAAAAGGTTCAAGTATTAGGTAGAGGGAATGTAACCTTGCCTGGTCTAGGAAAAATAGAGGGGGTATTGCTAATACCTGAAATACCTCATAACATACTAAGTGCCATAAAACTAAGTAGAGATTCTGATATTAACATTGTTTTTTCTAAAGGAAAAGCGACTTTGGAGAAAAATAAAATAGATATAGGCACTGTTATGATTAAAGGAGGCCTACCTTATCTAATAACAAAAGAAAAATGGTTGCACAACATTGATTCAAATATGGAAGATTGTATTGAAGTAGATGATGGAAACATTAGCAACAGTGACAATGATGAATGTAAAATATCTCATGATCACAAAGATGCACACAATGAAAAAAAACCAAAAATAGGTAAGCCAATTCATGATGAGTGTGCTCACATCTTACATAGGAAGTTAGGACATGCCAGTTTTCCTGTAGTACAAAAAATGACTGAACACGCAGAAGGTGTTAAAATAAAAAATTGTGAAAACTATTTGGAATGCTCAGTATGTAAATCTACAAAACTAAAAACTAGCCCCAGGCCAAGAAAATCTACTAGATCAACCAACAAAATTTTTGATTTAGTACACATGGACTTAGTTGGTCCACTAACTCCATCAATCACTTATAGAAAACGTTACTTCTTGACCATAGTAGACGATTATAGCCGCTATGGATTTGTTTATACATTAAAACACAAAGATGAAACCTTTCAAAAATTTAAAGAATTTTATAAACGCATAGAAACACAACACAATATCAAAATAAAACAAATCATGACAGATAGGGGATGTGAATTCATGTCTAAAGAATTCTCCCAATGGTTAAAGGACAAAGGAATGTTACATTACACGTCTAGTCCATTTTCTGCGTTCCAGAACGGGATTGTAGAGAGGAAGAACTCAACATTACAAACCATGATTAGATGCACATTGGAAGATGCTGGCTTAAGCAAACAATTCTGGTCAGAAGCCTTACATTATTCCAATTACACACAGAATAGAACCTGGTCCAGCATTGTAAATAAGACACCATATGAAGTAATGTATAATAGGAAACCAAAATTGGCACACATGCACATATTTGGAGTCACTGCAGACGTACACATACCTAAGCAACTAAGAAGAAAGGGAGAAAACGTGTCCAGAAGACTCAGATTTATGGGATATGAGACAGGCACTAAAGGGTACAGATTCATTGATAGTAATAACAAATTTATAGTCTCCAGAACAGCTGTGTTCCATGAACAGGCCAACTGGTCTAAAATACATCTTAATGAAATATTTCCAAGTAACAACAAAGATACAAAATCTCAAGAGAAAGGGACTATAGAAAAGCAAAATATCAACAAATATAAAACCAAAACCAAAACCATGGACTTCAATGCTACCACTGCTGATAACTGTTTCTTTGTCAAAAAGGGTGATGATTGCTTAGAATTTGTATTGATCTATGTGGATGACATTTTATACATAGGAAAACATAAAGAGAGAAGAGAAACTTTTGTAACTAAGCTAAATGAACATTTCTCATTAAAATCTCTAGGCAAAGTAAACAAATATCTTGGTGTTCAAATTAATAAGACTAAAAGAGGATTCAAACTTACTCAGAGAGATAAGATCATAGAGCTCTTAAACAAATGCAATCTAAGTGATGCCAAACCTTGTGATACTCCTATGCAGACTGACTTTCTAAGAAATGCTGATGAATCATCCCCTGAATTCAAAGATAACACATTTTATAGATCAGTCATAGGTTCACTTCTTTATATATCTAATTGGACAAGACCAGATATCGCTTTACCCCTCAATTTATTATCCAGACATGTCAGCAAGCCAACAATGTACCACTGGGAAGCTGTTAAAAGAATATTAAGATATCTGAAAAGTACACTAGACTTTTGTTTAATGTTGGAACCTAACGATAATAAAGAACCAAAGCTTACATGTTATGCAGATGCGGACTGGGCTGGAGACACCTCATGTAGAAAAAGTACATCTGGTTATATATTCCTCTTAAATGACTGTCCAGTTTACTGGTACACTGGTAAACAAGAATTAGTGGCCACTTCAACGACAGAAGCAGAATATGTTTGTTTATCTAAAGCTGCAAATAACCTTGTATGGTTTAATGATTTGATTTCAGATGTTTGGAAAAAACCTGCTTTGCCTTTTGTTATGCATGAGGACAATAAAGCAGCTATTGAAATATCTAGATCTGACGCCATTGGACAAAGGTCCAGACACATAGATATAAAATTTAAACATGTGAGACAATTATCTCAGGATGGATTTATTAAAGCAGTGCATTGTGAAACTTCAGAACAATTAGCTGACATATTGACAAAATCTTTACCTGCTAAGCAGCATAAATACTTAACTTCTAAGTTGTATGTTTTGTACTGTCCTGAATCTGAATGTAATTGGTGTTGCATAACGAATCGGCATTTAGAGGGGGATTTGTCAGATGTAAATGCCTTATTCTCTAATGTGTAAATAGTATATGAATGGGGTATCAGGGGTTAATTTATTCTTCACTTCTTAATGTATTCATAATTCACCACTCCCATACCTAGCTCCACCCACTGTATATATATAAGGAGCTGCTTGCACCCTTTTCCTTGCTTCTATCTGTGAATATTCAGTGAATATAGAATGCCTAATGTAAATAAAAGGAGATATATTTAAACCTTTAACTCTTACTAAATTTATTGAGTCTGATCCTGAAAATATTGCAACAGTTTGTTTAGTTTATACCCTACAAAATTTGTAAGGATCCAGACTTTCCCTTCAATGGGTCCTGGCAGACGTATAAATGTTAAATGGAAAGGAAGAATTTTGTCCCAAATGAAATCATATTCCATGAAGTGAACAAAGACGTTGACTTGTCTCCATTTAGAGAGGGAATCCCTGAGGGCTGTTGTGTATCCAGTTGTTGAGAACAGTTGTGATATAACAACACAAATTCCACTCCTGACAAGCATAGGATGAAAAATCGTCATGAAATTCTCTCCATTTTCTGTGTCTGAAGCAAAGAGGCCAATCAGGGTCCATCTGAAATGGAGCAGCAGTTGGACAATTGCTGGGTACTGGAATCCTTCTTTGGGGAACAGTTGGTGGAAAAAGGGGAATTGACTTTTATCACTCACAGCCTCTGAAGCAGTTTCAAGTTTGATCTAACAAAGCAATGAAGAATGCTGTTACATTTGGGATCAATCATGTATTAGAATAGTTTGTTAATCAGACATTGTTTAAAATATTAAACAATAAAAATGTAAATCATATTACTTTATCACCCCTACAATTTATCACAATTAGATTAACACGTGCCAATGCCAACTGGAGTATTCTATTTCAATAAAGCAGCGGTTCTCAACCTGGGGGTCGCGACCCCTTTGGGGGTCGAACGGCCATTTCACAGGGGTCGCCAAAGCCCTCTCTTGCCCCTCCCCCATGCCTTCACTCACCCTCACCCTCTGCCTCTGTTGGATCGCCCGGTCACCGTTCGCTTACCCCGCCCACTCCCAATCTATTGCTGCCTCCTGAGTCCCAGCTGATGGCTAGAGGGAAAAAAAACTTTAAATTCTTGCCACGAGGCTTCAAAGAGCTAGCTGCAAAGAGGTAAATTCCTGGACCAATTTTTTTTCCCCCTAGCTATGCTGAAAAAGCGAAATTGAAAGTAAAGAAGGGTCTTTGCTGCAACGTGACAAAATGAGGCAGAGAGATTTCTTTTTCTTTTTCCTCACCAAAAAAGGTAGGTGCAAAACTGCAAACAATGGGAAATTTAGGGCAAAAGAGGAGAGTTCAAGATTTTAAAACACAAAAGAAAAGAATCTCTATTTAACTAGGGAATTGTAAAAATTGAGATACTATTAATTGTATATTGTGTTGAAAGCAGAAATGGTTAAGTTGTGGTTTGGAGGAATATATGGGGGAAATTTTTTGGTTTATTATTATTGGTAAATATAATTAATTGATTTGTAAGAAATTGGATTGCATGGAAATAATTGGAATATTCATGTTCATATTGATTAATATACAAAAAAGGTAGTTATATAACTAACTGATTTTTATTTTTTTTTAATTTGATTTATATGCCGCCCTTCTCCGGAGACTCAGGGCGGCTTACAATGTGTTAAGCAAATTTATATTAAAATGTTGAATTTGTATTAAACAACTGTATTACATAATTACATAATTAACCAATGTGAAGATGGATATAAAAATAGATGACAATGAGAAGGGGCATAATATAGAATAGAAGGGAAAAATTGAATTTGATTAAGATTAGAGATGAGGATGAAGGGTAATATTGGTTTTTTTAAAAAATAGATGAGGAATAAATGTGGTAAAAAGGAAATATAGAAATTGTAAATTTAATTGAAATGACTAAACACTGATATAGATTAGATATTTCAGGACAAATTTGTTGCTAATATTAGATTATTAACTTGTGCATTATTTCTTACAAAATCTATAAAGCATTTAACTCTACCTAAAACTTTCTGCAAGGAATGAATGTTTCTCAAATTTAACTAAGAGGATCATTGCATAAATTTTAGCCATAATATCTGCTAGTCTATTTGGCCTATAATTGCTAGAGTAATCTTTATTCCACATTTTAGATGGATAAAATGCTACTACTGCCAACTTCAATCCAATTGGATAGGGCAGGCATCATTTATCTGTGAAAATGAAGATGCCAATAGAGGCCCCAAAAACCAGGGATATTTTTTGATCAGTCAAATAGTTGTCAGAATATCTTCTCCAGGGAATGTATTGCTTACATTTCAGGCCTTTTATGATTAATCTCAACATGAACATAACGGGGTAAAATATTGACATGTTTGTTAATATGGCGAAAAGTAGCTCTTGAATTCCATGGAGAAGACATGATTGCATCTATTGCTCACCCACCACCACCCACCCCTCACTTTACCAGATGGAGAAAAACACACACAAACCTGAGGGACTTTGTAGGTGCCTCCTAATGTTGACATCTGGTTGGAGATGTCACTTTTAGCTCCATCAAGAAGAGCCAGGAGGTTCTCCTTCCTTCCACAGCTGTAGTTGGGGACATTGGCTTCTCCAGTGGAGAGCATGTCCAGCAAGGCATCTGAAGTGCGGAAAGTGTTTGAATAGTTGTCATGGATGTTGTAGCCCAGTGTGAGGTTGTGCAGGAACTAGGAATTCTTGTTGACCAGTTGAATGTTGAAAATGTATAGTAAGCAATACAAAAATTCATAAGAAATCCTATTGAAAAAAAAGTTATTATAATCCACAGCCACAACAAATACTTTAGTTATATATATTATATATAATCTTCCACAAGCCTACTGAGCCTTAAACCAACATTGATCTAAAAGCAATCATGAGTTACACAAGTATGGAAATGGGTAACTACAACTGATTCCACCACTACTTTAAATAAAATCCATTATTCAAGTGTTAAATTAAGATTTGAACTGAGAGAGGAAAATAATTTGCAGCCCTTTCAGCTGTTTTTCAAACCCATTTTTGGATTTGAGTCTCTTTCACAATATCAGACCAAAGAGAGAAGCCATGGAAATCAAAATCATTCAGGAAATTAGACATATTCCCCAATATAGGAATAAATGAAAAATAAAAAACAGAAAAGAAGGAGAGTGTTAGAATGGAGAGAGTGCAATTCCATAACCCTGAATGACTTACGGATCATGGAAAACAAACTGAAGAGAAGGAACCATGTTGAAAGGCAACTTTGTATGCAATCTTTCATCTCCACTGGTGACTATACCAATGAGATGGTCTCCTGGTCTGTAGTAGCTCCATGGTTTCCCATCCTGGTTCTCCAATCTCAGCGGGCATTTCATTCTCAGCTTCCCAGAGACTGAATGGGACAAAAGCAGCATCAGAGGCAGAATCAGGAGGTCCATAATTCATGGCATGAATCAATGAATCCCTTTCCTGTTTCTAAAAAAGAATTAGAAGAATTCAAAGGACTCTCACAAGGTGGAATATGATCCAGTTGCTTTTTCTCATCACAGAGAAACACTCAGCTTCACCTGGAAAGGAGAGAGACATACATTCAAGAGCACAGACTCTGCCTGTCCCCAAACTCCATATTTCTTTGCCCAAAGTCTCCCCTGGAGGATTTGGCCAAACAGCAGAGCTGAAACTTTTATCATAATTCTCCCTCTCAGGAGGGATCCCTGAATAATTCAGCTATTTCTTGCAGTCAAAGATTGTTGGGAAATTCTCTGGAGGGAAATGAAAGGGAAATAATCCCCATGTGATTCAAAATAACAGGAGCAGAAATGGAATTAAATCCATCATCTAGAATTGAGAGTTTTGGGAGCTCCATGCAGGGAATACATGGCACCTGTGGCTGAAGAAATAACAAATAAATCTGATATATGTTTGCATAGTGATGAAAGACAAAACTGGGGGGGGGGGTTAATGCCAGAGCCTGCCACAGATCTGAAATAGCTGCCAGCTGAGTTGGAGCCAAAATTTACTTTATTTTGAAAGCTAATGCTCAAGGGCATCACACAAAAGGGCTGATGCAATAGTGCAGCCAGTCTCTAAGAACAAAATCAACTTTAGTGAAAAACTAGTTATTCGAACTTTGCGGAGTTAAAAAAAAATCATAGGGAGAGGGAGAGAGAGAGGGAGAAAAGGGGAGAGAGAGAGAGGGAGGGAGAGGGAGAGAGATAAATTAGAGAAAGCCAAGTGAAAAGAGATGGAGAAATCAAGGCTGCCTCTCTCCCCATGTGGGGAGGGGAGGGAGGAAGAAAGGAAGGAAGGGGAGCTCAGGACCCTCATGTTGCAGATGGAAAGCTGATCTGCAAAATCCAACTTCCATCTTCTGAGTCCTGGGAAGGGGGGAAACCATATCCCATGTTGCTCAGCCACCTCTTTCCACGCATGGGGCACTCAGGGGGGGGGAAGCAAAGGCCAGACCCCCAAAGCCAAGGATGGCCAGGAGGAGGAGGGGATCTGTAACATATATATTGTGCTTTTGTATCACATATATTATTCCTTTCTATTTGTATCTCCTGTTACAAACATATTGTTATTAGGCCTCTGAAATGTATCTGGTATTTGTCAAACGTATGTCCCTGCCATTTGACCTGAACTCATATCAATCTATCTAAAAGCATGGTACGTATCTCAGTTGAAACTACAGCCATCAACAAAGGGATAATTTACACCTCAGCCCTAATTTATGTTTGATCTGGATAAGCTCCTGTCTTCCAGAGACAGGGAGCTAAATGGCCAATTGAGTAAACGAAGGAATCCTTAAGATAAGACTAATTGGGAAGTTTAGATTCCCTTGCAGGGCAACAAAGAATACACAAACATAAATTAGGGGGCCAGAGTTGGGGATTTAACTGGTGCTTTAAAGGTATAAAAAGAGGTTACATCTTCTCTGAAGGTGTGAACCCTCCCATATACATATCTCTTTGTATGTGTTTGGAATGGTTTTACCCAGCCTTTTGTCTTTGATCAAAGATTAAATGTTGATTCTTATTCAAGCCTCCATTTATTTATTTATTTATTTATTTATTTATTTATTTATTTATTATTTCAATTTGTATACCGCCCTACTCCCGAAGGACTCAGGGTGGTGAACAGCCATAAAATAAAACATATGAATACAAAATTTAAAATAAAGTAAAACGAATTAAATAATTTGGCTGAAAATTTAAAACCCCAATAATTTAAAACCGAATTTAAAATTTCCATTTAAAAAGGGGAAAAACTTAGGTCAGGCCAGCCTGATGAAATAAGAACGCCTTGAGCGTGCGACGGAAGGTACGCAGATCCGGGATCCTCCGTATCTCCGGGGGGGCCTCGTTCCAGACAGTAGGTGCCCCCACAGAGAAGGCTCTCCCCCTGGGGGCCGCCAGTCGACATTATTTGGCCGACGGCACCCGAAGGAGCCCCTCTCTATGGGAGCGTACTGGCCGGTGGGAGGCTATTGGTGGTAGCAGGCGGTCCCGCAAATAACCAGGTCCTAAGCCATGGAGCGCTCTAAAGGTGATAACCAAGACCTTGAAGCACACTCGGAAGACCAGCGGGAGCCAGTGCAGCTCGCGCAGGAGAGGTATTACATGGGAGCGCCACCTCGCTCCCATTACCACCCGCGCGGCCGCACTCTGCGCCAGTTGGAGCCTCCGAGTGCTCCTCAAGGGGAGCCCCATGTAGAGAGCGTTACAATAGTCCAGACGGGAGATGACGAGGGCATGAGTGACCGTGCGTAAGGAGTCCCGATCTAGAAAGGGACGCAACTGGCGGATCAGGCGAACCTGATGAAAAATCCTCCCGGTCACGGCCATCAAGTGCTCTTCTAAAGACAGCTGTGAATCCAGGAGGACACCCAAGTTGCGAGCCCTTTCCGTAGGGGCCAATGATTTGCCCCCAATAGTCAGCGATAGCACCAGCTGACTATATCGGGACGTCGGAAACCACAGCCACTTTAAGTCTTTCTTTTTGGTTCACTGAGAGCTTAAGCGTATAGTTGGACCTTACAAGACTAACCTGGTTTATGGGTCCCAGGGTTGCATGATGGGGGGGACGCAGCCCCCCGGGGTTTCTCCAGCCTCGCTTGGGCTCCGTGTCTTTCCAGGAGAGGCTCCTGTGGGGGAGAAGCCATGCAGGGCTGGGTCTTCCAAGGGGGATCCGGACTTGCCCTGGAGGAAAAGGAGGTCGGCCTCACCCTGGAGGGGACCCTCCATGACTCTGAGGAAGATGGGGGTCCCCTGTGGCCCCTTCAGAGCCCTCAGCTGAGGAGATCCTCTTCATTGCAGCCTTTTCTGGGGAAGGGGCTTAAGCCCCCCTCCCTCTGCAGTGCTGGGAGCTTTTGCCCTTTTCTCTTCCCCCTCAAAGCTTTGAAATTTGCTCTTTATTTGACTCCCCTCCCCTTTGGCTTGGCTTCTTCAGCCTCTTCTCCATCAGGCTGAGGGCAGGGAAGCTCCCAGGCAACTGGCTCTTCCCCCTCTTTGATTGGCTACAGTGTTGTCATGACGAAGGGGGCGGGCCAGGAATAGAAGCAGCCACTAGAGAGAAAGAGAGGCGGAACTTTTGTCGTCCCTGAGAACTGGAGGATTTGAATGCGAAATCTGCTTTCTTTTACAAAACCATTGATATTATTATGGAAAAGTAAAAAATTGAGATTCGATTTTAATGCTTTATTTTACTGCAACAGAGGAAGTCTGAAGTCAGCACTTTTTTTCTCCCTCCCCCCACTTCTCTTTCCCCTCCCCCCATTTCTCCCTCTGCTTGGGTTGTTTTTTTTATTTTTGTATTTTATTCTATAATCTAATAAAATGTTTAAAAAAAAAGAAAAGAACTGGAGGATTTGAATGGGAAATCTGCTTTCTTCTTTTCAGATGCAGCCCAGAATCAGGAGGAGGGAAGGGTCAGAGAAAATGAAGGAATATTTAAAAATATATTTAAAAAAACAAAGGAAAACTTAGACTTTGACAGAAGAAAAATAAAAAGCGAACACCAAAAAAAGAGAAATTATCAAACTCTGTAGAAAAAGTTCTTTAGCTCTGTAGAGTGTGATCTGTGAGATATACAGCAATTAAAGGAAAGAATGATAAAAGTCAGCCTTAAGGAAATCTATTGGAGACGCAGAGCAGAGAGATTGGAAGATGAAGTGAAATTGGACGTTTAAACGTTTAAAGTCATCAAACAACTTATAGAAAATAGCTAATATAGTTACAGCGTTAACTTTGCTTTCTGCACATGTTGAAAGGATGTAGAATTTAGAATTTTCCTTTATTTTGATTAAAAAAAATGTGTAAGCTTTCCTATTTCTGAAATAAAAATCTCACCCAGCCATTGAAGGGAGAGACAAAAAAACCCAAATCAAATTCAAGTTTCTAGTTTGTGAGTATGGAATTTGGGTCAATCTGGTCTTTGGTAGTTTAAAAAAATATATATACTGGCAACAATTGGTGGCAGAGGTGGGATTGCTCCAGGGGATCTCTAGGTGCTCCCCATGCAAAGGAAAAGAGCCTCGGCTGTCGGAGGGACAGAATTTGGTCCAGGGAGATCTCATCCCCTCCGGGCAACGGCCTCCCAAATACCCGGAGCTTCTCCTGGGCCACCTGAGATGGGAGAGGCTGAAGGGGAAGCTCTTCCAGGCCAGGAGACCATCTCATGGGGAGAATCCTCAGTTGAACAAGAAGATTACATAGAACAAGGACTTCCAACCAGGCTCCTCCTTGTCAGTTTCATTCCTGAGTCATTCCCTGTGCTGGTGTTTCCTTTCCTGTCTTTGCAGTCCTCACACTTTCCTTCTTTTCTCTTTATTTCACTTACTCCTGTATTGACGGACCTGTCTAATTTCCTGAATGGTCTGGATTTCCAAAGCTTCTCTCTTTTCATCTTATTTTGTGGAAGTCGCTGGAATCCAAAGATGGGACGGAATAAAAACCGTAACAACTCCAGATTATTTTCCTCTCTCCATCCAAACTTGAGCTCATCACTTGAATGCTAACTTTTGTTTAAAGTAGTGATTGAAACGGTTGTAGTGGCCCCTGCCCAGCCCAGTCCCATATTTTTATAACCACTCATTGATACACAATTCCTGATCCTTATAGAAACAAATGAGGTTTTTTTTAGAATTGGTAAATATTTCTCACATTAAAAAAATCTTCTTCCTTTTATGATAGTTCTATTTTAAGGATTGAATTATTTTGAATCCCCTTTAGCGACCAGAGAAAAATTAGTCCTTCTACAAATAATGGTGTGTTTGTGACTCTTAACTCTGGTGGAGAACTATCTCCATCCCACCTTCTCAACACTCATTCAATGTCAAGGTGATGAGTAACTATCATTTGCCTCTGGTTTTGGATCAGGGTTGGCTTGAGACTCAGTCAGCTGGTGGAGACAAAGAGGCTTAAATTGAAAAAAAAAAGGATTTTTTTGTTTCTACTCATGATGATATAAGAATAACATGAGCATTTTTTATAAAAGAGTTTCTCTATCAGTGACTTTAATATACTATGGTGTATATTTGCTGTACAAATGGTCAGTAAGGATCCCCAGCGCCTGCACAATCTCACACTTGGCCACAACCTCCCTGACAACTATCAGAATCCACCTGGCCCTTCAGAGGCCTTGCTGGACGTGCTCTCTACTGGAGGAGCCCCTGTTCCCAGGGACGGTTGTGGGAGGAAGGACCACTCCCTTTGGCTCCTCTGGATGCAGCTGACAGGATGGACATCTCCATCCAGATGTCCACATTAGTGGGACCCTATAAAGCCCCACAGGTCCCTGTGTGTGTTTCTTTCTTTGGCAGATGGAGTGGGGAGTGATAGATCCAACCGTATCTTCTCCATGGAATCCAAGAGCTGCTTTTCACTGGTGTAGATGTCCTGGCTGGGGAGGGGATCCAGAGTGGGGAGGGGGAAGGGTCAAAACAGGCCTGTCCTTCCATGAGAACAATCCCATTGCTTTGGGGTCTTTCTTCTGCTGCAGACTTGTCAAGTGGTCAGACGAGAGTGCAGACAGGAACCACTGTTGGACAGTCTGGTCATTCAAGACTTTCCAGGACTAATGAAGGATCCTGAAGGAATCAGGTCCAAAGAGCCATTCAATTCAATTCAATTCAATTCAATTCAATTCAATTCAATTCAATTCAATTCAATTCAATTCAATTAAACTCAACATTTATTACGGTCACATGCCAAAAGCATTAAAGAGAACAAGAAAAATTAAAATACTGACAGTTTATGCCCCCAAGAATTAACAACTAAAAAAACCACAAATCTCTTAGAATTAAAATCAACACCGAGGCACATTAAAAAGCAGGAACCAATAGCAGAATTGAAGGAATTAAAAAAAGATCTTGAGGGGTATTCCAAATCCAGATCTCTATTTACATTACAAAATAAATTTCAAAGGATCAAATCGACTTTACAAAAGCATTTCCTCTTCAGTCCTTCAGTTTTTTCTTCTTTGAACCTTCTTACAAGTTATCCAGCAGCAGAAAAATGAGGGAGGGTCTTCTAGGGCCTACAAACCCTCTGGAAGTTGGGTCCATGATCCTGTACAGAACCTCCAAAAGCCATGGAAAAAATGGGGTGCACTTTTTGCCTGGTTCTCAGAGGCTGTTTGGTGTTGCCAGGATGTGGTGGAGACAGAGAATGTGTCCCGGAGGGGGAGGAAGAGGAATAGGAGGAGGAGCTACTTGAAGGTCTTAGAGGTCCTTGGAGGCTGCCTCAGATCTCTTTTGATCCTGCGAGATCTCCTCCCGGGTCTTACTGGGATTCCCGCCATTCTCTTTCTCCCAGGAAACGCTCCCTCCATTGTTTCTCTCTGGAAGAAGGAGACGTGGAGAGGTCAATGCGGAGTAGCAGCCAAAGATTCTTACTTACTAGCTTAGCCACAACAACAACTGCTTGCGGGGAAGGTCGTATTTTCGGGGAAACACGGTATTTCTTACTTCTCCAGTTGTTCCCGCAGCTCTTCGTTCTCCCTGAGGAGCTCCTGCTTCGCTCCAGCTTCCGTCAGAACCCTGCAGTGGAGATGGAGGTTTCGGAGTTCCAACATCTGGATTCTGTAAAATAGGAAGACAGGAGGGAAATGAGCCCCCTCAGGTCTTCACCCGAATCATCAAACCCTTTTAAAATGAAAACTAACTAAAACGCCTGGCACTTCCTTTGTTTTACCTAGCCTTACTTTTTAATTACTTGAGTTTTGCCATAAAGGAATCTTCAGATCTTAAAACCTTTTCCCCCCTTTTTTGGCTTTCATACCAGAAAATTCAAAACAATTTCCAAACTTTCTAATGGGGACAGAAGGGGGAGAAGACTGAACTGGTGAGAGCCGAGGGGGAGCCGAGAACTGAGGTCAGTGAGCAGCAGAGGAGGAGATCAAAGCAGGGACCTCCTAAATTCAGAGGATTTGGCCAGGAAAAGTCCCTGTCAAGAGATTCATGATGTCTTCTACCCATCCAGGCAACGTAATTCAACGCAGAACGTTGTGTAATGTGTGTCCAGGGTAGGGAGCTAAGGAGAATTGAAGAGGAAATCCTGGAAGAGAAAGTCAGGGTTTCTCACCTCCGCAGTTTCTCCTCCACCTCCCTGCAGAGTTCTGCGTTCTTCTCCGAAAGCTGGGCGTTTTTACGCAGGAGCTCCTCATTCAGGGAGAACGACTTCTGCTTTCGGTTGCTGTAAATAGGAAAACCAGAGAGAAATTAGACCCTTAAGTTTTTTACTTGACTCATCACACATTTTCTTCCATTGAAAAATATTAAAAATACCTTTATGTTTGTGTCACTGTATAAATTCAGTGTTGCTATTTCTACTAACAATCCTTTCACCATTTATTGGGTCTTTTAGAAAGGCTCCGTAAAAATGGCCAATGGGTACAGTTTGAGGGACTTTAGATACACCTCCAGGGTAGTCTTAAGGGATTTGATTAGTGACTTAAATATTAAGGTTTAATGTGTTGATAAGAGTTGTTTATAAGATTTGGATTACTTAAGTTTTTACTTAAGTAATCTTAAGTAAAAAGTCTACAAACCCCTATTAAAAGGCCAGGTTTTGGAAATGTAAAATAAAAAATCAGACCAAGATAAATCCCTTCAGAGTACTTCCTCCTTTAACATAACATATAAGATGTACAATTCAAGTCAAAAAACAAACTGAAATCTTTGAAGGGAAAAAACTGATGTTAAATAGTAGTCATTAAATATGTGAAATATCCATTATGTTTTAGCCTCCAGTCCCCTCATCATCTTCGTTGCTCTTCTCTGCACTCTTTCTAGAGTCTCCACATCCTTTTTACATCGTGGCGACCAAAACTGGATGCAATATTCCAAGTGTGGCCTTACCAAGGCCTTAAAAAGTGGCATTAACACTTCACGTGGTCTTGATTGATGCAGCCTGGAACTGGGTTGGCTTTTTTGGCAGCTGCTGCACACGCCTGGCTCCTGTTTAAACGGTTGTCCACTAGGACTCCAAGATCCCTCTGAGAGTTACTACTGTTGAGCGAGGTGCCCCATATACTGTCCCTGTGCATTTTGTTTTTCTTGGCTAAATGTAGAACCTTACTTTTTTCACCCTTGAATTTCATTTGTTAGATAGCGCCCAATGTTCCAATTTTGGAGCCCTTTTGAAGGAAGATCGGCTCTAAGGCCAAAAGACTAGATGCTCTCATAAAATCTAAAGGTGTTTCAACAAAGGATTCCTTTAAAAAATAAATGTTATATTTTATATTCTTTAGGTAAAATGTAGACTTACGTGCCACTCTTCTCCCTCGGATTCCTCAGCGGTCGCCCCCCAGATGTTGCAGGAGTCTGGAAAAGTTAAAATAACAGCCGTGAAATATATATATCGTCAGAGGCTTTGAAAAGCATTTTTCCTACAAGCTCTTCAGCCGAAGAGGTTGTAGGGGAAAAAATGCCTTTAAAAGCCTCTGGCGATCCCAGCTGAGTTGCCTGATCATCAGAGGCTTTTCAAAGCATTTTTTTTCTGCAACCTCTTAAGGTTGTAGAAAAAATGCTTTTAAAAGTTAAAAAAAAAGGTTGGCCACGCCCACCAAGTCACATTAACCCCCACCAAGCCACGCCCACAAAATAAGCCACACCCACAGAACCGGGAGTAAAAAAAATTAGAACCCACCCCTGCCCCAGAAGATTTAGACTGCTTACCTTGGGGGGGCGGGTGGTAAAGGACCGCTGAGGGGGAGGACCTTCCTTGATAGGGGGCAGGTTGCCGGCCCGTGAATTCGTCTGCTGAAAAGCAATGGAGGCCATGAGGACGTTGGGCCTGAGCCCAGGAAAAACCCTCAAACCCGGTTAATCCAGGCCCCCTCACCCAAAAGAGCCATTTTGACTTCCAGGGTTTGGGTCCCATTGGGTACATGTTGACAAACAATTAAAGAAATAAATATGACATACCTCCGTCGGTCCCCATTTCCACAGGACGGGCTGCTCCTCTGGAACCACTGGAAAACAAATAGACTGCTTTAAAAACACAAACTTATTGACATTGCCTCAACCTGGCCCCGCCTCCTGGCCTCCCTCGCCTGGCCCCGCCTGGCCCTTCCCCTCCTGAGGGTCCCCCCCACCCCTTGAGAAAACGATCTGTCTCAAGATCCCGTAAACCAGGGGTGAAATCTAACATTTGTTACTACCGGTTCTGTGGGCGTGGCTTGGTGGTGGTGGGGTAATGTGATTGGGTGGGCGTGGCAATTTTTAAAAAACTTTTAAAACCATTTTTTCTACAACCTCTTCGGCGAAGTGGTTGTAAAAAATCCTTTCAAAAGGCTCTGACGATCCCAGCTGAGTTACCTGATCGTCAGAGGCTTTTTTTCTTTTAAATGCCTCTGACGATCAGGCAACTCAGCTTGGATCGTCAGAGGCATTTAAAAGAAAAAAAGCCTCTGAGGATCGCATGGTTCAGTTGGGCATGTGGGGGGGGGGGCAGGGATTTTTGCTACCGGTTCTCCGAACCACCCGCCTCCATCACTACCGGATCGGGCAATCCGGTCCAAACCGGGAGCATTTCACCCGTGCTGTAGATCCTTTTGGCTCACGCAGTGGAATTTCCCACCGGTTCCCTCTCTCTGCAAAGTGAAGGGACCGCAGAAAGGCTGCATGGCCCAGAATGGGGCTGCCTCCAAGTTCGGAATTGGGAGGGTCCAGAAAGAACAGGGGGACCAATGGGAATTCTCCCTTCTTTAGCGTCATCGGTCTCCGGGCAGACTTTCCCTTGACTTCACCCAATGCAGGAGAGAGTTCCGCTCGGTTCTTCAGGCCAAGATCCCCCCTCCCATTTTCTCCGCTTCTCTCTCTCTCTGCAGAACTGGCTCTCCTCCTTCAGGTGAAGCCCCCAAGGACTCTGCCCAGAGACCGATGATGCTCAAGCAGAGAGAATTCCCATTGGTGCTGCTGCTGGTTCTGGCCCTTCCCACCTCCAAGTCGAGATCAACGCTTCCACCCCCAATTCAGACCCCCCCCTTCCTCTTCTGGGCCTGGAAGCATCTGGCCGGGATGGATGCTCCTCCTTTCACAGAGGAAGATTTCTGCCGGAGGAAGAGTTTGGGGATTGGGTGGCACTGGATGAGAAGAGGGAAGGTACACCCCACAGCCAGGGATGACTTGGGGGTCACAGAAACCCCCCAATCCGATGGGAAGTGACAGGAAGCCCTCCGCTAATCCAGGAAGAGGTGGAGAGGATCTGCAGCGGTGGTGGGTTCCTCCTGGTTCCGCCGAGCCGGTAGAGGTAACGATATGACTCACGGAACCGTAACTATATCCAGCAGAAACAGCTGTGGCGTAAATTTCAACCTCTTTTTAAGAATATTTTGTAAAATCCACCAAATTTTTATCCAAAACGCTTTAACCTTTTTACATGTCCACCAAATATGGAAATAAGTGGCATCCTCACAATAACTTCTCCAACATTTTGGTTGTACATTCGGATACATACGAGATAACTTTTTTGGATCTAGATGCCATCTATAAAACATTTTATAAAAGTTCTCCCTTAAATTTTGCGCTTTGGTAAATTTCACATTTGTCACCCATATTTTTTCCCAAGTTTCCATCACCATTATTGGCTGTTCAAAATTCTGCACCCATTTTATCATACAGTCCTTAACTAGCTCTGTTTCTGAGTCCATCTCTATCAATATATTATACAATCTTTTTATATGCATTGGACTTTAGTCTCTAATTTGTTTAATTAAATTTTCATCACTTTGTATAACACAAATTTTCTGGTCTTTTCTCCATCTGGCTTGTAATTGTACATATTGAAACGAAGTTTGAATTATTTTCTCCTCTTTCAACACATTCACAGGTTTTAATTTTAATATACCTCCCTGCATATTGAGAATATCTACAGGTGAAACTCAAAAAATTAGAATATCGTGCAAAAGTTCATTTATTTCAGTAATGCAACTTAAAAGGTGAAACTAATATATGAGATAGACTCATTACATGCAAAGCGAGATAGTTCAAGCCTTGATTTGTCATAATTTTGATGATTATGGCTTACAGCTCATGAAAACCCCAAATTCACAATCTCAGAAAATTAGAATATTGTGAAAAGGTTCAATATTCTAGGCTCAAAGTGTCCCATTCTAATCAGCTAATTAAGCCATAACACCTGCAAAGGGTTCCTGAGTCTTTAAATGGTCTCTCAGTCTGGTTCAGTAGGAATCACAATTATGGGAAAGACTGCTGACCTGACAGTTGTGCAGAAAACCATCATTGACACCCTCCATAAGGAGGGAAAGCCTCAAAAGGTAATTGCAAAAGAAGTTGGATGTTCCCAAAGTGCTGTATCAAAGCACATTAATAGAAAGTTATATGGAAGGGAAAAGTGTGGAAGAAAAAGGTGCACAAGCAGCAGGGATGACCGCAGCCTAGAGAGGATTGTCAGGAAAAGGCCATTCAAAAGTGTTGGGGACTTTCACAAGGAGTGGACTGAGGCTGGAATCAGTGCATCAAGAGCCACCACACACAGACGGATCCTGGACATGGGCTTCAAATGTCGTATTCCTCTTGTCAAGCCACTCCTGAACAACAAACAACGTCAGAAGCGTTTTACCTGGGCTAAAGAAAAAAAGAACTGGTCTGTTGCTCAGTAGTCCAAAGTCCTCTTTTCTGATGAGAGCAAACCAAGGACCCAGAGTCTGGAGGAAGAATGGAGAGGCACACACTGCAAGATGCTTGAAGTCCAGTGTGAAGTTTCCACAGTCTGTGTTGATTTGGGGCCATTTCATCTGCTGGTGATGGTCCACTGTGCTTCATTAAGTCCAGGGTCAACGCAGCTGTCTACCAGGAGATTTTGGAAGACTTCATGCTTCCTTCCACAAATGAGCTTTATGGGGATGCTGACTTCATTTTCCAGCAGGATTTGGCACCTGCCCACACTGCCAAAAGTACCAAAACCTGGTTCAATGACCATGGGATTACTGTGCTTGATTGGCCAGCAAACTTGCCTGACCTGAACCCCATAGAGAATCTATGGGGCATTGCCAAGAGAAAGATGAGGGACATGAGACTGAACAATGCAGAAGAGCTGAAGGCCGCTATTGAAGCATCCTGGTCTTCCATAACACCTCAGCAGTGCCACAGGCTGAGAGCATCCATGCCATGCCGCATTGAGGCAGTAATTGATGCAAAAGGGGCCCAAACCAAGTACTGAGTACATATGCATGCTTATACTTTTCAGAGGTCCGATAGTGTTCTATGTACAATCCTTGTTTTATTGATTTCATGTAATATTCTAATTTTCTGAGATTGTGAATTTGGGGTTTTCATGAGCTATAAACCATAATCATCAAAATTATGACAAATCAAGGCTTGAACTATCTCGCTTTGCATGTAATGAGTCTATCTCATATATTAGTTTCACCTTTTAAGTTGCATTACTGAAATAAATGAACTTTTGCACGATATTCTAATTTTTCGAGTTTCACCTGTATATATATAATTACATCCTGTCTACTTTCTATGCTCGTGTTCTCTATTGCGTGCCTGGGTGCTGTCCATATAGGTATCTTTTCATTTAACTTATATTGATATTTCTTCCAGTCACGCAATAAGGCATTTCTCAGTATATGAGTCTTAAATGCTCTATCCACCCTTTTTTCATACACTAAATAAGCATGCCAACCATAGACCAGATCATACCTTTCAATATTCAATATCCTTCCATTTGTTAAATTAATCCAATCACTAATTGCTGATAAAACAGCTGCTTCATAATACAGTTTTAAATTTGGCATTTTCAATCCTCCTCTTTCTCGTGTATCCTGCATTATTTTCAATTTTATCCTTGGTTTCTTACCTTGCCATACAAACTTATTAATACCTTTCTGCCATTCTTCCAGGTTGGCATCCTTTTTTAGTATTGGTATCATTTGAAAGAGGAATAAAAACCTAAGTAAAACATTCATTTTTATAGCTGCTATTCTACCTAACAAGGACAGTTGTAATTTTTTCCATTTATCCATTTCAGCTTGTATTTTATGCCATATCAATTCATAATTATACTTATACAATTTACCATTAGAAGATGCAATATAAACTCCTAGGTATTTAACTTTTTTGACTATTTCACATCCCGTTACCCTTTGTAACTCCTCTTTTTGATTTGTTGTCATATTTTTAACTATCATCTTTGTCTTTCCAATGTTTATCTTAAACCCAGAGACTTGACCATACTGTTTCATTATATCCATCAAAACCTTTGCTGATTCCACTGGATGAGTTAAGGTCATAACCAAATCATCTGCAAATGCCCGTACCTTATATTCATAGTCTCTAACTTTAATTCCCTCTATCTCATCTATGTTACGTATTTTGTTTAACAACAACTCTGAAGTTAATATAAATAATAATGGCGATAAAGGGCATCCCTGCCTCGTACCTTTTTCAATTTTGAAAGTTTCTGTCAAACTGCCATTAACAATTATCTGAGCTGTCTCTTCCTGATATATTGCTTTTATGGACTGCATAAAGCAATTCCCAACCACTCTCTTAACCACTCTCAATAAAAATTGCCAATCCAATCGATCAAAAGCTTTTTCCGCATCCAAAAATATAAGCACCGCAGGGATTTGGTTATTCCTTTCCAAATATTCCAATATGTCAACAATTTGTCTTACATTATTTTTCATTTGTCTACCTTGTCTAAAACCAGTTTGGTCAGCATGAATCATTTTTTGCATTACTAACATTAACCTATTTGCCAATATCTTAGCAAATATCTTATAATCTGTATTCAATAATGATATGGGTCTATAGTTCTTGGGATATGTCAAATCTTGATCTTCTTTTGGAATTAACGAAATAACAGCTGTTTTCCATGAAGGTGGTACCCCTTCACCCAACTGAATTCTATTAAATAATTGTTTAAGAGGTACAACCATCTCCAATTGTAAATATTTATAATACACAGCTGTTAATCCATCCGTTCCAGGAGCCTTGCCAGTTCTTAACTGTTGAATTGCTGAGAGGATCTCCTCCTCTGTTATTAATTGGTTCAACCGTTCTCTTTGTTCCTCTGTGACTATAGGAATATTCTGTCTATCCAATGTAATATTACATAATTAACCAATGTGAGGATGGATATAAAAATAGATGACAATGGGAAGGGGTATAATATAGAATAGAAGGGAAAAATTGAATTTGATTAAGATTAGAGATGAGGATGAAGGGTAATATTGGTTTTTTAAAAAAATAGATGAGGAATAAATATGGCAAAAAGGAAATATAGAAATTGTAAATTTAATTGAAATGACTAAACACTGTTTAAATTTGTGAACCGCCCAAATACTCTGTTCAAAGAAAATACATTGTATGTTTGTATGTGTGTTTCTAATTACAGTATTGCTATTTGTTCATATTTGTTCTCTTTTATTCCTTAAAGTTTAACAATTCATTCTTTATCTTAATACCTTTATATTTGTTTGGGGTTGCCTTTCTTCCATTTCATCTTTTTTATTGTACAGCAATCTTTCTCCTCAAACCTACCACCTCTCTCTTTTCTTTCCTTCTTACTTTCTCTTCCTCCCCCTCTTCTTCTCCTCCCTACTTCCTCTTCCTTTCTCCTTCTCCTCCTCTCTTCCTCCCTCTCTTACCCTCACTCCTACTCTAATTTCCCTTCCCTTCCTTCCTCCCTTCTCTTCCTTCCCTCTCTCTCCTTCCTTCTTCCATCTCTCTTCTCCTTCCTTCATCCCTCTCTATTGCTGTATTCTTTTGTGCATATGCATTACTCAGAGGGCTGAAAAAGTTATTTTTGACTGGTCCTCGCACTTTTGACCAGTCCTCGAAATTACGACTGTCCTCACATTTTACGTTTTTGCCCTATCTTGTCACCATGGTGAAGAGAAGCAGTTGTGAAATGAGTGACACGGTTATTAAGAATGCTACAATGGGCATAAATGATGACTGGTCATAAGTGCCAGAGATGACTTTTTTCAGCCCTCTGAGTAGTCCCTATACACAGAGCCATGCCCACCTGGTCACATGACCAGCTAGCCATGCCCACCCAGTCACATGACCTCCAAGCCACGCCCACAGAACTGGTAGTAAAAAAATTTAGAGCCCACCCCTGCTTTGGAGGATCCCACTGTCAATTGTTCACATGGCTCAAGCAAAACTAACAGGTGTGAATTAAGTTTTAGCTAAAAAATGGAGCTTTAATTCCAGAAGTCCATTCTTTAAACTTGGACTTCTGGAATTAAAAGGCTCTGGATTAAATGTCCTCCAGAGAAAAGATGGAGAAGAGTATCTTGCTTTTAGACATGAGAAGAGCTGTCTAGAAAGGTGAGTTATGAGCTACTTTTGCATCATCAGAAATTTAATTTATTACCTGTTAAAAATGCAAAGCCAAGGAGTACAAGGAGCAAATAAGAGACCTTCATGTTGGGGTTGGTTCTGGACCAAATCTTAGCTCTCAGCCCTCCTTGTGACTTCTTGAAAAGCTTCCCCCCCCCCGCTCCACCGCCTGAGGAGGCAGGGGGGGCTGCAGGTTGATCCCAAGGGGCTCTGGGCTGGGCTACCAGTTAAAAGCCTCTGCTAAATCCTAAAGAATTGTCACATGACCATCAAGCCACACCCACAAAATAAGCCACGCCCACGGAACTAGTAGTAAAAAAATTTAGAACCCACCCCTGGTCAGACCCTTCTGATTTCAACCCCGATTCTGTTGGAATCTCCCTCCCTCCCTCCCTCCTTCCTTCCTTCCTTCCTTCCTTCCTTCCTTCCTTCCTTCCTTCCTTCCTTCCTTCCTTCTTTCCTTCCTTCCTTCTTCCTTCCTTCCTTCCTTCCTCCCTCCCTTCCTTCTTTCCTTCTTTCCTTCCTTTCTTCCTCCTTCCTTCCTTCCTTCTTCCTTCCTTCCTTCCTCCCTCCCTCCCTTCCTTCTTTCCTTCCTTTCTTCCTCCTTCCTTCCTTCCTTCCTCCTTCCTTCCTTCCTTCCTTCCTTCCTTCCTTCCTCCCTCCCTTCCTTCCTTCTTTCCTTCCTTTCTTCCTCCTTCCTTCCTTCCTCCCTCCCTCCCTCCCTCCCTCCCTTCCTCCCTTCCTTCCTTCCTTCCTTCCTTCCTTCTTCCTTCCTTCCTTCTTCCTTCCTTCCTTCTCATTATCCACAGGCCCCACTCCCTACCTGCTCTAAAGTAAGACATTCCCCCAAAATAAGACTTAAGAAACGTTTTTTATACTTAAAATGGTCATTAGGGCACAGAACCATTTGTTAAATTTTCTGAATCCCACCACTGACTGTATCCTACCTTTATTTCTCCGCTGGACCTTTTTCTGGAAACGATAAAAGAAGTTTCCAGCCATCTCTCCAGTTGTAGCAGTTGAGAATGAGGCAGGACAGCCGGCCAAGGTCTTATGACACGTGCTGTGATGTCATCATCTCTGATCCAGCTGTGGGGAGATGCCAGGCTGCCCCCTCCAGCAACGGTGGACCTTTCCATAGGGAGCCTCACACGCGCTAACAGAGAGACCCCGAGAGGTCTGGAAGGAAAAGGGGAAATGGGGGGGGGTGAAAGATGGAGGGGAGGCCCCCCAAGGCTCCCAGGAGAACGGAGCCCACAGAATGTTCCACTAAGTGCTAATATTGCAATATTATGATATTACAATATCATTGTAATAGTATAATATTATACAATACAGTACAATATCATAATATCATAATATTATGACCCCCCTAAGAGGTCTGTAAGGGACGTGCATAAGCACCCCAACGTGCCTTCCGTCCTTGTCCTACTGCCCCCATTTATTCGTATCCATTTCCTGCATTCATAATCATGTTTATACTTATATCTGTTATCTAATACCTGCTTGACAAATAAATAAAACAAAATGAATAAAAAATAAATAAAAATAAACAAACTATGAAGGCTGCAGTGGTGTGTTGCAGACCCAAGAGAGGACCTGTCAATCTCTCTCTCCAAGGTTAAAGGGATCAAGTGGATCACTCATCTCCCTCTCAGTCCACCCTCTCCCCTCCTTTCCCCCTTTCCCTCCTGGATCCTCTAGCCCACTCCTCTCATAAAACGGACTCACTTCACTTAATTTCCTTGGAGATTTATTTGGTGAGGTGGGACATTGGAGGCAGGCGGGGCAGCTGGGAAGGAGAGATCCGGTCCGGTCCATCATTTAGGGAAAGATCGGATTCCAAAGTCTTTTTGGTCCAGAGGTTTCCCAGCCAACTTTCCCAGCCAGCCTCTGACAATCCAAGTCAATGGGAGAAGCCGGACTCACTTAATGGCCAAAGTGGCCAAAGAGGTTGTATATTTATTTGTTTGATTTATGTGCTGCCCTTCTCCGGAGACTCAGGGAGGCTTACAATATAAATCAGATATCGATACTGAAGCATTGTTGGAGACCCCACCCACCCACTCCGGCTCCCCTCTGGGAGGGGCTTTCCAAGGATTTCCAGCAGGACTCCCCGATTCTGTAGGGGCTTTACTCCCGATGCCCTCCTCCTGGGAAACTCAGGATGCCTTTTTCTCACCAGGTACATGTACACATCCGAACGAGACTGTGATGTTTCTCTGTGTCAGATAATATAGGTGTGTATGTGCATAATATTTATTTATTTATTTATTTATTTATTTATTTATTTATTATTTATTTCGTCATGATTATGTAGTGTATATTGGCGGTGGCAGCCCTTTGAGAGCTCTATGCAACAAAATTCCATTTTAATGTATGCTGATTAGAGTACATTTAAAGTGACAATAAAGCTATCCTGTCCTATCCTATTCTGTATTTACTTTTCTATTATTCCTATTCTATTCTATTCCATTCTATTCCTTCCAACTCTGTTATTCTATTCTATTCTGTTCTGTTCTGTTCTGTTCTGTTCTGTTCTGTTCTGTTCTGTTCTGTTCTGTTCTGTTCTATTCTATTCTATTCTATTCTAGTCCATATTTTCTATTCTATTCTATTCTATTCTATTCTATTCTATTCTATTCTATTCTATTCCATTCCATTCCATTCCATTCCATTCCATTCATTCCATTCCATTCCATTCCGTATTTTCTATTCTATTCTATTCTATTCTATTCTATTCTATTCTATTCTATTCTATTCTATTCTATTCTATTCTATTCTATTCTATTCTATTCCGCATTTTCTATTCTATTCTATTCTATTCCGCATTTTCTATTCTATTCTAATTCTAATTCTATTCTCTTTGATAATCTGAAGGTGGATGCCTGGAGATGTAGTCATGGCAACGGTGTTTACTTTTTTATTAGCTGAGGGTTTTTGCTGCTGCTTCGGTCTGAACCACTTGGACAGGGGGATTCTGGGTAGGCAGAGAGTCGTTGGAATGTACCAACTCCTGAAATTCTCAGGGGTCGCCCTTCCTTAACGGTCTTGATCTTCCTGGGGGCTGATGAGAGAGCAGCCCAGAAAATGGGGGACCGGCTGTGTCTGAGGCCTCCGCCTCCAGAATAGAATAGAATAGAATAGAATAGAATAGAATAGAATAGAATAGAATAGAATAGAATAGAATAGAGCTGGAAGGGACCTTGGAGGTCTTCTAGTCCAGCCCTCTGCTCAAGCAGGAGAACCTAAATGATCTCAGACAAGAGGCTGTCTAGTTTCTTCTTAAAAACCTCCAGGGATGAAGCAGCCACAACTTCTGGAGGCAAGCAGTTCCACGGGTCACTTGTCCTCCCTGTTAGGAAGTTTCTCCTTAATTCCAGGCTGCTTCCCTCTTTGTTCAGTTTCCATCCATTGTTTCTTGTCCTGCCCTCTGGTGCTCTGGAGAATAATTTGACCCCGTCTTCTTTGTGGCAGCCTCCCAGATATTGAAATACTGCTATCACGTCACCCCTAATTCTTCTTTTCTTCAGACTAGCCAGACCCAAAACCTTCAGCTGTTCTTCCTATGGTTCAGTCTCCAGGCCTAAACAGGGACACTGTGAGGATCTGCCTTCTAAGTTGCGTTTCTCAGTTTTCTCATAACTTTCAACCTTGCTAAATGAATGGTCATAAGTCAAGGACTACCTGTATTGCAGGCATTCAGAGAATCATAGAATGTAAGCTTTGAAAGGCACCTTCATGGTCATCTAGTCCAACCCCATCCCCTGTGTAGGAACCCAATGCCAAAAATGCACCATTTACATAGACAGATCTCTCATTCTTTTTTTTTTTTTTAATTTGATTTATGTGCCACCCTTCTCCGGAGACTCAGGGCGGCTTACAATACGTTAAGCAATAGCCTTCATTCTTTTGTATATTTTATACAAAGTCATCTTATTGCCCCCACAAACTGGGTCCTCATTTCACCTACCTTAGAAAGGATGGAAGGCTGAGTCAACCTTGAGCCTTGGAGAGATTCGAACCAGCAGAAATTGCAGGCAGCTGTGTTAATAACAGGGTGCACTAAACCCCTGTACTATCAAGGCTCTTCATTCTTGCATTTTAATGGGCTTTTCTTTATTTTTATCAGGGAGTTGAAGAGAATGATTCAGAGCCAAATCTGTTGTCCCTACAAGGAACTGGATGTGACCTGGAAGGAGAGTCTTCACCAACTCCATCATCCTCTCTTGTTCCGCTATCCAAATTATCATCTGCTCCATCTGGCTGGGAGTTTCTCCCCCCTTCCCTGACTCTGACCTCCACTCCCAGCCTGGAGAGATCATCCTGCAATGCAACGAAGGAGCCGTTGTCATGTTCTACGTCACCCTCAGCTACATGGGCTTCCTGGCTGCCATCTGCTTCACGGTGGCTTTCCTGCCCAGGAATCTGCCTGGGGCCTTCAACGAAGCCAAGCTGATCACCTTCAGCATGCTGGTCTTCTGCAGTGTCTGGGTGACTTTTGTGCCCACCTACCTGAGCACCAAAGGGAAATCCATGGTGGCTGTGCAGGTCTTCTCCATCCTGGCCTCCAGTGCTGGTCTGCTGGGCTGCATCTTCATCCCCAAGTGCTACATTATCCTTCTGAGGCCAGACCTCAACACAAAGGAGCAGCTCACAACCAGAACAAATGTAAAAACATGAGATATAACACCATTGTGATATTTCAAGTGTTGTTAAAGTTTCTTTTATTTGAAAAAAGATTTTATTTCCACTTAGGTACTATGCAGGAATTAAAGAAAAATATGTGTATATGTTTCTTGCAGTTCCCTTCCCTTTCATCTCAATAAATCTTGCTGAAGAGAACTCTGAGAAGGCCAATGAACCTGACACTGTATAGAAAAATCATTTGAGCCATTGTTCCTATTGACAGAGGGCTAAAAGTGTCTATATGTGGGAGAGAGTAAGAAAAGAGATAAGAGGGAAGCTGTGGGAACCAACCTCAAGCATGTTGCATGTTAACCTCCACGAGAACCACTGGAATGCCAGAATGAGCTGAAATGCCATGTTTGACTTTCTCTCAGCCGGGAAGCAAATCTTCATGTGCTGATTTCCTGATAAAACCCTTTTTGCAGAAAGTGTTGACTGCAAATGCCTTCTGGGATTTCACTTTGGAGTTGTTTTTACTTAGTTTTCTACCTCTAAGAACTTCCCACTCTATTTTTTTTTTCTTTCGTCATCCAGAGAATTAAAATAGCAACATCCAATGATATTTAGATCCTTTCATTTCCCACTCTACAATTTGTACCTAAAGCATTTCTCTGCTGCTCTTCTGAGCTTGTCTTGTCTGTGAAGGGCTGGACAAGATTTCCAGCAAAAGGGGACTTTCTCTGGAGGAGGTTGAGGGGATCCTGCCTAAAGGCAGCTGCATCATTTAACCAAATGGTCTGGACTTTGGCAAGAAGGTTCAATACTGCGTATTTATCCAGGACCAAGAACGGGCAAATAAGGGTGGGAGCATCTAGGTTACCAGGAATCTGAATCCACGGAAGGTATTCTGCTTTCCAAACACAGAGATTGCTGATTAATTAGCAATGAATTTGAGGTTTCGGAATGGCTTCTGATTGCAAATGAATCCCTTTGAAAACTCCATTTTAAGCAGGTTAAAAGCAGCTCTGATGGCTCAGACCAAGATCAGTCTAAGATTCACAGTGACCACACAGATCCCTCTGGTTCTCCCACAAGCAGAAGGCAGAGAGATTTATAGCTTTTCCCAACATGGAACTGGTCTTTTCCCCTAATTTCACTTTCCTCCATCACACCACACAGCCATCTCACACTCTAGGAATCCCCAATTCTGGTATCCCAAATTCATCTGAGAAAAGATTTTTTTTCCAAAGTTCAATCAATCAATAGGTACTGAGTCAGGACTGGAACTCCGAGTCTCCTGGGGAGCTGCCCAAAGAAACCCAGCCAGCTTCCCTGCTGAAGATGGGACTAGAACTCACCAACCCCTGGTGATAAAGCCACCTGACCTGCAATCATGTCTACGGCAGAACTAGAACTCGGAGCCTCCTGGACAGTGGCCCCCAACTCACCCAGCCGGCTTCCCTGCCTAAGGTAGGACTAGAACTCCCAGCCCCCTGGGGCTTTCAGTTAGCAGGTGGGATTAAAACTCGAGGAGTGATTGGCGCTTTGATCCCCCACCCCCCCCAACACAAAAGGCTCCTTCTGCAGCTGCCCGGCCTCGCCCAGACAGACAGCTGTCACTCAAGCCCGTCCTGCCCCGCTCCCTCGCGCCACGCCCAGGTCAGGCAGTGCCACCCCCGGCAGGCGGGCTACTCGAGCCTCCCCCCCTCCCGCTGCCTTGCCTGCGGATGCCCTCCTCGGGGCTGGTCGGAGCCAGAGCGCCTGGAGGGGCTTCCTCTCGTCTGGGTTGCGCGGATCGAGGCTCTGCGGCGCTTCCCTCCCGGGCCGAGCAGGGGCTCCATCTCCCAGAGGCTGCGGGGGAGAAGCGGCCGGGAGGGCTTAAGCCGAGGAAAGAAGCTCCGGGCGGCCTGGCCGTTCTCGGGAGGAGCTGAACGGCCCCCGCGGGGCTCCAGCTCGGGGCTCCGGGGAACCTGGGGGGTTTCTCTCCCTTCCAGGTTGTGACGCGACGGGCCGGGGAGAAACAGCGCCGGCTGCGCGCTTGGCTGCCGGCACTTCGGGGAGGAGAGGAGCAGCCGCATCTCTCGGAATGGGGCGGGGGGGGAGGAGGTGTCAAAGCCCCCCCCTTTTTTATTTTTGCCTGCCTCGGCGGTGCTTTTAATGCCGCTGCAGACTTGACCTCTCTCCCCTTCCCCTTATCTCAAAGGCTTCCCTTATCCCCCCCCCATAAGTCGGTCCTCCCCCCTCTTTTTCCGACCCGGCACTCCGAGGGCGGCGGTCCTTCTGCCTGGCAGCTGCCCGCTGAGGAGTCGCTGGAAGGGCAGCCAAAGGGCCCCGACCGACCCCCTTCTGCCCCTTTGTTGGGCTGAAGATGCCCAGGGGCTCTCGGACCCCCCCCCCCCCCGCCCGCCCCGATCTCCTGCGTCTGGGGAAGTTGTCCTTCTCCTCTCCCCAACTGTAGACAGCAACCTCTGAGAAGGGGGGGGGCTCCGCCTGCCTTGCCAGGGAGAATAAAGGACCGGGGGGGAGGGGCGGAATGTTCCTTTTCTCCGGGCTGAGGTGGGCCCGGTTCCTCCCCTTCCAGACCTTCCCCGCCTCTGGTCCCTTGGGGAGCTCCTGGCTGACCAGGGACCCTGCGGCTCCTCCTTGGTGCCAGCGGCGGTTGGGACCATCGGGTGAGCGAATTGAGGAGGGGAGGCTGCCGCGCAGGATCACGTGGCCTCGGGTTTAGGGTCTCAGGGAGGGAGCAAAGAGGAGCAGGGAGACCCCCAACCCCTCCTTCGCCCCCCCCCCCCCGCACAGCCCTCCATCCCCAGGAGGGGGAAAAATATTTTCTACCACCAAATGATGGCGGGAATGAACCGTGGAGTTCAGACATGAGTAAACATGAAGATTCAATTGAGATAGGCCTGTAGCAATTTTCCAATTCAGCCCAAATTTGTCGGGCTGTTGTATTTGGTGGAAAAGTGACCTGCAGTTCAGTATCCATGGACATCAATAATGTTGTGCGAGCCCTTATCTCTAAATCTCTTATTGCAAAGTCCCATGGTTGAGCAGGTGGGTTAAATACCATACAGTGACTGCCTTCTCTAAGAAGCAATAGTGTAATCTCACTGACCCAGGCTTTGTAATTATGTCCTGACATTTTTAGTTTTGACTCACCAGTTAGTGGAGAGACAGAAAATGCCTGGTGAGGAGCCTGCACTTGGTATGCTGGCTGTGCTTGTTGTGGACCTAAAAATGGTCTTGGTTGTGCCATTGGAGGTGGGCCAGGAGGTGGCCCCATTTGCACTTGTGGCTGTGGCACATATGCAGGCATTTGTAGCTGCTGTGGCTGATGCACTGGAATCTGCTGTGTTCCAGTTGCCATTTGTGCTTGATCTGCAATATTGGCATGACCTGCTGGAGATGCAGTCATTTGCCTTTGCTGCATAAAGTTTGCCTGTGTTCCATCTAAAAAGGCACCATCACCACCAGGGGGTGTTGGAGTTTGAGCCCGTGGAGACACTTGTGGCATTTCAGCTTGAATCTCTGAGTGAGTTAGAGACAGGTTTGCCAGGGTCTGCTGTAGTAATTTAAAATGTTCATCTAAGCTCTTTTCTCTTTCAGCTTCCTGTAGTAAATTACTTTCGCCAGCAGATGGTGCTGCACCTTTGGGCAGCTTTGCAGACGTGGCATGTTTATATGTAACTTGATCAGGGAGACTTTCATGTGACGTATGCAGTGCCGTCTGTCTTTATTGGCCTGACACAGAATCCACCAGGGGGAGTGTCTTTGGCTCTGAGCAAGAAGACAATATGGCGCTTTTTGAAAAATTTAAGTCACGGGATTCTTCCTTATCATGCTCAAGCATAAACAAATCTCTCTTAAATCGAGACAGTTCATTTTCATAATATTTTACATGCTCACGATAGGATTTGATGGCCATCTCACGCTGGGTGAGCTCAGGGCTTTGAGAAGAGTAATGAATTATTTCTCTCTGTGCGTGGGAGGAATTTTGCTCAGCAGTGTGCTTTGGCCTTGCATCGAACGTTACAAATTCAGAAGGTTCTGGGAAGACTTTTTCAGAGCTTGGAAGATCAGAAGAAAATGTTACTGACCTCAGTCGTAAATCATCATCTTCAAAAACAGCTTCTGTCTTATCTCCGTCCATTTCTGTTCCCACGGCTTTTTCTTGTTCCAGGCGTGTGGCTGTAGTAAGGGGCTGGAAATCTGAAAATCTCCTGTCTGCCACCTCTTCGTTGGAAAGATCAATCAAATCATTTACGAAGAGTGGTCTTGGTTTCACTTTGCCTTTTTTCTTCTGTTTCGGCATCTTAGCAATATAATTAGCGTACCTCAGTAGCTAAAAACTAATTGCCTATGCGCTCTTATCAGAAGTAACAAAACAAGGAAAAAAGCCATAAATCAGACCATCCTCGTGCTATCAGTTGTCAGGGCATTTATTAATCCCATGTTTGGCTCTGGGACTAATTACCCTGGTTTAGAGGAGATGGGTCATGGCTTAATCCAAGTTGTCAATAATCTGAAAAGAAACACGAGGAAGGTTTCTAATAAAACTCATTTATTTGTTATAAAGAAAATAAAACACCTCACTAACTAAGAAAAGTTAATTGTTACATTTTTGAAAATAATTTTCCTGCCGGTCCAAAAACGGACCTTGCTGGCAGGAGAACAAAGGAAAGAGAAGTGTGAAGCAAGTGAAGGAATGTGGGTGGATGCGGAAACACGTAGCTTACTGATAACAATTCTTGGCAAGCTACGGAGGGTCAGATAGTCCAGAAATAATTGGCTCAGCTGGTAAATAAAATAACGCAGTGACAATCCCCCCCCATAAGTCGGTCCTCCCCCCTCTTTTTCCGATCCGGCACTCCGAGGGCGGCGGTCCTTCTGCCTGGCAGCTGCCCGCTGAGGAGTCACTGGAAGGGCAGCCAAAGGGCCCCGACCGACCCCCTTCTGCCCCTTTGTTGGGCTGAAGATGCCCAGGGGCTCTCGGACCCCCCCCCCGCCCGCCCCGATCTCCTGCGTCTGGGGAAGTTGTCCTTCTCCTCTCCCCAACTGTAGACAGCAACCTCTGAGAAGGGGGGGGGCTCCGCCTGCCTTGCCAGGATGAATAAAGGACCGGGGGGGGGCCCGGAATGTTCCTTTTCTCCGGGCTGAGGTGGGCCCGGTTCCTCCCCTTCCAGACCTTCCCCGCCTCCGGTCCCTTGGGGAGCTCCTGGCTGACCAGGGACCCCGCGGCTCCTCCTTGGTGCCAGCGGCGGTTGGGGCCATCGGGTGAGCGAATTGAGGAGGGGAGGCTGCCGCGCAGGATCACGTGGCCTCGGGTTTAGGGTCTCAGGGAGGGAGCAAAGAGGAGCAGGGAGACCCCCAACCCCTCCTTCGCCCCCCCCCCCGCACAGCCCTCCATCCCCAGGAGGCCTGGTGGGTCAAGGAAGGCCATTCAGACGATCCTCCGGTGCCCGGAGGCTGCGAGGGTCCGGAGGGAGAGGAAGCAGCTCCCCGTCGCTTGGAAGGCCGGGCACAGGACGGGGGAGCCCGCCCCCCCCTCTCTCTGAGGGGCCCTGCCCGGCTCCCCAGGCCTCCGGCTCTTCTCCTTCCAATGTTGGCATCCGGGGAGATCCAGCGGCTGCCCCCCCCCTTTCCCACAGCAGCCCCGCCTCTCCCTCCAGTCTTTCGGGATCTTCCTTGAGGCGCTGCCGGCAGTTTGATGAGACTCTTAAAAGGAAGCGCCTTTTCCTACTGGGGGGAGGGGGAGGGGCAATTGATTGGGGGAGGAGCGCGGAGGTCGAAGGGGCGCCTGCGGGCGAAGGTAGGTGAAATGAGGACCCAGTTTGTGGGGGCAATAAGCTGACTTTGTATAAAATATACAAAAGAATGAAGGCTATTGCTTAACGCATTGTAAGCCGCCCTGAGTCTCCGGAGAAGGGCGGCATATAAATTAAGGCAAAAAAAAAAAAAGAGGGCCCGGGGCTTTTGGCAGTGCAGGGCCAGGATTGCAAAGCCGGCGGGGTTCGCGTGTTGCTGGTCGGGGTGTGTGTGTGTAGTTGACTGGCGGCAGAGCGTGGGGTGGGAGGTCGAAGGCGCGACTCAGGTGGAGGCTGCCTTCTGCGGCTCCTCTCCCAAGAGCAGCTGGGGGGGGGGTTGGGCAGCACGGGGCAAGGATGTGAAGTGTGTGTGTGTGTGTGTGTGTGTGTGTTGCTGGTGTGGCTCCTCACCTGCATTGTGGCAAAGGAAGCCCCGCCTGGGTGGCGCCTCCCGCCCTTCTTCTTCCCCTCTCAGAGGGAATTGGGAAGCTCCAGATCCAGAGAAGGGAAGACGGCGGGATTCACCCATTACTCTTGCTAGTCCATTAGTGGGGAGGGTTGTGTCTTGATCACAGGGGGGCAAAGGCAGACGGTTAACCTCTGGGATCAGAGATTGGCCCAGAGCCCCCCAGCTGGTGGGATTCGAACCCAGAATCTCTCCGTTCCTAGGCTGCTGCTTCGACCACTAGGCCGCCTCAGGCAGCCTCCGTGCAGGGAGAGTGAGCAGCCCCCCCAAGCTCCAGGCAGGGCGCCATGGCTTCCCGGGAGGTCTGGCTCTGCCTGGGTAGGAAGCGCCCAGGAGCGACTGCCGAGTCGGAACTGACCGCCTTTAGCGCAGCGCAGAAGAATCGGATGGAAACGCCTTGAGTGGCAGAGACGGCCTGGACTCCCCGCGGGGGAAGATGGGGGCCCAGGAGAGCCGAAGGGGACGCGGAAGACCGACTCTCGCTCCGGAGGGACCCGCAGAGGGCAGCCAAGGGAGCACAGCCGTGGGGGCAAGAAAGGAGGGAGGGGCGTTTCTGCAGCCCCCGCAAGAAGGGCCCCACCCCCTTGGGGGAAGACCAGGCAGAGCTACTCGGCTGACATCACGGCTTTTCTGGGCCACTTTGGCTTCAGTTGCGCTCCAGAGGGAGCCCCACGCCTTGGAAAGGCCCCAATTCCCCCCCTCCCCGCAGCCTTGCTTGGCGGACCTCTGGAAGCCTGTTAAGAAAGGGGGTCTGCTCCTCCCCCCTCCTTTTTCTCTCCTTCCTACTTCTCTTTCTTTCATCGCTTTCACTTTCTGGGCCCTCATCCTCTCAGCCGGAGCCCCCTCCCAACCCCCTCCTGTTTTGGCCCCCCCAGGAGCCCAATAATTTTGCACAAATTATAAGATGTTCTTGGAAGCTGCAAAATATTAAATTCCTCTGAATGACTTTCACAGATTTCTCTTTAGCTAGATTTATTGGGATGAATAATGCAATAATTCCAGTCATTCAACCATTTCCCATTTCAAAACATACTATTTAAGTGGGGATAATTACTGCCTTCTTTCAAATAAAAGGAATTTTTACCATTCTTTAAATATTCTAATAGATTACATCTCATGTTTTCACATTGATTCTGGCTGTGAGCTGTTCCTTTGTGTTGACGTCTGGCCTCAGAAGGATAATGTAGCACTTGGGGATGAAGATGCAGCCCAGCAGCCCAGCACTGGAGGCCAGGATGGAGAAGACCTGCACAGCCACCATGGATTTCCCTTTGGTGCTCAGGTAGGTGGGCACAAAAGTCACCCAGACACTGCAGAAGACCAGCATGCTGAAGGTGATCAGCTTGGCTTCGTTGAAGGCCCCAGGCAGGTTCCTGGCCAGGAAAGCCACCGTGAAGCAGATGGCAGCCAGGAAGCCCATGTAGCTGAGGGTGACGTAGAACATGACAATGGCCCCTTCGTTGCATTGCAGGATGATCTCTCCAGGCTGGAAGTGGAGGTCAGAGTCAGGGAAGGGGGCAGAAACTCCCAGCCAGATGGAGCAGATGATAATTTGGAGAGCAGAACAACAAAGGATGATGGAGTTGGCCAAGCTCTTTCCCAACCATCTCTTCACTCGGTTTCCTGGTTTTGTGGCCAGGAAAGCCAGAACCACCATGATGGTTTTGGCCAAGAGAGAAGAAACGGCAACTGAGAAGATGAGGCTGAAAACCGTTTGTCGGAGAAGGCAGGTGGCTTTCCTTGGTTGACCAATGAAGAGAAGAGGAGACAAGAAGCAAAGCAGGAGGGAGACCAGGAGGATGTAGGAGAGGTCCCGGTTGTTGGCTTTGACAAGGGGAGTTTCTCGGTATTTAATGAAGATGATTAAAACAAGGCCTGTTGTTAGGAAGAAGAGTAGGGCAAAAGAGACCAGGATGATGCCCAGAAGTTCTTCATAAGACAGGAAGGTTATAACTTTGGGGATACATTGGACTCTGGGCTCATTTGGATATTTATCATCTGCACACTTGGTGCATTTTTTTGTATCTGAGAAAACAAAAAAGCAACTTTCATTAATATTCTGTCCTTTTATCTTACAAGAAATGCCTTCTTTGGATAATAGTTGATACCATCAGCATTTTCCAAGAAGTATTTATTAAAGATTTCATTAAAAAGAGTATAAGAAGGATTTTTTTAAAAAATGTAGCCAGATATATTAAATTGAGCGAAATTCTACCGTGTTAATTATTTCCAGTGTAATGTGTAGAATGTTCATAGGAACCTATATTGTTAGAGGTTAATAATGAATCATATAATGGTTTTAGGCAAATATCCTGGGTCCTGCCACATGGCAGTTCATATCCTGGACTTGGAGGTTACCTACAGTATCTTGTAACATCTGGATTGGAATTAAGGAGAAACTTCCTAACAGTGAGAGCAATTAACCAGTGGAAAGAGCTGGCCTCCAGAGTTTTGGGTTCTTCAACACTGAAGGTTTTTAAGAAGAGACTGGACAGTCACTTGTCTTAAATAGTCTAGGTTCTCCTGCTTGAACAGGGGGCTGGACTAGAAGACCTCCAAGGTCCCTTCCAGCTCTATTCTATTCTGATTGATTGATTGATTGATTGATTGATTGATCTACATGACTGGCAGAATATTTGTGTAATGAGTTCCCCCCATAACTATCCACAGCACCACATTATGGTCCAGTAACACCTTCTCAGTGATCCTCAAGGGCAGGATCCAATATACAGTGGATTGCAAGGTCTTTCAGAAGGTGGACCTGAAACAATTGATCAAGTTTCAAAGAACTAAGATCAGGGGTGAAATCCAGCAGTTTCTGGAGAACCGGTAGCGGAAGTTTTGAGTAGTTTGAAGGACCGGCAAATACCACCTTTGGCTGGTCCCAGAGTGGGTTGGGAATGGAGATTTTGCAATATCCTTCCACTGCCATGCCCACCAAGCCACGCCCGCAGAACCGGTAGGGAAAAATGTTTCATTTCACCCCTTACTCAGATGTTCCTAGAAAGGTAAACTTAGCAGCACATATCCAAACTAAAAAGCAGAAGAGATATTTCCTCTGCTGTTAGTAAAGCTTGCCCAGTCTGCCACCCCCTCCTCCCATCTCTTCCCAGCCCCTCCTTCCAAGTCTTTTTGATTTAATTCCATTTATATAAGAAATTGTGCAGGTTAAAAATAAAAAACCCAGGTGAGCTTCCATCTGTCTTTTAACTTGCACTTTCATGAAAAGGTTCTGGATGGATCCAGTTCCACAAAGCCTCCCATTTTCCTCAGTGTGACCCACCTTCCTGAGTGGAGAAGGTCCCCTCCGGACAAGGAACGCAGTCATAGCAGCAAACTGGCTCTCCTTCTCGAGCCCTCTTGACAAATCCAGGATGACAACTTTCCACACATTTGGACTGAGGCAGAGACTGAGCAGAAGAAAAGGAATGCCAAAGAAAAGATGTTAGGACTCCCCGTCCATGAGAAATGGAGGGAGACAAGTAGCCACTGGTCTTCACTGAGGTAAATATGAAACCTCTGACTACTCCTAAACAGATGCAGGAGGTAAAACAACTGGCAGATTCTTCCTTTAGTTCCTCCCTTTTGCTTCTGGCATTTAACACTGCAATAAAGGACTTTTCTATTTAATGTAGTCTAGAGGGATGGAATTGAAAAAAGATTTATGTATGATGATATACTCTTATTAAAACTGAGAAGAAAATTTACTGTATAAATTTTAGGAAGCTTTTATTCCATTAGATTTTTTAATGTAGAGTAAAACTGATGAGGAAAGAAACCTCTGACCAGTAAGATCTTGAAAGGTTTCCATAAAACGTGGCAAAGCCACTCCACTTAGGTCCCGTCTCTTGAAGAGCTTCCATGAGATGACACCACCTGGCATGGGAGGCCAACCACCCCGGAGACTCCAGGCTTTGCCCCAGTGGTGAAGTGTAAAAATTGTTGTGACTGGTTCTGTGGGTGTGGCTGGGGGGCGTGGCTTAGTGGGGTCATGTGACTGGGTGGGCTTGGCCAACTTTTTTTTTCTTTTTTAAAGCATTTTTTTTTACTACCGGTTCAGGCGAATAGTAAATAATAGTAAAAAAAATGCTTTAAAAAGTAAAAAAAAAAAGATTCCGATGATCACAGCTGTACTGCGCGATCATTGGAACCTTTTTTTTAACCTTTTAAAAGTTTTTATCACTACCGGTTTGCCTAAACCAGAGTGAACCGGTAGCATTTCACCCCTGCTTTGCCCACTTGAAATGGGACCACAAGCTTTGGAAAACAGAGAAAAGACAGCAACATTTCTCTCACCTTATTGAGCAACTTTAGCCGTGAAAGAGCATCTTGGATGATAGTAAGTCTCTGTCTTAGAGAATACGCCAGAATCTCTATCCTGACATCCCCCTTGGGGAGAACCAAGAAGATTCTGATGCCCAGACCTGCTGTTATCTCTCCATTTTGGTCCAAGTACAGTTTTTTATCAGAAATATTCCAAAATTCATTCTTCTCCAGAAAGGGATGAAACTAGAATGGGAACATCCAGGAATTTGAAAAACATTATCTTATCCCACATTGAATCTTTCTTCCACAATTGTCTAATCTCCAAATATGGTTAAATAGGATACAAATACTGCCATTATCTTCATAAGTGAATGAGAAAGTTTGAGAAAAACTTGTTAATCATATACTGACAAAGCATAGAGAAAATATATTTGACACAATTGGTAAATTAGAGGGAACCTTCTACAGCAGATGACAAATAAAATGAACAGAGGGGGGAAAAAGATGATTCATAAACTCTTTGAAAACAAGAGGTTGATTCCCAGAAAGCATGGGTTGATCAAGAAGAAAGTTGTCAGGCTAATCTTCTCCCTGGTCATCCTGATGGAAAACATCTCCAGATGGAGAGTGGCTGGCTCTGGAGAATTTGATCGCTGAAGAGGGAGCTGGGTTTAGAGAGGGGAGAGGCACTACCGATCAGTGCTTAGTTCTTCATCAACTGATTGAAAAATACATATCAAATCGACCTGCATCATTCTACGCCTGCTTTATAGATCTCAAGGCAGCCTTTGAAACAGCTACCAGGACTAAGCTATGGGAGAAGCTGGAAGCTGCCTCAATTGACCACAGGCTTCTTCATCTATTACCTGCCCTACATACTAAAACATCCCTCAAGGTGAGGTGTGATATGCAGGGGTCCCTCTCGAAGTCAGTTAAAACTCAAAAGGGGGTTAAACGGGGGCATTTTGTCCCCCCTGCTTTTCAACTTTTACACAACTGGCATGGTCAAATGGCTAAACAAACCAAATCATCCCCCCCAAAAAAATTAGGTGACCGAAGCATCGCCCTCCTGCTCTATGCAGATGCCCCTGTGATCCTCTCCAGGACACCAGAAGGCCTGAAAAGAGCCTTGCGAGCCCTTCTCCAGCACTGTAATTACAATCAACTGGGCATAAATGATGAGAAAACAAAGATCAAATAGGCCAAAACTTGATTCATGGTATCTAAATGGCCACAAAATAGAGCAGGGAAGCACCTTCAAATCCCTGGGGGTGGCCATTCAGGCCAAGGGTTCAAGAAACATGCAGCTGCCCTGGGCCAAAGATCAGCCAGCACCATTCTTCATTGTTTCCGCACAAAGGGAGGCTACTATGTCCCTGCTGCTCTTAAGCTTTTTGTGCCCAAGTCGCTAGCACAGCGATGGGACGTTGCTCAGACCATCAGCTTCATGTTTTACATCATTAGAAGTAGTTCAGTCCAAATTCACCAGATCAATTCTCCAGGTGCCACATTGTGTCTCAAATGCACTTCTGCGCCTGGAGACAGGATTGACAGAAGTCGAAGGAAGAATCCGTATAGCTGTTGTGGCCCACCAGTGGCCAGTGGAGCTGGCAGCAGATTCGGACAGTGAGGAGGTTGGGGAGGGACATGGGCCAGTCCTCGAGTCTGGGGGAGGCTCTGATGAGGGCTCTGTGGTAGTGCGCACACATTTGCGAACCGGTAGGGAAGGTGAGTGAATTTCACCCCTGGATTTTCCCCTCTTCTCTGATCCTTCCCTAGGCAGCCTCTCTTCTCCTCATCCCAAAAGTCATTCTCACACATCATTGCACTTCCTAAATAGATTATGGGAAGACTGGTGATATCACTGGATTTCAGTAACGGACTCACAAACAATTGTGTGATGTGATTAGAAAACTGAGGGGCGGATGGTATGATAACTAAGTGGATAAAAACTGTCTTCAAAATGATACTCAAATAATTTTTCATCTTTTTAATTTTTTCGTACAACACCTGAAGATTATCTTTGTTTACTTGATTGATTAGTCCATGGGCCAAATCAAAGTGCAGAGTTCCAAACACAAATTATTACTAAACTCCGATAAAAACAATTTAAAATGGAATTTGAATAAAATACAATTCAAAATGAGATTGGAATAGAATACAATAATATATGAATAAATAAAATATGATAAAATTATATTTCAATATCACCCCTTCAGTCTACCCCAATCAGTCCCACAAATGCCGATCTCAACCGAGCCATTTTGCTCAAGTACTGAGCTGTATTAAATGTTGTTTTCAAATTCTGGCTGCAGATAAGGTGAGTCGTTTTGATATGGGATTCCCAATGGGTCCTTCGTTTGGTATATGGACCAATAATAATAATAATAATAATAATAATAATAATAATAATAATAATAATAATAATAATAATGTTATTTCTATACCGCCCTTCTCCCGAAGGACTCAGGGCGGTGTACAGCCTATTTAAAAACAGAATAAACATCAATTTAAAATAATTTAAAAGTATTAAATAAATTTGGCTTAATTTAAAAACCCCAAAAATTTAAAACATCCAATTAAAAATTATGTTGCTAACCCAGCCTGGCGGAACAATAGGGTCTTGAGTGCGCAGCGAAATACCCGGAGGTCAGAAATCTTACGAATTTCCGGGGGCAGTTCATTCCACAGGGCTGGGGCTCCCACAGAGAAGGCCCTCCCCCTGGGTGTCACCAGCCGACATGACTTGGCCGATGGCACCCTGAGGAGACCCTCTCTGTGGGAGCGAACTGGCCTGTGGGAGGCTATTGGTGGCAGAAGACGGTCTCGAAGGTACCCGGGTCCTATGCCATGGAGCGCTTTAAAGGTGGTGACCAACACCTTGAATCGCACCCAGAAGACCACTGGGAGCCAGTGCAGCTCACGCAGGAGGGGTGTCACGTGGGCGCAACGGGTTGCACCCATAACCACCCACGTGGCCGCATTCTGGACCAGTTGGAGCCTCCGAGTGCTCTTCAAGGGGAGCCCCATGTAGAGAGCATTGCAATAGTCCAACCGGGAGGTAACAAGGGCGTGAGTGACTGTGCGCAGGGCGTCCCGATCCAGAAAGGGCTGCAACTGGTGAATCAGGCGAACCTGATAAAAGGCCCCCCTGGCCACGGCCATCATATGTTCTTCTAAAGACAGCCGTGCATCCAGGAGGACACCCAGATTGCGAGCCCTCTCTGTGGGGGGCAAAGATTCACCCCCAATAGTCAGCGATGGCACCTGCTGACTATATCGGGACGCGGAAGCCACAACCACTCGGTCTTGGAAGGGTTGAGTCTGAGCCTGTTCCTCCCCATCCAGACCCGCACGGCCTCCAGGCAGCGAGACATCACATCAAGGGCATCGTTGGGGTGGTCTGGGGTTGATCTCAGACCAAAACCACGGATGATCTCACCCAGCGGCTTCACATAAATGTTGAACAGGAGGGGCGAGAGGACCGACCCTTGAGGCACTCCCCATGCGAGATGCCTCGAGGTTGATCTCTGTCCCCCTGCCAACACAAACTGCGAGCAGTCGGAGAGGAAGGAGGAGAACCACCGCAGAACGGTGCCCCCTATTCCTAACCCCCTCAACCGCCGCAGCATGATACCATGGTCGATGGTATCAAAAGCCGCTGAGAGATCTAATAGGACTAGGACAGAGGAGCAACCCCTGTCCCGAGCCCTCCAGAGATCATCCACCAACGCGACCAATGCCGTTTCTGTGCTGTGCCCCTGCCTGAAGCCCGACTGGCACGGGTCCAGATAGATAGCTTCATCCAGGTGTCGGGGAAGCTGTCGTGCCACCACGCTCACAACAACCTTCGCCACAAAACGAAGGTTGGAGACCGGACGATAGTTGGCTAATTCAGCCGGATCCAGGGAAGGCTTCTTGAGGAGGGGCCTCACTACCGCCTCTTTCAAGGCGGCAGGAAAGGCACCCTCGCTCAAAGAAGCAGTTATAATCCCCTGGAGCCAGCCTCGTGTAACCTCCCGGGAGGCCAGTACCAACCAGGAGGGACACGGGTCCAATAAACATGTGGCGGCACTAATCCTACCCAGAACCCTGTCCACATCCTCGGGAGCTACAGGATCAAACTCCTCCCAGATAATATTCTCAAGACCTACCCTCGTCTCCTCCCCCGGACTCACCCAGTCGGAGTCCAAGCCTTCCCAAATCCGAGCGACTTTATCGTGCAGGAATTGCACAAAATCCTCAGCACGACCCTGCAAGGGATCTTCCCGCACTCCCCCCCGAAGAAGGGAGTGGGTCACCGTAAACAGGGCGGCTGGGCGGTTCTCTGCAGATGCGATAAGAGCGGAAAAATGATTAGATTTTGCTGCTTATATCGCCACTAGGTAGGTCTTGATATAAGACCTCACTTGTGTCCGGTCAGAATCGGATTGACTAGTCCTCCAAATGCTCTCTAGGCGTCTTTTCCGACGCTTCATCTCTCTCAGCTCCTCAGAGAACCAAGGAGCCAATTGAGATCGGCATCGGGTCAGAGGCCGCAAAGGCCCGACGTGGTCCAAAGCTCCAGCGGCCGCCCTTTCCCAGGCGGCCACCAGCTCTTCAGTCGAGTCATGTGTCAGAGTCTCAGGAAACGGCCCAAGCTCCGTCAGGAACCTTTCGGGGTCCATCAGGTGCCTGGGACGGAACCATCTGGTCGGTTCCGTCTCCCTGCGGTGGGGGAAAGCGGTAGGAAAGTCCAAGTGAAGGAGCGAATGATCTGTCCATGACAAGGGTTTAATGTCTAGATCCCCTCTACCAAGATCATTCAACCACTGACCAGAGAAAAAAATCAAGTCCAGAGTGTGTCCCCCTATGTGAGTGGGGCCTTGAACTACTTGGGTCAGGTCCATGGCCGTCATGGAAGCCATGAACTCCCGAGCCACCTCTGATGCCTCACCCGCAGATGGAAGGTTGAAATCGCCCATGACAATAAGTCTGGGGGTATCAACTGCCACCCCGGCAATGACGTCAAGTAGCTCGGGCAGGGTCGCTGCCACGTGGCAGGGAGCCAGGTACGTGGCCAGCAAACCCATCTGCACCCCACGGCCCCACTTCACACAAAGGGACTCACATCCGGCTACCTGAGGAACAGTGGTCTCCCTCGGACAAAGACTTTCCCTAATAATCACCGCCACTCCCCCACCCCTCCCCTGGGCCCTTGGCTGATGAAATGCACGGAAACCTGGCGGGCACATTTCGACGAGGGGGACCCCCCCTCTTGGCCCAACCAGGTCTCCGTAATACCTGCCAGGTCCGCACCCCCCTCCGAAATAAGATCACAAATGAGGGGGGCTTTATTAACCACCGACCTGGCATTACACAACATCAGCCGCAGACCCTGGGCCTGAAACTCTGCGCAAACCAGGACACGAGTTGCGTATTGGGGGCCGGAGTGTGCAATCGCTCGGAGACAGCGCATGCGCACCCCCGACACTTGATGTGGCCCCCTGCGTCCGCCATACCTGACCCTCCCACTTATCACATTGATGGAATTGCCCTTTTTTTCGCCACCTGGAGCCCCGGTTAGGTTACCCTTCTCGTCTCCTCCGCTGCGCCCAACCAACCCACCACCCCGCACAGTAGCTATATGGACCCCCCCGGCCCATCTCTACAACCCCCTCCCCCCTTCCCGGGTCCCCTTAAAAACCCCTCCCCCCTCCCTGACCCTTTTAAAATACAAAATGAAAATTTGACTAAAACACCCCACAACCTCCTCCTCGCTGCATGCCACCTCTCAGGGTTCCAAGACCCTTCATCGAGGTGGGCCCTCGATAGCGTAGAGGGCCAAATCTGCGAGAGGGGGGAATCTCGCAGACCAAGAAGTTCAGTCCTAGAATACATCTGGGGGACTGTAATGATGATAAATAGGCTGACATAGTCCGGGAGCCTCAAAAGAGGAAACTTCATCGGCTGATGACCAAGTCCAGGGAGAGGCGTAACAAGCGATGGAACAAAAGCCCTCCCCATTGCCCTCTCACTGCAATGGGGGAATCCGACAAGTCAAGGACCACATGAGATGCTCTCTCACACCGGTCATGTTGGGAGAACTAAACCCCAGTCCTGTTGCCAGCAGGCAGGATCCATCAGTCTGGTACATCATCCCTGGTACCTCCTGGAGGGGGGACAGAGCGGAACACCCAAAGGCAGGACAGACAGTTCCATGTCAAAGACATGTCCAGATGGAGCAAATGACAAAGACCAGCCTTTCACACCCCCACCAACCGCATCCCCAAAGTAAAACCTGGGGAGGGGCGGTGGGAGGAGACTTGGGGAAACCCCCATCTGCCATGTTGACCCACTGTCCGGTGGCCCCAACTCCTCCGACCACCAGAGGGCCATACACAGCATTGATGGTATGGCACGGTCCAAGGGCGAGAAGAAAGCCAGGGGCACTTGGGACGGAGTCTAGCGGAAATCTAGCGAGTCCAGCGGCCTCCGCAGCGACGCAAAGATGTAATAGCCGCCGTAGCAACCTCGTCCGCCTCGGGGGGCGCCCAGCAACACTGCAAAAGCCTGGGGCAACCCCCCCCATTCAGCCACGGCCTCCTCGGCGCATCCCAAGCGCCGTCTCTCCCAGCGTTCTCCTGGCTGCCCAATTGCGCCGACAGCAGCTGCAGTCTCTCAGCTGATTATCTCAACTTCCACGCTGTCGCTGTGGAAGCTGTGACCAAGGTACCTGCTTCTCACCCTCTTCTGCGGGCAGCAATCAAATAGGATGTGAGCCAGGTCTTCTGCCTCTGCCACTCTGCAAATGCAGAGACGTCCATTATAAGGTCTAGAGTGGAACCTCCCATATCTGACCATTGTGTCCAGCTGTTTGAATCTCGCTCACGTAAATCTCTCCCTAAGATGTTTTGGCAGTTGTAACTTTAAATAGTTGTCTAGTTGAAAAGTAGGTTTGTATTTGCTCAGCCATTTCAACTTACCCTCCTTACTAAGAATAGCCATGTCATTTTGAGCTTCTATATCCTTAATTCTTTGGGCAGCTGTTTTTTTGAATTGTTCTCCTGTTATGCAAGAGACAGGAAGGCCAGAGCTACTTCCACAATTAATCAGTTTAGTGATCCAAGAGGTTTGTGATTGTGAGTTTATCTGCTCTAGTAAGCATAATTTGGGGAGTCTATCAGTCTCCATTTCATTGACTTTGTGCCAGTGATTATATGCTTTGATTTTGGATAGTGGATGAATTGTATACATTCCCAATTCAGCTCTAACTGCTGCAGCAGATGTCCTTAGATCTACACCCACAATACAGCTCAGGTGCTGGGACTGTGTTTGTTCTAGAACTGTGGTTGAGTATAAATCCCAAACTTCTGCTCCATATAAGAGCATAAGGGTAACCTTTATATCAGAGGTGAAATGCTCCCAGTTTGGACTGGATCGCCCAATCCGGTAGCGATGGAGGCGGGTGATTCAGAGAACCGGTAGCAAAAATCCCTGCCCCCCCCATGCCTAACTGAGCCGCACAATCATCAGACTTTTTTTTTACTTTTAAAAGCATTTTTTTTACAACCTCTTCGGCCAAAAAATGCTTTTAAAAGTAAAAAAACAAAGCCTCTGATGATCGCATGGCTCTGCTGGGATCTTCAAAGGCTTTTAAAAGAAAAAAAACTTTTTTTCTTTTAAATGCCTCTGACGATCCAAGATGAGTTGCCTGAACGGCAGAGGTTTTTTTAAAAAGCCTCTGCCGATCAGGCAACTCAGCTGGGATCGTCAGAGCCCTTTGAAAGCATTTTTTTTTACACCGAAGAGGTTGTAGAAAAAATAAAAGTAAAAAAAAAAAATCAGCAACGCCCACCCAGTCACATTACCCACTCCCCACCAAGCCACACCCACAGAACCGGTAGTAACAAATTTTAGATTTCACCACTGCTTTATATACTTTAATTTATGGGCCAGGGATTGAAGGTTAGGGATAACTTTTTGCTATTGGACATCAATTTTTCTATGTTATCATTAATACGGTCAAGTTGATAAATCCCCTTCACGCAAGATTTGATCTAAGATGTAGATCCTAGAGTAAGCTAATTTGATGTCATTTAAATTAAAGACTATAAAGTTTTTCTACTTACAAGCCTTATTTGAAACATCATTTAAAAAGTTTGATAAAATAACAATGGTTTTAAATCAACTTAAAGACGATAATCAGAAGCAAGCAACAATTGTTGAATCTGATGGATTGGATGGATGGACTGGAACTTAATTTGCTGCTGGCATCCCGAATGGAGGAGTCTGGTTTGAAGGGAGGCTGCTTGGAGATGGCTGGAGAGGCCATGGACCCTCAAGACTCAAAGTGGGCAGAACGGATGACTGAAGAAATGGATTCTCTCAAGAAAACTGAGGGAGATTGAGGGAATGGACTTGTCATATTTAACTGGAAAACAAATCTTAAGAGTTATCGTGTTTCAATTTACAGGAGGTCCTGTGACTTTGGGGAATGGAAGGCAGTTGCTGGGAAAGATCCTAATTAAAGTTTTAAGGAAATGAATTATTATTAAGAATCAAAGATATTGAATCATGAACAGATTCATGATGGATCAGAGATAATGATTGTGGTGGTCTGTGGTAGATAAGAAGCCCCTGCAAATTGTCTGAGAGTTAAATATAATAGCAGATAACAGTTCTGAAGTTTTGAAATTTAATTTTTTTTTATTGCCTGTTAACTACACTTTTTATATACAGCAGACAGATGACAAGTCAAGTGGTTGCAAATATATCAGTAGAAGTTTATAATTGTGGGCCTATTTTGCAAGGGGGAGAAATGTACATCTGTCAGCATTCAACTGGGGAACAATATATGCGTATGTGGTTTTATCTGTTTTTAATGCACAATATTTTTAAAAAATGTTTCATTTAATTTTGTTTTGACTTTGTAATAGTTTCATTTTTTGAAGTTTGTATTTTACCTTTTTGAATAAAATAAAATTTAATGAGAAGAATATCAAGTTTCCAGAAACAATATTTATCATTAGCACGCACAAAAGGGTGTATATGTAAAAAGCAGTAGAAAAATCACTGATTTTTAGCAACTAGGACTTGACTAACAGAGTCTCATATAAGAACATGAATGATGGACTGGAAGAAAGATGAGGGACACCAAACTTCAAATGTATGTTTGTGAAAATGATCTCAAAATTATAGTTACCGTATTTTTTGGAATATAAGACGCAACAGAGTATAAGATGCACCTACCTTTTTTGGTGAGGAAAAGAAGAAAAAGGAATCTCCCTCTGCCTCTGAGCAATTTTGCCTCATTGCAGCAAACAGCAAACAGCCTGCTTTACTTTCATTTTCATTTTCAGCATAGCTTGATTAGCACAAGGGGGAAAAAAGTCTGCTCCAGCAATTTACCTCTTTGCAGTACCCAGCAGAGCCCTACCCAAAACAGCTGAGAGCAAATGAGCTGAGAATTGGGAGGCAGATCCAATCAACTCGTGCTAATTAGGCTGTGCTGAAGCTGAAAAGAGCTGTTTTTTCTTGCTGTTTGCTTGCAAGGAGGCAGAGGGCAAAGGGTGGGGGCCAGTGGGTGGGCAGGGCTATATTTGGTGTATAAGACCCACCTAGATTTTCACTTGGGGGGGAAAGGTGCATTTTATACTCTGAAAAATACGGTAACTGGAAACAGAATCTGAGTCAGCAGGGAGATGTTCATGTAAAGAAGACAAATACAGCCAGAAGAATATCAGGAAGTGAACATTCTGGTTTGGGGAGACCCCAACTCAAGGACCAGGTCCCCTTGCAGGCACCACGCTTGGAGGAGAATTTGCTGTTTTAGAGCTGAGCCAGTGAAGCAGAGAAGTTCAGTCTCCTCTTCATGGATTATCTGCAGAGACTGAGCAGCCATTAGTTAGAGAAACTTTAACTGGGATTCCTGCAAAGAGGAGGGGTTGGGCTAGATGGTCTCAGGGTCTCCTCTAAATTTATAAAGGTTGTCATGCTACAACATGTATCTATTGTGCAGTTGTTGCTGTAGCCCCACCTAGTGGCCAGCGGCAGATAAGCCTAACTGTATGGTCTGAAGCCAGACTCCCTTTTCTCTCAGCCTTTGGAGGAGACGGAAGCAGCCGGTTTGACCGAGACACATGGTCATCCGGAGGCCTCCGTCCCTCACACGGAGCATCGCTGGGGAGGTTCCAGCTGCTTCTTTGTTGGCTGTTAGTCAATGCTGCCTATCTCCTATTTATCTTTGATTCTCACTCTCTGCATTTCCTCAGTTTCTCCGTGCCCTTTTCTCCCAATGAAACACCCAGATCCACCCCAGGCTCCCTTTCACTGGAGGAGAAGAGGGGGGTTTAGCTGCCGGTTGAGCTGCACACAGACCCACCTGCAGTGGGGATGAACAAAGAGGTAATTCCACCATACTCATCACAAACCCACAAATACAGGAATTCATTTAAAAAAGAATATAGCATTTTCAAATGAGCAGTGTGTAATATTAAAATGCCATGGTATCTACTCTTTGGAACCATTATTCCCTGAGTAATTGAATTGGAAGATCTCTTGAGTTGGTTCCCCTCCTTCTCCTCTGGATTCCTCCTCCAAAGGATTTAAGATTGATGGATCCATATCGGGACCCCCATACCTGCCATGGCTGCAGCCTTGGAGACCCCAAAGTCTTTTCTCCCTCCTTCCTTCTCCTCCTCGATCTGGAAGAATAAGCGGCATTCAAGGCCTGGGTCAGAGTCTTCATGATACTGTAATATTGATAGTCATTTGTGATTCTTCCTCTGTTCCTTTTCCATTGGATCTCCAGTGGGGCTTTCTGGGTGCATCTTTTGCGGCCTTTGACAGAAAAGACATTCTTTGAAAGAGAACAGAGAAAATAATAATCTTGAAACTTTCCTTCCACAAAGAAATGGGGTTCAAAGGCAGAATCCTTTGCCCTTTTTTTTTGCAGATAAGCAAAGTTCCAAATACTATGGATGTATTTGAGAAGTCTGTGTTTTTTCATTGGATACCCTGCAAAATTTGAGAGGATCCAGACTTTCCCTTCAATGGGTCCTGGCAGACGCATAAATGTTAAATGGAAAGGAAGAATTCTCTCCCAAATGGAATCAAGTTCCACAAAGTGAACAAAGACGTTGACTTGTCTCCACTTAGAGAGGGAATCCCTGAGGGCTGTTGTGTATCCAGTTGTTGAGAACACTTGTGATATAACCACACAAATTCCACTCCTGACAAGCATAGGAGGAAAAATCCTCATGAAATTCTCTCCCTTCTCTGTGTCTGAAGCAAAGAGGCCAATCAGGGTCCATCTGAAATGGAGGAGCAGCTGGACAATTGCTGGGTACTGGATTCCTTCTTTGGGATTCATCCAGTGGAAAAGGGGGAATTGACTTTTATCACCCAGAGCCTCTGAAGCAATTGTATAACTGATCTGAAAAAGAAATGAAGAATGTTGTGTTACATTTGGGGTCAGATAGATAAATCTGACATTAGATAAATCTAATGATTTTAATAAATCCAACCTGGTTCTCATGAATGTATTAGGATAGTTTGTTAATCAGACATTGTTTATGCTTTGTTTGAAGTGAGGTGAGAAGAGGCGAGAGGTGTTAAATAACAATGTCCTTTATTAGGCAAGGCCTCAGGCCATAACAACAGCAAACACCCATTACAATAGGAAAGAATGAACCAGGCAACAATTCCTCTCAAGGCTGCTATTTATACAGCAGCTGTCAAATCACAGGCGCTCATTTCTCCCGCCAGCCGAGCTGTCACTTCATAGCCAATAAGCAACACTTCCATGTTGCTGGGCAGAGGCATGGCTACGTATACCACAGTTTAAAATATTAAAGACAGAATATTAGCAAGATTGTATCATAATAATGGAAAATAATAAGCAAATTAAAAAAACAATAAAAATGTAAATCATATCACCCCTACAATTGATCACAATTAGATTAACACGTGCAAATGCCAACTGGAGTATTCTATTCCAATAAAGGGCCTATTATAATTTTCGAGGATTGCTGCATCTTTTTTTGCTTCTGTATCCCAGATTCTTTCCGGAGGAAATTTTTTAACTTCTTTCTCCAGTTATACAAGAAACAGGCAGACCTCAAAGCCTAATAAGATTTGTCAGTTGTGTTGCAATATTTTCAGGATCAGACTCAATAATGATAATAAGAGTTAGAGGTTTAAATATATTTCTCTTTAATTATAACAGGCATTCTATATTCACTGAATATTCACAGATAGAAGCAAGGAAAATGGTGAAGGTGGCTCCTTATATATACAAAGGGTGGAGCCAAGAATGGGAGTGGTGAATTATGAATACATTAGGAACCAAAGAATAAGTTAACCCCCGATGTCCCATATATACATTATTTACACATTAGGGAATAAGGCATTTACATCTGACAAATCCCCCTCTAAATGCCGATTCGCTATACAACACCAATTACATTCGGATTCAGGACAATATAAGACATATAATTTAGAAGTTAAATATTTGTGCTGTTTAGAAGGTAAAGGCTTCGTCAATATGTCAGCTAATTGTTCAGAGGTATCACAATGCACTGCTTTGATAAATCCATCTTGAGACAATTGTCTCACATGCTTAAATTTTATATCTATATGCCTGGACCTTTGTCCAATGGCATCGGATCTAGATATTTCAATGGCTGCTTTATTATCTTCATGCATAACAAAAGGCAAAGCAGGTTTTTTCCAGACATCTGAAATCAAATCATTAAACCATACAAGGTTATTTGCAGCTTTGGACAAACAAACATATTCCGCTTCTGTGGTTGAAGTGGCTACCAGTTCTTGTTTACCAGTGTACCAGTAAACTGGACAGTCATTCAATAGAAAAATATAACCAGAAGTGCTCTTTCTGCATGATATATCTCCAGCCCAATCCGCATCTGCGTAACATGTAAGCTTTGGTTCTTTATTATCACTAGGTTCTAATACTAAGCAAAAGTCTAATGTACTTTTCAGATATCTTAAAATTCTTTTGACAGCTTCCCAATGGTACATTGTTGGTTTGCTAACATGTCTTGATAATAAATTGAGTGGTAATGCAATATCTGGCCTAGTCCAATTAGATATATAAAGAAGTGAACCTATGACTGATCTATAAAATGTATTATCCTTGAATTCAGGGGAAGAATCATCAGTATTTCTAAGGAAATCAGTTTGCATAGGAGTGTCACAGGGTTTGGCATTGTTTAAATTGCATTTGTTTAGAAGTTCAATAATCTTATCTTTCTGAGTAAGTTTGAATCCCCTTCTAGTTTTGTTAATTTGTACACCAAGGTATTTGTTCACTTTACCTAGAGATTTCAATGAGAAATGTTCATTTAGCTTATTTACAAAGGTTTCTCTTCTCTCCTTGTGTTTTCCTATATATAAAATATCATCTACATAAATTAATACAAATTCAATGTAATCATCACTCTTTTTTACAAAGAAACAGTTATCAGCAGTGGTAGCGTTGAAATCCATGGTCTTAAGTACTTTTACCAAGCAATCGTACCATCTTTTGCCAGATTGCTTTAATCCGTATAAACTCTTGTTCAATAGCCAAATTTCATTCTTATTAGTGTATTGACTGTGAGGTGCTCTTACATATATTTCCTTATCTAGTTTTGCGTGTAAATACGCAGTCTGTATGTCATATTGAAATACATCAAGATTGAGTGCAGATGCCACTACTAGAGCTGTTTTAACACTCTCTGTTCTCACTGTGGGGGAGTATGTGTCAGTATAGTCCTCTGGATATTTTTGTGCATAACCTTGTGCAACCAATCTAGCTTTGTATAGAGTATTGCCTCCTTCTAGGTTCTTAATTTTATAAATCCACCTGGTACCTATAATTGTTTTATCTTTAGGTGCAATCGCAGGTGTGAATACATTTAATCCTTGCAAACTTTCCATCTCTTTTTTCATAGCTAGTTCCCATTTTTCCTTTTCTTCACGAGGGAGTTTTAATACTTCCTCATATGTATTAGGTGTTATTTGTTCACCATCCATATGCATTATGTAATCTCTGTATTTATTTGGTATTTGATTTCTATTGTTTCTAATAGCTCTTTCAGGTTTGCTATGGTTGTCATGCAAATATCTTGCTTCCTTTTTTGTTAATGTGTCTGTCTTTATTTTGTGTTGACTATTTGTCCAAGTTTTGGTTTTGTTTTTATTTTTGTTGATATTTTGATTTTCTATTGTCCCTTCCTCACAAGATTTTGTATCTTTGCATTTATTTGGAAATATTTCATTAAGATGTAATTTAGACCAATTGGCCTGTTCATGGAACACAGCTGTTCTGGAAACTATAAATTTGTTATTATTATCAATGAATCTGTACCCTTTGGTGCCAGTTTCATATCCCATAAATCTTAATCTTCTGGATACGTTTTCTCCCTTTCTTCTCAACTGTTTAGGTATGTGTACGTCTGCAGTGACTCCAAATATGTGCATGTGTGCTAATTTTGGTTTCCTGTTATACATCACCTCATATGGTGTTTTATTCACAATACTGGACCAGGTTCTATTTTGAGTGTAATTTGAATAATGTAAGGCTTCTGACCAAAATTGTTTGCCTAAACCAGCATCCTCTAATGTGCACCTAATCATGGTTTGTAATGTGGAATTCTTTCTCTCTGCAATCCCGTTTTGGAACGCAGAAAATGGACTAGACGTGAAATGTAGCATTCCTCTATCCTTTAACCATTGGGAGAATTCTTTAGACATGAATTCACATCCCCTATCTGTCATAATTTGTTTTATTCTGATATTGTGTTGTGTTTCTATGCGTTTGTAAAATTCCTTAAATTTTTGAAAGGTTCCATCCTTGTGTTTTAATGTGTAAACAAAACCATAGCGACTGTAATCGTCTACTATTGTTAGGAAGTAGCGTTTTCTATAAGTGATTGATGGAGTTAATGGGCCAACTAAGTCCATGTGTACTAAGTCAAAAATTTTGTTAGTTGATCTGTTGGATTTTTTTGGTCTGGGACTAGTTTTTAGTTTAGTGGATTTACATACTGAGCATTCCAAATAATTTTCACAATTTTTTATTTTGACACCTTCTGCGTGTTCAGTCATTTTTTGTACTACAGGAAAACTTGCATGTCCTAACTTCCTATGTAAGATGTGAGCACACTCATCATGAATTGGTTTACCTATTCTTGGTTTCTTCTCATTGTGTGTATCTGCGTGATCATGAGATATTTTACATTCATCATTGTCACTGTTACTAATATTTTCATCATCTGCCTCAATACAATCTTCCATATTTGAATCAATGTTATGTAACCATCTTTCTTTTGTTATCAGATAGGGTAGGCCTCCTTTAATCATCACAGTGCCTACATTTGTTTTATCCTTCTCTAAGGCTGCTTTTCCCTTTGAGAAAACTATATTGATGTCGGAATCTCTGCTTAGTTTTATGGCACTTAGTATGTTATGAGGTATTTCTGGAATTAACAATACCCCCTCTATTTTTCCTAGACCAGGCAAGGTCACATTTCCTCTGCCTAATACTTGAACCTTTTCTTGATTAGCTACCTTTATTACAAACTTATCTTCTGTAAATGAAGACAATATATTTTTGTTATTAGTGGTGTGATTGGTTGCCCCAGAATCAATAAGCCAATTATTGTTCTCATTTTGTTGCGTTTTAGTGCTGTCTTGTTTATTTAGTCCATTCAGTGAACCAGATTTTCTCTCTTTTGAATTTTCTCTACCCCCTCTACTTTCTCTGTAATTTGGTGGGCTTCTATATTTATGTCTATCTGTGGAAGACTGTCTATAATTGTATTTGCTCCTATATTCTGACCTATGTCTCTCCTTTGAGATTTTGGGACAGTCTCTTCTATTGTGTTCCCTGGACCCACAATTATGGCATTTAAAAGCTTCACTATATTTTTCTTGGAAAGCTACCTTCCTAAAAGATTTGTGTTCTGTGTGATTGCTGGAACGATTTTTTCTTGAATTGTCTTCTGCTATCAATTTGTTAGATAGACTTTCTATGGATAAATATCCTAGATTGATGGTATCTAAGTGTGACATAAAACTATCCCATGATGAATCAAGTGAATTGATAATAACACTTTTCATTGTTTGATCTGAAATCACTTCCCCCCTCAAATGCAGCTCAGCTCTTATTTTGTTTAGAGATATCAAATGCTCACTTATGGAAACCCCTGGTTTTACTCTGGAAGAAAAGAAATCCTTAGACATTCTTGTAGTGGTAGCTACACTATCGCTGTGAAACAAATTAAACATGCATTGAATTATTTCTGAAACAGTTAGGTTTGGTTTGATGCTATGATACATTGCAGGAGACACGCTAGATATTATTAAGAAAAATGCTCTATGATGTAAACAATCTATTTTTAAAGTCCAAGGTCTTCTTGGAGGACTAGTGATAAAAAATAGTAAATTTTCTTTCATAAAGACAACCTGGAGCTGTTGATACCATTCTTGCAAATTAATGCCATCAACTCTAAGTTTTGGGAAGTCACTGGGTAAGTTTCCCACATTATTTTGTCCATTACTTACAACCTGAGGTAGTCCGTGGTCTCGCAAGTGTAGGAAATTGCAAAACGGCATGGGGATGCTCGCAACGAGTCTGCGCGGTTCTCTGGCCAGTTCAAGTCTTTCCGGACCGTCTACGTAGTTTCGCACATGCGCGTTGCTCATTTCTTCTTTGGCGTCGTCGTGGAAGGTTCTCTCCATTGCAGCTCGCTCACTCCGTTCCTCTTCAGACGAGTCGGTCTCTGGCTCGGTTTTAGGAGTTCTGATGGCGGCGACTGCTCTTCTCTTTCTTTTGGGAGCGTTGGCACTTGATCCGGTCTGTGGTGTAGGGCGGAATCGACATGGCTCTCTGGGCTCGGGCGTCGTCGCTCTCGAAGTCAGGATGGGAGCGTGCAGGTCTTGAGGTATCGGCTTGTTTGCTTGCTTCTTCGTTGGCGCTTTGGAAATTTTTAATTTTGGCCCAAATGCAGCAAAAAGCGTCTTCATTGCTGACTTTACTTGGGATTTCGTTAAGTCGTCTTCACTTTCTGATTCTGGTTCTTCTGAAGAGTTTGAATCTTCCTTTTCACTTTCGTTATCTGATAACGTTTTTCGCGCCAGAAATTTTGAACTGAGCATTTTGATTGGCTCTGCTTCGCTCACTTTGGAGGCTTGTTGAAACCAAGATGGCTGCCATTCAAAATTTCGCGCGGGATCACATTTTTTCTTTTTCATAACGACTTTCTCTGTATTCATATCACTCACAGTTTTTTGGTCTTTGGGTTTCTCTTTAGCGATGTTTTTCTCTCTCGCTGCTCCGCTGTTCTTCAGCATTTCTTGGAGATTCGCGATGAGGCTTTCATCATTCTTCTGGCTTTTTAATAGCTTCAATATCTCTGACCTGAGTTCGTTATTTTCTATTTCGATTTCCTCCTGGTCATTATTTTCATTTATTAGTTCTTCTTCTTCAGTGGTGTATTCTTCGGATTCTCTCGAAATTGCGTTTGTGGATTCGTTGATTATTTCTTGTTCAGTTTCTATTTCTTTGCTGTAGGCCCTGGTGTTGGGCCTATCTTTCTTAGACATTTTTAAGTATTTATTGAGTCAATTAACCATCCTCTGCTACCAGCTTGTTGCAATATTTTCAGGATCAGACTCAATAATGATAATAAGAGTTAGAGGTTTAAATATATTTCTCTTTAATTATAACAGGCATTCTATATTCACTGAATATTCACAGATAGAAGCAAGGAAAATGGTGAAGGTGGCTCCTTATATATACAAAGGGTGGAGCCAAGAATGGGAGTGGTGAATTATGAATACATTAGGAACCAAAGAATAAGTTAACCCCCGATGTCCCATATATACATTATTTACACATTAGGGAATAAGGCATTTACATCTGACAAGTTGCATAATCCAAGTTTGGTCTTTGATTGAAGTTTTCTCTGTTCCAACAGCCACAATTTTCAGAGGCTGTCAGTTTCCATAGATTAAATTTTATGCCAATAAATAAATAAATAGCGGTTCCCCGGCCAGCGCATGGTGCTGCCAAGATGGCGGGGCGAAGTGCGCTGCCGGGGAAGCTCTGAACGTGCGGCTTGCCTGGGCTCCTTTCTGCTGGAGCCGCCGTTCCCTGGCTCGGTGCGGCACCCCCAGCTGACCCCCACCACTGCGCTGCCTGTGGTTGGGCCCCTCACCCGACCCCCGTCACACCTGTTGCCGCGCCGCCAGCCGAGCCAACACCTGGGAAGGAGCCGCGGGCGGGGCAGCCAGCAAATGCTGCCCGTGCACCTGAGCTGGCTGGTCGCTCTTGCCCTTCCCCCCGGCAGCCTGTGGCTCCCAGCAGGGAGGAGCCCAAGCAAGCCGCCCAGAGCACTTCTGCTGCACGCCCGCCGCCATCCCTTCCCCGGGGAAGAAGCGAGCTGCCGGAGGAGCAGGGGGCTGGTCAGGCGCCTGGCCTCCTCCGACCCAGCTGGCCTGCTCGCCAGGATGCCGGCAACAGTGGCGGCTTGCTTTCGCGCCCCGAGCGCAGTGCACAAACTTTCCCCCTGCTTCCCAAACTTCGGTGTGGGGCTGAGGGCAGCCGGGAGGCAGAGAGGAAGGAGCAGGCAGCTACTAAGTCTCGGGGCTCCAGGGAAAGGCGGCTGAAAGCTCCAGGCGGAGGCCGTCAATCACGAGCCCCAGGGGCGCCTGCTCCCAAGGGAACAGCTCAGCCACTTTGAAGCGAGCGGCTGGGAAGCTTCTTCTCCGCAGCTCCGCGCTGTTTTCAATCGGCGAGTAAGGCAAGAGCGAACTCCGCGTCCGTCTGCCTGTCTCTCGCTTTGAAATAGCCGAGCCATTCCCTTGGAAGCAGGCGCCCCCGGGCTTGTGATTGTCGGCCTCCACGTGGAGTTTTCGGCCGCCTCTCCAGGAGGCTTCCTCGCCGAGAGACAGGCAGGCGGAGGCATGAAATCCTGAGATCTTTTGAGACTAAACTAAAACTGATACCTGAAGAATCTGAATCTCTCTCTCTCTCTCTCTCTCTCTCTCTCTTCCCTCATCCTCCCCACCCACCCCTCTCTTTTCCTTCTGAAAAATTGATTTTGCAATAAGCACCCCGGTCCCGATCTCTCCTGAGAGATTCTTCTAAGGTTCTTCTTAGTTTCAAAAGATTTCAGGGCATGGAAAAGGAGAAACTCTGGCTGCCCTTCTGCTCCTTCCCCGGCATTGACTCGGGTACAACTGCGAAACCCATCCGGAGTCGAGGGGACTTTGAGACAGCGACGCGATCATCACCCCACGTCCTCCTCAGCTTGCAACAGATGGCTCGGGTGGGCGCAAGAAGGCAAAGCCGGTAGAAGTGACTGCTGAGCACAGGGTGTGTGTGTGTATCCTTGGGACACAGAGAAGCCAGTTGGGTTTGGATCGCGGGATGGGGGTGCGTGTGCTGAAAAGTTAACTCTCTCTCTCTCCCTCATCCCCCTCCAGCCACCTCTCTCTTTTCCTTCCAAAAAACTGATTCGGCAAATAAGCACCCGGTCCTGATCTCTCCTGAGTACACACGTTAATTTACAGGAGCCTCTACTTCCAGCAACCCTATCCAGGCGCTGGTGGGTGGCTATGGGGGGCATCTGCAGAGAGTCGAGGGTTAACTTTTCAGCATTCCGTGATCCAAACCTACCTGGCTTCTCCGCGGCCCAAGGAGACACACACACACCCTTTTGCTCCTTCCCCGGCGTTGACTCAGGGACACAACTGGGAAACCCAGCTGAGACAGGGCCACGACCATCTCCCTGCATCCTCCTCGACTTGCAACAGATGGCTCGGGTGGGGCGCAAGAAAGCGAAGCCGGTTGAAGTGGCTGCTGAGCGCAGGGTGTGTGTGTGTCTCCTTGGGATGCGGAGAAGCCAGAGAAGAAGGACAACGGCGGCTCTTCCTCCTCCCCCTGCCAGCCTCACCGTAAAACTTGGAGTTTGCTTTGGGGGAGTGGAGAGAAAGTCCTTGTTTGGGGGAGAATCCTCTTTGCAGCCTCACCGTAAATCTCGGGGTTTGCCTGGGGGTGGGGAGAGAGAAAGATCCTGGGGGGCGGGGGGGGGGGGAAACGTCCACGATGTCAGTGACTCTAGCCACACTCTGGAGAAGCCCCGTTGGAGCCAGTCAGGCAATTTCCAGCATGGTCTGTGCTGGCGGGGCCATGGGGCTTGCCTACGTAACTTTGCCGGCAAAGAGCCAGCGGCAGAAGGCCGTTTGTGCCAGCCAAGAGGCAGTGGCGCTGGCAAACTGTCACAAGTAAATGCCTTATTCTCTAATAGGGGAACTGTATATACTCGGGGTATTAGGGGTTAATTTATTCTTCCTCTCCTAATATATTCATATGTAACCACTCCCATCCTTTTACTCCGCCTTGTGAATATAAAAGGGGTTGTATGCACCTCCTCCTTGCTTCTATCTATGAGTACTTAGAGAATATAGAATGCCTACTGTAAATAAACAGTGTTATGTTTGAATACTTTATTCTTAAATCATTTATTGAGTCTGATCCTTAAAATTACGCAACAATCTGGTAGCAGAGAATGGTTGAATTGACTCAATAAAACTTTAGATATGCCTAAAAGAGAAAACTCCAGAAACAAAAGAGAAAGACCCAACACCAGGGCACACAGTAAAGAAATGGAAGCGGATCAAGAAATGATCGATGAATCCACAACTGTAATATCAAGAGAATCTGAAGACTGCACTACAGACAACGAGGAGATAATTGATGAAACTGATGACCAAGAAGAGAACGAGATAGAAAACAACGAACTCAGGTCAGAGATACTGAGACTTTTGAAAAGTCAAAAGGATGACGAAAATCTCATCGCGAACCTCCAAGACATAATAAAAAACAGCGGAGCAGCGAGAGAGAAACACATCGTAACAGATGAATCTAAAGAATCAAAAATGGTGAGCGAATCTCCTGTAGATAAGAATATAACAAAGAAGAAGACTAACGGTCCCACACAAAATTTTGAATGGCAGCCATCTTGGTTCCAACAGACCACTAAGATGAGTGAAGCAGAGCCAATCAGAAAGCAGAATTCAAAATGTCTGGCGCGAAAAACCTTACATGATGCAAAAAGCAAAAAGGAGAAAATTTACTCTTCAGAAGAATCAGACACAGACATCGAAGAAACTTCAATTGAAATGCAAATAGAATCAGCAATGAAAACGCTTTTTGCAACATTCGGTCCAAAATTAAGAATTACAAAAGAATCAACAAAAGCTAGTAATCGAGAAATAAAGAAAAGACAAGCAAGCAAGCAAACATCTCAGAATCTACCCGCTTCTATCCAAACGACGAGAGCACCGACGCCTGAACCCAGAGAGCCCTGCAAATACCACCCCACACCACAGACAATCCCAGGAACCAGCGATCTCAACAAGAATCATCTCAACGAAAAGAAACGAGCGCCTGCTGTCACCTGGACACCCAAGATCGAACTGGAGACCGATTTGTCGGAAGAAGAACGCTACGAGGGAGCTGCAGCAGCGAGAACCTCTCCCGACAGCTCCAGAAGCGAAATGAGCAACGCGCATGCGCGAACATACGCAGACAACTACGGAGGACATGAAGAGCAGAGAGAGCCATTCAGACTCGTTGCAAGCATACCTACACCATTCTGCAACTATCAACACTTGCAAGATCACGGACTACCTCCAGTTGTAAGTAATGGAGCTAACAATATTGGGAATTTGCCCAATGATTTCCCAAAACTGAGAATAGATGGTATTAATTTGCAGGAATGGTGTCAACAACTTCAGGTTGTTTTTCTAAAAGAAAACTTATTATTCTTTATTACTAACCCCCCCAAAAGACCTTGGACTCTAAAATTGGACTGCCTACACCACAGAGCATTTTACCTATTAATATCCAGTATATCTCCTGCTATGTACCATAGTATTAAGCATAATTTGACTGTCTCAGAAATTATTCAATGCATGTTTAAATTGTTTCATAGTGAAAGTGTAGCGACTACTACAAGAATGTCCAAAGATTTCTTCTCAGCTAGGATAAAGCCAGGGGTTACTATAAGTGAACATTTAATATCTCTAAACAAAATCAGAGCAGAGCTGCATTTAAGGGGAGAGATAATTTCAGATCAAACAATAAAGAGTGTTATCATTAATTCATTAGACCCATCATGGGATAACTATATATCACATTTAGACACAATTAATTTAGGATACTTGTCCATAGAGAATTTATCAAATAAGCTAATAGCTGAAGATAATTCAAGAAGGAGTCGATGTAATAATCACATAGAACATAGACAATATAAGAAAGTAGCATTCCAAGAAAAATATCGAGAATCAATTGAATGTCACAACTGTGGATCTAAAGAACATTGTAGAAGAGATTGTCCTAAATTCCTTAGAGAAAGGCAAAAACTTGACTATAGAGGCAGATACCATAACAGACAATCATCCATTGATAGACATAGATAGAAGCTCACCCAATTATAGAGAACATAGAGGGGGCAGGGATAATTCAAGAGATAGAAGATCTGGTTCACTAAATGGATTAAACAAACATAATACAACTAACATACAACATTCAGGGGACAATGATTGGCTCATTGACTCTGGGGCAACTAATCACACAACACACAACAAAAGTATATTATCTTCATTTATAGAAGATAAATTTGTAATCAAAGTAGCCAATCAAGAAAAAGTTCAAGTTATTGGTAGAGGAAATGTAAACTTACCCGGTCTAGGAAAAATAGAGGGGGTATTACTAATACCAGAAATACCTCATAACATACTTAGTGCAATAAAACTAAGTAGAGATTCTGACATAAATATAGTTTTCTCAAAGGGAAAAGCAACACTAGAGAAAAACAAAACAAGCTTAGGTAGTGTGATGATCAAAGGAGGTCTACCATATTTAATCACAAAAGAAAGATGGTTACACAACATTGATTCCAACATGGAGGATGACAATAACATAGATAATGGAGACAATAGCAATAGTGATAATGAGGAACATGAAACAGTTCATAGCCACAAAGACACATCTACTAATGACACATCCAATAACAAAAAACCTACAATTGGAAAACCAATCCACGATGAATGTGCGCAAGTTTTACATAGGAAATTAGGACATGCCAGTTTTCCTGTAGTACAAAAAATGATTGAACATGCTGAAGGTGTTAAAATAAAAAATTGTAAAAACTATTTGGAATGCTCAGTATGTAAGTCCACAAAACTCAGAACTAGCCCCAAACCAAGAAAGGCAACAAGATCAACTAATCAAATTTTTGATTTGGTACACATGGATTTGGTTGGTCCATTAACACCATCAATCACATATAGAAAACGATACTTTCTGACTATTGTAGATGACTATAACCGTTATGGATTTGTCTATACTTTAAAACACAAAGATGAAACCTTTCAGAAATTCAAAGAGTTTTACAAACGTGTAGAAACACAACATAATATTAAAATAAAACAAATCATGACAGATAGGGGATCTGAATTCATGTCAAAAGAATTCTCCCAATGGCTAAAAAACAAAGGGATGCTACATTTCACGTCTAGCCCTTTCTCTGCATTTCAAAATGGAGTAGTAGAGAGAAAGAACTCGACATTACAAACCATGATTAGATGCACATTAGAAGATGCTGGCTTAGGAAAACAATTCTGGTCAGAAGCATTACAATATTCCAATTATACACAAAATAGAACTTGGTCCAGTATTATAAACAAGACACCATATGAATTAATGTACAATAGAAAACCCAAAATAGCACACATGCACATATTTGGAGTCACAGTGGATGTACACATACCAAAACAATTGAGGCGTAAAGGAGAGAACGTGTCCAGAAGACTTAGATTCATGGGATACGAAACAGGCACAAAAGGGTACAGATTTATTGATAATAACAACAAATTTATAATTTCTAGAACAGCTGTATTTCATGAACAGGCCAATTGGTCTAAAATACATCTTAATGAAATATTCCCAATCACAAGCTCAGACACTGAACATCAAGATAAAATAGATAGAGAAGAATGCAATCACAACACACATAAAAGCAAAAATAAAACATGGATAAATAGTCAACACAGAATAAAGACAGCTTCATTAACAAAAAAGGAAGCAAGATATTTACACGATAACGATAGTAAACCAGAAAAAATAATCAGATGTAACAGAAATCAAGTGCCAAGCAAATACAAAGATTACGTAATGTACATGGATAGTGAAACATCAACGCCAAACACATATGAGGAAGTATTAAAGCTTCCCACTGAAGAAAGAAGAAAATGGGAATTAGCCATGACCAAGGAGATGGACAGCTTACGAGGATTAAATGTATTCACACCTACACCTGCACCTAAGGATAAAACTATTATAGGGACCAGGTGGATATACAAAATTAAAAATCTGGAAGAAGGCAACACATTATATAAAGCTAGATTAGTTGCACAAGGTTATGCTCAAAAATATCCTGAGGATTACACAGACACATATTCTCCCACAGTAAGAACTGACAGTGTCAAAACAGCTTTAGTTATAGCATCTGCACTTAACCTTAATGTATTCCAATATGACATACAGACTGCATATCTACACGCAAAACTTGACAAAGAGATATATGTAAGAGCACCTCATAGTCAATACACAAACAAAAATGAAACGTGGTTATTAAATAAAAGTTTTTACGGATTAAAACAATCTGGCAAACGCTGGTATGAATGTTTAGTCAAAGTACTCAAAACTATGAATTTCAATGCCACTACTGCAGACAACTGTTTCTTTGTCAAAAAAGAGGATGACTCCTTAGAATTTGTGTTAATTTATGTGGATGATATTTTGTATATAGGTAAACATAAAGAAAAAAGAGATGCATTTGTAACAAAACTAAATGAACATTTTTCTTTAAAATCATTAGGATAATACACTCTACAGATCAGTTATTGGTTCCCTCTTATATATTTCCAATTGGACTAGACCTGATATTGCATTACCCCTCAATCTGTTATCCAGATACGTTAGCAAACCCTTAATGTATCATTGGGAAGCCGTTAAAAGAATATTAAGGTACTTAAAGCACAGCTTAGATTTCTGTTTACTACTGGAACCTAATAATATCAAAGAGCCCATCTTCACCTGTTACGCTGATGCGGATTGGGCAGGTGATACCATATGTAGAAAAAGCACATCAGGTTATATATTTTTTCTTAACGATTGTCCAGTTTACTGGTATACTGGAAAACAGGATTTAGTAGCCACATCAACAACTGAGGCAGAATATGTTTGTTTGTCCAAAGCCTCCAACAATCTTGTATGGTTTAATGATTTATTGTCAAATACTTGGAAGAAACCCTCATTACCATTTATCATACACGAAGATAACAAAGCTGCTATTGAGATATCCAGGTCTGATGCTATTGGTCAAAGATCCAGACATATAGATATAAAATTTAAGCACGTGAGACAATTATCTCAAGATGGATTTATTAAAGCAGTTCACTGCGAAACATCAGAACAAATAGCTGACATATTGACTAAGCCTTTGCCATCTAAACAACACAAATATTTTACTTCCAAATTACAAGTTTTGTATTGTTCTGAATCTGAATGTAATTATTGTTGTATATCGAATCGGCATTTAGAGGGGGATTTGTCACAAGTAAATGCCTTATTCTCTAATAGGGGAACTGTATATACTCGGGGTATTAGGGGTTAATTTATTCTTCCTCTCCTAATATATTCATATGTAACCACTCCCATCCTTTTACTCCGCCTTGTGAATATAAAAGGGGTTGTATGCACCTCCTCCTTGCTTCTATCTATGAGTACTTAGAGAATATAGAATGCCTACTGTAAATAAACAGCTGCAATCTCACATTGCTCCTGGAAGCACGAAGCCGAGAACACCAGCCTGAAGATGACGAATGAGACTTCGTCGAAACGTCGCCAAGACACTTCCAATTTTACGTGGGAGAAGACCCGAATAACCAAAGACCTACAAACAGTGTTATGTTTGAATACTTTATTCTTAAATCATTTATTGAGTCTGATCCTTAAAATTACGCAACACAAACTTATGTAGGGAAGCCCCATGGCCCCGCTCCGTGTGTCTGCAGAGCTGAGCGCCTGGCATCCTGCTTCTCTTGCTCTGGCCACCGCCTTGCACATGGCTGATCAGCGCTCCAAGGGGGTTTTTCCGGAGTGTGGCTGCAGTCACTGGCACCACAGACGTCTCTTCCACCAGCACCTTTCTCCCGCCCCTCCCTTCCCCCCCCCCAAGGCAAACCCTGAGATTTACAGCGAGGCTGGCAGGGGGAGGAGGAGGAGGGGCTGCTGCTGCATCTGCAAAGAGGATTTGCCCCCAACCAGGACCTTTCTCTCCCCCCCCCCCAAGGCAAACCCCGAAATCAACAGCGAAGCTGGCAGGAGGAGGAGCCTCCGCCTCTGCAAAGAGCATTCCCCTCTTTCTCCCCCCCCCAATAAAGCAGCGCTGGTTTGCCGGCACGAACGGCCTCCACTGTGGATCCCAGGAAACGGCTGTCAATCGCATGGCCGGTGCTAAGAGAAGCTGCCCAGTGGGCATGCGTGTGCCAGGAAATAAACTTCTGGTTTCAGGTTCACGCATGCACATCAGCCACCGAGTCTTCTGGTTCCTGGCGACCATGCGTGTGGGGCGATCAGCTGGGCAGCTGATCTTCTGGTTTCTGGCACAGCCGCTTGCGTGAAGTCCTGCTGACCATCGCACGCGCATGTGCACCAGTAATTAGAAGACTAGCTGGCCGGTGCGCATGCGTGCGCCAGAAATCCAGAAGAGGACTGGGTGCCACTGTGCGTGCCAGGCAACATGGCTCTGCGTGCCACCTGTGGCACACATGCCATAGGCTCACCACCACGGTTCTACGTTGTTTCTCTCCTTGATTAGTTTCCATCCGTTTTTTTTTTATTGCAAAAGTTTTACAATTACATTTTCACCCCATTTCCCCCCCCTCAACCCACCCAAATCTCCCAACCTCATCCTCCCTAGCCCTCCCCTCCCCCCAGACTTCCATACAATATACTCAGATCAAGAGAAAAACCCCCCTTTGTATAAAACTTGAACCCCTCCCTCCCCCTTATAATTTTTCATCTTCATTACATTAAAATATTTCTATCTTAATATGACATTTTCATATAAAAACTATTTGATACTTCCTGGTTTGATATTTGTTCTGAACATAATCTATCCACTTTTTCCATTCCCATTCATAAGTCTCTTGTGAACAATCTTTTAAATATGCCGAAATCTTCGCCATCTCTGCAAAACTGGCCATCTTCAAAGACCATTCCTCGATCGTGGGCAAAGCTTCATTTTTCCAGTATTTACCTATCAATAATCTCGCAGCTGTTATCATATACAATATCAACTTTGTTTCACCCGAAGTAAAACCCTTAACTATACCCAATAAAAACAATTGTGGAGAAAATTGAACTTTTTTCTTCAAAACATTCTGCATAACCCACCAAATTTTAATCCAAAAAGCCTTAACTTTCTTACAAGTCCACCAAACATGATAATATGTAGCATCTAAACAATCACATCTCCAACATTTTGGCTGAACATTAGGGTACATACACGACAATTTTTTGGGGTCTAAATGCCATCTATAAAACATTTTATAGAAATTTTCCCTTAAATTCTGCGACTGTGTAAATTTAACATTCTGAACCCAAATTTTTTCCCATGTTTCCAACATCACTGGTTCTTCAAAATTTTGTGCCCACTTAATCATACAATCTTTAACTAATTCAGTTTCTGAATCCCTTTCTAGCAAAACATTATAAAGCCTTTTGATATGCATTGGACCTTTCTCTTTTATATGTCTAACCAGTTCTTCCTCATGCAACATAATACCAGTTTTTTGGTCCTCTTTCCATCTCAGTTGAAGTTGATTATATTGTAACCAAGTTAAGTTAATCCCTTCGTCCAATAGTGTCTCTAATGTCTTCAACTGCCATCTGCCCGCATCTGTAAAAAGAACCTCTTTATATAAAAACCCCCCGAGTGACATTATATTTGTATTCCACATAATATGACCAAGATCCAGCCATAGCGGTATTTTGTAATCCCATTTGAGTCGGTGCTTCTTCCAAACCCTCATCAAAGAGTCTCTAAGTATATGGCTTTTAAATACTTTATCCACTTTGTTCTCATAGAATAAGTAGGCATGCCATCCAAATTCAAGATCAAAACTTTCTATATTCAATATTCCAGTCTTTTTCCTTCCAAACCAGTCGCTTGCTTGAGTCAAAGCTGCTGCTTCATAATATAATTGTAGGTTTGGAAGTTTAAGACCTCCCCTTTCTGGAACATCTTGCATAATTTTCAGTTTCACTCTCGGTTTTTTCTCGTTCCAGACAAATCTATTCACTCCACTTTGCCACACTTTCAGTTGTTTATCACTTTTAAGCACCGGAATCATTTGAAACAAGAAAAGAAATCTTGGCAAAATGTTCATCTTAACTGCTGCTATTCTTCCAAATAAAGACAGCTGCAGTTTTTTCCAAATCTCCATATCTTTCTGAACCTCTCGCCACAACACCTCATAATTATTTTGAAACAGTTTCATATTTGATTCTGCAACCTGAACACCTAGATATTTTACCTTTGGTACAATCTCAAAACCTGCCCTCCTTTCAAGCTCATATTTACGATCTTGTGTCATATTTTTAACTATCATCTTAGTTTTTTTCTGGTTCAATCTAAAACCTGAAACTTTACCATGGTCTGGTATAATGTCTTTCATCTGGATTATTGATTCCATTGGCTGTGTTAGGGTAACAACCAGATCATCTGCAAATGCCTTTATTCTGTAGTCCTCTTGCCTTATCATTATACCTTTCAAGATATTAGAGTCCCGAATTGTGTTTAGCAAGACTTCTAATGTTAAAATAAATAACAATGGGGATAACGGACATCCCTGTCTTGTTCCTTTTTCAATTTTAAACTCTGTTGTCAAGCTTCCATTGATGATAATCTGTGCCTTTTGCTCTTGGTAAATTGCTGAAACCGCCTGTATAAATTGATCCCCAAAGTCCATCTTTTTTAAAGTCTTTAACAGAAAATTCCGATCCACTCTATCAAAGGCCTTTTCCACATCCAAAAAGACCAGCACTGCAGGTACCTGTTTATTCCTCTCAAGATATTCCAATAAGTCTATTACTTGCCTTACATTATCTTTCATGTATCTACCCTCGATAAATCCCGCTTGATCATCATGAATCACCTTTTGAATTACTGGCATCAACCTGTTGGCTAGTACTTTTGCATAAATTTTATAATCAGTATTCAGAAGAGATATTGGTCTATAATTCTCCGGTTTTTTAGGACCTACTTGCTCTTTTGGTATCAAGGAAATATAAGCTGTTGTCCATGATGGGGGTATTTTACCCCCTTGTTGAATATTACAAAATAGATCTCTGAGTTGTTGCACCATTTCTGCTTGCAAAGTTTTATAATACACTGCAGTCAAACCATCCGTTCCAGGAGCTTTAGCTGTTTTTAATTGTTTAATTGCTACTATTATCTCCTCCTCTGTTATAGGATAATTCATTCTTTCCTTTTATTGATTAGTAATTTTTGTAACTCTTTTATTATCTAAGTATTTTTCTATAAGTCCATTCTGCACATCCTCTTTAGCATATAGTTTAGTATAATAGTCCACAAAAGCTTCTTTAATTAATTTTTGTTGAAAGATTTCTTTCCCTCCAATATCAATACTATCAATAGTCCGTATACTCTGCTTCTTCCTTAATGTATAGGCCAACCATCTGCCCGGTTTATTGGCGTTACAAAATGTATTATGCTTCGCATATTGTAAATTTGTTGCAGCTTGTTCCGCCATAAACATTTGGAATTGATCTTTCAAAAGTTTTATAGCACCACTTATTCTTTCGTCTGTTGGATTTTTAATAAGTAACTGTTCTTTATTCTTTATTTCTACTTCTAGCTCAAATCTTTTCTTTTGTCGATTCAGTTTATGTTTAGAGTTCATATGAATGAGTACCCCTCTCATGTACGCTTTACTCGCATCCCACACAATTTCCATTGGGGTACTCTTATTCAAATTTATTTCAAAAAATTCTTTAATCTGTTTTTTAAGTTCTGTTATGTTTTTTTCATATCTAAACAAGTTTTCATTTAATCTCCATGATCGTCTCTCGATTTTACCCATCTCAATTTCTATCCATACTGGGCTATGGTCGGTCAAAGTTCTTGGAAAAATCTTTGTTCTTTTTGTCTTAACAAGTAGATCATCTGACAACAAAATAAAATCAATCCTAGAGAAGGATCTATGTCTATTGGAAAAAAAAGTATAGTCCAATTCTTTTGGGTTGTGTATTCTCCAAATATCTTTTAATTCCAAATCTTCTTTCATATCAAAAAAAGTCTGTGGTAGTCTAATCCTAGATTTCGCCAAACTCCTTTTATCTAATTTAGAATCACTGACACCATTCCAATCTCCCATAATTAAAATAGATCTATAATCCCATTGCAGTATTTTAGTGTGTAGCATTTTATAGAAATGATCCTGTTGTTGGTTGGGAGCATAAATCCCAATCAAAAGAATTTGACCATTTACTGTAAGCAATTCAATTGCTATAAACCTACCATCTTTATCTGCTTCTATAATTTTAGCTGTCAATCTTTTGTTTACATAAATAACCACACCATTCTTTTTTTGCAAAGTTGAAGCTATAAAATGTGTTCCTAATTTAGAATTTATCAAGTATTTTTGATCTTGAGTTCTAATATGAGTTTCTTGTAGACAAATTATATCATTATTAAATTGTCTCAAATATGCAAATAACTTCTTCCTTTTCTGTAATGAGTTCAACCCATTCACATTCCAAGATAAGCACTTAATTGTCATCTTTATCTTTTTGAAGCAACGAGCAGAATAGCTGAAGACCCTCCGAAATCTTCGGTTTTGCTCCCCCCATGGCTTCAGACTCTTGTGTAGTACTCTTAGCTCCCTTTTTGTATTGTCTTTCCTGTTGTTGCTTTTCTTTAAGTTGCTTAGATTTTGCACGAGTTATACGCTGGTCTTGACTTCAACCATCCGAGCCGGGTCCAAAATTGGAGAAGATTCTATCAGGTGCTCCTCCAAAAAACCTCCTACAGCACCCTGCATTTCCTCTGGCTCCACCTGCTTAGACTGTTCTTGCAACTCTTGCTGGAGTTGCTTCTTATCACTCTCCTTAATCTCCAACACTGTAGACGTACGTGGAGATGGTGTTCTTTCTTTAAGAATAGTAGAATAAAAATGCTCCGCCTTCTCCACAGTATTCAAGCGATGTCTTTCTCCATTATATTTCAAAATTATACCAATTGGGGCATCCCACCGGAATGGTATCTCTTGTTTTTTCAGTTCATTTACTAGAAAGCCAAAATCTTTTCTAGCTTTCAACATTTTGGGTGGCAATTCTTTGTAAACTCCAATTTGAGCCCCCCCCCACTTGCACAGAGGAGAGAAAAGATTTTTGCAGGATATCATTTCTTATTGCTCTGTCTGTAAAATATATCACCACATCTCTAGGCAATTGTCTTTGTCTGGCCACCCAAGAGTTCACTCTGTAAATTTTGTCTATTTTATAAAAAACCACATCAGGATTAATTTTTAATAACACTGCCAAAGCCTCAGCACAAATCTGTCTCAAATCCTGTCTGTCATCCTCTCTGATTCCTCGAAGCCTTATAGCGAATTCCATGGCCCTGAATTGCATCATTATAATTTCATTTTCAACTCTCTGCATTTTATCATCAACATCAGAAATTTTCTAATCATTGTCCTTAATCTTAACATTGACTTCTGATTTAAATTCTTCCACTTTGGAGTCCACTTTAATAATAAATTCTGCAAGGCCAGACGCCACATCCGTTATTTTTTTAGTCACCTTGCCATAATCCTGTTTCACCATATCTTTGATTTCATTAATTTCCTGCATAATTTCCTGTTGAGATTTTTGAAGTTTATCATCTATTTCCTGTTGAGATTTTTGAAATTTATCATCCAAAGCCTGAGAGATAAATTCTTTTAAATTTTCAAAATCAAAATCTTTTTTCTGAGTCTGTTGGGTAGAAGGAGGCTGTAATTTATGTTTGTGTGTGGGGGATCCCCCCTCCTGCTGCCTTTCCTTCCTGCTTCTTTGAAGCCATCCTGCCACGTAGGTTAGTTTTTCTAAAAAGGGAAGTCCTTTTTCCTTTTCCACCTCCACAAAGACTTCTAAAAAAGTCCCCCAGGTTTAATCAAATAGAAGCTAGACTGAAGCAGACTCAGATTTTAAAGAAAGTTTTTTTTCCTCTTCTCCTGTTCCTCTGTATTACAGGCAGAGTAACTTTGTAACAGATCAAAGTAGCTTCACAGAATCACTTTCACTAGCTCGTTAACTCTGCTGCTGGGTGCCATTTTTTTTTTTTCAAATCAGTTTCACTCGATCGTACTTTCTCTTAAGTTAAAAAGTCACCAAAGCATTAATACTTGCGATTTCCAAGTTAGGGGATTCAATTTGATATTTCCGCTGTTTGTTAAGGTTGGTTTCATTCAGTTAAAATGTTTGCAGCAGCTGGCTTGTTCTGCAGGAAGCAGAATCGTCCCACGCCGTCCGGAGTCTGGCAAGTTGAAAGGGAGCCGCACCTGTTTCCTCCCCAGCAGCGATTCTCTGGGGGCTCACAGGGGCTCAACCAGTGCCTTGCCTTCTCTCCTCCTGCAATCCTTCGGATTTTGGAGTTTTCAAGCCGCTTCTCAATGTCGAAGCGGCTCTACAGACGGCGGGGCTGGCGGTCCTTAAGAAGAGACCGTCTTCGCCGGCAGCCAGCAAACCGGAAGTTCCCATCCGTTGTTTCTTGTCTTGCCTTCTAGTACTTTGGAAAATAGGTGGACCTCCTCTTCTCTGTGGCAGCCCCCCAAATATTGGTACATTGCTATGATGTCACCCTTCATCCTTTTCACTAGACTAGACATACTGAATTCCTGCAACTGTTCCTCATATGTTTTAGTCTCCAGGCCCTTAATCATCTTTTCTGCACTCTTTCCAGAGTCTCTACATCTTTTTTATAATATGGAGACTAAAACTGGATGCACTATTCCAAGTGTGGTCTTGCCAAGGCATTATGAAGCAGTACCAATAATTCATGTGATCTTGATTTTATCCCTCTGTTAATGCAACCTAGGACTGAATTAGCTTTTTTAGCTGCTGCTGGTTCATATTTAAGTGATTGTCCACTAGGACTCCAGGATCCCTTTCACAGTTACTGCTATGGAGCCAGGTTTCACCTCATCTGTAAGTGTACATTTGGTGTTTCTAGCCTAGGTATAAAACCTTATTTTTCTCTACAATGAATTTCATTTTTTTAGGTAGCGCCAGGGTTCAAGTCTACCTAGATCCATCTGGATCTTCAGCCTATCTTCTGGGGTGTTGGCTATTCCTGCCACTTTAGTGTTGTCTTCAAATTTGATGATTTCCCCATTTCTCCCCTCATCCAAATCATTCATGAAGATGTTGAAGAGTATTGGGCCTAAAATGGAACCTTGGGGTCCCCCACTGCTTGTTTCCCTCCATGCAGACGTAGTTCCATTGAGGACCATAGGCTGAGCCCATCTGGGGGTGATGCTGTCCATCCCACATATTTTTAGCTTCCCGAGAAATAGGTTGTGGTTTACTTTGTCAAAGCCTTTCTGAAATCCAAGTACTGTATACTACATGCACTGCATTTCACTGGTCCACTAATTTAGACATTTTTGTTAAAAAAGGAAATAATGTTTATTTATGATCTGTTTTTTGACCCTGCATTAGTCCTAGTAAGTCATTCATATCTATCCTGAAGAACAAGGGTTCAAATATGCATCTTTCCCTTCCCCCTTGGTAAGCATAGATCCTTCTTCTCATGGCTCCATTGAGCCCAAACCTCCCTCTCAAAGAAGGGCTTGGATCAGGGCCAACAGGCTGAGCTCCATTTTGAGGGCCATCCATTTTCTCCATCATATTTCTGTTTATTGAGTCAAATGCTGCACTAACATTTAGAAAGCCAGCAAACCTTGTTTTACCTCACTGATATAAATTAGATATTTCAAGACAAATTTGTTGCCCATATTAGATTATTAATTTGTGCATTATTTCTTACAAAATCTATATAGCATTTAACTCTACCTAAAACGTTCTTCTGCAAAGAATGCATTTTTCTCAAGTTTAACTAAGAGGATCATGGCATAAATGTTAGCCACAATATCTGCTAGTCTATTTGGTCTATAATTTCTAGAGTAATTTTTATTCCACTTTTTAGATGGATAAAATGCTACTATTGCCAACTTCTATCGCAGTGGATATGGCAGGCATTATTTATCTGTGAAAATGAAGATGCCAATAGAGGCCCCAACAACCAGGGATATTTTTTGATCCGTTTAATAGTTGGTAGAATGTCTTCTCCAGGGAATGTATTGCTTGCATTTCCGGCCTTTTATGATTAATCTCAACATGAACATAATGGGGTAAAATATTGAGAATATGGAGAAAAGCATCATTATAATGGATCATTATAATGAGTTCAACGGCCCCAGGCCTGCCGGAAGAGCCAGGTCTTCACCGCTTTCCGGAAGGCCAATAGGGTGGGGGTGGTCCGGACCTCAGGAGGTAACTGGTTCCAGAGAGCCATGGCAGCCACAGAGAAGGCCCTCCCCCGCGGGCCCGCCAGCCGACATTGTTTAGCTGGCGGGACCCAGAGGAGGCCAACTCTGTGGGATCTTACCGGTCGCTGGGAGCTATGCAGTAGAAGGCGGTCTCGAAGATAACCTGGCCCTCAGCCATGTAGGGCTTTAAAGGTAATGACCAACACCTTGAATTGCACCTGGAGACCAATAGGGAGCCAGTGCAGCTCGCGGAGAATTGGTGTAATGTGGGTGTATCTAGGTGCACCCACTATAATTTGTGCGGCTGCATTCTGGACCAACTGTACTCTCCGAACACTTTTCAAGGGTAGCCCCATGTAGAGCGCATTGCAATAATCCAACCATGAGGTGATAAGGGCATGAGTGACTGTGAGGAGAGCCTCCTGATCCAAGTAGGGTCGCAATTGGTGCACCAGACGAACCTGTGCAAAGGTCCCCCCTAGCAACAGCTGTCAGATGTTGTTCCAATCTCAGCTGTGAGTCTAGAAGGACACCCAAATTGTGAGCCCGTTCTGAGGGGGGCACTTTCTCTCCCCCCAACTATCTTCTCCAGCGAATGTATTGCTTGCATTTCAGGCCTTTTATGATTAATCTCAACATGAACATAATGGGGTAAAATATTGACGTTTTTGCTAATATGGAGAAAAGCAACTCTTGGATTCCATGGAGAAGACATGATTGAATCTATTGCTCACCCACCACCACCCACCCCTCACTTTACCAGAGGGAGAAAAAAAGACACAAACCTGAGGGACTTTGTAGGTGCCTCCTAATGTTGACATCTGGATGGAGATCTCCCTCTTGGCTCCATCAAGAAGAGCCAGGAGGTTCTCCTTCCTTCCACAGCTGTAGTTGGGGACATTGGCTTCTCCAGTGGAGAGCATGTCCAGCAAGGCATCTGAAGTGCGTAAAGGGCTCAAATGGTTGTCATGGATGTTGTAGCCAAGTGTGAGATTGTGCAAGAGATGGGAGTTCTTGTTGACCAGTTGAATGTTGAAAATTAATAGTAAGCAATAAAAAAATTCATAAGCAGTCCTATTGAAAAAAAAGTTATTATATTCAACAGCCACAACAAATACTTTTGTTATATATAATATATATAATCCTCCAGAAGCCTACTGAGCCTTAAACCAACATTGATCCAAAACCAGTGATCAGTTACACAAATATGGTAATGGGCTGAGGTACGGCAACTACAACTGATTCCACCACTACTTTAAATAAAACTCATTATCCAGGTGATAAATTAAGGATTGAACTGAGGGAGGAAAATAATTTTCAGACCTTTCAGCTTTTTTTCAGACCCCTTTTTGAGTCTCTTTCACAAAATCAGACCAAAGAGAGAAGCCATGGAAATCAAAATCATTCATTAATTTAGACATATTCCCCAATATAGGAATAAATGGGAAAAGAATAGAAAAGAAGGAGAATGTTAGAATGGAGGGAGTGCAACTCCATCACCCTGAATGACTTACGGATCATAGAAAACAAACTGAAGAGAAGGAGCCACGTTGAAAAGCAACTTTGTATGCAATATTTCCTCTCCACTGCTGATTATACTAATTAGATGGTCTCCTGGTCTGTAGTAGCTCCATGGACTTTTTCCATCCTGGTTCTCCAAACTCAGTGGGCATTTCATTCTCAGCTTCCCAGAGACTGGATGAGACAAAAGCAGCATCAGAAGCAGAAGCAGGAGGTCCATAATTCATGGGGTGAATCAATCAATCTCTTTCCTGTTTCTAAAGAAGAATTAGAAGAATTCAAAGGACTCTCACAAGTTGGAATATGATCCAGATGCTTTACTGATTCAAACACAGAGAAATACTCAGCTTCACCTGGAAAGGAGGGAGACGTACATTCAAGAGCACAGACCCTGTCTGTCCCAAACCTCCATATTTCTCTGCCCAAAGTCTCCCCTGGAGCATTCAGCCAAACAGCAGAGCTGAAACTTTTACCATAATTCTCCCTCTCAGGAGGGATCCCTGGATAATTCAGCTAGTTCTTGGATTCATAGGTTGTTGGGAAATTCTCTGGAGGGAAATGAAAGGGAAATAATCCCCATGTGATTCATAATAACAGGGGCAGAGATGGAATTAAATCGGTCATCTAGAATTGAGAGGTTTGGGAGTTCCATGCTTGAAAGTGGCTCCGGAGGGAATACACGGCACCTGTGGCTGAAGAAACAAATAAATCTGATATTTGTTTGCATAGTGATGAAAGACAAAACTCCAGGGGTAGTTTATGCCAGAGCATGTCACAGATCTGAAATAGCTGCCAGCTGAGTTGGAACCAAAATTTACTTTATTTTGAAAGCTAATGCTCAAGGGCATCGCAGAAAAGGGCTGATGCAATAGTGCAGCCAGTCTCTAAGAACAAAATCAACTTTAGTGAAAAACTAGTTTTTCGAACTTTGCAAAATAAAAAGAAAAAATTGAGAGAGAGAGAGAGAGAGAGAGAGAGAGAGAGAGAGAGAGAGAGAGAGAGAGAGAGAGAGAAGGACGTTAGAAAAAAACCAAATGAAAAGCGATGGAGAAATCAAGGCTGCCTCTCACCCCATGTGGGGAGGGGAGGAAGCAGTGGTGAAATGCTCCCGGTTCGGACCGGATCACCCAATCCGGTAGCGATGGAGGCCGATGGTTCAGTGAACCAGTAGCAAAAATCCCTGCCCCCCTCATGCCCAGCTGAGCCGCACAATCATCAGAGGCATTTTTTAACTTTTAAAAGCATTTTTTCTACAACCTCTTCCATCAAAAAAATGCTTTTAAAAGTAAAAAAAAAGGCCTCTGATGATCTCGCAGCTCAGCTTGGATCGTCAGAGGCATTTAAAAAAAAAACACTTTTTTTCTTTTAAATGCCTCTGACGATCCAAGCTGAGTTGCCTGATCGGCAGAGGCATTTAAAATAAAAAAAGCCTCTGCCGATCAGGCAACTCAGCTGGGATCGTCAAAGCCTTTTGAAAGCATTTTTTACAACCTCTTTGTTCCACATTCCGCATTTCAAATTCCTAGTATCGAGTTCCGTGTTCCGAGTTCCACGTTCCGCCTTCCGTATTCTGTATTCCATGTTCCAAATTCTGCATTCCGAGTTCCAAATTCCAAATTCTGATTTGGAGTTCTGATTTCTGAGTTCCGCATTCCGCACTCCGCATTCCACATTCTGCATTCTGAATTCCGAGTACCAAGTTCCGAGTTCCGAATTCCAAGTTCCAAGTTCTGAGTTCCGCGCTCCACATTCCGCACTCCGAATTCCGAGTAACAAGTTCCGAGTTCTGAATTCCGCGTTCCATGTTCCGCATTCCAAATTCCGACTTCCGAGTCCGAGTTCCGAATTCCATATTCCACATTCTGGATTCTTATTCCGAGTTCCATGTTCCACTTTCCAAATTCCACGTTCCATGTTCTGCGTTTCGTGTTCTGAATTCCGCATTCCACATTCTGCGTTCCAAATTCCAAATTCCAAGTTCCGAATTCCGAATTCTAAGTTTTGAATTCCGCATTTCACATTCCGAATTCCGAGTACCAAGTTCCGAGTACCACATTCCGAGTTCTGATTTCTGATTTCCAAATTCCAAATTCCGAGTTCTGGGTTCCGAGTTCTGAATTCCGTGTTCCGCATTCCGTATTCCGCATTCCAAACTCTAAATTCCGAGTTCTGAGTTTGGCACTTCGCACTCCGCATTCTGCGTTCCGTGTTCTGTGTTCCGAATTCCAAATTCTGAAATCCGGGTTCCGAGTTCCGCGTTCCCCATTCTAATTCCGAGTTCTGTCCACGTTCCATGTTCCGGGTTCCGGGTTCCATGTTCTGAATTCCGCAATCCGCATTTCGCATTTTGCGTTCTACAATCAGAGTTCCACATTCCGCATTCTGCGTTGCAAATTCCAAATTCCAAGTTCCAAGTTCCAAATTCCAAGTTCTGAATTCACATTCCATGTTCCGCATTCTGAATTCTGAGTTCCGCGTTCCGCATTCTGAGTTCTGAGTTCCGCGTTCCGTATTCTGTATTCCGCATTCCAAATTCCGAGTTCCATGTTCTGAATTCTGAATTCTGAATTCCAAATTCCGAGTTCCAAATTACTAGTTTTGCACTCCGCACTCTGCGTTCTGCGTTCCACGTTCTAAGTTCTGAGTTCCATGTTCCAAGTTGCGAATTCCGTGTTCCATGTTCTGCATTCCGTATTCCATATTCCAAATTCCAAGTGCCGAAGTCCTGTGTTACGAGTTCCACATTCTGCATTCCATTTTCCATATTATTTATTTATTTGTTTGTTTGTTTGTTTGTTTCAATTTGTATACCGCCCTTCTCCAATAGGACTCAGGGCGGTGAACAGCCAAAATAAAAACAAAACATACAAAATTTAAAAACAGTTTAAAATAATTAATTTTTTTTTGGCCGCAATTTGAAACAAACCCAATTTAAAATCAGTTAAAATTTAACTCAAAACTATGGGATCAAGCCAGCCTGGCTAGTTGAAATAAATAAGTTTTCAGGGCCCGATGAAAAATCCGGAGGTCTGATATTATACGTATCTCTGGGGGGAGGTTGTTCCAGAGGGCGGGCACCCTCAGGAGGCCCACTCTGTGCGAGCGTACTGGCCGGTGGGAGGCTATTGGTGGCAGAAGGCGGTCTCGTAGATACCCCGGCCCTAAGCCATGGAGCGGAATTCGGAATTCCAAGTATCAAGTTCCATTTTCCAAGTTCCGAGCTCCACATTCTGTATTCCATATTCTGTTTTCTGCGTTCCAAATTCCGAGTTCCGAGTTCCGAATTCCGCATTCTGAATTCCGAGTACCAAATTCCAAGTTCCGCATTCCGCATTCCACATTCCTAATACCGTGTTCCGAGTTGCGAGTTCCACGTTCCACATTCCGCGTTCCATATTCCATATTCCGAGTTCCAAGTTCTGAGTTCCAAGTTCCAAATTCCGTGTTCCGAGTTCCACATTCCGCATTGAGTTCTGAGTTCCAAGTTCCGCATTCCGTATTCTGTATTCCACATTCCGAATTCCAAGTTCCGAGTTCCAAGTTCCGCATTCCGTATTCCGCATTCCAAATTCTGAGCTCTGAGTTCTGAGTTCCAAGTTCCGAATTCTGAATTCCGAGTTCCAATTACCGAGTTCCGAGTTTCAAATTCTGAATTCCAAATTCCAAATTCTGAAATCCAAGTTCTGATTTCCGAGTTCCGAGTTCCATATTCCGAATTCCAATTATCGAGTTCCATGTTCCATGTTCCGAGTTCCACATTCTGTATTCTGTATTCGGCATTCCAAATTCCAAGTTCCGAGTTCCAAGTTCTAAATTCCGAATTCCAAGTTCTGAATTCCGCATTTCACATTCTGAATTCCGAGTACCAAGTTCCGATTTTTTATTTCCGAGTTCCCGAGTTCTGAGTTCCAAATTCCGAGTTCTGTGTTCCGAGTTCCGAATTCCACGTTCTACGTTCTGCATTCCGTATTCCGCGTTCCAAATTCAAAATTCTGAGTTCTGAGTTCGGCACTCGGCACTCCGCATTCCGTGTTCCGAATTCTGAATTCCAAATTCCAAATTCTGAAATCTGAGTTCCGAGTTCCAAGTTCTGAGTTTCATGTTCCGCGTTCTGCATTCCACATTCCATATTCCGAATTCTGAATTCCAATTATCGAGTTCCATGTTCCATGTTCCAAGTTCCACATTCTGTATTCCGTATTCCAAGTTCCAAATTCCAAGTTCCAAGTTCCATGTTCTAAGTTCAGAATTCCGAATTCCGAATTCCAAGTTCTGAATTCCGAATTCCAATTTCCAAGTTCCGCACTCCGCATTCTGAATTCCGAGTACCAAGTTCTGAGTTCCGAGTTCAAAATTCCGCATTCCGCATTTTGAATTCCGAGTACCAAGTTCAGAGTTCTGAATTCCGTGTTCCACATTCCGCATTCCGCATTCCACATTCAAAATTCCGAGTTTCGAGTTCCACATTAGGCATTCGGCATTCCTGATCTCAGAGTCGGATTTATTAGGAAGTTGCAGGTGGGGGGAGGGGTGATTGGGACAACTTGCCCCTTGGTCACTCCCACAACTGTAGAGAGCAACATCTGGAGAAGGAGGGCCTTTCTCTGCCTTGGGGAAGGATAGAAAAGATGCAGCTGCCCAGATTCAGGGCACCCCAAATCCTCCTTTTGTTCGAGTTGAGGCGGACCAGTTCCTCCCTGTCCAGACCTTCCAGCTCTGGGGATCTGCAGAGGCCCCTTCAGTCCCAGGAGACCCTCTCTTTCTCAGTCAAATGGGTCAGACTGGCCGTCCCGCTGGATCCCTTCCTCTTCAATTGTGGCAGGGACCTCAATCTGGCCAGAGATGGTTGGCAGTTCCTGGGTACTTTGGGTTGGTTTTGAGGTTGACTGTCTGCGTGGGGTTTGCTCTGCTGTGTAAGAGTTGTGTAAGGGAACGTCACAAATACTCTGTGGACACCTGGTGGCAGGTGAGGGAAGAAAAGTCAATGGACAGGAAAGATGGGAGGGAGGGGGAGGGAGGGAACTCAACCAATGTCCAGAAGCCCAGACAGCTGCATGGGGTCCCTTCTGAAGAGGGCGGCCTTCGAATTGCTTTGATCTTGGAAGTTTTGAGCAGGTCAGGCTGATTCTTCTGTAGGAGGTTAGCACCCACCCCTTTCCTAGGAGAATGAAATATTTTGGGAAATATTAAAAAGGCAGAATATTATGTTTCCCTGTATGAGAAATGGAGAAGCATGTTTTAAATATGGGGGGACACACTCTGGACTTAGTTTTTATCTCTGGTCAGTGGTTGAGTGGCCTTGATATAGGGGATGTAGATATTGAACCCTTGTCATGGTCTGACCACTCGCTCCTTCGACTAGACTTTCTGACCGCCGTACCCCGTCGCAGGGAGGTGGAACCGACCAGGTGGTTCCGCCCCAGGCGCCTGATGGACCCTGATAGGTTTCAGATGGAGCTTGGGCCATTTCCTGAGACTCTAGCTCACGACTCGGCTGATGACCTGGTGGCCGCCTGGGATAGTGCGGCTGCCGGGGCTTTGGACCGGGTCGTGCCTTTGCGGCCTCTGACCCGGCACCGAACTCACTTAGCTCCTTGGTTCTCTGAGGAGCTGAGGGAGATGAAGCGCCGGAAAAGACGCCTAGAGAGCGGTTGGAGGGCCAGTCGTTCCGAGTCTGACTTGACACTGGTAAGGTCTCATATTAAGACCTACCTAGTGGCGATAAAAGCGGCGAAATCTAGTTATTTTGCCGCTCTTATCGCGTCATCAGATAACCGCCCAGCCGCCCTGTTTAGGGTGACCCGCTCCCTCCTCCATCTGGGAGCGCGGGAGGACCCCTTGCAGGGCCGAGCTGAGGATTTTGTACAGTATCTGGATGATAAAATAACTCAGATTCGGGAAGACTTGGCCGCCGACTGGGTTAGTTCAGACGAGATGACTGAGGCAGGCCTTGAGAGTGTTATCTGGGAGGAGTTCGATCCTGTGGCTCCCGAGGACGTGGACAGGATCTTGGGGCGGCTGAATGCGACCACATGTTTATTGGACCCGTGTCCCTCCTGGTTGGTGCTGGCTTCCCGGGAGGTTACACGAGGCTGGCTCCAGGGGATTATTAACGCTTCTTTGAGTGAGGGTGTCCTGCCGCCTGCCTTGAAAGAGGCGGTGGTGAGGCCTCTCCTCAAGAAGCCATCCCTGGATCCGGCTGTTTTGGCTAACTATCGTCCAGTCTCCAACCTTCGCTTTATTGCGAAGGTTGTTGAGAGTGTGGTGGCGCGACAGCTTCCCCAGTACCTGGATGAAGCTGTCTATCTGGATCCGCTCCAGTCCGGCTTCAGACCTGGGTACAGCACGGAAACGGCATTGGTCGCGTTGGTGGATGATCTCTGGAGGGCCCGGGATAGGGGTTCTTCCTCTATCCTGGTCCTATTAGACCTCTCAGCGGCTTTTGATACCATCGACCATGGTATCATGTTGCGCCGGCTGGAGGGACTGGGAGTGGGGGGCACCGTTTTGCGGTGGTTCTCCTCCTATCTCTCCGACCGGTCGCAATCCGTGTTGACAGGGGGGCAGCGGTCGACCCCAAGGCGCCTTGTTTGTGGGGTGCCGCAAGGGTCGGTCCTCTCGCCCCTCCTGTTCAACATTTATGTGAAGCCGCTGGGTGAGATCATCCGTGGTTTTGGGGTGGAGTTCCATCAGTACGCTGATGATACTCAGCTGTACATTTCCACCCCAGACCATCCCAATGATGCCTTGGAAGTGATGTCCCAGTGCCTGGAGGCCGTGCGGGTCTGGATGGGGAGAAACAGGCTTCGACTCAACCCTTCCAAGACCGAGTGGCTGTGGCTGCCGGCGTCCCGGTATAGCCAGCTGACGCCATCGCTGGTTATTGGGGGCGAATCATTGGCCCCCACGGAGAGGGCCCGCAACTTGGGTGTCCTCCTGGATGCGCGGCTGTCTTTAGAAGGGCATATGACAGCCGTGGCCAGGGGGGCTTTTTGTCAGGTTCGCCTGATACGCCAGTTGCGCCCCTTTCTGGACCGGGACTCCCTACGCACGGTCACTCAAGCACTCGTCACTTCTCGTCTGGACTATTGTAACGCTCTCTACATGGGGCTCCCCTTGGGGTACACCCGGAGGCTCCAACTGGTGCAGAATGCGGCTGCGCGGGGGATTATGGGAGCGACGGGGCGCTCCCATGTGACTCCTCTCCTGCGCGAGCTGCATTGGCTTCCGGTGGACTTCCGGGTGCGCTTCAAGGTGTTGGTGATCACCTTTAAAGCGCTCCATGGCTTAGGGCCAGGGTACTTACGGGACCGCCTTCTGCCACCAATAGCCTCCCACCGGCCGGTTCGCTCCCACAGAGAGGGCCTCCTCAGGGTGCCGTCGGCCAAACAATGCCGGCTGACGACCCCCAGGAGGAGAGCCTTCTCTGTGGTGGCACCTACCCTATGGAACAATCTACCCCCAGAGATACGAGTGATCTCCGACCTTCGGATTTTTCGTCGGGCCCTAAAAACTCATTTTTTCCAGTTAGCCGGTCTGTCCTGATTTTAGGGTTAGTTTTTTAAAATTTTAATATTGATTTTAATTGACAAGTTTTAAATTATGGGCCAAATTATAAATTATTTTAACTTTATTTTAAACTGTGATGTTTTGTATAGATGTTTTTATCTTGGCTGTTCACCGCCCTGAGTCCGAAAGGAGAAGGGCGGTATAGAAATTTGAATAAATAATAAATAAATAAATAAATAAATAAAGCAGCTCCCACCTTCTTGCCCCCCACCATGGGGGCAAGAGGCAGAAAACTCAATCTTTGTCAATGGACCATCACAACACAATAGGATCGATCTGCAACACAATAGGGACAGAAACTCACCACATGGCACCTGGGAAGATTACATCAGCCAGCAAGGCTAGCTAAGACCCCCACCCCCTGGGAGTCTGACAACCAATCAGGATACTCTTTCTGGGCCCCAGGAAGTTCAGAGCCAGGGAGAGCATAAAACCCCGAGGATTTACTGTATCTGCCCCTTTTCTGTTCAGGAACTCAAGCCATGTGATCCTGTCCACCATTAAACCATCTTTCCAAGCAGTCTCCATGTTTCCAGTGTCTTTTTCCCCACTTGGAGCAGAACCCAGAAGGATATTTCTTCCAACACTTCTTTGGGTGTGTTGCAATATTTTCAGGATCAGACTCAATAATGATAATAAGAGTTAGAGATTTAAATATATTTCTCTTTAATTGTAACAGGCATTCTATATTCACTGAATATTCACAGATAGAAGCAAGGAAAATGGTGAAGGTGGCTCCTTATATATACAAAGGGTGGAGCCAAGAATGGGAGTGGTGAATTATGAATACATTAGGAACCAAAGAATAAGTTAACCCCCGATGTCCCATATATACATTATTTACACATAGGGAATAAGGCATTTACATCTGACAAATCCCCCTCTAAATGCCGGTTCGCTATACAACACCAATTACATTCAGATTCAGGACAATATAAGACATATAATTTAGAAGTTAAATATTTGTGCTGTTTAGAAGGTAAAGGCTTCGTCAATATGTCAGCTAATTGTTCAGAGGTATCACAATGCACTGCTTTGATAAATCCATCTTGAGACAATTGTCTCACATGCTTAAATTTTATATCTATATGCCTGGACCTTTGTCCAATGGCATCGGATCTGGATATTTCAATGGCTGCTTTATTATCTTCATGCATAACAAAAGGCAAAGCAGGTTTTTTCCAGACATCTGAAATCAAATCATTAAACCATACAAGGTTATTTGCAGCTTTGGACAAACAAACATATTCCGCTTCTGTGGTTGAAGTGGCTACCAGTTCTTGTTTACCAGTGTACCAGTAAACTGGACAGTCATTTAATAGAAAAATATAGCCAGAAGTGCTCTTTCTGCATGATATATCTCCAGCCCAATCCGCATCTGCGTAACATGTAAGCTTTGGTTCTTTATCATTACTAGGTTCTAATACTAAGCAAAAGTCTAATGTACTTTTCAGATATCTCAGAATTCTTTTGACAGCTTCCCAATGATACATTGTTGGTTTGCTAACATGTCTTGACAATAAATTGAGTGGTAATGCAATATCTGGTCTGGTCCAATTAGATATGTAAAGAAGTGAACCTATGACTGATCTATAAAATGTATTATCCTTAAATTCAGGGGAAGATTCATCAGTGTTTCTAAGGAAATCAGTTTGCATAGGAGTGTCACAGGGTTTGGCATTGTTTAAATTGCATTTGTTTAGAAGTTCAATGATCTTATCTTTCTGAGTAAGTTTGAATCCCCTTCTAGTTTTGTTAATTTGTACACCAAGGTATTTGTTTACTTTACCTAGAGATTTCAACGAGAAATGTTCATTTAGCTTATTTACAAAGGTTTCTCTTCTCTCCTTGTGTTTTCCTATATATAAAATATCATCTACATAAATTAATACAAACTCAATGTGATCATCACTCCTTTTTACAAAGAAACAGTTATCAGCAGTGGTAGCGTTGAAATCCATGGTCTTAAGTACTTTTACCAAGCAATCGTACCATCTTTTGCCAGATTGCTTTAATCCGTATAAACTCTTGTTCAATAGCCAAATTTCATTCTTATTAGTGTATTGACTGTGTGGTGCTCTTACATATATTTCCTTATCTAGTTTTGCGTGTAAATACGCAGTCTGTATGTCATATTGAAATACATCAAGATTGAGTGCAGATGCCACTACTAGAGCTGTTTTAACACTCTCTGTTCTCACCGTGGGGGAGTATGTGTCAGTATAGTCCTCCGGATATTTTTGTGCATAACCTTGTGCAACCAGTCTAGCTTTGTATAGGGTATTGCCTCCTTCTAGATTCTTAATTTTATAAATCCACCTGGTACCTATAATTGTTTTATCCTTAGGTGCAATCGCAGGTGTGAATACATTTAATCCTTGCAAACTTTCCATCTCTTTTTTCATAGCTAGTTCCCATTTTTCCTTTTCTTCACGAGGGAGTTTTAATACTTCCTCATATGTATTAGGTGTTATTTGTTCACCATCCATATGCATTATGTAATCTCTGTATTTATTTGGTATTTGATTTCTATTGTTTCTGATAGCTCTTTCAGGTTTGCTATGGTTGTCATGCAAATATCTTGCTTCCTTTTTTGTTAATGTGTCTGTCTTTATTTTGTGCTGACTATTTGTCCAAGTTTTGGTTTTGTTTTTATTTTTGTTGATATTTTGATTTTCTATTGTCCCTTCCTCACAAGATTTTGTATCTTTGCATTTATTTGGAAATATTTCATTAAGATGTAATTTAGACCAATTGGCCTGTTCATGGAACACAGCTGTTCTGGAGACTATAAATTTGTTATTATTATCAATGAATCTGTACCCTTTGGTGCCAGTTTCATATCCCATAAATCTTAATCTTCTGGATACGTTTTCTCCCTTTCTTCTCAACTGCTTAGGTATGTGTACGTCTGCAGTGACTCCAAATATGTGCATGTGTGCTAATTTAGGTTTCCTATTATACATCACCTCATATGGTGTTTTATTCACAATACTGGACCAGGTTCTATTTTGAGTGTAATTTGAATAATGTAAGGCTTCTGACCAAAATTGCTTGCCTAAACCAGCATCCTCTAATGTGCACCTAATCATGGTTTGTAGTGTGGAATTCTTTCTCTCTGCAATCCCGTTTTGGAACGCAGAAAATGGACTAGACGTGAAATGTAGCATTCCTCTATCCTTTAACCATTGGGAGAATTCTTTAGACATGAATTCACATCCCCTATCTGTCATAATTTGTTTTATCCTGATATTATGTTGTGTTTCTATGCGTTTGTAGAATTCCTTAAATTTCTGAAAGGTTTCATCCTTGTGTTTTAATGTGTAAACAAAACCATAGCGACTGTAATCGTCTACTATTGTTAGGAAGTAACGTTTTCTATAAGTGATTGATGGAGTTAATGGACCAACTAAGTCCATATGTACTAAGTCAAAAATATTGTTAGTTGATCTGTTGGATTTCTTTGGCCTGGGACTAGTTTTTAGTTTAGTGGATTTACATACTGAGCATTCCAAATAATTTTCACAATTTTTTATTTTGACACCTTCTGCGTGTTCAGTCATTTTCTGTACTACAGGAAAACTTGCATGTCCTAACTTCCTATGTAAGATGTGAGCACACTCATCATGAATTGGTTTACCTATTCTTGGTTTCTTCTCATTGTGTGTATTTGTGTGATCATGAGATATTTTACATTCATCATTGTCACTGTTACTAACATTTTCATTATCTGCCTCAATACAATCTTCCATATTTGAATCAATGTTATGTAACCATCTTTCTTTTGTTATCAGATAGGGTAGGCCTCCTTTAATCATCACAGTGCCTACATTTGTTTTGTCCTTCTCTAAAATTGCTTTCCCCTTTGAGAAAACTATATTGATGTCAGAATCTCTGCTTAGTTTTATGGCACTTAGTATGTTATGAGGTATTTCTGGAATTAACAATACCCCCTCTATTTTTCCTAGACCAGGCAAGGTCACATTTCCTCTGCCTAATACTTGAACCTTTTCTTGATTAGCTACCTTTATTACAAACTTATCTTCTGTAAATGAAGACAATATATTTTTGTTATTAGTGGTGTGATTGGTTGCCCCAGAATCAATAAGCCAATTATTGTTCTCATTTTTTTGTGTTTTAGTGCTGTCTTGTTTATTTAGTCCATTCAGTGAACCAGATTTTCTCTCTTTTGAATTTTCTCTACCCCCTCTACTTTCTCTGTAATTTGGTGAGCTTCTATATTTATGTCTATCTGTGGAAGACTGTCTATAATTGTATTTGCTCCTATATTCTGACCTATGTCTCTCCTTTGAGATTTTGGGACAGTCTCTTCTATTGTGTTCCCTGGACCCACAATTATGGCATTTAAAGGCTTCATTATATTTTTCTTGGAAAACTACCTTCCTAAAAGATTTGTGTTCTGTGTGATTGCTGGAACGATTTTTTCTTGAATTGTCTTCTGCTATCAATTTGTTAGATAGACTTTCTATGGATAAATATCCTAGATTGATGGTATCTAAGTGTGACATAAAACTATCCCATGATGAATCAAGTGAATTGATAATAACACTTTTCATTGTTTGATCTGAAATCACTTCCCCCCTCAAATGCAGCTCAGCTCTTATTTTGTTTAGAGATATCAAATGCTCACTTATGGAAACCCCTGGTTTTACTCTGGAAGAAAAGAAATCCTTAGACATTCTTGTAGTGGTAGCTACACTATCGCTGTGAAACAGGTTAAACATGCATTGAATTATTTCTGAAACAGTTAGGTTTGGTTTGATGCTATGATACATTGCAGGAGACACGCTAGATATTATTAAGAAAAATGCTCTATGATGTAAACAATCTATTTTTAAAGTCCAAGGTCTTCTTGGAGGACTAGTGATAAAGAATAGTAAATTTTCTTTCATAAAGACAACCTGGAGTTGTTGATACCATTCTTGCAAATTAATGCCATCAATTCTAAGTTTTGGGAAGTCACTGGGTAAGTTTCCCACATTATTTTGTCCATTACTTACAACCTGAGGTAGTCCGTGGTCTCGCAAGTGCAGGAAATTGCAAAACGGCATGGGGATGCTCGCAACGAGTCTGCGCGGTTCTCTGGCCAGTTCAAGTCTTTCCGGATCGTCTACGTAGTTTCGCACATGCGCGTTGCTCATTTCTTCTTTGGCGTCGTCGTGGAAGGTTCTCTCCATTGCAGCTCGCTCGCTCCGCTCCTCTTCAGACGAGTCGGTCTCTGGCTCGGTTTTAGGAGTTCTGATGGCGGCGACTGCTCTTCTCTTTCTTTTGTGTGCGTTGGTACTTGATCCGGTCTGCGGTGTAGGGCGGAATCGACATGGCTCTCTGGGCTCGGGCGTCGTCGCTCTCGAAGTCAGGATGGGAGCGTGCAGGTCTTGAGGTATCGGCTTGTTCTCTTGCTTCTTCGTTGGCGCTTTGGAAATTTTTAATTTTGGCCCAAATGCAGCAAAAAGCGTCTTCATTGCTGACTTTACTTGGGATTTTGTTAAGTCGTCTTCACTTTCTGATTCTGGTTCTTCTGAAGAGTTTGAATCTTCCTTTTCACTTTCGTTGTCTGATAATGTTTTTCGCGCCAGAAATTTTGAACTGAGCATTTTGATTGGCTCTGCTTCGCTCACTTTGGAGGTTTGTCGGAACCAAGATGGCTGCCATTCAAAATTTTGCGCGGGATCACATCTTTTCTTTTTCGTAATGACTTTCTCTGTAGTCATATCACTCACAGTTTTTTGGTCTTTGGGTTTCTCTTTAGCGATGTTTTTCTCTCTCGCTGCTCCGCTGTTCTTCAGCATTTCTTGGAGATTCGCGATGAGACTTTCATCATTCTTCTGGCTTTTTAATAGCTTCAATATCTCTGACCTGAGTTCGTTATTTTCTATTTCGATTTCCTCCTGGTCATTATTTTCATTTATTAGTTCTTCTTCTTCAGTGGTGTATTCTTCGGATTCTCTCGAAATCGCGTTTGTGGATTCGTTGATTATTTCTTGTTCAGTTTCTATTTCTTTGCTGTAGGCCCTGGTGTTGGGCCTATCTTTCTTAGACATTTTTAAGTATTTATTGAGTCAATTAACCATCCTCTGCTACCAGCTTGTTGCAATATTTTCAGGATCAGACTCAATAATGATAATAAGAGTTAGCGATTTAAATATATTTCTCTTTAATTGTAACAGGCATTCTATATTCACTGAATATTCACAGATAGAAGCAAGGAAAATGGTGAAGGTGGCTCCTTATATATACAAAGGGTGGAGCCAAGAATGGGAGTGGTGAATTATGAATACATTAGGAACCAAAGAATAAGTTAACCCCCGATGTCCCATATATACATTATTTACACATAGGGAATAAGGCATTTACATCTGACAGGGTGTTTGTATTTAGAAAATCATCCAAAAACAAGGAAAGGGGATGGGGTTTCCTCCCCTTCCCTTCTCCTCCCTTTCCTCCTCTTTCAATCCCTCTTTTCCTTCTCTTTTCCCACCAACTCACGCAGACTTCATGCAAATCCCTCATTCTCCCGGAGGGCCTGGATGAGGCCGTTGGACAGGAGATTATAGAGAAATCCCACCTTCTCTTTATTGATTTAGCGGAGAGAGAGACGGACGCTCAACCTAGTCTCAGACACGGATGGACGGATGGACAGTAAGGTGCTTCCCCGCCCCCTCTCGCCTTGCCCAAAGATACAGCCGTGGCGGCCGCCCCTTGCCTGCCCCTCCCTCTTGCACCCGGGGAAAGTGGGAACAGGGCACCGCAGCCACGCAGCCCCTCCGCTGCCTTTGGAGGCCTTGCCCCGCGCTCCCCGACCCCCTGGCTGTCCTTTGGGGAGCCTCCGCCTGCGGTGCCCCTGCAGCCTCCCACCCGCCACGCTCCGCCGCACATCAGCTGCTCCCCCCGCCTTTCCTCCCTCCCCTCCCCCCCCTTGAGGTCTAGAAACCTTTCTTTGAACCGTCTCACCAAACCACCAACTCCTCTGAAGAGGGGGGGAGGTTCTGCCCCCCCCCCCCGCGGAACCAGAGGCAGGGAGGGGGCTTTTCAGTCCTGGGGGGGAGGGCCCTCGGCTGCCCCTCCAGGGCTTTCCCAGCTGCCAGGCAGGAGCAGCGCCGGGGTGGGAGGGGGGGGGGGTCGGCCGAAGGGCGGAGAAGGGACTGAGGGGGCGGGAGGGACAAAGGGAGCCCCTTTGCCGGAATTCAAGTAAAAAAAGGGGGGATTTTCTCTCTCTCTCACAGCCGCAGCCACGAGAAGACTCCCCCTCCCCCCCTTTGCAGCTGCTGCTGCTCCTGCCTCGCCTGTCCTGGAGTGGAGCCGGAGCCCTCCCTCCCTCCCTGCCCGCCCGACGGCTGCAACCTGGGCCGGAGTCCGGCGGTGGCAGCTCCTCTCCTCCCGAGACCGGCTTCCCCGCCGCCCCCGCCCGCCCGCCTGGCAGAGTCTGCGGGGAGGGAGGCTTCCCAGAGCCCGCCCGCCCGGAGCTTCTCCTGCTCTCAATTCCGCGGGCCGCTCTCCTCGGCTGGGCCGCCGCAGCTTCTGGAGACGGAGCCCCGACGTGGCCCGGGAGACCCAGCAACCATGCACGCAGCGTGGCTGGGAGGAAGCCCGTCCAGGCACTCGCCCGCCCGCCCGCCCGCTGCCCTCCGACCGGCTCCTGAGGCGGCTTCTGCGGGGACGAGGCGGCGGGAGGGGAGGCACTCGGGCAGATCGCCTGCTGGGCGTGGCGCTGCAGGACAGGGGCTGGAGTGACAGCTGTCTGTCTGGGCGAGGCAAGGGGGGAGCCAGGAGGCGCAGGGGCAGGAGGAGCCTTTGGTGCTGGGGTGGGGGGGGAGAAGGGGGGCCAGGAGTGTCCGGGGAGGGTGCAGAGAAGCAAAGGCAGCCGAGGGACTTTTCTCCCCTCACTAAAGTTTTCAAAGCAGCTTTAAAATAAAAGCCAAATGGGCGCCTTTGAGACAATCACTGGGAGATTGTGAGTTCTAGCTCTGCCTAAGGCATGAAAGCCAGTTGGGGGAGTTTGGGCCAAGATCCAGGAGGCTCTGAGTTCTAATCTTCCCACAGGCATGAAATCTTCCCGAGTGACTTTGGGCCAATCCCCAGGAGACGCTTGAGTTCCAGTCCCACCTTAGTGCTTTTTGATTGCGAGCGTGAAAGTTGGAAATGTTTTCTCAGATTAATGTGGGATGCCAGAATTGGGGATTCCTAGAGTATGAGATGGCCGAGTGTCCAATATTGTGTGGTTTGATGGAGGAAAGTGAAATTGTGGGAAGATGCCTTTTCCATGTTGGGCGAAGCCATAAGTCTCTCTGTCTTCTGCTTGTGGGAGAACCAGAGTGTTCATTGTGGATCTTAGACTGAGCTTCAAAGGGATCCTATTTGCAATTAAGAGCCATTCTGAAACATAAAAATTGATTCCTAATTGATCAGCAATTTGTGTGGTTGGAGAGCAGAACAGCTTCCATGGGTGCCTCTTCCTAGAAAGCTAGAAGCCCCCCCCCCCCCTTCTTGGACCTGGATGAAATTATGCAGCATTGAAGGTTTGTGACCTGGTCAGTGATGCGGCTGCCTTTAGACAGGATCCCCTCAACCTCCTCCTGGGGAGAGTCTCCAGGTCCCCTTTCTCTGGGCATCTTCTCCAGCCCTTCACAGACAAGACAAGTTTGGGAGACGAGCAGAGAAAAAGCTTTAGGTAGAAATTGTAGAGTGGAAAATTAAAGGGCCTGAAAACTGCTATTTTATTTCTCTGGTGGAGGAAAGTTAAAAACACAGTGGAAATTTCTTTATACACTTTATTCTTTTATTTATTTTATTTATTTTTATTTTGGTGTGAAGTATACACCAAGATAAAAACCCCAAACTGAAATCCCAGACAGCAATTCTGCTGAACATTTTCTGCAAAGGAGGTTTTAATCAGGAAATCAAGACAGAACAATATAAGAGTGATGAAGATTTGCCTCCCCAGCTGAGAGCCAGTCAAACATGGCATTTCACATCATTCCGGCATTTTCATGGAGAGGATCAGGCAACGAGGCTGGTTCCCGCAGCTTCCTCCTGACCTCTTTTCCTGCTTACACTCTCTCTCTCTCTCTCTCTCTCAGGCACACTTATAGATGCTGTCAGGAAAAACAAGGGCCCAAATTATTTTTTATAAAGTGTCACATTCAGTAGCTGTTGCTGATTTAGTGAGCTGGAAAGAAAGGGAACTACAAGAATTCCAGTCATTCAACAGTTTCCCATTCTGAAACATATAAATATGATTTTCTTTGATTGCTGCATACTATCTAAATGTAAAGAATATCTCCTTTCAAATAAAATAAACCTTTAACAATTCTTCCAATATCACAATGGTGTTATATCTCATGTTTTTACATTTGTTCTGCCTGTGAGCTGCTCCTTTGTGTTGAGGTCTGGCCTCAGAAGGATAATGTAGCACTTGGGGATGAAGATGCAGCCCAGCAGACCAGCACTGGAGGCCAGGATGGAGAAGACCTGCACAGCCACCATGGATTTCCCTTTGGTGCTCAGGTAGGTGGGCACAAAAGTCACCCAGATGCTGCAGAAGACCAGCATGCTGAAGGTGATCAGCTTGGCTTCGTTGAAGGCCCCAGGCAGGTTCCTGGCCAGGAAAGCCACCGTGAAGCAGATGGCAGCCAGGAAGCCCATGTAGCTGAGGGTGACGTAGAACATGACAACGGCCCCTTCGTTGCATTGCAGGATGATCTCTCCAGGCTGGGAGTGGAGGTCAAAGTCAGGGAAGGGGGGAGAAACTCCCAGCCAGGTGGAGCAGATGATAATTTGGACAGCAGAACAAGAGAGGATGATGGAGTTGGCCAAGCTCTTCCTCAACCATCTCTTCACTCGGTTTCCTGGTTTTGTGGCCAGGAAAGCCAGCACCACCGTGATGGTTTTGGCCAAGAGAGAAGAAACGGCAACTGAGAAGATGATGCTGAAGACTGTCTGTCGGAGAAGGCAGGTGGCTTTCCTTGGTTGACCAATGAAGAGAGAAGGAGACAAGAAGCAAAGCAGGAGGGAGACCAGGAGGATGAAAGAGAGGTCCCGGTTGTTGGCTTTGACAAGGGGAGTTTCTCGGTATTTCATGAAGATGATGAAAACAAGGTCTGTGATTAAGAACAAGAATAGGGCAAAAGAGACCAGGATGATGCCCAGATGTTCCTCATAAGAAAGGAAGGTTATTACTCTGGGGATACATTGGACTCTGTCCACATTTGGATATTTATCATCTGGACACTTGGTGCATTTTTGTGTGTCTGAGAAAGCCAAAAAGCAATATTTATTTAATATACTGGTTTTTTTTACATGTCAAGAAATACCTTTTTTGGATGACAGCTGTTACCATGGACATTTTCCAAGAAGTATTTCTTAGCTATTTCATTAAAAAGAGCATAAGAGGGATATTTTTTAAAAAATGTAGCTAGGTATATGAAGTTGAGGGAAGTCCTAGGATGTTAATTTTTTCCTGTGTAATGTGTAGAATCTTCATAGTAACCTATATTATTAGAGGTTAATAATGAATCATATAATCTCTTTAGGCGAACATCCTGAGTCCTGCCACATGGCAGTTAATGTCCTGGACTTGGAGGATACCTTCAGTATCCTGTAACATCTGGAAGCAACCTGGAATTAAGGAGAAACTTCCTATCAGTGAGAGCAATTAACCAGTGGAACAGCTGGCCTCCAGAAGTTGTGGGTACTGCAACATTGGAGGTTTTTAAGAAGAGACTGGACAGTCACTTGTCTGAAATGGTATAGGGTCTCCTGCATGAGCAGGGGGCTGGGCTAGAGGACCTCCAAAGTCCCTTCCAGGTCTTTTCTGATTTGTTGATTGATTGATTGATTGATCTACATGACTGGCAGACTATTTGTCTAATGAGTTCCCCCCATAACTATCCACAGCACCACATTATGGCCCAGTGACACTTTCTCAGTGATCCTCAAGGGGAGGATTCAATATACAGTGGATTGAAAAGTCTTTCAGAAGGTGGACCTAAAATAATTCATCAAGTTGCAAAGAACTCAGATGTTCCTAGAAAGGTGAACTTAGCAGCACATATCCAAACTAAAAAGCAGAAGAGATATTTCCTCTGTTGTTAGTAAAGTTTGCCCAGTCGGCCATCCCCTCCTCCCATCTCTTTCCCAGCCCCTCCTACCAAGTCTTTTTGATTTACTTCCTTTTAGATGAGAAATTGTGCAGGTTAAAAATAAAAAACCCAGGTGAGCTTCAATCTGTCTTTTAACTTGCACTTTCATGAAAAGGTTCTGGATGGATCCAGTTCCACAAAGCCTCCCATTTTCCTCAGTGTGACCCACCTTCCTGAGTGGAGAAGGTCCCCTCCGGACAAGGAACGCAGTCGTAGCAGCAAACTGGCTCTCCTTCTCAAGCCCTCTTGACAAATCCAGGATGGCAACTTTCCACACATTTGGACTGAGGCAGAGACTGAGCAGAAAAACAAGGAATGCCAAAGAAAATATGTTAGGACTCTCCGTCCATGGAAAATGGAGGTAGATAGTAGCTTCTGGTCTTCACTGAGGTAAATATGAAACCTCTGACTAAACAGATGCAGGAGGTAAAACAACTGGCAGATTCTTCATTTATTTCCTCCCTTTTTCTTTTGGAATTAAACATTACAATAAAGTACTTTTCTACTTAACAAAGTCAAGAAGGATGGAATTGAAAAAAGTTTACTGTAAAATATTTTGGAAACTTTTATTCCATTAGATTTTTTAATACGAAATTAAACTGTGATGAAGAAAGAAACCTCTGACCAGTAAGATCTTGAAAGGTTTCCATAAAACATGGCAAAGCTACTCCACTTACCGTATTTTTCGGAGTATAAGACGCAGCTTAATTTTTTGGGAGGAAAATGTGGGGGGGAAATCTTCCTACCAGGTATTCATCTGGCTAGCGTCCTTAGTCTGGTCAGCTCAGCACATTAGTTTGCTGTTTTTTTTATTCCCTGCTTGGGGATGAAAAACAGCTTTTAAGGCACAGCTGAGAGGAAGCAGCAATGAGAGAAGCAGGCAAAGCACGGGGGGAGAGCGCTTCACTTGGCTGGCACCTCGTTAGGGCTGGAAAAAAAACTTCGAAAAAGCTACATTCGGAGTATAAGACTCACCCAAATTTTCAGCCTCTTTTTTTTGGGGTGGGGGGAAAGGTGCATCTTATACTCCAAAAAATACAGTAGGTCCTGTCTGTTGAAGAACTTCCATTAGATGACACCAACTGCAATGGAAGGCCAACCACCCTGGAGACTCTAGGCTTTGCCCACTGGAAATGGGATCTCAGGCTTTGGAAAACAGAGAAAAGAAACCAAAATTTCTCCCACCTTATTGACCAACTTTAACCGTGAAAGAGCATCTTGGTGGATAGTAAATCTCTGCCTTTCAAAATACGCCAGAATCTCTCGCCTGACATCCTCCTTGGGGAGAACCAAGAAGATTTTAATACCCAGATCTGCTGTTATCTCTCCATTTTGGTCCAAGTACAGTTTAATGCTGGAAATATTGAAAAATTCATTCCTCTCCAGAAAGGGATGAAACTAGAATGGGAACATCCAGGAATTTGAAAAACAGAAAACTTTGTTTCTCATCCCACATTGAATCTTTCTTCTACAATTGTCTCATCTCCAAATATGCTTAATTAGGACACAAATACTGCCATTATCTTCAAAAGTAAATGAAAAAGTTTGAGAAAAATTTGTCAATCATATACTGACAAAATATAGAGAAAATATAAGTGACACAACTGATCAATTATAGGGAACATTCTAGAGCAGATGACAAATAAAATGAACAGAGAAAAAAAGATGATTCATAAACTCTTTGAAAACAAAGAGGTTGATTCCCAGACAGCATGGATTGATCAAGAAGAAAGTTGTCAAGCTAATCTTATCCCTGGTCATCCTGACGGAAAACACCTCCAGATGTGCTAATTTTATTTAATTTTAATGCAAAATTAACAAAATGTTGCAGATCTGAAAGAACAAATCTCCCACCAACTCTTTTCTCAGCCTGAAAAGTTAGCCAGGATCCTTTCTGAGTTTCTTTCTCTCCCATTATGCAGCTGCAGGATCCTCCCCTCTTCTCTGATCCTTCCCTAGGAAGCCTCTCTTCCCCTCATCCCAAAAGTCATTCTCACACATCATTATACTTCCTAAATAGATTATGGAAACTCTGGTGACATCACTGGATTTCAGTAAAGGACTCACAAACAATTTTGTGGTATGATTAGAAACCTGAGAGGCGGATGGTATGATAGCTAAGTGGATAAAAACTGTCTCCAAAATGATACACAAATAATTTTTAACCCTTTTAAATCTTTCCTAGGAAACCTGAAGGTGATGGATAACCATTTGCCATTGCTCATCAATTTTTCTACAAGCCTTATTTGAAACATCATTTAAAAATTTTGATAAAATAACAATGGTTTTAAATCAATTTAAAGGTGATAATCAGAAGCAAGCAACAATTGTTGAATCGGATGGATTGAATGGATGGATGGACTGGAACTGAATTTGCTGCTGGCATCCCTGAAGGAGGAGTCTGCTTTGAAGGCAGGCTGCTTGGAGATGGCTGGAGAGGACAGAATGGATGACTGAAGAAATGAAATTGGGGAATGGACTTGTCATATTTAACTGGAAAACAAATCTTAAGAGTCATTGAGTTTCAATTTACAGGAGGTCCTGTGACTTTGGGGAATGGAAAGCAGTTGTTGGGAAAGATCCTAATTAAAATTTTAAGGAAATGCATTATTATTAAGAATCAAACAATGATGTTTAATCCTGGACAGATTCTGGATGGATCAGAGGTAATGATTATGGTCTGTGGTAGATAAGAAGCTCCTGTAATTTTTCTCTGAGTTAAATACAATAGCAGATAATAGACAGTTTTGAAATTTGAAGTTTTGAAATGTAACTTTATTGTTGGATTGCCTGTTAACTACGTTTTTTTTTTTAATTGAGTTTTAAACAGAGATATAAAGACAATACAAAAAATACAAAGACATTACAAAGACAAACAAGTTCCCACCACCAACCTACCCACACCAAACTTTACATATATGTTTTGATCATCATCAGAATATATATTGCTTTATAAGTTAATATATAAGTAATACTTTGTCAATTTGGGTGTTTTAGATTGGAAATAATCTTGCATCTCCTCTTAATTTATTTATTTCCGGTTTTATTTTTTCTACCCTATTTTCTTTCATCTATATTTGTACTGATTTTCTTTTCTAGCCATTGATACCACTGGTGCCATACAAGATAGAATTCACTTTCTTCTTTATCTTGGAGTTCTAGTGTCAGTCTATCCATTTCGGCACATTCTGTTATCTTCGAGATTAGTTTGTCTTTGGTTGGGAGTTGATCTGATTTCCAATTTTGCGCAAACAGTAACCGTGCCGCTGTCAAGATGTGTATGATGAGGTATTTTGTCTCTTTGTTGTGTTGTGTTGTTATCATTCCAAATAAAAAAAATTCTGGAGTGTTTTCTACTTGTTGGTTTATTATTTCTTCAATAATTTCCTTTGTGTCCTTCCAGTATTGTTGGGCCTTTGTACATTTCCACCAGGCATGGTAGTATGTCCCCTTTTTTGTTTTGCACTTCCAACAGCGTAGGGAGGTGTTCTGGTATATTTTGGCTAGTCTGGCTGGTGTTAGGTGCCATCTGTAAAACATTTTTATGAGGTTTTCTTTGTAGGGTATGGCTCTTGTCATTTTGATGTTCTGTTTCCACAGTTTCTCCCAGTTTGCCAGTTGAATGTTGTGCCCTATGTCCCTGGCCCATCTTATCATATTTTCTTTTACTGTTTCTTCCAGTAATTTATATCTAAGTAAGTAGTTATATAATTTGGTTATCATTTTTTGTTCTGGGCCTTGTAAAATCTTATCCAATTCATTCAAATTATTCGAGATTCCATATTGCTTTTTGTCTGCTATGTGTCTTGAGTGTATTTGAGTATAGGGCCACCAATCGATATTTATGCCGGAATTTTGGAGTTGCTGTCTTGAAATGAGTTCGCCTTCATGATTCAGTAAGTCTTGGTACCTCATCATTTTTCCTATTTCGAGAGTGTTCGGGTATATCAATGCTTCCATCGGGGACCACCATTTTGGTATTTTAGTATAGTGAGTTCTCTTAATATCCTGCCAGATCTTGAATAATGAAGCTCGAATTATATGACATTGGAAGTACATGTGTCTTTTATCCGATCCGTCCCATAAGAAAGCGTGCCATCCTCTTATTAAGTCAAAGCCTTCTAAATATAAAGTTCTTTTGTTGTCGAGTTCCATCCATTCTTTAATCCAGGTCAATCCTGATGCCTTATAGTAGAGTTCCCAATCTGGTGTTGCTAGACCTCCTTTGTCCCGTGAATCCTGTAGGGCTTTGATTTTAATTCTGGCCTTCTTTCCCTGCCATATGTAGTTCATTGTTGTTTTGTTGAGGTTCTTAAAGAAATCTCTTCCGGGGTGTATTGGTATCACTTGATATAAATATAGTACTCTTGGTAATATATTCATTTTTATTGAGGCAATTCTGCCCATCAATGAGAGTTGTAATCTACTCCAAATTTCTAAGTCTTTTTTGATTTGTTTTAACAATTTGGTATAATTATCTTCTTTAATTGTAGTTGCTTTTGCTGTCAGCCAAATACCTAGGTATTTTATTTTCTTTACTATTTGAAGTCCTAATTCTTGTTCTAATTTCAACTGTTGTGTTTGGGTCATATTCTTCGTCAATACTTTCGTCTTCTGCTTATTTATTTTGAGGCCCGCAACTTCCCCGTATTCCTCTATCATTGTCATCTGTTAACTACGTTTTTTATATACCGCAGATAGATGACAGGTCAAGTAGTTGCAAATAGATGTGTAGTTTATAATTGTGGGCCTATTTTGCAAGGGGGAGAAACTATTATTGCTGTATTGTATTCAACTGGGGGGACAATATGCAAGTTTTTGTCTGTTTTTAATGCACAATTTTAAAAAAATCTTTTGTCTAGTTTTGTTTTGTCTTTGTAATAGTTTTATTTTCCAAAACTTGTATTTTACCTTTTTGAATAAAATAAAATTTAATAAGAGGAATATCAAGTTTCCAGAGACAATATTTATGATTAGGACACAGAGAAGGGTACATGAGTAAAAAGCAATAGAAAAAAATCTGAGTTTTAGCAACTAGGACTTGACTAAAAATAGAGTCTCATATAAGAACATTAATGAGGGACTGGAAGAAGGATGAGGGATACCAAACTTGATATTTATGTTTGTGGAAATGATCGCAAAATCGTAGTTAGCTGGAAACAGACTATGAGTCAGCAGGGAGATGTTCATGGAAAGAAGGCAATTGCAGCCATAAGAATCTCAGGAAGTGAATGTTGTGGTTTGGGGGAGACCCCAACTCAAGGACCAGGTCCCCTTGCAGGCACCACTCTTGGAGGAGAATTTGCACAAAATCTACGTGAACTTCAGGGAAGGACAATGAAGCCATGGAAGAGATCAAAGGAGCTGCTCTTAGCCTTGAGGAAAGAGAACAAGGAGAAGAGCTGAAGATCAGGAGGAGTCTGGGAGCCCCTTTTCCAACTGACACAATCTCTCGGTTGGAGAAGGGAGGATGCAGCCCTCTTCCAATCACTGACACAGGTTATACACGAGTGTAAGATCTGCTCACTATTATTCCAGAGTGTCAGACATGGAAAAATGAATTCAGTTACAAGAGAGGAGATTTTAGCTGAATGAGAGAAAAAATATGATAAAAGGATGAGCTGTGTTAGAGCTGAGCCAGTGAAGCAGAGAAGTTCAGTCTCCTCTTCATGGATTATCTGAGTGCAAAGACTTAGCAGCCATCAGTCAGAGAAGCTTTAACTGGGATTCCTGCAGAGAGGAGGGGTTGGGCTAGATGGTCTCAGGGTCTCTTCCAAATTTATAAATGTTGTCACTCCACAACATGTATCTATTGTGCAGTTGTTGCTCTAGCCCCACCTAGTTGACACAGAGCATCCCTGGAGAGGTTCCAGCCGCTTCTTTGTTGGCTGTTAGTTAATGCTGCCTATCTCCTATTTATATTTGACTCTCACTCTTTGCATTTCCTCAGTTTCTCCGTGCTCTTTTCTCCCAATGAAACACCCAGATCCACCCCAGGCTCCCTTTCACTGGAGGAGAAGAGGGGGGTTTAGCTGCCTGTTGAGCTGCACACAGACCCACCTGCAGTGGGGACGGAACAAAGGGGAAATTCCATCATGCTCATCACAAACCCACAAATACAGGAATTCAGCTAAGAAGGAATACAGCATTTTCAAATGAGCAGAGTTTAATATTAAAATACCATGGTATCTACTCTTTGGAACCATTATTCCCTCAGCAATTGAATTGGCCAGATCTGTTGAGATGGTTCCCCTCCTTCTCCTCTGGATTCCTCCTCCAAAGGATCTAAGATTAATGGATCCATATCAGGGACCGCATACCTGCCACGGCTGCAGCCTTGGAGACCCCAACGTCTTTTCTCCCTCCTTCCTTCTCCTCCTCGATCTGGAGGAATAAGCAGCATTCAAGACCTGGGCCAGAGTCTGAATGATACTGTAATATTGATAGTGATTTGGGAACCTTCCTCTGTTCCTTTTCTTCTGGGTCTCCAGTGGGGCTTTCTGGGTGCATCTTCTGCGGCCTTTGACAGAAAAAAAGGTCTTTGAAAGAGAACAGCGGAAATAAGGATCTTGAAACTTTTCTTCCACAGAGAAATGGAGTTCAAAGGCAGAATCCATTGGCCTTTCTTTTTTCAGATAACCAAAGTTCCAAATACTATGGATGTATTTGAGAAGTCTACGCTTGTTCATCCTATACCCTACAAAACTTGTGAGGATCCAGACTTTCCCTTCAATGGGTCCTGGCAGACGCATAAATGTTAAATGGAAAGGAAGAATTCTGTCCCAAATGGAATCAAATTCTATGAAGTGAACAAAAACGTTGACTTGTCTCCACTTAGAGAGGGAATCCCTGAGGGCTGTTGTGTATCCAGTTGTTGAGAACAGTTGTGATATAACCACACAAATTCCACTCCTGACAAGCACAGGAGGAAAAATCCTCATGAAATTGTCTCCATTTTCTGTGTCTGAAGCAAAGAGGCCAATCAGGGTCCATCTGAAGTGGAGGAGCAGTGGGACAATTGCTGGGTACTGGAATCCTTCTTTGGGGAGCATCCGGTGGAAAAAGGGGAAATGACTTTTATCACTCAGAGCCTCTGAAACAATGTCATGACTGATCTGAAAAAGCAATGAAGAATGCTGCATTATATTTGGAGTCAGATCAAGTCCAAAATATTAGATTTTAATAAATCCAACCTAGTTCTCATGAATATATTAGAATAGTTTGTTAATCAGACATTGTTTAAAATATCTTTAATATTTTATTAAATATTAGCAGGATTGTATCATAATAATGGAAAATAATAAGCAAATTAAAAAATAAAAATGTAAATCATATTACTGTATGACCCCTACAATTTACCACAATTAGATTAACACGTGCAAATGCCAATTGGAGTATTCTATTCCAATAGGGCCTATTATAATTTTCGAGGATTGCTGCATCTTTTTTTGCTTCTATATCCCAGATTCTTTCTGGAGGAAATTTTTTAACTTCTTTCTCCAGTTATAGAAGAAACAAGCAGACCTCAAAGCCTAACAAGATTTGTCAGTTGCATAATCCAAGTTTGGTCTTTAATTATAGTTTTGTCTGTTCCAACAGCCACAATTTTCAGAGTCTGCCAGTTTCCATAGACTAAATTTTATGCCAATGCCCATATCTTCTGAATTTAGGCAACGCAGAAATTGTGTAAATTCCCAAATCAGCTCTGAGGGCAGCAGCTGGAGTCCTTTTGTCCACCCCAAGATCCTCCTCAGAGGCTGAGATTGGGTTTATTCTGTTGGTGGTTTCTCTCTGAAGCCCCAAACATTTTTTGATCAGTTAAATAGTTGTTAGAATATCTTCTCCAGGGAATGTATTGCTTGTATTTCAGGCCTTTTATGATTAATCTCAACATGAACATAATGGGGTTAAAAATTGATGTTTTTGCTAATATGGAGAAAAGCAGCTCTTTGATTCCATGGAGAAGACATAACTGCATCTATTGCTCACCCACCACCACCCACCCCTCACTTTACCAGAAGGAGAAACACACATACAAACCTGTGGGACTTTGTAGGTGCCTCCTAATGTTGACATTTGGATGGAGATGCCCCTTCTAGCTCTATCAATAAGGGTCAAAAGGTTCTCCTTCCTTCCACAGCCATAGTTGGGGACATTGGCTTCTCCAGTGGAGAGCATGTCCAGCAAGGCATCTGAAGTATGGAAAGTGCTAATATAGTTGTTATGGATGTTGTAGCCAAGTGTGAGATTGTGTAAGAGATGGGAACTCTTGTTGACCATTTGAATGTTGAAAATGAATAATAAGCAATAAGAAAATTCATTAAAAGTCCTATTGAAAAATAAGTTATTATAATCCACAGCCACAACAAATACTTTTGTTATATATAATATAAATAATCCTCCAGAAGCCTTAAACCAGCATTGATCTAAAACCAATGATCAGTTACACAAGTATGGAAATGGGCTGAGGTACGGCAACTACAACTGATTCCACCACTACTTTAAATAAAACTCATTATCCAAGTGATAAATTAAGGATTGAACTGAGGAAGGAAAATAATCTGCAGCCCTTTCAGCTTTTTTTCAGACCCCTTTTTGAGTCTCTTTCACAAAATCAGACAAAAGAGAGAAGCCATGGAAATCAAAATAATTCAGGAAATTAGACATATTCTCCAATATAGGAATAAATTAAAAATAAAAAATTGAAAAGAAGGAGAGTGTTAGAATGGAGGGAGTGCAACTCCATCACCCTGAATGACTTACGAATCATGGAAAACAAACTGAAGAGAAGGAGCCACATTGAAAAGTAACTTTGCATGCAATCTTTCCTTTCCACTGGTGACTATACCAATGAGATGGTCTCCTGGGCTGTAAAAGCTCTGTGGTTGTTTTCCATCCTGGTTCTCCAAACTCAGCGGGCATTTCATTCTCAGCTTCCCAGAGACTGGATGGCACAAAAGCAGCATCAGAAGCAGAAGCAGGAGATCCATCATTCATGGGGTGAATCAATGAATCCCTTTCCTGTTTCTAAAGAATATTTACAAGAATTCAAAGGACTCTCACAAGGTGGAACATCCATTTGCTTTTTCGCAACACAGAGAAACACTCAGCTTCATCTGGAAAGGAGGGAGACGTACATTAAAGAGCACAGACTCTGCCTGTCCCCAAACTCCATATTTCTCTGCCCAAAGTCTCCCCTGGAGGATTCAGCCAAAGAGCAGAGCTGAAACTTTTATCATAATTCTCCGTCTCAGGAGGGATCCCTGGATAATTCAAGTAGTTCTTGCAGTAGAGATTGTTGGGAAATTCTCTGGAGGGAAATGAAAGGGAAATAATCCCCATGTGATTCAAAATAACAGGAGCAGAGATGGAATTAAATTGGTCATCTAGAATTGAGAGTTTTGGGAGCTTCATGCAGGGAATACATGGCACGTGTGGCTGAAATAACAAATAAATCTGATATTTGTTTCCATAGTGATCAAAGACAGAATGGGGTGTGGGGGGCAGTTAATGCAGGAGCCTTCCACAGATCTGAAATAGCTGCCAGCTGAGTTGGAGCCAAAATTTATTTTATTTTGAAAGCTAATGCTCAAGGGCATTGCACAAAAGGGCTGATGCAATAGTGCAGCCAGTCTCTAAGAACAAAATCAACTTTAGTGAAAAACTAGTTTTTCGAACTTTGCAGAGTTAAAAAAAAATGAGAGAGAGAGAGGGAGGGTGGGAGAGGGAGAGAGAGATGTTAGAAAAAAACCAAGTGAAAAGAGATGGAGGAATCAAGGCTGCCTCTCACCCCATGTGGGGAGGGGAGCTCAGGAGAGAAGGGGGGAGGGGGGAGGGGAGCTCAGGACCCTCGTGTTGCAGATGAAAAAGCTGATCTTCAAAATCCAATTTCCATCTCCAGAGACCTGGGAATGCAGAAGCCCATGTCCCATGTTCCCCTGCCACCCTTTCCCATGCACAGGCCAGGCAAGGGGGCTCTTGCAGGAATGCCAGACAGGACTCTGCCCGGCTGAGTGGGGAGCCCCTCTAGGGAGAAGGAAGCTGGGGAGCCTCGTGGTGGGAAAGGGAAGCAGATTTGCAAAATCCCCCTCCAGGTTCCATCTTCTGAGTCCTGGAAACAGATGAGATCATATCCCATGTTGCTCAGCCACCTCTTTCCATGCATGGGGCACTCAGGGGAAAGCAAAGCCCAGACCCACGGAGAAAGCCCAGTATTAAGTTGGGTGAATGAGGGCGCAGCAAGCCAGAGTAGTTAGTGACAACAGCTCTTTATTATATGGTGAGACTCCAGCAACTGACCAGGGGAGCCAGCTCCCTTTATATACCTTGCAGCTGTGGTGGTCAGCCAATCAGCTGAGGGTCAGTTAGTTCAAACTTCCCGCCAAACAAACCTATTTACATAACACTCCTCCCCTCCCAGAAGTCACTTGGGGTGTTATTTGCATACAAAGTCTCTCAGGTGACTAGGGCGTGTACGAGCCCTAGTTGACCTGCGCAGTTCAGTCGGCGGGGCGGCGTCGAGCAGGTCGGAGGGACTTTCTGTTTCTCCCTGCTCCGCCAATGAGGCCTCCGGAACCTCCTCGTGGGCGGCGACTTCTTCGGCTGCTGGGACTACCTCGATGGGGCGGCGCTGGATACCCGAATCCTCAGCTAAGTCCTCCGCTCTATTCGGGCTAGTGGTTTGTGCCTCTGGTTGGTAGTCGTGGTCGGAGATGGGGTCGTCTAATGAATCGTCGGTGTTTGTGGTTACTCGTTTTCTTAACTGGTCAATGTGTCTGCGCCAAACTCTCCCGTCCCCCATGTCTACCCGGTATGACTTGGGGCCTGTGATTTCTGTGATTGTTCCTGCCTCCCAGAGTGGGCCTTGTCCATAGTTTCTGGCGTGTACCGGTGTTCCTATGGTGAACTCTCTAAGTTTCCTCTCCCCCCCCTTGAATACCTCTGGGGAGTAATTGGGGTTGAGTCTATCTAGTATTCCCCGGAGTTTCCGCCCCATTAATAGTTCGGCCGGGCTTCGGCCTGTGGCTGTACAGGGTGTGGAGTGCTGGGCTAGTAGGAACTTGTCTACCCTTTCCTGCCAGTCCCCGGGGCTTAAGCGTGAAAGGGCCTCCTTTGCTGACCTAACAAATCTCTCAGCCTGTCCGTTACTAGCCGGGTGAAACGGGGCAGAAAGGACGTGTCTGATCCCAAGTCCCGCTAAGTAGCCCTCGAACTGTGTTGCGGTGAACTGTGGCCCGTTATCTGACACTAGGATGTCCGGTAACCCATGTGTGGCGAATAATTGTCTTAGCTCTCTAATGGTTGCGTCGGTGGTAGTGGCCTTCATTAGCTTGATCTCCAACCATTTGGAGAATGCGTCTACGACGACCATGAAGGTCTGTCCATGGAAGGGGCCTGCAAAGTCAATATGTATTCTGGACCAGGGTCCCTGGGGTCTTTCCCACTCTCTCACGGGTGCCGTTGGCGGGTCTGATCTGGACTCTTGGCAGGGCTGGCATTTCCCCACCCACTCGGTAATGTCTGTATCCATGCTGGGCCACCAGACGTAGCTCCTGGCTAGCCCCTTCATCCTTACAATCCCGGGGTGCCCCTCATGCAACAACGTTAGAACCTTTTCCCTCAAGCGTGAAGGAATAACAACCCGATCGCCCCATAGTAAACAACCCCCTTGCATTGTCAACTCGTCCCGTTTTCCCGCGAATGGTTTGAATTCCCCGCTCCCAATCCTTTCCGGCCACCCCCTCATAACCCAACTTGCGACTGTCCGGATCACGTGGTCTTTGGTTGAGGCTCTCGCAACCTCGGCTGATGTGATGGGCCCAGAGTCCAAAACGTCTATCAGCAGGATGGGGATGCCGGGTGTGGGGTCTTCTAAACTGTCGGGTAGTGGGCATCGGCTGAGTGCGTCCGCGTTGCCCATGTCCGCCCCTGGTCGGTATACCAGGCGATAAGAGTATGCTGCGAGGAAAATGGCCCAGCGTGTCATCCTGGGCGAAAGTGCTGCCGGGGTTGGTCGATCTCCCGCGAGGAGACCCAGGAGCGGTCGATGATCTGTGATCAATTCAAAGTCTCTCCCGAACAAGTACTCGTGGAACTTTTTTACTCCCGAGACGGCGGCTAGGGCCTCTTTGTCGAGCTGGCTGTAATTTCGCTCGGCACTTGATAGGGTTCGGGAGTAGTATGCGATGGGCGCCTCTAGGCCATTCGGGAGTCTGTGGCTCAGGACGGCTCCCACCCCGAACGGGGACGCGTCACATGCTAGAACAAGGGGAAGCGTTGCGTTGTACTGAATCAAAAAACTCTCGGCTGACAGCAGTTTTTTAATGCCGGCGAATGCCCTGTCTTCAGCCTTCCCCCATTTCCAAATGGCTTTTTTGGTTAACAGTCTATGTAGGGGTTCTGCCACTGTTGCCTTGTCTTTTAGGAAGATGGCGTAAAAGTTTAATAGTCCCAGGAAGGCCTGTAGCTCTGCCTTGTCTTTGGGGGTGGGTGCTTCTCGGATTGCCCTGATCTTGCTTTCTGTGGGGTGGATGCCGGTGCCATCAACCCTGTACCCAAGGAACTCGACTGAGGGGACTGCAATCATGCATTTATTGCGTTTTACTCTGAGTCCTGCGTCCCTGAATTTCCTTAACACCTCCCTCAGCCTTTCTCTTAGCTGGTGCTCATTGTCGGCGGTAATGAGCACGTCGTCGAAATAGGGCACCACCCCGGGGATCCCCTGTAGTAGCCGCTCCATGGTACTTTGGAACAGTCCGGGGGCCACGCTTACTCCGAATTGCAGGCGGGTGCACTTGAAGGCCCCTCTGTGGGTTACGATAGTCTGTGCTTCTGCGGTAGCGCCATCTACTGGCAGCTGCTGGTACGCCTGCGCAAGATCGAGTTTTGCAAAAATCTTGCCGGGGCCCAGGGAATGCAATAGGTGGTGAACGACGGGCACTGGATAGGCGCTCTGCTGCAGGGCCTTATTAATTGTGCATTTATAATCGGCGCATATGCGCACTGACCCGTCCGGCTTGACCGGTGTAACAATTGGGGTCTCCCATTTGGCGTGGTCGACTGGAACGAGCACCCCTTGTTTGATTAATTTGTCCAGTTCAATGTCTATTTTGGGCTTCAGGGCAAATGGTACCCGCCTTGGCTTTAAACGGATGGGTGCAATATTGGGGTCTAGATTAAATGAAATCGGGGTCCCCACATACTTGCCAAGCCTTTCGTTGAACACGTCCTGGAATTCCTGCATCAGGTCTTCCTTCAGGGTGCTTCGAACGTTCCTTACTCCGGTGAATCCCATGCCTAGGGCTCTGAACCAGTCCATGCCCAGGAGGCTGGGGAGGTTGTCGCTGACGATGGTGAGGGGCAGTTTCTCGGTAAACTCCCCGTACTGGACTTGGAACTCGCCTCTGCCTTCGACGGGTATGCGGTTCCCTTGGTAATCCTTCAGTCTGCGTTGCTGCGGCTGGAGCTGTCGCTTGTGTACGCTGGGGATGACTTTCTTCAGGTTCTCCCAAGACATGATGGATATTGGTGATCCCGTGTCTATCTCCATCTGGCACTCCCGTCCCTCGATCTCGACCGTGGTGTAGGTCTTTTCTCCGGGCGAGGTGCAGGTCTGTACGATGCGTATGGTGTAGGCCCCAGCGTCTTCGAATTTCGCGCCCTTCCAGTTTCCGCCATCCCTGTTGGGCCTTCGGTGTGGCGCCGTCTCGGATTGGGTAGGTTGGCCACGTGGTCTGTAGCTCTGGTGTGCCTTCGATCTGCAGACCCTCGCGATGTGGCCCCTCTTTTCGCAGGCACGGCAAACGGCGTCCCTGAACTTACAGTTTTGTCGTGAGTGGGACCCTCCGCAGCTGGCGCATCCGTCTCTGGGCTCCCTCCGGGCTGTGCGGGACTGCTCGGTGCGGTAGACCTCTTCCTCAGACTCCCCCTTGCTCGCGGTGCTCACGGCCTCCCGATGCACTGGCGCCGTTTTCTGCGTTGTCTTGGTTAGTTGGGAGCTCTTTAATCTCTCGGCGGCCTTTACTGACGACTCTTGCGCTCTGGCTTCGTCCAGTGCGATGAGTAGGGTCAGGTTTGACCTCGCAAGCAGCCTTCTCTGGAGCCGGCTATCTCTCACTCCGCAAATTAGTTGCTCTAGGAGCATCTCATCGAGGTCTCGGTACTCACATTGGGTTGCGGCCTTACGCAGGGCAGCGACGTACTCGCTGATCGATTCGCCCTCCTGCTGTAGCCGTTGCCGGAATTCATAGCGTTGGACGTACTTCGATGGCGTTGGTGCATAGTGGTCTTTCAGCAGGGTCTGTAGCGTCGACCAGGAAATGTTGTGGACCGAATTCGGCTCCGACAATGCTTCGGCTGTGTCGAAGACCCTTGGCCCGCAGTGGCTCAGGAACAGGGCTTTCTTCCGAACGTCCGGTAGCCCTTGCATGTCGTTTGCCACCATGAAGCACTCGAACCGAGACATGTAGGATCCCCACTTCTCTTCCTTGGGGTCGAAAGGCGCTGGCGGGGTGTAGGCAGACATCGTTTCGGGGATTCTCCTGTGCTCCGCTCGCTCGCCTGGCTGGATTCGGTTGCGGTCTCTGGTCCCTTCTCTGAACGTGGCTTCAGCTCTTTCTCTCGAGTGTGGCTTCAGCTCTCCTCTGCTTCTGGCCTCAAAATCCCACCTTCGTCGCCAATATTAAGTTGGGTGAATGAGGGCGCAGCAAGCCAGAGTAGTTAGTGACAACAGCTCTTTATTATATGGTGAGACTCCAGCAACTGACCAGGGGAGCCAGCTCCCTTTATATACCTTGCAGCTGTGGTGGTCAGCCAATCAGCTGAGGGTCAGTTAGTTCAAACTTCCCGCCAAACAAACCTATTTACATAACACCCAGGATGGCCAGGGAGGAGGAGGGGATCTGGGGCATTCCTGGTTTATGGGTCCCAGGGTTGAATATTGGGGGCGGGGATGCAGCCCCTGGGGATTCTCCAGCTTTGTTTGGGCTCCGTGTCTTTCCAGGAGAGGCTCCTGTGGGGGAGAAGCCATGCAGGGCTGGGTCTTCCAAGGGGGATCCAGGGGAAAAGACAGCCAGCCTCACCCTGGAGGGGACCCTCTGTGACTCTGAGGAAGATGGGGGTCTCCTGTGGCCCCTCCAGAGCCCCCAGCTGAGGAGACCCTCTTCATTAGAGCCTTTGCTGGGGAAGGGGCTTAAGCTCCCCTCCCTCTGCAATTCTGGGAGCTTTTGCCTCCTTCTCATCCCCCCAAAGCTTTGAATTTTGCTCTTTATCTTCAGCCTCTTCTCCATCAGGCTGAGGGCAGAGAAGCTCCCAGGCAACCGCCTCTCCTTCCAACTTAAGAAAGTAAAGACTCTTGAAATGTGAGAGTTCAAAAGGATCCTTTTATTAAGCAGAAGTGATAGCAACCCAGTTAAAGAAAGAACTGAATACCCTTAGGCAAGACAAGTAGGATTAAATCAGTAGAAGCCCCTCCCTTTTAGTCAGAATGCAGATTTTAGCCAATACACAAGTGTGAAGATGTTTTCTTTACTAGTTTCCCTGAGAACCCCAACAAACATGCATTCCCACCGTTATCCTTTAAAGTGAAACAACCCACATGGCTATGATAAACATTCCTCCATGTTAACAGGATCTCAGGGCTCTTTGGCGCCAGGATATAGGTTGTAAAATATCTGTTGACACAGGCAATGCTAGTAAATCGAATCCAAGTCTCCCCCTTCTCCCAATTGATTGGCAGTATCACTTTTAGGGATCTGACAGGAGGTTTAAATTAATTGGTTCACACTACAGGTGGGAAATATAAGAGATCTCAGTGGCTGAGCTGTCAGACAGCTCCCTTTAAAAGAGGGAGCTGCTGGACACTCACTCACTCACTTCTTCTACCAAATAAATGTGTTGTTATCTTAGCGGAGATTCCTGCCTCTTCACTTGACCCACATTTAACACTTTCCACACTCCGTGCATGGATCTGGTTTCCTCCTAAGGGGATCCTTTGATTGGAAGGGAGGGATCTCTTCTTCCTCTTCCAACCCTTCAAGGGTTGAAATGGTTTCTCCTCTTGGCTCTCTGGCTGCTTTTCCTCCAGCCTTTTGAGGTCCTCATTGAGATGGAGGGGACTCTCCTCCCGGGTTACGTCCAGTTCCTTGCAAGATTTGGCTCCTCCACTCCTAGACACAAATAAAGAAACTCCCATTAAAATACAAGAACAAGAGATCCATCTACCTACTTTGTGTGTCTTCTTTTATCACCACCAATATATTTTTCCTCTCTGCTTATAATTGGAGGACTCTGAGGTTGTTTTCCTTCTGACTCTGTCCCAGACAATTTAAGGCCTCCTTGCTGGGCCTTTCCTGTCGGTCACAAGAGAAACTGATTTGTCTCTATTCCTAAGTGGGTCCCACTTCCGTTAGACTCAGAGAATGAGGGAGTGGCAGGAAAGACCGGACTAAAGAGGAAAAAGTCACCTCTAAGAAACCATAAACCTTTTCTTACATCTCCTGCAGAGGGGAGTGAAATGGGGCCTGAAGGAGCTTTTCCTCCAGGAGCCCCTCCTGCTTCTCGAAAGCCCCCTCCTCCCTGAGCTGGTGGCCTCGTCCTTGTTTCTGCCCCTCCACAAGGGGAGACTTTGCTTCTTGGAGCTCCCACAACTTTCCTTTCCTCTCTTTGGGAAGACAAAGGGGTCCCGGAAAGAGAGACCCGGGTCCTTCTCCAGGCGCCTGAAGGTCCCAGCACTTTGGATGGGGGATAAAACCTTCAGCTGAACCTGGCAGGAGTGAAGGGTCTCCTGAGTTGTTTTCTCCTTTTGGTCCTGGGACTTTATCACCTCTGAGGATGGATTAGGGGCACCAGCCCAGACCCCCCCCCCAGGGCCTGATCTGGGGGTCCTTCTGGAGCCACAACTCCTGCCTGAGGATCAGGGGGCTGCCGTAGTTAGGAGGGGCCATGGCAGAGTTTTGGGTTTTGCCCCAGTCGCTTCCTTTCCTGGGCCACCTGGCTCCCTTCACGGCCACTCACACCCTGCTCGCCCCCAGGATGGACTACCACAGAGCTCTCTCTGTGGGGCTGCCCTTGGAGAGCATCTGGGGACTCCGACTGAGGCAGAAGGCAGCTGCGAGGACAGTTGTGTCTCTGCTGAAACAGCGCTGGACAAAGAACAAAGGGACCTCGACTTACAACGGTTCTTTTAGTGATGGTTCAAAGTTAGGAGGACACTAAAAAAGGACTTATGACCCTTTTTCACGCTTATAATTATTGCAGTATCCCCATGGTCACAGGATCAAAACTCAGATGCTTGGTAACTGTCTCAAATTTATGACGGTCGTAGTGTCTCGGACTCAGGTGATGGCCTTTGGGGACCTTCTGGCAAGCAAAGTCAATGGGAAGCCAGATTTGCTTAATGACCATGTTGCTAACTTAACAACTGAGGTGATTCACTTAACAACAGTGGCAAGAAAGGTCGTAAATTGGGGCAAAACTCACTTAATGACTGCCTTATTTAGCAACATAAAATTCTGGGCTCCATTGTGTCGTAAGATGAGGACCGTCTATAAATTTATTTGGAAGCCTCCTTCCCAAATAGTGAAGTGACATTCGATACAAAAACACACAATCGTGTCTTTATTAAGGCTTAATCAAGGCCCACGTAGTGCCCAGAATGGTATTTCTCCTTCAAAAGGCCCCAGTTAGACTAGATAAGACCTTTTTAGGAACCTGGACAGGGCTACAAATAGATTTATTTGGCAGGGCAAGAAGCCTCGAATTAAGTTGAAAACAGTGCAGAAACCGAAAGAACAAGGCGGGTTGGGGGTCCCAAATTGGAAGTACTACTATAATTCGGCGGTTTTGGTTTGGATCCGTGAGTGGATTACACTACAAGGGAGACGTCTGTTAGCAATCGAAGGTCATGATCTCCAACAGGGGTGACATGCCCACCTATGGTGGGAGAGAGGCAAACCCCCAGCATATTTTACGAAACATCACCTGCGAGGAGTCCTGATTGAGAGTTGGATGGAAATTAGGGAAACATATTATAATAAGGTACCACTCTGGGTTTCACCTGTGGAAGCTGTGATCTATCCGAATCTGTATAATCCAGAGAAAAAATTGACTTATAAAGAAATATTAGATATGAATGGGAAGTTAAAAACTAAATTGTTACTTCAGGAACAAGGAGTGAACCTAGATTGGTGGACGTACATGCAAATTAGCAGTAAGTATATGAGAGACAGACAGAGACTTGGGATTAGCCGAGAGGTGCAGATTTTGGACAGAATATTCTTGGGGGTGGATGAAAATGTGTTATCTAAATGTTATAAATTCTTTATGGCTATGGAGGTAGGTGAGGAAGGTGCGAAGAATTCGGTTCATGCCTGGGAGAAGAATTTAGGTTATTCAATAGAGCCTGAGAGGTGGAACGAAATCTGGACTAAGAATATGAAACTAACCCGGTCAATAGGATATAAAGAAAATATATATAAAATGGCATATCGATGGCATTTACCGCCGGCCAGACTCGCCAAAATGTTCCCTGGAACACCGTCAGTCTGTTGGAAATGTGGCGTTAAAGAAGGCACATATTTCCACCTATGGTGGACCTGTCGAGAGGCAATGAAATTTTTGAAGAATATTCTGAAGTGGCTTAATGAGATGCTGGGGCAACATATACAATTGCGTCCTGAGGTATTTTTATTAGGGATAAGACCCGAAAATGTTAACAGAACACCATGGTACCTGCTGCTGCATATAAAAACAGCTGCAAGATTGGCATGGGCCCAATACTGGAAGATGGAGGTCAGCCCACCCGAACAAGTAGTAATTCAGAAAATAATGAATTGTGCGGAATCACATCGGCTTACTATGTTACTGAAAGGACGGGGGGACACGGATTATTATATATCTTGGAATCAATGGTATAATTGGATGTCAAATCGAGCTACAAATAGAGGTATTGGATAAGCATGTCAATTGGTATATGTAATAGACTTTTGTAGGTTACCCTATATATGTAATGGGACAAGTTTATTTCCTTCTCGCGTTGAGATGTAGACCGCTATAGATTTAATGTTTGTTGGATGTATAAGATTAAAAAAAAAAAGAATGCTGCAACGGGCATAAATGTGTGAACAGTCGTAAGTACGAGGACCGGTGAATAGTGAGAGGACCGGTCAGAAGTCACTTTTTTCAGCCCTCTGAGTAGCCCCTATGCACATAGCCATGCCCACCCAGTCACATGACAAAACTAGCTACACCCAGCTGGTCACATGACCACCAAGCCACACCCCCCAAATAAGCCACGCCCACAGAACCGGTTGTTAAAAAATTTGAATCCCACCACTGGTTAAAGATGCTGTGTGATCCTCATCATATGGAAAGTAATCAAACGAGGCTCTTAGTGCCAATAAAGGATTAAAGATAAAACTGCCCTGAAAAAACCGTTGTGGACAGTTTCCCTTTCCTAAGAAGACAAGAAACGGCTGTTCCCACCCCTGAAATTTCCCAGCCCTCTGAGAAGTTGGCTACACAATTGGGAAGAGCCCCGAAGACTATGAAAGCCATCTTCTCTCAGATGATTGACAGTTGACTGACAGTTGAGCTGGAGGGGTGACATCATCCAGCCAGTAGAACCCCAAGGAGATGAGAGGCCTCCCTTGGGATCCTATCAAAGCTCCCCTCCTCCACCTTTTCTACCCAGCCCAAGACCCCCAAGGCTCCTAATTTCTCCCCTTTTGGTCCAGAAGGCCTGGCTCTTTTGTGGTAGACTGCCTCTTCCTATGGAAGCTCAACTCAGCTAGAGGACTGAGCAAGACTCACGGATGCAGCTCTTGCTCAGCCTCCAGTTCGATTCCCTTTGTGTTGAGGTGCTGGTGTGTGTGTGTGTGTGTGTGTGTGTGTGTGTGTGTGTGTTGCTGTTGTTGTGGCGACATCCCTCTCTCAGCTCCCTGTGTTTCTGCTGCTCAGGTCCAGACCTCTTTTTCTGGGCTCCAAAGTCTCGTTTGATGGTTTTTAAGGGCAGAGAAAGGGGAGAAATTCTCTGCCTGGGTTTTTAAATGCAGACACCATTTCTAATAGCCTAATGGAGCTGAGCCCCAAATCACAGGACCCACTTTTAGACGGGATCCAGTGGGGGGGCGGGGGGGAAATCCAGTTGTATCCAGAGAGCCCAAAGATCCCATTTCGCCTTTTTACCCAAGAGGCCTGGATCTTCCCAGGTAGACGGTCTCTTATGGATGGGGTCCCTATAGCTGTCTTAAGGGCTGCCAAAGGGAATCTAGAGGAGCCTCCCTCTTAACTCCAAGTCTTCTGGGGGGAAACTTTGACCATTCGTATTTTGGGGGGGGGGCTTTTTCAAGGCTTCTGATTGGTTGAGGCCCTGTGTGGGCCCAGAGTATCAATTACAGGGATTTGCCTGCAGTTCCTCAGTCCCAGTTTTAAGTCAATAGATGCTAGTTGTATTATAAATGCTGGTCTGTTTCTTGCCTACTGAAGCCCATTATAGAATAAAAACTCTGATAAATTGGCTCTGCTTCGACTCCATGACTGCCACGACTGAGGGCAGAAATTCCAGTGGTCATAAGTCAAGGACTGCCTGTGAATGGAATGGAGGGGGGGGGGATTGGCCTGAATTTTTAACCAGGCAATAAGGGGGCCAGGGGCTTTTGGGCCCTTCGGTTGCCCAGTGCAGGTCATCTGGGGAAGGTCTTCTCCCTCTGGGCCTCCAGGGCAGGGCTGCTGGGCTGCACCTTCCCCCCCCCAAAGGTTGCAGGGTTTTCCAAGTAAGACTGGACCTGAGCACAATGGGAAACCTCAGAGTAAAAGTGGAATAGAAAACCTGAAGCCTCTGGATTTTTTCCCCCAGGAATGTAATTCCATCTAATCCATTTAATGGGTTTCAAGGAATCTAAAATGTCCTTGATATGCCATAGTTTGGGGTGAGATATTCAAAGCTCTCTGCAGAGGGAAGGTTTTTTTGAGTCTATTTTGAATCAGAAGAGAGCTGGAAGGGGCCCTGGAGGTCTTCTAGTCCAACCCCTTGCTCCAGCAGGAGACCCTCGTCTGCAACCCTTGTTTGGGGAGCATCTGGTGGAAAAGGGGAATTTGCTTTTCTCACTCAGAGCCTCTGAAGAAGGTTCATAACTGATCTGAACAAGCAATGAAGAAAGCTGTGCTATATTTGAGATCAAAGGCAAAATGTTCGCTTTTAATACATCCAACCTGGTTCTCTTGAATGGATTATAATAGTTTGCTAATCAGAACATTGTTTAAACTATCAAAGACAGAATATTAGCAAGATTGTATCATAATAACGGAAAATAGCAAACAAATTAAAAAACTATAAAAAATATAAATCATATTATTATATCATCCTACAATTTACCCCAGTTAGATTAACACGTGGAAATGCCAACGGAAGAATTCTATTCCAACAAAGGGCCCGTTATAATTTTTGAGGATTGCTGCATCTCTTTTTGCTACTATATCCCAGATTCTTTGTGGAGGATTCTTTTTAGCTTTAAATTTTATGCCAATAACGGCCATATTTTCTGAATTTGGAGAAAGCAGAAATTGTGGAAATTCCCAAATCAGCTCTGAGGGCAGCAGCTGGAGTCCTTTTGCCCACCCCAAGATCCTCCTCAGAGCAGTGGGGAAACCTGGACCGGTTGGCGACTGGTTCCCTGGCTGGGCTCCAAAAGGAGGCTTGGGAAGGCAAGGAGAACACCATTGTGGGGTGGGGGAGGGAATCAGCTCTGGCGCGCAAGTTTGGGAATCTTTTTAAAAACTTTTTTAAAGCATTTTTTACTACCAGTTCTCTATAAGCTCTTTGATGACACTATTTTCTTTAACGTCCAATTTCACTTCATCTTCCGATCTCTCTGCTCTGCGCCTCCAATAGATTTGCTTAAGGCTGACTTTTACCATTCTTTCCTTTAATTGCTATATATCTCATGGATCACACTCTAGAGAGCTAAACAACTTTTTCTACAGAGTTTGATAATTTCTCTTTTTTTGGTGTTCGCTTTTGATTTTTCTTCTGTCAAAGTCTAAGTTTTCCTTTGTTTTTTTTTTAAATATATTTTTAAATATTCCTTCGTTTTCTGTGACCCTTCATTCCTTCTGTTTCCGGGCTGCATCTGAACAGAAGAAAGCAGATTTCACATTCAAATCCTCCAGTTCTTTCTTTTTCTCTTTAAACATTTTATTATTTATAGAATGAAATACAAAAATACAAAATCAAGTAGGGAGAAACAGAAGGAGGGAGAAGGGGAAAGGGAAAAGGGGGGGGGGAGAAAAGAACAAAAAGTGCTCACTTCAGACTTCCTCTGTTGCAGTAAAATAAAGCATTAAAATCGAACCTCTTTACTTTTCCATAAGAAAATAAAGGGTTCCCTAAAAGAAAGCAGATTTCCCATTCAAATCCTCCAGTTCTCCAGGAAGACAAAAAATCCTGCCTCCCCTCTCTCCTTAGTGGCTGCTTCTATTCCTGCCCCCTTCGTCATGACAACTCTGTAGCCAATCAAAGAGGGGGAAGAGACGGTTGCCTGGGAGCTTCCCTGCCCTCAGCCTGATGGAGAAGAAGCTGGAGAAGCCAAGCCAAAGGGGGGAGGGGTCAAATAAAGAGCAAAATTCAAAGCTTTGGGGGGGGAGAGAAAGGGGCAAAAGCTGCTTTCCCCCCTGAGTGTCCCATGCATGGAAAGAGGTGGCTGAGCAACATGGGATATGGTCTCCCCCGTTTCCAGAATACAGAAGATGGAACCTGGTGGGTTTTTTGGCAGATCTGCTTCCCTTCCCCACCACGAGACTCCCCAGCTTCCTTCTTTCAAGAGGGGCTCCCCACTCAGCCAGGCAAAGTCCTGTCTGGCATCCCTGCAAGAGCCCCCTTGCCTGGCCTGTGCATGGGAAAGGGAAACAGGGGAACATGGGATATGGGCTTCTGCATTCCCAGGTCTCTGAGGATAGTAGTTGGATTTTGAAGATCAGCTTTTTCATCTGCGACACGAGGGTCCTGAGCTCCCCTTCCCTCCCTCCCTCCCTCCCTCCCTCCCCTCCCCTCCCCACATGGGCTGAGAGGCAGCCTTGATTTCTCCATCTTTTTTCACTTGATTTTTTTTCTAACATTCCTCCCTCCCTCCCTCTCTCCATCTCTCTCTCTCCCCCCCATCTCTCTCTGTTTTTTTTTTAACTCAAAGTTAAAAACGCAAAGTTCTAAAAACCAGTTTTTCACTAAAGTTGATTTTGTTCTTAGAGACTGGGCTGCATTATTGCATCAGCCCTTTTGTGTGATGCCCTTTGATTACCCTCAAAATAAGGTAAAATTTGGTTCAAACTCAGCTGGCAGCTATTTCAGATCTGTGGAAGGCTTCTGCATTAACTGTCCCCCCCCCCGAGTTTTGTCTTTCATCACTATGCAAAAAATATCAGATTTATTTGTTATTTCAGCCACAGGTGCCATGTATTCCCTGCATGGAGCTCCCAAACCTCTCAATTCTAGATGCTCCTGTTATTATGAATCACATGGAGATTATTTCCCTTTCATTTCCCTCCAGAGAATTTCCCAACAATCTCCAAGTCCAAGAACTACTTGAATTATCCAGGGATCCCTCCTGAGAGGGAGAACTTTGATAAACGTTTCAGCTCTGCTCTTTGGTTGAATCCTCCAGGGGAGACTTTGGGCAGAGAAATATGGAGTTTTGGAACAGGCAGAGTCTGTGCTCTTGAATGTACATCTCTCTCCTTTCCAGATGAAGCTGAGTGTTTCTCTGTGTTTAAAGAAGGAAAGCATCTGGATATTCCCCTTGTGAGAGTCCTCTGATTCTTCTAAATCTTCTTTAGAAACAGGAAAGGGATTCATTGATTCACACGATGAATTATGGACCTCCTGGTTCTGCCTCTGATGCTGCTTTTGTCCCATCCAGTCTCTGGGAAGCTTGGAATGAAATGCCCGCTGAGTTTGGAGAACCAGGATGGAAAACAACCACAGAGCTTTTACATGCCAGGAGACCATCTAATCAGTATAGTCGCCAATGGAAAGAAAATACTGCATAGACAGTTGCTTTTTAACGTGGCTCCTTCTCTTCAGTTTGTTTTCCATGATCCGTAAGTCATTCAGGGTGATGGAGTTGCAGTCCCTCCATTCTAACACTCTCCTTTTCTGTTTTTTTTTATTTTTCATTTCTTCCTATATTGGGGAATATGTCTAATTTCCTGAATGATTTTGATTTCCATGGCTTCTCTCTTTCGTCTGATTTTGTGAAAGAGACTCAAAAACAGGTCTGAAAAAAAGCTGAAAGGGCTGCAGATTATTTTTCTCCCTCAGTTCAATCCTTAATTTATCACTTGAATAATGAATTTTATTTAATGTAGTGGTGGAATCAGTTGTAGTTGCCGTACCTCAGCCCATTTCCATATTTGTGTAACTGATCTTTGTTTTTGGAACAATGTTGGTTTAAGGCTCAGTAGGCTTGTGGAGGATTATATATATTATATATAACAAAAGTATTTGTTGTGGCTGTTGATTATAAACTTTTTTTCAATAGGACTCTTTATGATTTTTATTATTGCTTACTATTCATTTTCAACATTCAACTGGCCAACAAGAATTCCCATCTCTTGCACAATCTCACACTTGGCTACAACATCCATAACAACTATTTGAGCACTTTCCACACTTCAGATGCCTTGCTGGACATGCTCTCCACTGGAGAAGTCAATGTCCCCAACTACGGCTGTGGAAGGAAGGAGAACCTCCTGGCTCTTCTTGATGGAGCCAAGAGGGAGATCTCCATCCAGATGTCAACATTAGGAGGCACCTACAAAGTACCGCAGGTTTGTGTGTCTGTTTTTCCCTCTGGTAAAGTGAGGGGTGGGTGGTGGTGGGTGAGCAATAGATGCAATCATATCTTCTCCATGGAATTCAAGAGCTGCTTTTCTCCATATTCTCAATATTTTACCCCATTATGTTCATGTTGAGATTAATCATAAAAGGCCTGAAATGCAAGCAATACATTCCCTGGAGAAGACATTCTAACAACTATTTAACTGATCAAAAAATATCCCTGGTTGTTGAGACCTCTATTGACATCTTCATTTTCACAGATAAATAATGCCTGCCTTATCCACTGGGATTGAAGTTGCCAACAGTAGCATTTTATCTGTCTAAAATGTGGAATAAAAAGGACTCTAGCAATTATAGGCCAAATAGACTAGCAGATATTGTGGCTAAAATTTATGCCATGATCCTCTTAGTTAAACTTGAGAAAAATTCATTCCTTGCAGAAGGTTTTAGGTAGAGATAAATGCTATATAGATTTTGTAAGAAATAATACATATTAATAATCTAATATTGGCAACAAATTTGTCTTGAAATATCTAATCTATATCAGTCAGGTAAGACAAGGTTTGCTGCTTTCTAGATGTTACTGCAGCAATAAACAGAGAAATATGATGGAGAAAATGGATTGCCCTCAAAATAGAGCTCAGCCTGTTGGCCCTGATCCAAGCCCTTGTTTGAGAGGGAGGTTTGGGCTCAATGGAGCCATGAGAAGAAGGATCTATGCTTACCAAGGGGGAAGGGAAAGGTGCATATTTGAACCCTTATTATTCAGTGTAGATTTGAATGACTTACTAGGACTAATGCATGGTCAAAAAACAGATCATAAATAAACGTTATTTTATTCTTTGACAAAACTGACTAAATTAGTGGACCAATGAATTGCAGTGCATTTAGCATACAGTACGTAAATTTCAGAAAGGCTTTGAGAAAGTAAACCACAACCTATTTCTCGGGAAGCTAAAAATATGTGGGAGAGACAGCATCACGTCAAGATGGAGTCAGCCTGTGGTCCTCAATGGAACTACATCTGCATGGAGGGAAACAAGCAGTGGGGGACCCCAAGGTTCCATTTTAGGCCCAGTACTCTTCAACGTCTTCATGAATGATTTGGATGAGGAGAGAAATCATCAAATTTGAAGACAACACTAAAGTGGCAGGAATAGCCAACACCCCAGAAGATAGGCTGAAGATCCAGATGGATCTAGGTAGACTTGAACCCTGGGCCTATCTAACAAAATGAAATTTAATGTAGAGAAACATAATTTTTTATACTTAGGCTAGAAAAACCAAATGTCCATTTACAGAAGAGATGAAACCTGATTCAATAAGTGTAATTGTGAGAGGGATCTTGGAGTCCTAGTGGAAAATCACTTAAATATGAGCCAGCAGCTGCTAAAAAAAGCTAATTCAGTCCTAGGTTGCATTAACAGAGGGATAAAATCAAGATCACATGGTATTAGTACCGCTTTATAATGCCTTGGCAAGACCACACTTGGAATAGTGCATCCAGTTTTAGTCTCCATAATATAAAAAAGATGTAGAGACTCTGGAAAGAGTACAAAAAAGAGGAACTAAGATGATTATGGGTCTGTGGACTAAAACATATGAGGAACAGTTGCAGGAATTCAGTATGTCTAGTCTTTGTCTTAGTCTTTCCTTGTGGGGCTGCCACAAGGAAAAGGAGGTCCACCTATTTTCCAAAGTACTAGAAGGCAAGACAAGAAACAATGGATGGAAACTAATCAAGGAGAGAAACAACCTAGAACTGAGGAGAAATTTCCTAATGGTGAGGAATGGAGCGTCTCCCCTTCAGAAATTGATCACTGGAGGCTTTTAAGAAGAGACTGGACAGCCACTTGTCTGGAATAGTATAGATAGATACAGATTAACAGAGTTGGAAGGGACCTTGTAGGTCATCTAGTCCAAGCAGACCCTACACCATTTCTGACAGATGACGGTCCAGTCTCTTCTTGAAAGCTTCCAGTGATGAAGCTCCCACAACTTCTGAAGGCAACTTTATCTCTTTATTTCAAGGTTGAATCTCTCCTTGTTCAGTTTCCATCCATTATTCCTTGTCAGGCCTTTGTCCGGCCTTTGGTGCTTTGGAAAATAACTTGACCCCCTCCGCTCTGTGGCAGCCACTCAAATTTTGGAAGACTGCTATCATGTCTCCCCTGGTCCTTCTCTTCACTAGACCAGCCATGCCCAGTTCCTGCAACCGTTCATTGTATGTTTGAGCCTCCAGTCCTCTAATCCTCTTGGTTGCTCTTCTCTGCACTTTTTCTAGAGTCTCAACGTCTTTTTTATAGTGTGGTGACCAAAACTGGATGCAGGATTCTAGGTGTGGTCTTACTAAGGCTTTATAGGGTGGTATTAGTACCTCTCTTGATCTTGATCGTATCCCTCTGTTAATGCAATTTAGGATTGCATTGACTTTTTTGGCTGCCGCTGCACACTCTTGACTCATATTAAATTGGTTGTTCACTAAGACTCCAGGATCCCTCTCACAGTTACTGCTATTATGCCTGGTTTACTGCTTGAACAGGGGGTTGGACTAGAGGACCTCCAAGGTCCCTTCCAACGCTTTTATTTTGTTATAAATTCTGTTATAGGTACACATGTTTAGCCTGCTAAATTCCTATTGGAATAGACTGATTTATACAGATAATGTGATAGTATCATACTTAGACATTGGATTGTATAGACTTGGATTGTTTTTGTCTTAATAATTATCTGATAATTTATAAAGCAAGTTATGGTCTTTGTGAAATGACATCATAGCCATGGATGGTCAGCCAATAGAGCAAGTAACACCTTTCCTTACCTGGGGTTGTTTTCTCTGAGCCTGAATCTTGGCTCCGTCATCATCCAAGGAGCTCAGTTAGAGAAAGGGCAGGAGTGAAAGTGTTGCTTAAATGAAAACCTCATAGCTCTCCAGCTTCCTCAGCCCCAATTATTAAAGTATCGGAGGCCCAGTTTTCCCCCATGTTCTTACATCAATCTGATGTTTGGGGCTTCAGAGAGAAACCACCAGCAGAACCAACCCAATCTCAGCCTCTAAGGAGGATCTTGGGGTGGGTAAAAGGGCTCCAGCTGCTGCCCTCAGAGCTGATTTGGGAATTTACACAATTTCTGCTTTGTCTAAATTCAGAAAATATGGGCATTGGCATAAAATTCAATCTATGGAAACTGACAGACTCTGAAAATTGTGGCTGTTGGAACAGACAAAACTTCAAAGACCAAACTTCGATTATGCAACTGACAAATCTTATTAGGCTTTGAGGTCTTCCTGTTTCTTGTATAACTGGAGAAAGAAGTTAAAAAATTTCCTCCAGAAAGAATCTGGGATATAGAAGCAAAAAAAGATGCAGCAATCCTCGAAAATTATAATAGGCCCTTTATTGGAATAGAATACTCCAGTTGGCATTTGCATGTGTTAATCTAATTGTGATCAATTATAGGGGTGATACAGTAATATGATTTACATTTTTATAGTTTTTTAATTTAATTTAATTTAATTTAATTTTTAATTATTATGATACAATCTTGCTAATATTCTGTCTTTAATATTTTAAACAATGTCTGATTAACAAACTATTCTAATACATTCAGGAGAACCAGGTTGGATTTATTAAAATCTAATATTTTGGACTTGATCTGAGCCCAAATGTAACACAGCATTCTTCATTGCTTTTTCAGATCAGTTATACAATTGCTTCAGAGGCTCTGAGTGATAAAAGGAAATTCCCCTTTTTCCACCGGATGCTCCCCAAAGAAGGATTCCAGTACCCAGCAATTGTCCCCCTGCTCCTCCATTTCAGATGGACCCTGATTGGCCTCTTTGCTTCAGACACAGAGAAGGGAGAGAATTTCATGAGGATTTTTCCTCCTATGCTTGTCAGGAGTGGAATTTGTGTGGTTATATCACAACTGTTCTCAACAACTGGATACACAACAGCCCTCAGGGATTCCCTCTCTAAGTGGAGACAAGTCAACGTCTTTGTTCACTTCATGGAATATGGGTCCATTTGGGAGAGAATTATTCCTTTCCATTTAACATTTATGCGTCTGCCAGGACCCATTGAAGGGAAAGTCTGGATCCTCACAAATTTTGCAGGGTATAAAATAAACAACCATAGACTTCTCAAATACATCCATAGTATTTGGAACTTTGCTTATCTGTTTAAAAAAAGGCCAAAAGATTCTGCCTTTGAACCCCGTTTCTTTGTGGAAGAAAAGTTTCAAGATTATTATTTCCGCTGTTCTCTTTCAAAGAACGTCTTTTCTGTCAAAGGCCGCAGAAGATGCACCCAGGAAGCCCCACTGGAGATGCAGAAGAAAAGGAACAGAATCTGGGCCCCAAATGACTATCAATCTTACAGTATGATGAAGACTCTGGCCCAGGCCTTGAATGCTGCTTATTCCTCCAGATCGAGGAGGAGAAGGAAGGAAGGAGAAAAGATCTTGGGGTCTCCAAGGCTGCAGCCGTGGCAGGTATGGGGGTCCCAATATGGATAGATTAATCTTAGATCCTTTGGAGGAGGAATCCAGAGAAGGAAGGGAACCAACTCAACAGATCTGGCCAATTTAATTGCTCAGGGAATAACAGTTCCAAAGAGTAGATACCATGGCATTTTGATATTAAACTCTGCTCATTTGAAAATGCTGAATTCTTTTTGAAATAAATTCCTGTATTTGTCGGTTTGTGATGAGCATGGTGGAATTTCCCCTTTGTTCCATCCCCACTGCAGGTGGGTCTGTGTGCAGCTCAACAGGCAGCTAAACCCCCCTCTTCTCCTCCAGTGAAAGGGAGCCTGGGGTGGATCTGGGTGTTTCACTGGGAGAAAAGGGCACGGAGAAACTGAGGAGATGCAAAGAGTGAGAATCAAATATAAATAGGAGATAGGCAGCATTAACTAACATCCAACAAAGAAGCAGCTGGAACCTCTCCAGGGATGCTCCGTGTGAGGGACGGAGGCCTCCGGATGACCATGTGTCTCGGTCAAACCGGCTGCTTCCGTCTCCTCCAAAGGCTGAGAGAAAAGGGAGTCTGGCTTCAGACCATACAATTAGCCTTATCTGCCCCCGGCCACTAGGTGGGGCTAGAGCAACAACAGCACAATAGATACATGTTGTGGCATGACAACCTTTATAAATTTGGAGGAGACCCTGAGACCATCTAGCCCAACCCCTCCTCTCTGCAGGAATCCCAGTTAAAGCTTCTCTGACTGATGGCTGTTCAGTCTTTGCATTCAGACAATCCATGAAGTGGAGACTGAACTTCTCTGCTTCACTGGCTCAGCTCTCAAACAGCTCATCCTTTTATCATATTTTTTTCTCTCCTTCAGCTAAAATCTCTCTTGTAACTGAATCCATTTTTCCACGTCTGACACTCTGGAATAACAGTGAGCAGATCTTACACTCGTGTGTAACGTGTGTCAGTGATTGGAAGAGGGCTGCATCCTCCCTTCTCCAACCGAGAGATTGTGTCAGTTGGAAAAGGGGCTCCCAGACTCCTCCTGATCTTCAGCTCTTCTCCTTGTTCTCTTTCCTCAAGGCTAAGAGCAGCTCCTTTGATCTCTTCCTTGGCTTATTTCTCCTTCCCTGAAGTTCACACGTAGATTTTGTGCAAATTCTCCTCCAAGAGTGGTGCCTGCAAGGGGACCTGGTCCTTGAGTTGGGGTCTCCCCCAAACCACAACATTCACTTCCTGAGATTCTTATGGCTGCAATTGCCTTCTTTCCATGAACATCTCCCTGCTGACTCAAAGTCTGTTCCCAGTTAACTACGATTTTGAGATCATTTTCACAAACATGCATATCAAGTTTGGTATCCCTCATCTTTCTTCCAGTCCCTCATTAATGTTCTTATATGAGACTCTATTGTTAGTCAAGTCCTAGTAGCTGAAAATCAGATATTTTTCTACTGCTTTTTGTTCATGCACCTTTTTCTGTGTGGAAATCATAAATATTGTTTCTGAAAACTTGATATTCCTCTTATTAAATTTTATTTTATTCAAAAAGGAAAATAGAAGTTTTGGGAAATAAAACTATTACAAAGACAAAACAAAACTAGACAAAATATTTTTTTTAATTGTGTATTAAAAACAGACACAAACATGCATATTGTCCCCCCAGTTGAATAAAATATAGTAATAATAGTTTCTCCCCCTTGCAAAATAGGCCCACAATTATAAACTACACATCTATTTTCAAATACTTGACTTGTCATCTCTCTGCTCTTTATTAAAAATGTATTTAACAGGCAATCCTACAATAAAGTTAAATTTTAAAACTTAAAAATGGTCTATTATCTGCTATTGTATTTAACTCACAGAAAATTTACAGGAGCTTCTTATCTACCACAGACGACCACAATCATTACCTCTGATCCGTCCAGAATCTGTCCAGGTTTAAACATCTTTGTTTGATTCTTAATAATAATGCATTTCCTTAAAATTTTAATTAGGATCTTTCCCAACAACTGCTTTCCATTCCCCAAAGTCACAGGACCTCCTGTAAATTGAAACACAACAACTCTTAAGATTTGTTTTCCAGTTAACTATGACAAGTCTATTCCCCAATCTCCCTCAATCTTCTTGAAAGAATCCATTTCTTCAGTCATCCGGTTTGTCCACTTTGAGTCTTCAGGGTCCATGGCCTCTCCAGCCATCTCCAAGCAGCCTCCCTTCAAACCAGACTCCTCCTTCAGGGATGCCAGCAGCAAATTCAGTTCCAGTCCATCCATCCAATCCAATCCAATTCAATCCAATCCATCTGATTCAACAATTGTTGCTTGCTTCTGATTATCGCCTTTAAGTTGATTTAAAACCACTGTTATTTTATCAAACTTTTTAAATGAAGTTTCAAATAAGGCTTGTAAGTTGAAAGACTTTATATTCTTTAAATCACATCAAATTAGCTTATTCTAAGATCGTATTAATTACTGTATTAATGACAACATAGAAAAATTGATGACCAATGGCAAATTGTTATCCATCACCTTCTGGTTTCCTAGGAAAGATTGAAAAGGGTTAAAAACTATTTGAGTATCATTTTTTTTTTTTTGAATCAAGTTTTATTGATTTTTTCCCCCCACATTCACCCGCATCTTTTTTTGAACAGAGTATTGGCCAATATCTTATTTTATACAATTTTTCAAGTTCAAATACATTTTACTTAATTACAATTTTTGCCAAAATCTTCCTTTTCCCCCTATTTTTTCTTTAATTCATATCTCAATATTTCTATATTTATTTATATAAACATCTTCATTCGCTCTCAAATTCTAATTTTCCTGTTTGTTCACATTTATTCTCTTTTATTTTTTAGCAATTTCTTCTTTATCTTCATATATTCATATTTGTGTTCGGCGTTGCCTTTCTTCCATTTCCTCTTTTTTGTTATACAGCAATCTTTCTTCTCAGTCTCTTCCCTCTCCCTCTCTTTCTTCCTTCTTACTTTCTTTCCCTTTTCTCCTGCTCCTAAAAACTATTTGAGTATCATTTTGAAGACAGTTTTTATCCACTTATTATCCAGGTCAGGTTTCTAATCACATCACAAAATTGTTTGTGAGTCCTTTACAGAAATCCAGTGATATCACCAGAGTTCCCATAATCTATTTAGGAAGTGTAATGATGTGTGAGAATGGCTTTTGGGATGAGGGGAAGAGAGGCTGCCTAGGGAAGGATCAGAGAAGAGGGGAGAATCCTGCACTTGCATAAAGGGAGAGAAAGAAACTCAGAAAGGATCCTGGCTAACTTTTCAGGCTGAGAAAAGAGTTGGCGGGAGATTTGTTCTTTCAGATTTGCAAAATTTTGTTAATGTCACATTACAATCAAGTAGAATTAGCACATCTGGATTTGTTTTCCATCAGGATGACCAGGGAGAAGATTAGCCTGACAACTTTCTTCTTGATCAACCCATGCTTTCTGGGAATCAATCTGCTGTTTTCAAAGAGTTTATGAATCATCTTTTTTTCTCTCTCTTCATTTTATTTGTCATCTGCTCTAGAATTTTCCCTATATTTCACCAATTGTATCAATTATATACTTTTTCTATATTTTGTCAGTAAATGATTGACAATTTTTTCTCAAACTTTTTCATTCACTTCTGAAGATAATGACAGTATTTGTATCCCAATTAAGCATATTTGGAGTTTAGACAATTGTAGAAGAAAGATTCAATATGGGATAAGAAACAAAGTTTTCTGTTTTTCAAATTCCTGGATGTTCCCATTCTAGTTTCATCCCTTTCTGGAGAAGAACGAGTTTTGCAATATTTCTGACAGAAATCTATATTTGGACCAAAATGGAGAGATGACAGCAGATCTGACCATTGGCAGCTTCTTGGTTCTCCCCAATGAGAATATCATGGAAGAGATTCTGGCGTATTTTGAAAGACAGAGACTTACTATCAACCAAGATGCTCTTTCATGGCTAAAGTTCTTCAATAAGGTGGGAGAAATGTTGGTGTCTTTTCTCTGTTTTCCAAAGCCTGAGGTCCCATTTCCAATGGGCAAAGTCTATAGTCTCTAGGATGGTTGGCCTCCCATGCCAGTTGGTGTCATCTAATGGAAGTTCTTCAGGAGACGGGACCTAAGTGGAGTGACTTTGCCATGTTTTATGGAAACCTTTCAAGATCTTACTGGTCAGAGGTTTCTTTCTTTATCACTGTTTAATTTCATATTAAAAAACCTAATAGAATAAAATTTCCTAAGTCTTTTACAGTAAACTTTATTATCAGTTTTATTAAGAATATATCATCATATTTAAATCTTTTTAAAATTCCATCTCTCTAGACTACATTAAATAGAAAAGTCCTTTATTGCAGTGTTAAATGCCAGAAGCAAAAGGGAGGAACTAAAGGAAGAATCTGCCAGTTGTTTTACCTCCTGCATCTGTTTAGAAATAGTCAGAGGTTTCATATTTACCTCAGTGAAGATCAGAGGCTACTTGTCTCCATCCATTTTTCCCTCCATTTTCCATGGACGGAGAGTCCATATTTCCTTTGGCATTCCTTTTTTTTTCTGCTCAGTCCCTGCCTCAGTCCAAATGTGTGGAAAGTTGTCATCCTGGATTTCTCAAGAGGGCTCGAGAAGGAGAGCTAGTTTGCTGCTACGACTGCCTTCCTTGTCCGGAAGGGACTTTCTCCACTAAGGAAGGTGGGTCACACAGAGGAAAATGGGAGGCTTTGTCCAAACTGGGTCCAAATTAAAAAACAGATTGAAGCTCACCTGGTTTTTTATTTTTAACCTGCACAATTTCTTATCTAAATGGAAGTAAATCAAAAAGACTTGGAAGGAGGGGCTGGGAAGAGATGGAAGGAGGGGGTGGCAGACTGGGCAAGCTTTACTAACAGCAGAGGAAATATATCTTCTGCTTTTTAGTTTGGATGTGTGCTGCTAAGTTCATCGTTGTAGGAACATCTGAGATCTTTGAAACTTGATGAATTGTTTCAGGTCCACCTTCTGAAAGACCTTGCAATCCACTGTATATTGGATCCTCCCCTTGAGGATCACTGAGAAGGTGTCACTGGTCCATAATCTGGTGCTGTGGATAGTTATGGGGGGAACTCATTACACAAATAGTCTGCCATATATACTGCTCAAAAAAATAAAGGGAACACAAGCAGAAGACATCCGAGATCTGAATGAATGAAATAGCCTCATTAAATACTTTGTTCTTTACATACAGTAGTTTATACACTGCTCAAACAACTAAAGGGAACACAAAACTACTGTAACGAGCAAAGTATTTAATGAGGCTATTTCATTCATTCAGATCTCGGATGTCTTCTGCTTGTGTTCCCTTTATTTTTTTGAGCAGTGTAGATCAATCAATCAATCATAATAGAGTAGAAGGAACTTTGGAGGTCTTCTAGTCCAGCCCCCTGTTCAAGCAGGAGACCCTCTACCATTTCAGACAAGTGACTGTCCAGTCTCTTCTTAAAAACTTCCAATGTTGAAGCACCCACAACTTCTGGAGGCCAGCTGTTCCACTGGCTAATTCCTCTCACTGATAGGAAGTTTCTCCTGAATTCCAGGTTGCTTCCAGAAGTTACAGGATACTGTAGAAAATATTATATGATTCATTATTAACCTCTAAAAATGTAGGTTCCTATGAAGATTCTACACATTACACAGGAAATAATTAACACCCTAGGACTTCCTCCAACTTCATACCCCTAGCTACATTTTTTAAAAAATATCCCCCTTATGCTCTTTTTAATGAAATAGCTAAGAAATACTTCTTGGAAAATGCCCATGGTAACAGCTGTCATCCCAAAAAGGTATTTCTTGACATGTAAAAAAAACCAGTATATTAAATAAATATTGCTTTTTGGCTTTCTCAGATACAGAAAAATGCACCAAGTGTCCAGATGATAAATATCCAAATGTGGACAGAGTCAAATGTATCTCCAAAGTTATAACCTTCCTGTCTTATGAAGAATATCTGGGCATCATCCTGGTCTCTTTTGCCCTACTCTTCTTCCTAACCACAGGCCTTGTTTTGATCCTCTTCATTCAATACCGAGAAACTCCCCTTGTCAAAGCCAACAACCGGGACCTCTCCTACATCCTCCTCGTCTCCCTCCAGCTTTGCTTCTTATCTCCTTCTCTCTTCATTGGTCAACCAAGGAAAGCCACCTGCCTTCTCCGACAAACAGTTTTCAGCATCATCTTCTCAGTTGCCGTTTCTTCTCTCTTGGCCAAAACCATCATGGTGGTGCTGGCTTTCCTGGCCACAAAACCAGGAAACCGAGTGAAGAGATGGTTGGGGAAGAGCTTGGCCAACTCCATCATCTTCTCTTGTTCTGCAGTCCAAATTATCATCTCCTCCACCTGGCTGGGAGTTTCTCCCCCCTTCCCTGACTCTGACTTCCACTCCCAGCCTGGAGAGATCATCCTGCAATGCAACGAAGGGGCCGTTGTCATGTTCTACATCACCCTCAGCTACATGGGCTTCCTGGCTGCCATCTGCTTCATGGTGGCTTTCCTGGCCAGGAATCTGCCTGGGGCCTTCAACGAAGCCAAGCTGATCACCTTCAGCATGCTGGTCTTCTGCAGTGTCTGGGTGACTTTTGTGCCCACCTACCTGAGCACCAAAGGGAAATCCATGGTGGCTGTGCAGGTCTTCTCCATCCTGGCCTCCAGTGCTGGTCTGCTGGGCTGCATCTTCATCCCCAAGTGCTACATTATCCTTCTGAGGCCAGACCTCAACACAAAGGAGCATCTTGCAGCCAGAACAAATGTGAAAATATGAGATATAACACCATTGTGATATTGGAAGAATTATTAAAAGTTTCTTTTATTTGAAAGGAGATATTCTTTCCATTTAGATTGTATGCAGGAGTCAAAGAAAATCATGTATATGAAGAATTATTGAATTCTTCACAAAGGAGCAGCTGACAGCCAGAAGAAATGTGTAAATGTGAGACTGATGAATTTCAACTTTTAACATTTTCCACAGTCCAAACATAGAAAATGATCTAAACTCTTCTCCATGCATGAGTGGGACAACTATTTTTCTTGAAATAAATAAAGGGTGTGTGGAAATTTGTGAGGAGACAAATTTCTTGGAGAAATGGGAGCATGTTAGCAAGACAGAAATATAGAAGGAATGTATGGAGCAACATTGATGCCCTCATTGCTCAGTACATTTCACCAAAAACTGCTGTGGCAACGCAACTGAGATGTTTCTTTTTGTTTACACAATAACTCTTTCTTGAGGGTAGCAACAATACAAGTTTTGTTAATTCTGAATATTCATGCTTACATCATCTATTAAATGAAATATGCATATGTATGATTGTCCTTTTCTCCTCCTTTCCTGGAATGCATAAATATGAGTGCATCCTTTTGTCTGTAAGATTTCCTCCCACTATTTTCTGGGGAGAAATTCCTCCAGTGGACACTGAATAAATAACAACTGCAGTGAGTCTGGATTATTGTTTTTTTGGCTCCTGTGTTTGATTCCACAGAAACTGGTGTCAGGAGTGGGATTCACAATCACGCTCTCTACATGGGGCTCCCCTTGAGGAGCACCTGGAGGCTCCAACTGGTCCAGAATGCAGCAGCGCGGGTAGTGACAGGAGCAGCCTGGCGCTCCCATGTAACACCGCTCCTGCGCGAGCTGCACTGGCTCCCGGTGGTCTTCCGGGTGCGCTTCAAGGTGTTGGTTATCACCTTTAAAGCGCTCCATGGCATAGGGCCTAGCTATCTTCGAGACCGCCTGCTGCCACCGACGATCTCCCATCGACCCGTGCGCTCCCACAGAGAGGGCCTCCTCGGGGTGCCATCAGCCAAACAGTGCAGGCTGGTGACCCCCAGGGGGAGGGCCTTCTCTGTGGGGGCACCTACCCTCTGGAATCAATTGCCTCCAGAGATAAGGAGAATCCAAGACCTCGGTGCCTTCCGCCGTGCCCTTAAAACCTACCTTTTCCAGCAAGCCGGGCTGGCCTAATTTTTTAAGTGTTTTTAAGTGTTTTGTTTATTGTTTTTAATTAATGGGGCCAAATTTATATATGCATATTTTAACTGTATTTTAATATTTGTACTTGATGTTTTTACTTGGCTGTTCACCGCCCTGAGTCCTCAGGGAGAAGGGCGGTATACAAATTCAAAATAAAATAAAAATAAAAATAAAATCTTCCATCTGCCACCAGGGACAACAGATGGGGCAGCCCTATAGGGTGAGTGTTGTGAGATTGCGAATCCCCCTCTGACCGTCCCCACTTTTCTTTTATGCCCTGAGAGCTTTTGCACCAAAGACAAATTCCTTTGTCTCCAATCACACTTGACCAATAAAGAATTCTATTCTATTCTATTCTATTCTATTCTATTCTATTCTATTCTATTCTATTCTATTCTATTCTATTCTATTCTATTCTATTCTATCCTATCCTATCCTATCCTATCCTATCCTATCCTATCCTATCCTATCCTATTCCTATTCCTATTCCTATTCCTATCCTATTTCTTATTCTATTCTAATTCTAATTCTAATTCTAATTCTAATTCTAATTCTAATTCTAATTCTAATTCTAATTCTAATTCTGTCCTGTCCTGTCCTGTCCTGTCCTGTCCTGTCCTGTCCTGTCCTGTCCTGTCCTGTCCTATCCTATCCTATCCTATCCTATCCTATCCTATCCTATCCTATCCTATCCTATTCGTACTCATTTCATATATTTATGGCTGTGGTTTGCTAATTTATATCCATTTATTTGGTCCATGTCTATGTTTACACTGATGCTTGTTTCCTTGTACTTGATGACAAATTAAATAAATAAATAAAATAATAAATAAATAAATAAATAAATAAATAAATAAACAAAGTGGGGTTGGCGGGATGTGTGAATCGGATCAGAGTTTGGCATTCAGGGAAAAGAGGTGGGAGAGTGGCAGAGGGACAGAGAGGCGTCTTTAGGGATTGGGAGCGGGGGGGGGTGTTCAGTGATTTTCCACAATTTCTGGACAAACCTTGATAAGAGACTTGCAGAGCTTTGTGGTTGTGTGTTCAGAGGATGGAATTGGTGACTTTGTATCAGCCAGATCTCCAGCCTGGGATTCTCCTGGGATGCATGCTTGCTATCGGCTGCCATAGTAATGGGGAGGGGGGGCACAGCATTTGGGTTGGGGGGCTGAGCTGGTGAGGTGGAGACCCATCTGAACTAAAAGGGAGGTTTGCTCTCATGAATGACTGCGCTGCTGAGAGGAGTTGTTTACACCCAGTCAAGGCCAACCGTCCTAGGACTCCAGGTGGACGAAAACACCTAAAGATGGGCCCCACATGACACTATATGGGACGGGGATTGGACTTTCAGCCTGGATCCCTGGGGGGAGGAAGGGATTTGGGGAAACTTTTGTAAGGTCCCAAAATACACTTGAGTCACCAGAATGCCAAAGAGAGAGAGACTCAAGACGAGGCTTGCAAAAAAAACAGATTTTATTTATGGCCAAAAACAAAATACTGGGTGGAACTATATCCAGAACATACAGATACAATGCATGCGAGGAGATAGCCACACCTTGGGGAAGGTATGGCGTCCTTTTATACCCTCAGTTTAGTACCCAACTCTGGCCTCCCAATCCAGGCCTGTGCATTCCTTGTTGCCCTGCAAGGGGGAATAGAAACTTCCCAATTAGTCATCTTGAGCATTTATTTGTTTACTCAATTGGCCACTTAGGCCCCCTGGCCCTGGAAAGTAGGAGTCTATCCAGATCAACATAAATTAAGACTGAGATAGTACCATGCTCTTAGATGGCACAAGAATAAAAAACAGGGAGAAGATTGATATGGGTTCAGGTCAAACGGCAGGGACATATGTTTGACAAATACCAGATACATTTCAGGCCTAATAACAGAATATGTTTGTTACAGGAGATACAAATATAAAGGCATAATATATGTGATACAAATACAAAGGCATATGTGCATTACAAGAACCTAATGGTTACAGAATCTAGTATACCAGTATATCATATCCTAGCATTATTTATTATATCCTTATTATTGTTTCCCTTCATTCCACACTTTTTATTTAAATGATGGAATGCTTTCCATCGCGGGAATCATGTGACTATTCTTTGGATCAAAGGAATGAGACAAGGGAGAAGAAGGAGACCTCCAAGGGTTAACAATCATCAATTTTGCAAACAAAATTTGTGGAAATAATTTTTCCATACACACCTACTTTTGCTAAGAAATAGTGAACAGCAAGTCTATTCTGGGATATTGCTGTTTTCAACAGAGTGTTGTTTTAAACAGAGAGTGCTGTTTAACTAAGAAATTTAGAGCACTAGCAGTTGTATTAGGTATCATTGCAATCATTGGCTGTAACCTTACAATTCTATTCAGCATATAAAGGGAGTTCTGTACCATCTTTTGCCCAGGTGGCTGGTCCGTATACCTGAACTATTATTTCTGGAGGCCACTCATCTTTCTATGGCCTACATCCACATAAATAGGTATACCCAGTTTTTCACCTTGTTGTATTGTCAGTAGAAAAAGGAAGAAAAATAGATTTCACAGTTCCTAATACACATGCTTCATACCATCGGCTAGGCAATTGCACATAGGCAAATTTTCCATTTATCCAATATAAGCCATCTGGAGCATGCCAATTAAGAGTTACCAGATCCGTCCATAACCCACTCAGTCTAGGTATATTTTCAAATGGGTTACTAGGTTGTGTCAGGTTAATTCCAGACTGAAAAGTAACAATAAGCAAAGAAAACACCCTTACATGTAAAATGATTTTTCACACTGATCATTGCATTATATTCTCCTCATATTAGTCCTATGCAGAAGAAAATTAGTCCCAAATATTGAACCATTGCATTAAATCAAATATAGAATTGATATCTATATCTTCAGGGATCATGATATCACTATCTCCTAGGACTACTGTGTTCAAGTCAGATTGACCTGATTCAATGTCTCAATTCTCCAGTGTAGGATAGATATATACATAGGAATAGAGTTTCTATGGGGAGCCATCCCTTGCACATTTACACAAGCACAGTGTCCTATTATTCCCCACAGGTGTGTATAAGTTCACAATTACAACAAGAGTAACAATAACATTCAGTGATACAGTTACAATCACGGGACCAACACAATCTGGAGAGTGTGAAGTTGCACAGCTGCTGTTGGGATCTTCAGATGGAATAAGAGAGGCCACCACTCAGGCTGGAAAGTCCAAAAAGTTGCTACTCCTGCAACAAGAAAAATCACAAACAAAACCCATTCATACCACAATGACCACACCAGTTTTTGGAAAAGTTTATTCTCAGCAGGTCTTCTTCAGGAATCACTTGCCACTCTTTAAGTTCTCCCACTGGTCCTTTTACACGGTCCACCCTTTGTCTTTAGGTTGGACTGCTGTTTCAGTGGTCAGCAGGACTTGGTAGGACCTGTCCCAGGCTTGGCTAAGTTTGTCCTCACATCAGGTTTTATCAGGACCCGATCACCAGGCTGGAACTTATGAACAGCAAAATCGAGAGGTAGGGTTTGAGCTAGGAGTCCTTTGATTCTGAGGTAAGATAAAGAATAGAGGCCAAGTATACAGTTCTTTACAAACATGTCTTTAGTTTCATATTGTGGAATTTCCCCCATTCTGTCCAAGCGTGGTAATCCAAACATCATTTGGCAAGGCAAGGCAAGGGTAAAGTTTTGGTTCACAGCAGAGATGATTTTGTATTCCATGGAACATGACATTCCCACTGCCTCCATTATTAATTGAAGCACTTTTGCAATAAAATGAGTCTCTTGGTTGCTGTCTATAGCTTCTACTTCTACTATATAGGTATATATAGGTATAAGTATAATATAGGTATTATCTGTTAATTTTGGTGACTACTGCTGAGTGGCTCTCATGGCTGGATAAGCCTCAACCCATCCAGTCAAGTGACCCACTATCACCAATAAATATCTAAGTCTCCCCACTTAAGTTAGTCTAATGAAATCAACTCAAATGCATTGAAATGGTCTCACACTAAAGTAGCCCTACCTTCTCTTTCTACTGCTCACATTTTCTTTAACTAGTACTTCTCACCTAACACTAAACATTCAGTTCTTTCTGCCGCTGCCCTCCTGGCTTCCAAGCTTCAAAGAAATTCAAAGCTTGATTTCACAAGCCTGTGCAAACCAACTTACCTAAATGTCTTCTCTTACCTGCTACCACTTTCTCTTCCCATCTATAAACAAATTAACTAGGAGCACTAGGACTCCTCCAAAAGTCAACTTTCTGCTTTCCTTCATTAACACTGCCATAGCTGCCACTGCTTGAACACAAACTGGAAATCCTTAACAGGCAGGATCTAACATTTTAGACAAAAATGCCACTGACTCTCTCTTACTACATATTGTAATTTCTAACTCATCTCTGTAACAATTCCTAAAAAGGAATTGTGCTGCTAACAAACAAGCAAGCAAGCAAGCAAGCAAACAAACAAACAAACGGATAGGATAGAGCAGTGGTCCCCAACCCCCGGTCCGTGGACCAGTGCCGGGCCGTGGAGTACCTGGCACCGGGCCGCGCAGCGGCCGGGGGACATGAACGCTGCAGCGCAAAGGCTCCTGGGCCGTGCGCAAAAGCTCCTGGGCCGTGCGCAAAGGCTCCAGGGAAGAGAGCCCCGGGCAGGTACGCACGTGTGGCCCAAAGCCCCCACCCCTGCGCGCGCTCAGCGGGCCACGGTAAAATTATCAAAGGCTGATTGGTCCGCGGCGATAAAAAGGTTGGGGACCACTGGGATAGAGCACCTTGTCAAAATTGCATTCCGAGCCAAAAACAGTGAAACTGCAAAGGCAGGTATCAGATATCACCCTTTATCCTGCCTTTTTCAGGCTGGTTCAGCAGAGAACCAGCCCGCAGCCCCCCTTTTTCCTGCTTCTCTCCTCCTTTCATCTCTCAGCATCCTTTCAACAAAACAATCCTCTGCATTTCTCTGTAACCTCAACACACAGGCATTCACAGGTCTCAGGATCACTTTACTTTATGAGCTTCGGGACATCTCACACACACACATTCACATTTGTACTGCAATCAGACTTTTTGTATACATCAATTTCACATACAAAAAATTCATTTAATGCTTCCTCCATGCAAACCAAATTATTTCAGGGAGCTTTTCACAAGCCAATGCGCTCCATTTTCTAAATAGCTTTTTGTGTACTGTTGTTAGAGGGTCTCCTGCAGGTTTGGAAATGATTACATACATACACATACACACACATACCATCAAACATTTCCAGACCTGTGGAGGTTATTTTTTGTTTTTTGTTTTAATTTTATTTCCTTGGGCAACCTATAGCTTATTCTTAAAGCAGTGGGAAAACTCAGAGAGCAGTTTAAATCATAAATATGATTGTGGGCCCTAACTACTTTCCGTTTCCCACAGCTCCAAGCCGAGATGTTTACTTAATTTGCAGGCTGGCCAGACATATCACAATCAATTCTACATCTTAGTTCTTTCAGAGTTCTCTGGCTCTTTTGAGAATGGTAAATTATCAAGATCTTTATAACATTGCAATATTTCTTTGCCACCCATAGATCTCTCTTTAGACACTAGATTGTTACTACGTGCCTCTGCCCTGGGGGTGTTCTGTGTGTTCTCATTCTAACTTGGACCTCTCAGCAATCGCTGGCCCATTTTAAAGATCAAGATGTATAAGAGGTATACACATCGTTTGCATTTAGCCAGGGCTCTCATGAGCAAGTTTGAACTCCACTTTTCTTTTTACAGACAACTTTTACTGCCACAACATTTTTCATTCATTTTTTTATACTCTTTTTTGTTTTGTTTTGTTTTTTCACAACTTGTTTGTAACGTGTTCCAGTGGGCTAACATAGCCAAATGGAGAACACGGCCCAATTCTTGTTACTAGTTATTTGTTCCAAACAGGCTACCAGCATGGTTGCCCATTTTTCTCAGGGGATTCCTTTCTGTCAGCTCGAAGCCTGACTAGACTCTCTTTCTTCCTGAGGAGATTTCCCACACCTTTCCGTCGGTGCGAAGCCTAACCAAACCCTCTCTTTTTCCCTAAGAGATTTCCCAGACCTCCCCTGCGGGTCCGAAGTTTGGTCAGAGCCCTCTCCTGCACTACAGATTCTTATTCCAACAGTCACACTCCTTTCAAAGCGATTGTCTCTGGCTGATCTCCTCTCGGATAATCAGAAACGCAGATTGGATCTCTGCACATCGCTTCGAGGGCAAACCTCTGAGGAATTTCCCTCGTCTCATTCACACACTCACAAAGCAACACTCCCCTTCCCAAGAGAAAAAAAAATATATACTCACCCAGAAGAGCTCAGTTCCATACCCCCCCCACAGTGCAAGCCTCTTTGTTAGGCGTTCAGGACAGGCAGGATCGGAGCCTGCCAGCAAATGACCAGATCAAAGTCACTGGATAAATTTTTCCAGGAGCGCTCTTGACTTCAGTACTGGTCCAAGCTGGTTTCTTCCGTCTGCCTTTAATGAAGGCCACCAAGCCTCAAAGCGGTTCAGTTTGTGGGAAGCTGAATGCAGCCACCTTGAAGAAACTTTGCCTTCAAGTCCCTGTTCGGGCGCCAGAAATGTAAGGTCCCAAAATACACTTGAGTCACCAGAATGCCAAAGAGAGAGAGACTCAAGACGAGGCTTGCAAAAAAAAACAGATTTTATTTATGGCCAAAAACAAAATACTGGGTGGAACTATATCCAGAACATACAGATACAATGCATGCGAGGAGATAGCCACACCTTGGGGAAGGTATGGCGTCCTTTTATACCCTCAGAGACGTCAGTTTAGTACCCAACTCTGGCCTCCCAATCCAGGCCCATGCATTCCTTGTTGCCCTGCAAGGGGGAATAGAAACTTCCCAATTAGTCATCTTGAGCATTTCTTTGTTTACTCAATTGGCCACTTAGGCCCCCTGGCCCTGGAAAGTAGGAGTCTATCCAGATCAACATAAATTAAGACTGAGATAGTACCATGCTCTTAGATGGCACAAGAAAGAAACAGGGAGAAGATTAATATGGGTTCAGGTCAAATGGCAGGGACATATGTCTGACAAATACCAGATACATTACAGGCCTAATAACAGAATGTGTTTGTTACAGGAGATACAAATATAAAGGCATAATATATGTGATACAAATACAAAGGCATATGTGTATTACAAGAACCTAATGGTTACAGAATCTAGTATACCAGTATATCATATCCTAGCATTATTTATTATATCCTTATTATTGTTTCCCTTCACTTTCAACCTGTAACTTTCACGCCTTTTGAATCAGATCTTGCCTTGCTTTTGCCGCTACCATCTCAAACTCAGTAAAAGGACCTCTTCTCTACCTCAATGGAGTCGGGTGGGGGGGGGCCTTCTTTCTTGGGTTTTGAACGGAGGCAGGCCTGATACTTTGATTCTCCTCCTCCCACTTGGAGCCCCAGAGATGGCTTTGGATGCTGGTTTCCAGTATTCCCAGTGAGGCCATGGCTCAGGATACTGGGGCTGCTCCCCAGAGCAGAAAGGCTGGGCGTGAATCCCATCAAACTGAAGAAGGGAGAATGTGGCTGTGACCCTCCCTGGGTTCCCTTCTCTCTCTCTCTCTCTCTCTCTCTCCTGCCAGGCGTTGGGAGGAAGAATGGAGGCTGCTGCTTTCACGAGGCATTTTCCAAGTCCTTTGCTCAATGTTGGCTTAGAGAGTTCTAAGAACCAACCAGGATGGCTTCCAAACCAGGATCAGGGTCTTAGAGTTATAAGTCAGTCCAATTAATTGTGGCCCTTCTGATGGCCATAACAAATCACGGTTTCTGCATTATGCAATCACTGGTGGTCTCTTCAGGTGTCCTTGTTGTTTTCCAAAATGGAGGCAACATGTGGAGAGTTCTTGGCCTGCATCCGTGTTTTTCAAACTTTAAGATGAATGGACTTCAATCCCCAGAATTCCCCACCCAACAATGCAGGGACTTTATCATGCTGGCCAGGAGATTCTGGGAATTAAAAGTCCATTCATCTTAAAATTCCAAGTTTAAAAAATGCAGCTCTACATTCCTCCCTTCTATAAGGAGTTAAAGCCCTGCACCAAGAATTGGCTAACTCACACGTTGCTCAATAAGCCAGACACAATTTTTTCCCTCCCTCTCTCTACCTCTCTCTTCCGGACAAGTCTGGATCCCACTTGGAAAACCCAGCCCTGCATGGCTTCTCCCCCACAGGAGCCTCTCCTGGAAAGACACGGAGCCCAAGTGAGGCTGGGGAAACCCCGGGGGCTGCGTCCCCCCAACATTCAACCCTGGGACCCATAAACCAGTTTCGTCTCTTCCCAGTGTGGGACGCTCCCCCTCCCCCAAAGAATGAAATATTTTGGGAAATATGAAAAAGGCAGAATATTATATTTCCCTGAAGGAGAAATGGAGAAAGAGGCTTTTAAAGACAGAAAGCAGACTTGGTCTTTAGAATTAACCCACCACCATTTAGCAGAAGGCACAGAGCTCACTACATGGCACAATTTCCTAAGGGCATTTCAGGCATTGCCCAATCCCTTCCCCCTCCCCCCCAGCAGCATTTCAGGACCTGCACAAAATCCTGGCATTCATCCAGCTAGTTGTCCAGCTGGTCCAGAGCCCTGGTGGTTCTGCTTCATCAATCAATGGACCTTCTTCCCAAGGAGCCTCCATTTTATTTCCAGCATCTTTCTCCGGATTGAAACTGAACCAGATGGATTTTCCCTTCCAACACCAGGAATGGGGGGTGGAGGGTGGGGAGCTGCTCCAGATCCCCTCCTCCTTCCTGGCCATCCTGGGCCTCCTCTATGGGTCTGGGCTTTGCTTTCCCCTGAGTGCCCCATACATGGAAAGAAGTGGCAGTGGAACATGGGATATGGTCTCCCCCATTTCCAGGACACAGAAGATGGAACCTGGAGGGAGATTTTGCTCTGCTTTCCTTCCCCAACACGAGGCTCCCCAGCTTCCTTCTCCCAAGAGGGGCTCCCACTCATCCAGGCAGAGTCCTGTCTGGCATCCCTGCAAAAGCCCCCCTGCCTGGCCTGGGCATGGGAAAGGGAGGCAGGGGAACATGGGATATGGGCTTCCTCATTCCCTGGTCTCAGAGAATGGAAGTTTGAAGGGGATTTTGCATAACTGCTTTCCATATCCCTCCCTCCCTCCCTCCCTTCCAGGGTTGAGTTGCTTCCTTTATTTCTCCATCTCTTTTCACTTGGTTTTCTCTCACTTCTCCTTCTCTCTGTTTGTGTGTGCATGTGGGGTTTTTTTCCCAACTATGTAAAGTTCTGATAAGTAGTTTTTCACTATTTTTTCATTTAGTTCTTGGAGTCAGGCCACACTATTACATCAGCCCTTTTGTCATTGAGCATCAGCTTTCAAAGTAAAGTAAAGTTTGGCTCCAACTCAACAAGCAGATCTGTGACATGCTCGGGCATTAACTATCCCCCGAGGTTTTCTCTCTAATTGCTATGCCAACAAATGTCACATTTCTTTTTATCTTCAGCCACAGGTGCCGTGTATTCCCTCTGGGGCCAATTTCAGGGCTGTAGATCCCAAAGCTCTCAATTCTAGATGACAGATTTAATTCCATCTCTACCCTATCATTATGAACCACATGGGGATTATTTCCCTCTCACTTCCCTCCAGAGAAACGCCCAACAATCTTGGAGTTCAAGAACTCGTAGAATTATCCAGGGATCCCTCCTGAGAGGGAGAATTATTACCCTCCGAGTTTCTGCTCTGCTCTTTGGCCGAATCCTCCTGGGAGACTTTGGGCGGAGACGCAGGGAGTTGAGGGCAGCTTCTCTCTTCTCCCCCCTGGTCCCAAAGGACCCGAATAGAAACTTTTCCTGCCAGAGAACTTGGCTTCAGGCAAAAAGTTTCACTGAACAATTTCAGACTCTGGACTTCCCTCCCTACTGAAGATCAGGACTGCCTGGATCCCTTTCCATCAAAGGGGGCTACTCTGGGGAAAAGAAGAGCTGAGGGCAAAGGGAGCCCTCTTTCTGCCACCCAAGATCACCCCAGAAAAGATTCCCCTTTTCCATCTTCCCAAAAGAGAGCTCTGCTTTCTTCCAAGGGGTGCAAGTTTCTTCTTGAGTCCCTTGTATTGTCCCCCTTCACCGCCCCCCCACAAGCCCCTCTTTATGGTTTAGAAGAGTTGGGGGTCCTGGGCCTTCCAGATGTGGTGGGGTAAGAACTTTCCCCTTCTTCCACTGGGGAATGGGATCTTTGGGGCTCCTCCAGATGTGGAAGAGAGACGTCACTTTGCTGGTCTGGGTAGTTATCAATAATTCTATTCTGCCATTTGTGATAGTTTGTGTCTGTGTGGGGGGGAGGGGAAAAAGAAAGAAACGCTAGAACAACCCCAGAACTCCACCCTCCAACAGATATTCTGGACCACAAAACCCATAATTCCCTCTTAGTACCAGATTTCTCCCCCCCTCCCCCCATGGGATAATCCACTGCTCCTTTCCCATGGGGAGGGGCACCCAGGCCCTTTTAGCAGCACCTGCCAAGAGTCCCTCCTTTCCCGCCCACTCTGCCAAAGGGGGGACCCAGAAAGGCCCCTTGTAGACCCCCCACAGGCCCCTCAAACCCCCGGCGGCGCCCATCCAAACAGTTCAAGGCAGGAAAAAGGGAGGGGCCAAGTTCCCCTGGCCCCACCTCCTTGCGGGGGGGGGCAGAGTTGAGCCAGATTACCTCTCCTTCCGCCCCACTCCCGAGCTTGAGGAAAGCCTCCGAGCCTCACGCACAGAACTCCTGGGAGAAGTGGCCTTGGCAGCTTCAGAGGACAAATGGAGCATGCTCAAGAGAGTGTTGCCCGCAGTCACTCCCGGATGGAGGGGGGAGAATTCCACATGGGAGGATCTTTTGCAAGGAAGCTGGAACTCCTTTCCACTCTAGGACTCAACACCTCTCTAGCCTTAACCCAGCGGTTCTCAACCTGGGGGTCACAACCCCTTTGGGGGTCGAACGACCATTTCACAGGGGTCTCCAAAGCCTTCTCTCACCTCCCCCCACGCCTTCACTCACCTCACTCTCTGCTCTGTTGGATCGCCGGCCGTTCGCTTACCCTGCCCACTCCCAATCTATTGCTGCCTCCTGAGTCCCAGCTGATGGCTAGAGGAAAAAAAACTGTTTAAATTCTTGCTGCGGGGTTTCAAAGGGCCGCCCTATAACCAGTGGTGGGATTCTGCTGGTTCCGCCCCACCCCTTGCCCCGCCCCTCCGCCCCACTATTTATTGCCAATAAATAGTGGTGGGCGAGGGGCAGGCGAGCCAGCAATTTAACAAATGGTTCGGTGATTTTTTGTAATTTAATTGGCCCGAGGAGCTTCAGCATAGGCTAATTAGCCCTTGATTAGATCGGCTCCTGACTCTCAGCTGATTTGCTCTCAGCTGTTTTGCTCAGGGCTCTGCTGCTTGCTGGAGCAGATTTTTTTTCTCCTAGCTATGCTGAAAAACGAAACTGAAAGTAAAGCAGGCTGTTGGCTTTGCTGTTGCTGCAACATTAGAAAATTAGGCGGGCAGTTTTCTTTTCTTTTTCCTCACCAAAAAAGGTAGGTGCAAACAATGGGAAATTTAGGGAAAAAGAGGAGAGTTCAAGATTTTAAAACACAAAAGAAAAAAAGCTCTATTTAACTAGGGAATTGTAATAATTGAGATACTATTAATTGTATATTGTGTTGAAAGCAGAAATGGTTAAGTTGTGGTTTGGAGGAATATATGGGGGAAATTATTTGGTTTATTATTATTGGTAAATATAATTAATTGATTTGTAAGAAATTGGATTGCATGGAAATAATTGGAATATTCATGTTCATATTGATTAATATACAAAAAAGGTAGTTATATAACTAATTGATTTATATTAAAATGTTGAATTTTATATTAAACAACTGTAATATTACATAATTAACCAATGTGAGGATGGATATAAAAATAGATGCCAATGGGAAGGGGTATAATATAGAATAGAAGGGAAAAATTGAATTTGATTAAGATTAGTGATGAGGATGAAGGGTAATATTGGTTTTTTTAAAAAATAGATGAGGAATAAATATGGCAAAAAGGAAATATAGAAATTGTAAATTTAATTGAAATGACTAAACACTGTTTAAATTTGTGAATCGGCCAAATACTCTGTTCAAAGAAAATACATTGTATGTTTGTATGTGTGTTTCTAATTATTGTTATTTATTCATATTTGTTATCTTTTATTCTTTAAAGTTTAACAATTCATTCTTTATCTTAATATCTTTATATTTGTTTGGGGTTGGCTTTCTTCCCTTTCATCTTTTTTATTGTACAGCAATCTTTCTCCTCAAACCTACCACCTCTCTCTTTTTTTCCTTCTTACTTTCTCTTCCTCCCCCTCTTCTTCTCCTTCCTACTTCCTCTTCCTTTCTCCTTTTCCTCCTCTCTTCCTCCCTCTCTTACCCTCACTCCTATTCTAATTTCCCTTCCCTTCCTTCATCCCTCTCTATTGCTGTATCCTTTTATGCATATGGACTACTCAGAGGGCTGAAAAAGTTATTTCTGACTGGTCCTTGCACTTTTGACCAGTCCTCGAACTTACGACTGTCCTCACATTTTACGTTTTTGCCCTATCTTGTCACCATGGTGAAGAGAAGCAGTTGTGAAATGAGTGACACGGTTGTTAAGAATGCTACAATGGGCATAAATGATGACCAGTCATAAGTGCGAAGACTGGTCAAAAGTGCAAGGACCTGTCAGAAATCACTTTTTTCAGCCCTCTGGGTAGTCTTTTTGTGCATATGGACTACTCAGAGGGCTGAAAAAGTTATTTTTGACTGGTCCTCGCACTTTTGACCAGTCCTCGAACTTACGACTGTCCTCAGATTTTACGTGTTTTGCCCTATCTTATCACCATGGTGAAAAGAAGCAGTTTTGAAATGAGTGACATGGTTGTTAAGAATGCTGCACGGGCATAAATGTGAGGATAGTCATAAGTGTGAGGACCAGTCAAAAGTGTGAGGACCTGTCAAATGACTTTTTTCAGCCCTCTGAGTAGTCCCTATACACATAGCCATGGCCATCCGGTCACATGACCAGCTAGCCACACCCACCCAGTCACATGACCTCCAAGCCATGCCCACAAAATAAGCCACACCCACAGAACCAGTAGTAAAAAAATTTAGAACCCACCCCTGGCTGGGGGTCACCACAACATGAGGAACTGTATTAAAGGGTCGCAGCACTAGGGAGGTTGAGAACCACTGCCTTAACCCTTGCGCTGCGCCTCAGCCAGATCGGCGTAGATGCTGTGGCCTATGTATGCAGACTACAGGCGGTCAGTTGGCATTGGGACTTTTCTCCTCTGTGTCCCAGGTAGGAATCCCGCCCTTCGGGGGTCTCCCCAGCATTGCCAAGCAAAGGGCAGGTTGCCACTGTACCCCCCCCCCACTCCCCGGATAATCCAGGATTTCCCTGCAGGAAAGGAGCTGCTGGCAGCGTTGCTGGGGGTTCCATTCAGGGGGCTGGGAGGGGGGCATTTTGGGATCCCTCCTGGGAGGGAGAGACAAGCCTTCCCCTCCCTCTCTCTGTGTGTGTCTGTGTGTCTGTCTGGGGCACTTATGGATCTCCAACAGAAAGTTGGGTGGGTCAATCCAAGACTTGGGTGGGGGGAGGTTGGGGGACCCTCGTGGGAGGGAATGAGATTTAAGCCCCCCCCCACTATTACATCTGTCAATCAGTCTGCTTGCCTGGCCCCTTATGGCCCCTTAGATGGACTGTGAGGTTACTGGGCTAATCCCATCCAAGACTCAGCCTGGCTGGAACCCCCTCCCCTCCGCAGGTGGGAGGCCAAAAGGGAGGGAGAAGGTTGGGAAGGGCCGTTTCTGTCCAACTCCAAGGAAGGGAGCCCTGGGCAGACTCCCTCCATCCACTTAGGGGACCCACTTGGGACCCCAGAGAGGGATGCTTGCTTGGTCCTGAAGAGCCAGCCTGGAGGGACCAGAGATCCCAGGCACTTTGGATGCCCTTCTCAACCAGAGACCCTGGAAGAACCGCTGGTGCTGGCCCAAAGGGACGGAGGTGGATTCTGTGCCTGGAGCAGGTGGGCAGAGGCCCCAGAATGTGCTACTGGCTGCCCCAAATCCTTTCAGATCAAGAGAAATGAGAAAAATCCCCCTTTGCAAAGCCAAAGGAGAAAACAGCCTAGCCAGGACTGTATTTGGGGGAATGCTGGTTATTTGGGGGGAAGAAGGGCAGCTGCATCCCATCGGATTGCACCCCCAAAATACTCTTCAATCTGGAGGTGATCAGTGGGATCGGTTGGAGAGAGGAAAGGATCGCGTGTGACAAGGAAAGCTTCTCCCTGTCTGGAGGGGGTAAAGAGCTCCTGGAACAGGCCGAGGGAATTCCTGGTCTCCAGAAACCACTTTCCTCTTGGCAGGTCCAGGAGGTTCCATGTCAGCCCCATGGAAAAGGAGCTTTGCAGGGCAGCAGAGGTGGGGAAAAGCCCCCCCATTCTTCTCGGAAATGGGCCTCTTGGGAAGCTCTGGCCGAGCCTCAGGACAAACAACCCGCAGGAAGGAACCACACAAGTTTTGGTCTACAACATCCCCACTTCAAGAGTTGTGTTACCCGGAGGGGCCCTGGGAAAACGGCGGCTGCCTCCACCATCCTGTGTGGCTGAAGCAGGAAGACCCCAGAAGCTCAGATGAGGCACCTGGGGGTCCTGGAGCAGCTCCGCCCATCCTGTCCCTGGATACCAGAGCTGGATTTGGGACGGGGGAGGGGAGACCTTTCCCCAGCAGAAGGCTTCTTCCTCAGCCCAGAAGAGGAGGAGGAGCCGCAGGGGGAGGATTCCTAACAGGGGAGAAGAGCTGATCCGTTTTCCTGCATCTTCCATGCCTCCCTGCTGGTCTTTAACTACGGCTACCCCCTGATCCTTAGGCAGGAATTGTGCTCCAGAAGGACCCCCAGATCAGGCCCTGGCGGGGGGGGGTCTCGTCTGGTACCCCCCACATCCATCCTCAGAGGTGACTCTCAGCTAAGATCCCCTCAGGAGGAGACCAGATCCATGCACGGAGTGTGGAAAGTGTTAAATGTGGGTCAAGTGAAGAGGCAGGACTCTCGGCTAAGATAACAGCTCATTTATTTGGTAGACTGGTACAAGAAGTGAGTGAGCTCCCTCTTTTAAAGGGAGCTGTCTGACAGCTCAGCCACTGAGATCTCTTGAATTTCCCACCTGTAGTGTGAACTACAATTTAAACCACCTGTCAGACCCCTATGAGTGATACTGCCAATCAATTGGGAGAAGGGGGAGACTTGGATTCAATTTACTACCATTGCCTGTGTCAACAGATATTTTACAACCTATATCCTGGCGCCAAAGAGCCCTGAGATCCTCTTAACGTGGAGGAATGTTTATGATAGCCATGTGGGTTGTTTCACTTTAAAAGATAACAGTGTGAATGCATGTTTGTTTGGGTTCTCAGGGAAACAAGTAAAGAAAACATCTTCACACTTGTGTATTGGCTAAAATCTGCATTCTGACTAAAAGGGAGGGGTCTCTACTGCTTTAATCCTACTTGTCTTGCCTAAGGGTATTCAGCTCTTTCTTTAACTGGGTTGCTATCACTTCTGCTTAATAAAAGTTTCAAGAGTCTTTACTTTCTAAAGTTGGAAGGAGAGGCAATCATTACAGTTGGAGAAGAGGCTGCAGAAGCCAAGCCAAAGGGGGGGGGGTCAAATAAAGAGCAAAATTCAAAGCTTTGGGGGGGATGAGAAAGAGTCAAAAACTCCCAGAATTGCAGAGGGAGGGGGGCTTAAGCCCCTGCCCCAGAAAAGGCTGCAATGAAGAGGGTCTCCTCAGCTGGGAGCTCTGGAGAAGACACAGGGGACTCCCATCTTCCTCAGAGTCACGAAGGGTCCCCTCCAGGGTGAGGCTGGTTTTCTTTTCCTCCTGGGCAATGTGGGATCCCCCTTGGAAGACCCAGCCCTGCATGGCTTCTCCCCCACAGGAGCCTCTCCTGGAAAGACACGGAGCCCAAGTGAGGCTGGAGAAACCCCGGGGGCTGCGTCTCCCCAACATTCAACCCTGGGACCCATAAACCAGGTTAGTCTCTTCCCAGGAATGCCCCAGATCCCCTCCTCCTCCCTGGCCATCCTGGGCTTTCTCTGTGGGTCTGGGCTTTGCTTTCCCCTGAGTGCCCCATGCATGGAAAGAGGTGGCTGAGCAACATGGGATATGGTCTCCCCTGTTTCCATGACTCAGAAGATGGAACCTGGAGGGAAATTTTGCAGATCTGCTTCCCTTCCCCACCACCAGGCTCCCCAGCTTCCTTCTCCCAAGAGGGGCTCCCCACTCAGCCAGGCAGAGTCCTGTCCGGCATCCCTGCAAGAGCCCCCTTGCCTGTCCTCTGCATGGATAAGGGTGGCAGGGGAACATGGGACATGTGACATTCCCATTTTTTTTAACTCTGCAGTTTGAAAAACTAGTTTTTCACTAAAGTTGATTTTGTTCTTAGAGACTGGTCACACTATTGTATCAGCCCTTTTGTGCAATGCCCTTGAGCATTAGCTTTCAAAATAAAGTAAATTTTGGTTCCAACTCAGCTGGCAGCTATTTCAGATCTGTGACATGCTCTGGCATTAACTGCCCCCCCCCCCAAGTTTTGTCTTTCATCACAAGCAAACAAATATCAGATTTATTTGTTTCTTCAGCACAGGTGTTGTGTGTTCCATCCGGGACCACTTTCAAGCATGGAGCTCCAAACCTCTCAATTCTAGATGACCGATTTAATTCCATCTCTGCCCCTGTTATTTTGAATCACATGGGGATTATTTCCCTTTCATTTCCCTCCAGAGAATTTCCCAACAATCTCCAAGTCCAAGAACTACTTGAATTATCCAGGGATCCCTCCTGAGGCGGAGAACTATGGTAAAAGTTTCAGCTCTGCTCTTTGGCTGAATCCTCCAGGGGAGACTTTGGGCAGAGAAATATGGAGGTTTGGGACAGGCAGAGTCTGTGCTCTTGAATCTACGTCTCCCTCCTTTCCAGGTGAAGCTGAGTGTTTCTCTGTGTTGAGAAAAAGCAACTGGATGTTCCACCTTGTGAGAGTCCTTTGATTCGTCTAATTCTTCTTTAGAAACAGGAAAGGGATTCATTGATTCACGCCATGAATTATGGACCTCCTGCTTCTGCCTCTGATGCTGCTTTTGTCCCATCCAGTCTCTGGGAAGCTGAGAATGAAATGCCCACTGAGTTTGGAGAACCAGGATGGAAAACCATGGAGCTACTACAGACCAGTGGAGTATAGTGGAGTACCAGTATAGTCACCAGTGGAGATGAAAGATTGCATGCAAAGTTGCCTTTCAACGTGGCTCCTTCTCTTCAGTTTGTTTTCCATGATCCGTAAGTCATTCAGGGTGATAGAGTTGCACTCCCTCCATTCTAACACTCTCCTTCTTTTCTATTTTTTATTTTTCATTTATTCCTATATTGGGGGATGTGTCTAATTTCCTGAATGATTTTGATTTCTCTCTTTGGTCTGATTTTGTGAAAGAGACTCAAAAAGGAGTCTGAAAAAAAGATGAAAGGGCTGCAGATTATTTTCCTCCCTCAGTTCAATCCTTAATTTATCACATGAATAATGAATTTTATTTAAAGTAGTGGTGGAATCAGTTGTGTAACCGATCATTGCTTTTGGATCAATGTTGGTTTAAGGCTCAGTAGGCTTGTGGAGTATTATATATATTATATATAACAAAAGTATTTGTTGTGGCTGTTGATTATAACAACCTTTTTTTCAATAGGACTTTTTACGATTTTTTTTATTGCTTAGTATTCATTTTCAATCTTCAACTGGTCAACAAGAATTCCCATATCTTGCACAATCTCACACTTGGCTACAACATCCATAACAACTATTTGAGCACTTTCCACACTTCAGATGCCTTGCTGGACATGCTCTCCACTGGAGAATCCAATGTCCCCAACTACGCCTGTGGAAGGAAGGAGAACCTCCTGGCTTTTCTTGATGGAGCCAAGAGGGACATCTCCATCCAAATGTCAACATTAGGAGGCACCTACAAAGTCCCACAGGTTTGTGTGTGTGTTTCTCCCTCTGGTAAAGTGAGAGGTGGGTGGTGGTGGGTGAGCAATAGATGCAATCATGTCTTCTCCATGGAATACAAGAGCTGCTTTTCTCCATATTAGCAAAAATGTCAATATTTTACCCCATTATGTTCATTTTGAGATTAATCATAAAAGGCCTGCAATGCAAGCAATACATTCCCTGGAGAAGACTTTCTACCAAGTATTTAACTGATCAAAAAATATCCCTGGTTGTTGGGGCCTCTATTGGCATCTTCATTTTCACACATAAATGATGCCTGCCCTATCAAATCGGATTGATGTTGCCAATAGTAGCATTTTATCCATCTAAAAAGTGGAATAAAAAGGGCTCTAGCAATTATAGTCCAAATAGACTAGCATACCTGACACTAGCAGATATTGTGGCTAAAATTTATGCCATGATCCTCTTAGTTAAACGAGAAAATTCATTCCTCGTAGAAGAACCAGAATGTTTTAGATAGAGTTAAATGCTATATAGATTTTATAAGAAATAATGGATAAATTAATAATCTAATATTTGCAACAAATTTGTTGTGAAATATCACATCTATATCAGTGAGGTAAAAGAAGGTTTGCTGCTTTCTAGATGTTAGTGCAGCATTTGACTCAATAAATAGAGAAATATGATGTAGAAATGGGGAAATCATCAAATTTACACATGACACTAAAGTGGCAGGATTAGCCAACACCTCAGAAGATAGGTTGAAGATCCATATAGATGTACATAGACTTGAATCCTGGGCCTCTTTAACTAAATGAAATTCATTGTAGAGAAAAGTAATGTTTTACACTTAGGCTAGAAGAACCAAATGTCCACTTACAGATGAAGTGAAACCTGGCTAAATAGCAGTAACTGTGAGAGGATCTTGGAGTCTTAGTGGACAATCACTTAAATATGAGCCAGCAATCTGTGGCAGCAGCTAAAAAATCTAATTCAGTCCTACGTTGCATTAACAGAGGAATAAAATCAAGATCACACAAATTATTGGTACCGCTTTATAATGCCTTGGCAAGACCACACTTGGAATAGTGCATCCAGTTTTAGTCTCCATGTTATAAAAAAGATGTAGAGACTCTGGAAAGAGTGCAGAAAAGATGATTAAGGGCCTGGAGGCTAAAACATATGAGGAACAGTTGCAGGAATTCAGTATGTCTACTCTAGTGAAAAGGACGAGGGGTGACATCATAGCAATGTACCAATATTGGGGGGGGGGCTGCCACAGAGAAGAGGAGGTCCACCTATTTTCCAAAGTACTAGAAGGCAAGACAAGAAACAATGGAGGGAAACTAATCAAGGAGAGAAACAACCTAGAACTAAGGAGAAATTTCCTAATGGTGAGGAATGGAACGTCTCCCCTTCAGAAATGGTGGGTGGTCCATCACTGGAGGCTTTTAAGAAGAGACTGGACAGCCACTTGTCTGGAATAGTATAGATAGATACAGATTAACAGAGTTGGAAGGGACCTTGTAGGTCATCTAGTCCAAGCAGACCCTACACCATTTCAGGCAGATGACGGTCCAGTCTCTTCTTGAAAGCTTCCAGTGATGAAGCTCCCACAACTTCTGAAGGCAACTTTATCTCTTTATTTCCAGGTTGAATCTCTCCATGTTCAGTTTCCATCCATTATTCCTTGTCCGGCCTTTGTCTGGCCTTTGGTGCTTTGGAAAATAGCTTGACCCCCTCCTCTCTGTGGCAGCCCCTCAAATTTTGGAAGACTGCTATCATGTCTCCCCTGGTCCTTCTCTTCACTAGACCAGCCATGCCCAGTTCCTGCAACTGTTCATTCTACGTTTTAGCCTCCAGTCCCCTAATCATCCTGGTTGCTCTTCTCTGCACTTTTTCTAGAGTCTCAACATCTTTTTTATAGTGTGGTGACCAAAACTGGATGCAGAATTCTAGGTGTGGTCTTACTAAGGCTTTATAGGGTGGTGTTAGTACCTCTCTTGATCTTGATTGTATCCCTTTGTTAATGCGATTTAGGATTGAATTGGCTTTTTTGGCTGTCAATGAACACTCGTTACTCATATTTAAGTGGTTGTCCACTAAAACTCCAGGATCCCTCTCACAGTTACTGCTATTATGCCTAGTTTACTGCTTGAACAGGGGGTCAGACTAGAGGACCTCCAAGGTCCCTTCCAACTCTTTTATTATGTTATAAGTTCTGTTATAGGTATACATGTTTAGCCTGCTAAATTCCTATTGGAATACACTGATTTATACAGATAATGTGATATTATCATACTTACACATTGGATTGTATAGACTTGCATTGTTTTGTCTTAATAATTATCTGATAATTTATAAAGCAAGTTCAAAAGTGATGGTCTTTGGGAAATGACATCATAGCCATTAGAGCAAGTAACACCTTTCCTTACCTGGGGTTGTTTTCTCTGAGCCTGAATCTTGGCTCCCTCATCATCCAAGGAGCTCAGTTAGAGAAAGGGCAGGAGTGAAAGTGGTGCTTAAATGAAAACCTCATAGCTCTCCAGCTTCCTCAGCCCCAATGATTAAAGTATAGGAGGCCCAGTTTTCCCCCATGTTCTTCCATCAATCTGATGTTTGGGGCTCCAGAGAGAAACCACCAGCAGAACCAACAACCAATCTCAGCCTCTGAGGAGGATCTTGGGGTGGGTAAAAGGACTCCAGCTGCTGCCCTCAGAGCTGATTTGGGAATTTACCCAATTTCTGCTTTGCCTAAATTCAGAAGATACGGGCATTGGCATAAAATGTAATCTATGGAAACTGACAGACTCCGAAAATTGTGGCTGTTGGAACAGACAAAATTTCAATTAAAGACCAAACTTGGATTACACAACTGACAAATCTTATTAGGCTTTGAGGTCTGCCTGTTTCTTGTATAACTAGAGAAAGAAGTTAAAAAATTTCCTCCAGAAAGAATCTGGGATAGAGAAGCAAAAAAAGATGCAGCAATCCTCGAAAATTATAATAGGCCCTTTATTGGAATAGAATACTCCAGTTGGCATTTGCATATGTTAATCTAATTGTGGTAAATTGTAGGGGTGATACAGTAATATGATTTACATTTTTATTGTTTTTTAAATTTGCTTATTATTTTCCATTATTATGATACAGAATCTTGCTAATATTCTGTCTTTAATATTTTAAACAATGTCTGATTAACAAACTATTCTAATACATTCATGAGAACCAGGTTGGACTTATTAAAATCTAATATTTTGGACTTGATCTGACCCCAAATATAACACAGCATTCTTCATTGCTTTTTCAGATCAGTCTTAAAACTGCTTCAGAGGCTCTGAGTGATAAAAGGAAATTCCCTTTTTTCCACAAAATGTTCCCCAAAGAAGGATTCCAGTACCCAGCAATTGTCCACCTGCTCCTCCATTTCAGATGGACCCTGATTGGCCTCGTTGCTTCAGACACAGAAAATGGAGAGAAATTCATGAGGATTTTTCCTCCTGTGCTTGTCAGGAGTGGAATCTGTGTTGTTATATCACAACTGTTCTCAACAACTGGATATACAGCATACCTTAGGGATTCCCTCTCTAAGTGGAGACAAGTCAACATCTTTGTTCACTTCATAGAATTTGATTCCATTTGGGAAAGAATTCTTCCTTTCCATTTAACATTTATGCGTCTGCCAGGACCCATTGAAGGGAAAGTCTGGATCCTCACAAATTTTGAAGGGTATCCAATGAACAAGCGTAGACTTCTCAAATACATTCATAGTATTTGGAACTTTGGTTTTCTGGTGAAAAAAAGGCAAAGAGATTCTGCCTTTGAACCCCATTTCTTTGTGGAAGATCAATCTGAAGATCCTTTTTTCCGCTGTTCTCTCTCAAAGAGCGTCTTTTCTGTCAAAGGCCGCAGAAGATGCACCCAGAAAGCCCCACTGGAGAAAAGGAACGGAATCCCGATCCTAAATGACTATGAATATTACAGTATGATGAAGACTCTGGCCCAGGTCTTGAATGCCGCTTATTCCTCCAGATCGAGGAGGGGAAGGAAGGAGGGAGAAAAGAGTTTGGGGTCTCCAAGGCTGCAGCCGTGGCAGGTATGGGGGTCCTGATATGGATCCATTAATCTTAGATCCTTTGGAGGAGGAATCCAGAGGAGAAGGAGGGGAACCATCTCAATAGATCTGGCCAATTCAATTACTCAGGGAATAATGGTTCCAAAGATTAGATACCATGGCATTTTTATATTAAACTCTGCTTATTTGATCTCTATTTTAAATGAATCACTGTATTTGTGGGTTTGTGATGAGCATGGTGGAATTTCCCTTTTGTTCCGTCCCCACTGCAGGTGGGTCTGTGTGCAGCTCAACAGGCAGCTAAACCCCACTCTTCTCCTCCAGTGAAAGGGAGCCTGGGGTGGATCTGGGTGTTTCATTGGGAGAAAAGGGCACGGAGAAACTGAGGAAATGCAAAGAGTGAGAATCAAATATAAATAGGAGACAGGCAGCATTAACTATCAGCCAACAAAGAAGCAGCTGGAACCTCTCCAGCGATACTCCGTGTGAGGGACGGAGGCCTCCGGATGACCATGTGTCTCGGTCAAACCGGCTGCTTCCGTCTCCTCCAAAGGCTGAGAGAAAAGGGAGTCTGGCTTCAGACCATACAGTTAGGCTTATCTGCCCCTGGCCACTAGGCGAGGCTAGAGCAACAACTGCACAATAGTTACATGTTGTGGCATGACAGCCTTTATAAATTTGGAGGAGACCCTGAGACCATCTAGCCCAACCCCTCCTCTCTGCAGGAATCCCAGTTAAAGCTTCTCTGACTGATGGCTGCTCAGTCTTTGCATTCAGATAATCCATGAAGAGGAGACTGAACTTTTCTGCTTTACTGGCTCAGCTCTAAAACAGCAAATTCTCCTCCAAGTGTGATGCCTGCAAGGGGACCTGGTCCTTGAGTTGGGGTCTCCCCAAACCAGAATGTTCACTTCCTGAGATTCTTATGGCTGCATTTGCCTTCTTTCCATGAACATCTCCCTGCTGACTTGGATTCTGTTTCCAGTTACCGTATTTTTCGGAGTATAAGATGCACCTTTTTTAAAGGTATATATTCTTATACACCGAATATAGCCCTGCCCACTTACTAGCCCCCACCCTTTGGCCTCTGCCTCCTTGCAAGCAAACAGCAAGAAAAAACAGCTCCTTTCAGCTTCAGCACAGCCTAATTAGCACAAGTTGATTGGATCGGCCTCCCAATTCTCAGCTGAGTTACTCTCAGCTGTTTTGCGCAGGGGTCTGCTGGTTGCTGCAAAGAGGTAAATTGCTGGACAAGATTTTTTTTTCCTTGTGCTAATCAAGCTATGCTTGAAACGAAATTGAAAGTAAAGCAGGCTGTTTGCTGTTTGCCGCAACGTGGCAAAATTGCTCAGAGGCAGAGGGAGATTTCTTTGTCTTCTTTTCCTCACCAAAAAAGGTCGGTGCGTCTTATACTCCGGTGCATTTTATATTCCGAAAAATACGGTAACTATGATTTTGAGATCTCCGATTTAGGAGCCGATTTAGGCACTATTGACCTCGGAGAGGTCAATAGAAAAAAGGGGAAACTCCGAGGACCTTGGGGAGGACAGCAATCCCCCCGAAGGTTCAGGAAATCCCCCTTAATCCTGATCGGGGAAAAACCAGCCACCCCGGCTGGCCAGAAACGTTGACAGCTGACTAAGAGGGAAGCGAAAATCAAATAAATATATACTATACATATAACTGTTAACCTAATTTCATATTTACTCTAAATTTATATTTATACTTATCTTAGTGCTATATTTTATCTTGGTAGTTAAATATATTGTTTTGTATGTTTAGTTTTGAAAAATTATATTAGACAGATTAATTGAATCTAGGATTGAAATTAAGGGTAGTTGATTTGATAAATAGTAATTAACAATAAATTTATTTTTTTTTCTTTTTTTTTTTTTAATTTTTTATTGTAAACAAACATACACATATAGACATAAACATTAAAACAAACTAGACATAAACTAACTATACAATGAAATCAAGTCGCATGACTTGAACTTTGAAAGTAGAGCTACTTCGGTAATTATATATCAATATATCTATATATATTATCTTTCATCTTGTATCAATGTTTATATAACGATATTTCCTGTTATTTACTTATTTTTGTAGTATTGGGTGGTAATCTCTTATTTCGTGTCTTTTTTATCTAACCATTTGTACCATTCTTGCCAAATTAAGTAAAAGTCTGTATCTTCTTTTCCTTGTATTTCTTTGGTCAATTTGTCCATTTCTGCACATTCCATAATTTTTTGTATTATTTTTTCTTCTGGTGGCGTGTTTTCCAATTTCCACATTTGTGCGAAGACAATTCTAGCTGCAGTTAGGATATGTATTATCAAATATTGTGTCTCTTTTTTATAGTCCTTTGTCAGTATACCTAATAGATAAGTTTCTGGTCTGAGGGGTACTTTTTGGGCGGTAATTTCTTCCAGCTGACTTTGAATTGTTTTCCAAAATTTTTTGACTTTGGGGCATGACCACCACATGTGGTAGTAGGTCCCCTTCTGTATTTTACACAATTGTTAGTAATTAACAATAAATTTAAATAAGATAGTAAGTAATTAATTATAAGGATAGCTAACGGATGAATTGCTGAAGTATTAGACTTTTCCCTCACTCCCTCCCCTTATATTTTACCTCATGTTTAGAGAGTAATATAGGCCAGACAACCACCATGAATTGAAGAACTCTGTAAAATACCGAAAAGTGAAAATAGAACTTATAGATAAACTTATATATAGATAGTGATAGTGTGATAAGGAAACTCATTTTAATTGCTTATCTCCCTGGGATTACCAATCAAACATAAATACCAAAAGAAATAGAACAGCCCAAATAGTAATCAGTATATGAAATTCTGGGAGAAGATAATAAAAGAAATACAAATGGCAACTACAAGTTCAACAACAATTTCTAAGTTAAGTAAGAAAATACCATCAAGCCAGATGATACTCATGGCCTCCCCAGCACAACAAAAAACAGTTGAAACTACGGAAAAAGATAAAGCAACTCCCACCCTTAATATGCAAAACATTCACTCCGTATTAACGATGATCCAGGAAGGAATGAATAAAATGCAAGAGACCATGGCCTACAACCATGAGGAGACAAGGAAAAATCACGAGGAACTTAGGATGGATGTGGGAGAGATAAAGGATAATATTAGGAACATGGATGAGAAGATAGGAAAGATACAACACAAAATAGAGGAAAATGAACAGAGGATTTATAAGGTGGAGGAGAGAATAGAACATACGAATAAGAGAATGGAGAAGATGGAATATAACCAAGCAGCCACAAATAAGGACTTAGAGGACACGGTATCATATCTTGAGATGGAGAAGGCATCCTTCTACTTAAGGTTTCAGGACGTAGAAGAGCAAAAGGAGGAGGACCTAGGAGAAATCATGACCGAGATACTCTCAGAAGTGACCCAGAGGGACAAGGAAGAGATACGAAGTGGAATAGACGAAATCTATAGAGTTCACACGAACTACGCCCGGAGAAATAAGTTACCAAAAGAAATACACATCAGATTTACAAAAAAATCTTTAAAAGAAGAGATCTATAGGAAGATGAGAGAGGATACAGCTATGTATAAAGGAAAAGAAATCTTAACCCTCAAACCGATACCAAAAAGGACAAGGGACCAAAGAAGGAACTACAACTTCCTAATGACACAGTTGAATAAATTTAAAATAAAATTCCATTGGTTAATACCGGAGGGCCTACTAATCTCCTGGGAAGACAAAAAATACAGAATTGATAACGTAGGAAAAGCACAGGACTTCTTCGACCAACACTTCGTGCTGGAGGAGGAGCAGGAGAGCAGAAAAGAAGAGGAACTTAAGAGGCAAGAGGAACGGCGGACAGAGAAAGAAGAAAGAGACCAAGAAGAGGGGAGAAGATTGGAAAGAGAAAGAATGGAGAGAGAGGGAGCGAGGGAAAAGACGCAAATGATTACTAGAAACACAAAAAGACTGCAAACAACGGATAGATAAATAAAGAGAGATGGAAAAAGAGCTAAAACTTATTTCAATCAATATAAACGGACTTAATTCACCAGCTAAAAGAAAACAGACATTTACAAAACTTCAAAAGCTAGAAATAGATATTATAACACTCCAAGAGGTACATATCAAAAGACAGCATCAAAAACTACTGGACAATCAAAGATTAGGAAGACTATATGCAGCTCTAGGAGACCAAAAAAAGAGAGGAGTTGTAATATATGTGAAGAACTACCTAAAAACAAAACAAATATATGCAGACACAGAAGGACGTTTCTTAATAATAGAAATACAAACAGGATCTAAAACAATATTATTAATATCCATATATGCACCCAACGGAAACCAAAATGACTTTTTTAAAAAGCTACACAATATGATTAAAGACCTGGAATACGAAACTATCTGTATGGTAGGAGATTTTAATGCAATTATGGACATAGAAAAAGACTATCGGAGTAATAAACAAAGTAAAACCAGAAAGAAAACCCTACCGGAACCTTTCAAAGACATGATCAACGAACTACATCTACATGATGTATGGAGAGAGGCAAACATGCAAACAAAACAGTATACATATTATTCGAACCCACACCAGTCATGGTCTAGGATTGACATGGCCTGGATGACCTCAGACCTCAGAGAGGAGGTTAAAAATATCGAAATAGCAGTGAACACCTGGGCAGATCATAACCCCATTAAAATAATATGGAAAGGACATCGAAAGCAAAGGAGGTGGATGATGGATACGGGAATAATAAAAGATAAGGAATATATACAGATGATCGAGAAAGAGGTTAAAATCTTCCTACAAATAAACACTAAAGAACAGACATCGCTTCAAAACCTTTGGGACACAATTAAAGCATACATAAGAGGTCTTACAATTGCGTATATGGCAAAAAAAATAAAGAGAAACAACAGTCAAGGAATAAGTTGTTAGAAGAACTTAGAATATATGAATTAGAATTGCAGAAGGAGCCCCATAACAAAACAATAAAAGGAAAATTAAATCTTATTAAACATAAAATCAATCTGATTACCCAGACAGAAATTGCACAGAAAATCAAATTAGCAAAACAGAAACATTTTGAACATGCAAACAAAACGGGGCGCTGGTTAGCGTATAAATTGAAAAAAGAAAAAGAAAGGAGAACAATATTTCAATTGCAGGACGAAACAGGACAAATATACCATACCAACCTAGACAAAAAACGTATAGTCAAAGATTTTTTTCAAAGTCTTTACAAGAAAGAAGAGATTCGGGATGAAGACATTAAAGAATACTTATGTAAAACAAACATCACAAAATTAGAGGAGTCCCACAGAGAAGCATTAAATAGACCAATTACGATGTCTGAGCTGGTGGAAGCAAGGAAAAAGCAAAAAAACAACAAGGTCCCAGGCCCGGATGGAATACCAACGGAGTTTTATAAAAACTGTCAAAATGCAATCGATGAACTGTTACTCCAAGTCCTCAATGATGCATTATTAGAAGCAGAAATTCCCAAATCCTGGACTGAAACCATTATTACACTTATCCCTAAAGAAGACACAGACCCCACACAAGTTAAAAACTATAGGCCGATCTCATTGCTTAATGTAGATTACAAACTTTTCATGTTGGTTATAACGCAAAGACTGAAAACAATTATTCATAAATACATACATACAGATCAGAATGGTTTTGTTCCAAGAAGACAGATCAAAAATAACATAAGAACAATTATCAACGTCCTAGAATATTACGAGAAAAGAGTTGATAAACAAGTAGCCTTAATCTTCTTAGACGCACAAAAGGCCTTTGACAATTTAAATTGGAACTTCCTCATATTGCAACTAGAAACCATGGACTTTGGTGCTAAATTTTTACATATGATTAGAAGAGTATATTCCCTCCAAACGGCCAAAATTATGATTAATGGAGATATGACTGAGAATCTGGATATACAAAAGGGTGTGAGACAGGGCTGCCCCTTATCCCCACTATTGTTCATAATTTCATTGGAAATATTACTAAATGAAGTCAGGAAAGATGCTGAAATAAAAGGTTTGAGAACACGGAAGGAAGAGTATAAATTGCAAGCCTTCGCTGACGACGTGGTATTTATAATGGAGCAACCGGAAATAACAGGAACCAAACTTCTAGCGAAGATAGAGGAATATGGAAGAGTCGCAGGGCTTAAAATTAACAAACAAAAAACTAAAGTATTAACAAAGAATTTGACAAAGGTACAGGAGACAAAACTAGAAGACAAATTAGGAATACAAATTGTAAAGAGAATAAAGTATCTAGGAATCTGGCTTACCGCTAAAGCAATAACAATTAGAGAAGATAATTATAATAAATTAATGAAACAAATTAGAAAAGACTTGGAAACGTGGAACAAATTACAACTGTCATTCCTAGGGAAAATTGCATCCATAAAAATGAATATACTGCCTAGATTACTCTACCTTTTTCAAGTATCCCCAATCTGGCCAGGAAAGAACTTTTTTAAGGACCTTAATAAAATAATAACAAAATTTATCTGGAATGGGAAAAGGGCCAGAATCAAAATAAAATGCATGCAAGACATTCGGGAAAAAGGGAGGTTTAGGCCTACTGGACTGGGAGTTATATTATAAAGCAGCGGCGCTAAACTGGATAAGGGACTGGATAGACCTTAAGAATAAAAGAATGCTATCACTAGAGGGCTTTGAATTACAACGCGGATGGCACGCCTTTTTGTGGGAGGGAAAGGACAAGCACCACGGATACTTCCAGCAACATATTATCAGAGAATCACTGTACAAATCATGGCAAGAGATTAGGAAACATTATACCAAGATTCCACGATGGCTATCGACAATGGAAGCACTAATATATCCCAATGCCATGGATATAGAGAAAATGAGGACTTACAAAGAATTACTGAACAGTGAAGGAGAATTACAAACAAGACAAGAATTACAAAATCAGGGTATAGACATTGATTGGTGGCCATACATGCAAATAGAATCAAGATATAAAATTGATCGGGCACAATTTGGATTCCAAAATGAACCAAATGAATTGGATAAAATATTACAAAGTACAGACCAGAAAATGATTACCAAAATTTATAAGTACCTATTAAAATACAAATTAGAAGAGGAGGTTGTCAAAGAGAATATGATAATATGGGCCAAAAATATAGGATATACTATTGAATTGGATAAGTGGGAGAATCTGTGGAAGATAAATTACAAGATGACATTGTCTATACCCTACAAGGAAAACCTTTATAAAATGTTCTACCGATGGCACCTCCCACCGGCGCGCCTAGCCAAGATGTTCCCAAATACATCTCCGATGTGCTGGAAATGTAAATCACAGAAAGGGACATATTATCACCTCTGGTGGCTATGCCGAAGGGCAAAACAATACTGGCAACAAATCAAAACAATGATTGAAGAAATTACGAAACAAAAACTGGAAATGAGGCCGGAAACCTTTTTATTGGGAATAATCACAGCACAATATACCAAAGAAATAAAGTATCTGATTATCCATATCCTCACAGCAGCACGTATACTCTTTGCCCAACATTGGAAATCTGAACAGCTACCCACAGAAGACAAAATAATAGCTAAAATTACAGAATGTGCAGAACTGGATAAGCTCACAAAAGAAATACAGGAGAAAGATGATACTGATTACTATTTAGTATGGCAAAGATGGTACAGCTGGCTGGAGGCAAAAATAGGAATATAAAGATGACTTTCGACTATTTAATAGAAATGCATAGAAGTAAATAAGGAGTCAACTATATATGTACATATATAACTAAGTAAATAGGCGACTGTAGATATTGATACAAATGGAAATATGAAAAATAACCCACCGTTGTAATATCTTCTAAGAGTCAGTCATTGGACTGAATTGATGTGTGTTCGTTTTGTATGTTGTTTCAATGTATTTATGTTGGTTTTGTTTTTTCTTTTTATTATTAATAAAAACTATTTAAAAAAAAAGAAACAAAAAACAGCTCCTTTCAGCTTCAGCACAGCCTAATTAGCACAAGTTGATTGGATCGGCCTCCCAATTCTCAGCTGAGTTACTCTCAGCTGTTTTGCGCAGGGGTCTGCTGGTTGCTGCAAAGAGGTAAATTGCTGGACAAGATTTTTTTTTCCTTGTGCTAATCAAGCTATGCTTGAAACGAAATTGAAAGTAAAGCAGGCTGTTTGCTGTTTGCCGCAACGTGGCAAAATTGCTCAGAGGCAGAGGGAGATTTCTTTGTCTTCTTTTCCTCACCAAAAAAGGTCGGTGCGTCTTATACTCCGGTGCATTTTATATTCCGAAAAATACGGTAACTATGATTTTGAGATCATTTTCACAAACATACATATGAAATTTGGTGTCCCTCATCTTTCTTCCAGTTCACCATTCATGTTCTTATATGAGACTCTGTTAATCAAGTCCTAGTTGCTAAAAATCAGATATTTTTCTACTGCTTTTTACATATGCACCCTTCTGTGTGTGCTGATGATAAATATTGTTTCTGGAAATTTGATATTCCTCTCATTAAATTTTATTTTATTCAAAAAGGTAAAATACAAACTTCAAAAAATAAAACTATTACAAAGTCAAAACAAAATTAGATGAAACATTTTTTTAAAAAAAATGTGCATTAAAAGCAGATAAAACCATATACGCATATATTGTTCCCCAGTTGAATACTGACAGATGTACATTTCTCCCCCTTGCAAAATAGGCCCACAATTATAAACTTCTACCAATATATTTGCAACCACTTGACTTGTCATCTGTCTGCTGTATATAAAAAAATGTAGTTAACAGGCAATCAAAAAAAAATTAAATTTCAAAACTTCAAAATGGTCTATTATCTGCTATTATATGTAACTCCCAGATAATTTGCAGGGGCTTATTATCTACCACAGACCACCACAATCATTATCTTTGATCCATCCTGAATCTGTTCATGATTCAATATCTTTGTTTCATTCTTAATAATAATTCATTTCCTTAAAACTTTAATTAGGATCTTTCCAAGCAACTGCTTTCCATTCCCCAAAGTCATAGGACCTCCTGTAAATTGAAACACGAGAACTCTTAAGACTTGTTTTCCAGTTAAATATGACAAGTCCATTCCCCAATCTCCCTCAATCTTCTTGAAAGAATCCATTTCTTCAGTCATCCGTTCTGCCCACTTTGAGTCTTGAGGGTCCATGGCCTCTCCAGCCATCTCCAAGCAGCCTGCCTTCAAACCAGACTCCTCCTTCAGGGATGCCAGCAGCAAATTCACTTCCAGTCCATCCATCCAATTCAACAATTGTAGCTTGCTTCTGATTATCGTCTTTAAAGTTGATTTAAAACGATTGTTATTTTATCAAACTTTTTAAATGAAGTGTCAAATAAGGTTTTTAAGTAGAAAAAATTATATTCTTTAAATTAAATCACATCAAATCAGCTTTCTCTAGGATCTACATCTTAGATCAAATCTTGCATGAAGGGGATTTATCAACTTGACTGTATTAATGATAACCTAGAAAAATTGATGTCCAATAGCAAAAAGTTATCCCTAACCTTCAATCCCTGGCCCATTAATTAAAGTATATAAAGGTTCCCCCTATGCTCTTGTATGGAGCAGAAGTTTGGGATTTCTACTCAACCACAGTACTAGAACAAACACAGTCCCAGCACCTGAGCTGTATTGTGGGGGTAGATCTAAGGACATCTGCTGCAGCAGTTAGAGCTGAGTTGGGAATGTATACAATTCATCCACTATCCAAGATCAAAGCATTTAACCACTGGCACAAAGTCAATGAAATGGAGACTGAAAGACTCCCCAAGTTATGCTTACTAGAGCAGATAAACTCACAATCACAAACCTCTTGGATCACTAAACTGATTCATTTTGGAAGTAGCTGTGGCCTTCCTGTCTCTTGTGTAACAGGAGAACGATTCAAAAAAACAGCTTCCCAAAGAATTAAGGATATAGAAGCGCAAAATGACATGGCTATTCTTAGTAAGGTGGGTAAGTTGAAATGGCTGAGCAAATACAAACCTACTTTTCAACTAGACAACTATTTAAAGTTACAACTGCCAAAACATCTTAGGGAGAGATTTACGCGTGTGAGATTCAAACAGCTGGACACAATGGTCAGATATGGGAGATTCCACTCTAGACCTTATAATGGACGTCTCTGTATTTGCAGAGTGGCAGAGGCAGAAGACCTGGCTCACATCCTATTTGATTGCTGCCTGCAGAAGAGGGTGAGAGGCAGGTACCTTGGTCCATAGACCAAACGAAGGACCCATTGGGAATCCCATATCAAAACGACTCACCTTATCTGCAGCCAGAATTTGAAAACAACATTTAATACAGCTCAGTACTTGAGCAAAATGGCTCAGTTGAGATTGGCATATCTGGGACTGATTGGGGTAGACTGAAAGGGTGATATTGAAATATAATTTTATCATATTTTATTTATCCATATATTATTGTATTCTATTCCAATCTCATTTTAAATTGTTTTTATTGGATTTTAGTAATAGTTTGTGTTTGGAACTCTGCACTTTGATTTGGCCCATGGACTAATCAATCAAGTAAACAAACATAATCTTCAGGTGTCATAGGAAAAATTTAAAAAGATTAAAAATTATTTGAGTATCACTTTGAAGGCAGTTTTTATCCACTTAGTTATCATACCATCCACCCCTCAGTTTTCTAATCACACAATTGTTTCTGAATCCGTTACTGAAATCCAGTGATATCACCAGTCTTCCCATAATCTATTTAGGAAGTGCAATGATATGTGAGAATGACTTTTGGGATGAGGAGAAGAGAGGCTGCCTAGGGAAGGATCAGCTAAGAGGGGAGAATCCAGGGGTGAAATTCATTTATAGCTCTTTTTTAGCTCTTTTTTTTAGCTCTTTTTATTTTTTTGCTTTTTAAGTGTAAATTGGGTTTTAATTGGATTTAAATTGTGGGCCAAAGCTGTATAATTCTTTTTATTGATTTTAAATTTTATATTGGTATGTTTTTTATCCTTGGCTGTGCACCGCCCTGAGTCCAAATAGGAGAAGGGCGGTATATAAATTGAATAAATAATAATAATAAAAATAATTTACCTTCCCTACCGGTTCGCAAATGTGTGCGCACTACCACAGAGCTCTCATCAGAGCCTCCCCCAGACTCCAGGACTGGCCCATGTCCCTCCCCAACCTCCTCACTGTCCGAATCTGCTGCCAGCTCCACTGGCCACTGGTGGGCCAAAACAGCTATACAGATTCTTCCTTCGACTTCTGTCAATCCTGTCTCCAGGCGCAGAAGTGCATTTGAGACACAACGTGGCACCTGGAGAATTGATCTGGTGAATTTGGATTGAACTGCTTCTAATGATGTTGTTAGGGTGTGTGTAAAAAGTATTTGTTGCTTGTGCAACGAGCAGAGCAGAAACACACAGGGAAGGAGATAAACGTACGGCTCGTGTGAGAAAAATACTTTATAGATAACAAGCAGTCTCGGTGTAAGTAAAACAGTCCAAGGTCATAAACAGTAATATCAGTCCAGTAAGTATCTTCCCTTACCAAAGCAAACAGACTTTAGTAACTCTCGGTATACAGTACCATATAACAATTCAGTCTAACCCCAGCAGTAGAAAGACGCAGGAAGCAACAGTAACAGGATCAATCAGGAACACTTAGGAAGAAAGAATGCTTCTCTGTGCTGCTTATTTATGCACTGTAGCCTAATTACAGGGTTCAGCAAACCCTGATTACGTGGCTCAGTTGTTTCTTAAAGAAACAGATATATTGCCTGACCAACAAGTTAGGAGTAAGCTACAAGCTGAACCTAACATTCTCCCCATTGGGCAGGACAATATACACAATAGATACAGAAACAAAAATACACATCCAAATCATACATTGTACAGTGGTATCAGTTACATTTCAGATTCTTAATCCAAATCTTTCACAACAATTGGTGTGTTTAATGGCACCTTGCGCTTTGGTAAAATTATCGGCAATATTGTCCTCTGATGCGCAATATTCCAATGTAATCATGTTATCCTTAACACATTGCCGAACATTCAGATAACGTATATCAGTGTATTTAGTCCTTGTCTTTACAGCAAGATTCGTTGCTATTGTAATGGCTGCCTGGTTAGCTTCATAAACCGTAATAGGATAGTCCATTTTGAATCCAATATCTTCCATCAACTGTTTATAATAAATCAGTTCAGTACATGTAAGTGATAGACAAGAAAACTCCGCTTCCATGGTAGACAAACTGATGTGTTTCTGGCGAATTGATTTCCATCCAATCAGGCAGTTATCCAACATGATTGCTATTCCAGACGTAGATTTTCTGGCAAAACTGGCATCAGCATATGCCTTTAATATCATATTGGCATTTGGTTCTAAATACATAGCAAAATGCAATGTTCTTTTAAGATACCTAAGAACACGTTTAGCAGCCTGCCAATGCCTATCAGTAGGCTCTGAACTATATTGTGCTAGTTGATTAACACTAAAAGCTATATCAGGCCGTGTCCAGTTACTCAAATACGACAAACTGCCTATTAATGATTGATACAGTTCTTTACTGAACTGTGGACTCTGCAAACTATCCTGCTGGAATTCCTGTGTCATAGGAGTCTTGGCAGGTTTACATAATTCCATCCCATATTTTTTCAACAATTTGCAGATCTTATTAGATTGTGATATTTTAAATCCTCTAGATGTTTTCAGGATATCCAGCCCTAGATAATGCCGTATATGTCCTAGATTTCTAAGTTTAAATTTTGTTTGCAACTGACCGATAATCTCTCTGGCCTCAGCGTCAGTTCTGGTAATTATGGCAATGTCGTCTGTAAAGAGGAACAAGAATGAAACACATCCATCCTGTTCTTTTTTAAACAGACATTTATCTGCTACGCCCTCATAGAACCCAATGTTATGTAATTCCTGCACTATACATTGGTTCCACTCATAACCTGATTGCCTTAAACCATATAGGCTTTTTTGTAGCCTCCAACACTCAGTGCTATCCTGTGTATCATAACCACGAGGTTTCTTCATATATATTGTATGCCTCAATGGAGTGTTCAAGTAAGCTGTATCGACATCTAAATGAGTAATAGAGCATTTATTTCTAGCTGCCCAATCAAGCATCGTTCTCAAAGTGCTCGCTCGTAAACTTGGAGCAAAAACCTCATCATAGTCTCTATCTGTCTGTGAGAACCCTTGTGCAACAAGCCGAGCTTTATGGGTTACTACCCCATCTATACTTTTCTTTACCTTATAGACCCACCTACAGCCTATAAGTTTCTCATTTGGTGGTATTCTTACAACTTCATAGATACCAAGCCTCTTCAATGAATCAATTTCTCTATCCATTGCCTCTTGCCAGGCTTTTTGCTCCTTTTCTGGATATAATTTTATATCATGATAACTGGATGGTTCGATATCTACTTGGCAAACCACTGTGGCTTTATAGCGATCTGGTGGATGCCGGTCCCTGGAAGATCGTCTAGGCATAACAGGACTAACATCAGGTATATTGGGTTCATCCTCCCCTAACCCTGATTCCTGTTCCTGTTCTTCAACCTTAATAGATGGTTTATCATCCATCTCAGATGAACTATCATCAGGAATATGGTCTACCTTAACATCCACATCTGTAAAACCATAGTCTGCTTTTTCTAACCTGTCCCAGCCTTCATGTTCTAGGAATTTAGCACTAGTGCTACACAAAACTTTTGTTGTTCCTTTTTCCCAGAACCTATAGGACCTATGGTTAGCCTCATAGCCAACAAAAATCATTTTCTTTGCTCTCTGTTGGTCCTTCCTTCTCTGACTAACTGGTATATGCACCCAGGCTGGTGCACCAAAAGTATGTATATAACTTAAATCAGGCTTCCTGCCGTGCCATAAAGTAAAAGGTATTTTTCCTGTAGAGGAGTGCACCACATTATTTAAAATATGATTGGCACATAGTATTGCTTCTCCCCACAATTTATCAGGTAAACAAGCATCAGCCAGCATAGTCCTAGTCATAGCTTGTAGGGTCTGGCCTCTTCGTTCAATATATGCATTATGTTCCGGCCGAAAAGGGGCAGAACGTTTATGCTGTATCCCAGCATCCTTCAAAAACTTAGCCAACTGATGGTTAGTAAACTCAGTTCCATTGTCAGTAACAATGCATTTCACCTTAAACCTCTGCTTCCTTTCAACAAAACGAAGCCAGTTTGTGATACATTGGAACGTATCACTTTTGGACTTCATAAGGTAGCAAAAACCATATCTGGTAAAGTGATCAACTATACTCAAAATATAGCATGCTCCCCCTAAACTGGGTTTCTTTGGCCCTATTAAGTCTAAAAAGACTACCTCCAAAGGTTTAGTTGTTTTAAACCCGTTGCAGCGGTTTGCAGGTGTAACTTTACTTTTATGCTGGTTACAAGTATTACAGTTCAGGTATTTGCTGCAAGCCCTTAACTTAATGCCTTTAGACTGCTTAACAGTCGAATGCAACAACCTGAAATTCAGATGACCAAGCCTTCTATGTAATAAATGTATGCATTCATCATGCGGCTTTACATTTCCAAATTTAGCTTTTGACTGAACTAACAGTAATGACTTATCCCTAATGACAAATAAGTCGTTTTCTAATTCTGCAGTAACTACAGTGCCTTCACATTCCAGCAAACATTTGTTGTTTTTAAAAGTTACTGTAAACCCAGAATGTAGTAATGACTTTACAGATAAAAGGTTATATTTCAAACTAGGGATATAAAGCATGGGTAAAGGGTGCTTACTAATAGAACATTGAACAAGTCCCTCCCCAGCTACAGTCACATTCCAGCCATTAGCTAATTTGACCTTTTTAGTACTTTTCTTCATATTTAGAAACAGTTTTCTGTTTCTTGATATGGATTGAGAGGCACCGCTATCAATCACCCACCAATCATCTCTTATATTATTAGATGAACTGGTTGCTAAATTACACCCTTTCCTGGGTTTAGCAGAGTTTCTAGCAGACACTTTCTTATTATAATAATATTTTGCAATGTGCCCCTTAGCCCCACATGCATAACAGCGTTTAACAATATTAACATTCTCATATACAGCTTCCACTTTTGGTTGCTGTTGCATCCTTAACTGGTCTCGTTCTTGCCTATGTTTGGCCTCATCCAGTAACCTACCAGTTATACTGGCCAATGTTAGTTCATCTCTAGACAATACTTCTAATGATGAAACAAAAGAGTCATAACTGTCATCCAACGATGAAAGAATAATATAAACTTGCTGCAGTTCAGTAAACACAAGGTCTTTCTCATGTAGCTCCTGGAAAAGCCCTGTCATGGAGTCCAGGTGAGCCATCATGTCTCCTCCTTTCTGGAGATGTAAGCGAAATAATTTCCGTGTCAGGTAGATATGGACACCCACAGAGTCACAAACGTAGAGCTTCTTTAGCTTTGTCCAACACCTCGCAGCAGACTCTTCGCCCTGGAAATGGACAAGTTGCTGGTCTCCCAGTGTCAGGCCAATGATGCATAAAGCACGCTCGTTGTCCCTGTGAAACTTCGCTATCTTCTTGGCATCTTCTTCGTCAGCAGCATTCAGTGCAGTTATGTCCGGTGGATTATTAACCATGTCCCACAGTCCTTCTTTTCGCAAAAGTAGACAGCATTTTGTGGACCAGGTAACATAGTTTGTACCATCCAACCGGGTTATGGTAGAATAACTTGTACCTTGCTCAAAAGCCATCATCTTGACTACTACACCCACTGCCTGCACTTCTCACTTCCACAAAAACAAATTAAAGAGCCCTGGAACATTCTGGGCCCATAACCAATGTTAGGGTGTGTGTAAAAAGTATTTGTTGCTTGTGCAACGAGCAGAGCAGAAACACACAGGGAAGGAGATAAACGTACAGCTCGTGTGAGAAAAATACTTTATAGATAACAAGCAGTCTCGGTGTAAGTAAAACAGTCCAAGGTCATAAACAGTAATATCAGTCCAGTAAGTATCTTCCCTTACCAAAGCAAACAGACTTTAGTAACTCTCGGTATACAGTACCATATAACAATTCAGTCTAACCCCAGCAGTAGAAAGACGCAGGAAGCAACAGTAACAGGATCAATCAGGAACACTCAGGAAGAAAGAATGCTTCTCTGTGCTGCTTATTTATGCACTGTAGCCTAATTACAGGGTTCAGCAAACCCTGATTACGTGGCTCAGTTGTTTCTTAAAGAAACAGATATATTGCCTGACCAACAAGTTAGGAGTAAGCTACAAGCTGAACCTAACAGATGTAAAACATGAAGCTGATGGTCTGAGCAACGTCCCATCGCTGTGCTAGCGACTTGGGCACAAAAAGCTGAATAGCAGCAGGGACATAGTAGCCTCCCTTTGTGCGGAAACAATGAAGAATGGTGCTCGCTGATCTTTGGCCCAGGGCAGCTGCATGTTTCTTGAACCCTTGGCCTGAATGGCCATCCCCAGGGATTTGAAGGTGCTTACCTGCTCTATTTTGTGGCCATTTAGATGCCATGTGTTCCGTTGTCAGCTGAGACATTAATGAAGTGAGGTAGCATGAACAAGAACGGTTTATTTATCACAACAGCAACAATAGGAACGGAACGGAGAGCTTTCTGGAACTGACAGCTCTTTTATACTCAGAGCTGTCCAACATGCTTAACCAATAGGAGCTCAGACAATCTCCCGCTCGCATTAGCCACTCCCCTCTAGCCAATCCACCGGCAGCGTCCCTGTTGCCAGGGCCTCCACGAATCACAACACTCCTTCATCCCCGGCTATAACATACATAGTCCTTTAGATATTCTGGGCGTTTGCGCAGTCGGGTCGAACGTCTTAGCGCAGGTGCTGGTACGATGTCGGCTGGGTCTGCTTCCGGGGATGATGCTGTTGGTAGCTCCTCCTGCTCGTCGGTGGGTGTGGCGACAACCGGTAAGTCCCATTTTGACACTTGAGTTTCCGGTGTGGGCGGTGGCGGATTTGCTGCAGGAACAGGCAAGAGGCTGTGCTCGGGGAGCCGTCCGAAAGGCCTCCTTGTCCAGAATATTTGGGGACGTTGTCAGTCGCTTCCTTAGTTGGTCCACGTGTCTACGCCACAGTCGGCCGTCATTCAAAAGTACCCTGTAAGAGTAGGGGCCAGTTACAGCACTCACAAGTCCTGGTAGCCAACGAGGTTCCCCCCCGAAATTGCGTGCAAAAACCATATCCCCTTCTACGAACTCCCTGTCTTTCCCTTCAAAACTCTGGGGACCCTCTGGGGTATAAGTGGGGTGTAGACGGTCTAAGACTGTTTGCAACCATCGTCCCATCAACACTTCGGCGGGACTTCTGTGAGTAGTCAGGCAAGGGGTCGTGTGCTGGGCGGTTAGGTAGACGGCCACTTTCTCTTGCCAGTTCACTGGCGATAGCCGGGCAATAGCCTCTTTGGCAGATCGCACAGCTCGTTCAACCAATCCATTTCCCGCCGGGTGGTATGGGGCAACCTGGGCATGGCAAATTCCCAAACTGACAAGGAAGCACTGGAATGTGGTGGACGTAAACTGTGGCCCATTATCTGTCACCACCACGTCTGGAATGCCATGGGTAGCAAATAGGCGGCGCAACACCAGGATGGTTGCCTCGGAGGTTGTGGAACCCATTAGTTCCAACTCGACCCATTTGAACAGGGAATCTATCACTATCAAGAAGGTCCGGCCCATGAATGGGCCGGCAAAATCTAGGTGAATCCTAGACCAGGGCCCCCTAGGGGTTTCCCATTCCCGGGGAGGGGCGGAAGGTGGCGCTGACCTCAACCCCTGACAGTTAGGATATTTAGCCACCCATTCAGAGACATCCCTGTCCAACGCAGGCCACCACACATAACTACGGCTCAACTCGGACGATGCCTGGGTGGCCCGCATGCAAATATTCTAGTACCTTAACCCGTAGATCGGGGGGAACCACCACCCGATGCCCCCACAAGAGACACCCTAATTGCATGATAGCTCATGCTGCCGGGCCCGGTATGGGTCAAATTGACTGGGCACCCGCCCTAACGGCCACCCCTTGCCCACCCAGTCAAGGACCTGGGACAGGACCCTATCACGGCGGGAGTGAGCAGCGATGTCGGTTGTGGTCACTGGCAAAGCGACCTCATCTACCAGAAGTACAGGAAGGGCAGGTGCAGGATCTAACACTGGTGCCGGCAAGGGGCAGCGACTCAGGGCATCCGCATGGGGAATTAGTTTCCCCGGGCGGTAAGTTAAAGAGTAATTATACGCGGCCAGGAAAACAGCCCACCGGGCCATACGGGGGAATAGAACTTGAGGCATTTGGCGGTGACCTGCAAGAAGCCCCAGTAGGGGCTTATGGTCTATTACTAGTTCAAATGGCCTACCATACAGGTAGTTGTGAAATCTTTTAACAGAGGCCACAATGGCTAAAGCCTCCCGGTCAAGCTGGCTATACCGACGTTTTGCGGAAGACATGGTCCTGGAATAAGACGCAATGGGCGCCTCAACCCCGTTGGGAAAACGATGGCTCAACACAGCCCCAATTCCATAGGGGGAGGCGTCTGCTGTTAGCGTGAGAGGTAGAGTTGAGCTATATTGCACCAAAACCGCAGAGAAGGAAAGCAAGTCTTTAACATTCAGAAAGGCACGGTCGTGTTCGTGGTTCCAGGACCATGGGGTGTCTTTTGCTAGTAACCTATGAAGAGGTTCGGCCACAGAGGCCTTGTGGGGCAGGAACACATTATAAAAGTTTAATAGCCCCAGGAAGGACTGCAGTTCCGCACGGCAAGTGGGCGTGGCAGTGTGTTTAATTGCTGCCACTTTGGAAGGGGTGGGATGGATCCCCCTAGCGTCAAGCAGATATCCCAGAAACTCAATTTTGGAAACCCCAATGACACATTTGGACCTTTTCAGTTTGAGGCCACAGGAGCGAAAATGGTGAAGGATGGCCCTAACTCTTTCGATGAGCTCACCCCGACAAGAAGCGGAGATGAGCACATCGTCAAAGTAGGGCACTACTCCCGGCAGGCCATGGAGCAGCCGCTCCATGAGGTTTTGGAAAAGGCCAGGGGCAACGCTAATCCCAAACTGCAGGCGCCGGCACTTAAACGCACCCCAGTGGGTGACGATGGTTTGAGCCTCGGCCGAGGCGTCATCCACCGGAAGCTGTTGATACGCCTGGGCCAAATCTAATTTAGCAAAAATGGACCCAGGCCCCAGGGAGTGCAGCAGGTGTTGGACTACAGGGACAGGGTAGGGATTTGCCCGCAAGGCCCTATTTAAAGTACATTTAAAATCTCCGCAGATTCTCACAGAGCCATCAGGTTTTATGGGGACCACTATGGGTGTCTCCCAGTTGGAGTGGTCAGTTGGTTCCAGGACCCCTTGGGCAATTAGCTTGTCTAATTCTGTGTCTACCTTGGGCCTGAGTGCAAGAGGGACTCTGCGCAGCTTAAGCCGTATTGGCGCTACATTAGGATCTAGGTTCAAGGAAATGGGAGACCCCACGTATTTTCCTAAAGTGCCTGTGAACACGTCGGCAAACTCAGTGAAAAGGCCATCTACTCCAGATACCGACGTGGAGTGTATCCCAGATATTTTTAACCCTAGGCCCTGAACCAATCCATGCCTAACAGACTAGGCAGGACCCCTTTGACCACAATTAAAGGAACATGCCCCACAAAACCCTCTGATTCAACCAGGAAACGCCCCTGTCCCAGGATCAGGATAAAATTTCCCTGATAGTCCCACAGTTTAATTGGGCACTGCTGTATCTGTCTCTTTGTAATAGTGGGGATCAGTTGTTTCAAGACCCCCCAGGACACTATGGATTTAGCGAAACCCGTGTCCAACTCCATCTGACAGGAGGCGCCTTCTATTTTTACTGTCATCGAGAGTTTAGCGCCATTTGTTTTAAATGGGCGTGCGGTCACCTCAGCAACACTGCGTTCGCAGACAATGGAGAAACAGCTCTCCTTGCCGAGGCGGTGAGGCTTTGGAACAGCAGGCGCCTTAGCCATCGAACAACAGACTCTAGCAATATGCCCTTGTTTGCCTCAATGGCGGCAAGCGGCCGACCGGAAATGACATGCCGCTCTGGGATGGTCTTCCCCACAGCTGAGGCAGCCAGCGGGAGGTCCCGACTTCACTCTTGAAGCACTCCGCCGGGTTTTGGATGCCAGTAGGCGGCTGACGTCCGTCTCCTCCTCATCAGTGGAGTTGTCTGAGGCGATATCCTGCAGGTTCACTGAGGCAGCTGCCTGGGCTGATGGAGGAAAAGATTTCCTGATATCCGTGGTGGATTTCTCCGACATCTCCGCCGCCTGGGCTTCTTCGAGAGCAGTCTGCAGGTCCAAATCTTTTTTGGCCAACAGCCGCCTCTGAAGCCGGATATCACTGACCCCGCACACCAGCTGCTCCACTAGTGCATCGTCTAAATCTCTGCATTCGCAATCTAGAGCAGCCATTCTCAAACGAGCCATGTAATGATTTATCGACTCCCCCTCTTCCTGTACTACTTGCCGCAGCTTGAAACGGCGGGCTATTTTAGAAGGGGCCGAGGAGTAATGGCTCTTCAACTTTTCACGTAACAAGTCCCATGGGGCCATGTGCACCGGGGCGGGCGTGAACAATGCTCGGGCAGTCGCAAACACCTCAGGGCTGCAGGAATTCAAGAAGTGTGCCCTTTTCTTGCTGCTGGAGAGATCAGTGAAATCATTTGCCTCAAGAAAATATTCAAATCTCTCCATGTAGGCATCCCACGATTCTGCGAGCGCATCATAAGGGGCAAATGTTGGCGGTGCCATTTCTGCCTACCTCTAATGTCTCAGCAGGTGTTACCATGGCAATCCCACCTTCGTCGCCAGTGTTCCGTTGTCAGCTGAGACATTAATGAGGCAAGGTAGCATGAAGAAGAACGGTTTATTTATCACAACAGCAACAATAGGAACGGAACGGAGAGTTTTCTGGAACTGACAGCTCTTTTATACTCAGAGCTGTCCAAAGTGCTTAACCAATAGGAGCTCAGACAATTTCCCGCTCGCATTTGCCACTCCCCTTTAGCCAATCCACCGGCAGCGTCCCTGTTGCCAGGGCCTCCACGAATCACAACACCATGAATCAAGTTTTGGCCTTTTTGACCTTTGTTTTCTCATCATTGATGCCCAGTTGATTGTAATTACAGTGCTGGAGAAGGGCTCGCAAGGCTCTTTTAAGGCCTACTGGTGTCCTGGAGAGGATCACAGGGGCATCTGCATAGAGCAGGAGGGCGATGCTTCAGTCACCTATTTTTTTTGGGGGGGGGGGGGTGATTTGGTTTGTTTAACCATTTTACCATGCCGGTTATGTAAAAGTTGAAAAGCAGGGGGGCCAAAATGCCCCCGTTTAATCCCCTTTTGAGTTCTAACTGACTTCGAGAGGGACCCCTGCATATCACACCTCACCTTGAGGGATGTTTTAGTATGTAGGGCAGGTAACAGATGAAGAAGCCTGTGGTCAATTGAGGCAGCTTCCAGCTTCTCCCATAGCTTAGTCCTGGGAACCGTATCAAAGGCTGCCGTGAGGTCTATAAAGCAGGTGTAGAATGATGCAGGTCTATTTGATATGTATTTTTCCATCAGTTGATGAAGAACTAAGCACTGATCGGTAGTGCCTCTCCCCTCTCTAAACCCGGCTCCCTCTTCAGCGATCAAATTCTCCAGAGCCAGCCACTCTCCATCTGGAGGTGCTTTCCATCAGGATGACCAGGGAGAAGATTAGCCTGACTACTTTCTTCTTGATCAACCCATGCTTTCTGGGAATCAACCTCTTGTTTTCAAAGAGTTTATGAATCATCTTTTTCCCCCTCTGTTCATTTTATTTGTCATCTGCTCTAGAAGGTTCCCTATAATTCACCAATTGTGTCAATGATATTTTCTCTATGCTTTGTCAGTATATGATTGACAAATCTTTCTCAAAACTTTTCATTCACTTATGAAAATGATGGCAGTATTTGTATCCTAATTAAGCATATTTGGATATTAGACAATTGTGGAAGAAAGATTCAATGTGGGATAAGAAACAAAGTTCTCTGTTTTTCAAATTCCTGGATGTTCCCATTCTAGTTTCATCCCTTTCTGGAGAAGAATGAATTTTGGAATATTTCTCAAAGAAAACTGTACTTGGACCAAAATGGAGAGATAACAGCAGATTTGGGCATTCAGGCCTCCTTGGTTCTCCCCAAGGAATATCCCAGGAGAGAGGCTATGGCGTATTTTAAAAGACAGAGATTTACTATCAGAGGAGGTGCTCTTCCATGGCTAAAGTCGCTCAATAAGGTGAGAGAAATTTTTGTGTCTTTTCTTTGTTTTCCAAAGCCTGAGGTCCCATTTCAAGTGGGCAAAAAAGTAAAAGGTAAAAAAAAAAGTTCCAAAAATTGCGCAGCACAGCTGTGATCATTGGAACCTTTTTTTAACTTTTTAAAGCATTTTTTTACTACCTATTCGCCCGAACTGGTATTAAAAAAATGCTTTAAAAAAGTAAAAAAAAAATGTTGGCCAAGACCACCCAGTCACATGACCCCCCCCCAAAGCCACACACCCCAAGCCATGCTCACAGAACCAGTCACAACAAATTTTCCATTTCACCACTGGGGCAAAGCCTAGAGTCTCCAGGGTGGTTGGCCTCCCATGCCAGGTGGTGTCATCTCATGGAAGCTCTTCAAGAGACGGGACCTAAGTGGCTTTGCCATGTTTTATGGAAACCTTTCAAGATCTTACTGGTCAGAGATTTCTTTCTTCATCACAGTTTTACTCTACATTAAAAAATCTAATAGAATAAAAGCTTCCTAAAATTTTTACAGTAAACTTTGTTCTCAGTTTTAATAAGAATATATCATCCTACTTAAAAAAATAATCAATTCCATCTCTCTAGACTTTATTAAATAGAAAATTACTTTATTGTAATGTTAAATTCCAAAAGCAAAAGGAACTAAATGAAGAATCTGCCAGTTGTTTTACCTCCTGCATCTCTTGATAAGTAGTCAGAGGTTTCATATTTACCCCAATGAAGACCAGAGGCTACTTCTCTCCATCTAATTCTCTCTCCATTTTCCATGGACGGAGAGTCCTAACACATTTTCTTTGCCATTCCTTTTCTTCTGCTTAGTCCCTGCCTCAGTCCAAATGTGTGGAAAGTTGTCATCCTGGATTTGTCAAGAGGGCTCGAGAAGGAGAGCCAGTTTGCTGCTACGACTGCGTTCCTTGTCCGGAGGGGACCTTCTCCACTCAGGAAGGTGGGTCACACTGAGGAAAATGGGAGACTTTGTGGAAGTGGATCCATGCAGAGTGTTTCCATGAAAGTGCAACTTGAAGGACAGATTGAAGCTATTTTTAACCTGCGCAATTTCTTATCCAAACGGAAGGAAATCAAAAAGACTTGGAAGGAGGGGCTGGGAAAGAGATGGGAGGGGGGGGGTGTGGCAGACTGGGCAAGCTTTACTAACAGCAGAGGAAACATCTCTTCTGCTTTTTAGTTTGGATTCGTGCTGCTAAGTTCACCTTTCTAGGAACATCTGAGATCTTTGAAACTTGATGAATTGTTTCAGGTCCACCTTCTGAAAGGCCTTCAGAAATTGTGGGAACTTCATCACTGGAGGCTTTCAAGAAGACTGCCATTTGTCAGAAATGGTGTAGGGTCTCTGCTTAGGCAGGGAGGAGTGGACTAGATGACCTATAAGGTCCCCTCCAACTCTGTTAATCTGTAATCTGTATATTGGATCCTCCCCTTGAGGATCACTGAGAAGGTGTCACTGGTCCATAATGTGATGCTGTGGATAGTTATGGGGGGAACTCATTACACAAATAGTCTGCCAGTCATGTAGATCAGGGGTGTCAAACTCAATTTCATTGAGGGCTGCATCAGGATTATGTTTGTCCTCGGGGGACCGAGGTGGGCGTGTCTGGGGGGCTGGCCAACTTGATATCACTCATGTCGAGGGTGCCTGTGGTGGCCTCAGTGCTCTGCCAGCAAAAATGGAGCTGCGTGGCCTTGAGTTTGACATCCCTGATGTAGATCAATCAATCAATCAGTCAATCAGAATAGAGCTAGAAGGAACCTGAGAGGTCTTCTAGTCCTACCCCCTGTTCAAGCAGGAGACCCTATACCATTTCAGACAAGTGACTGTCCAGTCTCTTCTTAAAAATCTCCGATGTTGAAGCACCCACAACTTCTGGAGACCAGGTGTTCCAATAGTTAATTGCTCTCACTGATAGGAAGTTTCTCCTTAATTCCAGGTTGCTTCCAGATGTTACAAGATACAATTCCCCTTTTTCCACCAGATGCGTCCCAAAGGAGGATTCACAAGTTGTGGGGGGAACTCATTACACAAATAGTCTGCCAGTCATGTACATCAATCAATCAATCAATCAATCAATCAATCAATCAATAATCAGAACAGAGCTGGAAAGGAGCTTGAAGGTCTTTTAGTCCTACCCCTGATCAAGCAGGAGACCTTATGCCATTCAAAGGAGTGACTGTTTAATGAAATTGTTAAGAAATACTTCTTGGAAAATGCCTGGGGTATCAGCTGTTATCCAAAGAAGGTATTTTCTGTAAGATAAAAGGACAGAATATTAAAGAAATATTGCTTTTTTTGCTTTCTCAGATACCGAAAAATGCACCAAATGCCCAGATGATAAATACCCAAATAAGAACAGAGTTCAGTGTATCCCCAAAGTTATAACCTTCCTGTCTTATGAAGAACATCTGGGTATCATCCTGGTCTCTTTTGCCTTATTCTTCTTCCTAACCACGGGTCTTGTTTTAATCATCTTCATTAAATACCGAGAAACTCCCCTTGTCAAAGCCAACAACAGGGACCTCTCCTACATCCTCCTGGTCTCCCTCCTGCTTTGCTTCTTGTCTCCTTCTCTCTTCATTGGTCAACCAAGGAAAGCCACCTGCCTTCTCCGACAAACGGTTTTCAGCATCATCTTCTCAGTGGCCATTTCTTCTCTCTTGGCCAAAACCATCACGGTGGTGCTGGCTTTCCTGGCCACAAAACCAGGAAACCGAGTGAAGAGATGGTTGGGGAAGAGCTTGGCCAACTCCATCATCCTTTCTTCTTCTGCTGTCCAAATTATCATCTGCTCCATCTGGATGGGAGTTTCTCCCCCATTCCCTGACTCTGACCTCCACTCCCAGCCTGGAGAGATCATCCTGCAATGCAACGAAGGGTCCATTATCATGTTCTACATCACCCTCAGCTACATGGGCTTCCTGGCTGCCATTTGCTTCACGGTGGCTTTTCTGGCCAGGAATCTGCCTGGGGCCTTCAACGAAGCCAAGCTGATCACCTTCAGCATGCTGGTCTTCTGCAGTGTCTGGGTGACTTTTGTGCCCACCTACCTGAGCACCAAAGGGAAATCCATGGTGGCTGTGCAGGTCTTCTCCATCCTGGCCTCCAGTGCTGGTCTGCTGGGCTGCATCTTCATCCCCAAGTGCTACATTATCCTTCTGAGGCCAGACCTCAACACAAAGGAGCAGCTCACAGCCAGAATAAATGTAAAAACATGAGATAAAACACAAATATGATACTGGAAGAATTATTAAAGTTTCTTTTATTTGAAAGGAGATATTAATTATTTCCATTTAGATAGTATGCAGGAAAAGAAAATCATATCTATATGTTTCAAAATGGGAAATTGTTGAATGACTGGAATTCTTCTAGCTCTCTTCCCTTTCAGCTCAATAAAGAGAACTCTGTAAGAGTCATTCAATGAAATTTGCTGTTCAGCAACAGCTATTGAATGTGACACCTTATAAAAATAATTTGGGCACTTGTTCCTACAGCTAAAAGTGTGTGTGAGAGAGAGTGAGCAGGAAAAGAGGCCAGGAGGAAGCTGCGGGAACCAAGAACGCACCTGGTTGCCTGATCACCTCCGTTAGAATGCTGGAATGATGTGAAATGCCATGTTTGACTCTCAGCTGGGGAGGGAAATCTTCATCTCTCTTATATAATTCTTTGTTGATTTCCTGATAAAACCTCCTTTGCAGAAAGTGTTCAGCAGAAGAGCTTCTGGGATTTCAGTTTGGGATTGGTTTGGGGTTGGTTTTTTTTTTGTATAAGTATAATTTTGTATAAGTATGTGCTTCACACCAAAATAATAAATAAATATTAGAGTGTATTAAGAAATTGCCACTGTATTTTTCTTTCTTTCATCAACCGTAGAATTAAAATAGCAGTTTTAGCAGAAATTATAATTACTACCTAAAGCAATTTCTCTGCTCCTCTTCCAAGCTTGTCTTGTCTGTGAAGGGCTGGAGAAGATGCCCAGAGAAAGGGGACCTGGAGACTCTCCCCAGGAGGAGGTTGAGGGGATCCTGTCTAAAGGCAGCCGCATCACTGACCAGGTCACAAACCTTCAATGCTGCATAATATTCATCCAGGTCCAAGAAGGGGATGAATGTGGGGGGGGGGGACTTCCAGATTTCTAGGAAAAGGCACCCATGGAAGCTGTTCTGTTCTCCAACCACACAGATTGCTGATGAATTGGGAATCAGTTTTATTTATTTATTATTTATTTATTTATTTTTCATATTTGTATACCGCCCTACTCCCGAAGGACTCAGGGCGGTGAACAGCCATAATAAATACAAATACATATAGAAGTTAAAAACTATTAAGAAACAGATTAAGTAATATAGGCTCAAAGATTAAAAAACATCCAAATTTATCTAAAGAGGTTTAAAACCCAATTTAAAAGACAGTTTAAAAGCCAATTAAAAAGGGAGAGTTAGGCCAGACCAGCTTGTTGGAATAGAAATGTTTTCAGGGCTCGGCGGAAAATGCGTAAGTCTTGGATGTTTCGTAACTCCGGGGGAAGCCCGTTCCAGATGGTAGGTGCCCCCACAGAAAAGGCTCTCCCCCTGGGGGCCGTCAGTCGACATTGTTTGGCCGACGGCACCCTGAGGAGTCCCTCTCTATGGGAGCGAACTGGTCGGTGAGAGGCTATTGGTGACATTATTATGTCTTATAATGGCTCCTAATTGCAAACAGGATCCCTTTGCAAATTCCATTCTAAGGAGATAAGGAAAGCTCTGATGGATCAGACCAAGATCAGTCTAAGATTCACAGTGACCACACAAATTCCTTTGGTTCTCTCACAAGCAGAAGGCAGAGAGACTTATGTCTTTGCCCAACATGGAACAGGCATTTTCCCACAATTTCACTTTCCTCCATCACACCACACAATATTGGACTCAGCCATCTCACACAGTAGGAATCCCCAATTCTGATATCCCACATCAATCTGAGGATATTTTTCCAAGTTTCACACCCCCAATCAAAAATGACTAAGGCAGGACTGGAACAGAGGTGGGTTTCAGCAGGTTCTGACCAATTCTGGAGAACCGGTAGCGGAAATTTTGAGTAGTTTGGGGAATTGGTAAATTGCACCTCTGACTGGCGCCACCCCCATTTATTCTCTGCCTCCGGAGTCCCAGCTGATCGGGAGGAAATGGGGATTTTGAGGTAACCTTCCCCTGCCACGCCCACCAAGCCAAGCCACCTCTAGTAGTATTTTTAAGTTAATTCTTGCTCTCTTTCCTTGCCACACATATTTCCACTTATTTTCTTCAGCTCTTCAAAGTACTTTGTCTCCAGTTTTATTGGTATAGTTTGAAATAAAAATAATATTTTTGGTAATACATTCGTTTTTATTAATGCTATTCTTCCCATTAGTGATAATTGCAAGTTTCCCCATTTCTCCAGGTCTGTTTCGATTTGTTTTTTCAGTTTATAATGATTGTCTTCCTTAAGCATTGCACATCTTGATGTCAGATTGATGCCCAAATATTTCACTTTCTTCACAATTTGGATGTCCAGTTTCTCCGTCATCTCCTTCTTTTGATTTTCTTTCATATTTTTAACTAATATTTTTGTCTTATTTTTGTTGATTTTCAGTCCTGCTACTATTCTGCTAATCTTCTATTTGCTCTAATAGTTTTGGCGCTGTCTCTATTGGAGCTTCCATGATAAACACCAAATCATCTGCAAATGCTTGTAATTTATATTCTTCTTTTTTGATTCTCATTCCTTTTATTTCCTTTTCCTGTCTCACTTTTCTATTTAAAACTTCTAATGTCAATATAAATAATAATGGAGATAAAGGGGATCCTTGTCTTGTTCCTTTTCTGATATCTATTTTCTTTGTCATTTCACCTTTGCCGCTTGGTCTCTCTATATAGTTTGGATCATATTTATGAATCTGTCTCCAAAATCCATCATTTTCAACTGTTTTATCATAAGTTGCCATAATTCACATTATCAAATGCCTTTTGTGCATCTGAAAACAGCAGCGCTATTTGCTTCTCTGAGGGTAATTCATAATATTCTAATTCTGGGGAGCCAGGAGGGGATCTGAGGGGAGAAGCTCCGGCCTTGGGACTCAGGGGCTTAGCCGGCCTGAGGGGGAGACAGGGAGGCCCTGAGGAAACTCCGGGGCTTCAACCAAGGTGGACTTTATTCAAGGAGTCAAAAGAAGAGATTAAGTTCCACACACAGAACAGAGTTTGAAAAGGGATGAAAAAAGCCACGAAGAGAATTCTAGCCACATCCAGTTTCCTCCTTTCCCTCTTTCTACTAGAGGTTCCCGCCACAAAATGGAGGACGATACACTTTAGCTGTCCCTCTCACTGCCTGTAGGGGGCAGTCTATACTCTGGCCTTTAAGCCACACCTGGCCTCCGCAGGCAGTGAGAGGGACAGCTAAAGCTGGAAAAGACCCCGCATCCTCCATTTTGTTGCCCAAGTCCCTTTTTGGAGAGGATTCTTTTGCCCTCTGTAAAGAGGGGAGGAGTTAGAATAATGGACAAATGGAGTTGAAAGAGACCTCAGAGGTCATCCATCCAACTCCCAGTGAAGGGTTTACTAGAGCGTCTTTCTCAGCCTTAGCAACCTGAAGAGGTGTGGACTTCAACTCCCAGAATTCCAGTCAGCACTCAGGGTCCTTCCTCCACTGGGTCCTTCCATGATTTAGTGGTCCCTCTCACTGCCTGTAGGGGGCAGCCTATACTCTGGTCTTTTAAGCCATACTTGGCCCCTGCAGGCAGCGAGGAGGACACCTAAAGCTGGCAAAGACCCTTGTGTTCCTTTAGGTACATTTTCACAAGGCCTTTTGGATACGAATAATATTTAATCTTTTGTGGTGTTTCCCTCTCAGCTCCCCTTCATCATCTGGGCCTGGAGAGGAAAACCTGGACTCTCTGGAGCTTTCATTCCAGATCCAAGGGGCGACATTTCAATCTGGGCTCCATCCCCACAGAAGGGGCAGAATCCGGGGCTCCCCGACCTCTCCAGGCGACCAACGGTTCCCCCTTCAGAAGGAGCCGCTCTGGCTGAAGCAAATTGGGGGCTTGAAGCCCCTTCCGGATTGGCTCATCCATGAATAAGCCACGCCCCCAGGGGAAGGCAGCTGGCTGGTGGCTATTCAGAGCCTTGGCTTGTGACGTCAGAGGCTCCTCCTGAGCTCATTGGCTGGAGCTCACCATGGCAACCTCCAGCATCCTTGGGGAGTCTGGACCACATAATGGAGGCTCTGCTCAACATCCCTGGAAAGTGGCTGGATTGGATGGCAGCACTGGGGGCATTGCAGGGCCTCCCTCGCCTGGGCTCCTCAGGAGGGAGAGACCCTCCCCTTTAAGGCAGAATTAAGGGGGGGAGATGAGTGAAATGGGGTTCAACCAAACACGACAGACGTGCTGATACCTGCCGTGTCTGCAGCCTCCATACCTGTCACCAAACTCCTCCTCCACCATCTCGAAGGTCCTTGTCTCGGGAAAGGGGCTGGGGCTGGCTGGCTGGCTGGTGGTGAAGTGTGCTAGAAAAAATCTGCAAGGTTTAAGGCCCAAAAATTGGCTTCAGCTGTCCCAGTTGGATGGAGATTGTGACCCCAAAGCGAGAGGGTGACCTGCTCAATGATTTGGGGAAATTAACCTAAACTGTGATTCTGTTGGCCAGATAATAGCTATTTCCCAAACACACTTGGCCTGGCAACTGAAGTATTCATTTATTTTCATTTTTTATTACTTAGGTTTTTATACCACCTTTATTATTTCTCTAAATAGCTCAAGGCAGTCAACGTATCTAAGATTCCTTCATTCCCACAAGAACAACCTTGTGAAGACAGAGAGAGGGAGGGGCTCCAGGTCACCCATCTGGCTTTCGTGGCTAAGATGAGACTCGTAAGTACTTAGGGGGGGTCTGACTTAATTCCAATGGTCATCACCTTTTCCTGTTATCAGAAATCATAGCAATACAAAGACATCCAAATTGATGGAGAGCCGATATCGACTCCTTTGGAGGGTTTTGAGCAACGACATGCCTTGAGTTGGACTCGGAATCAAATGGGAAGTCAGGAGAGTTTGAAGAGAGATCAGTATTGAGGGATTCTGTTGGCGTTTCTTGAACTAGGCCCCTTTAAGGTATGGGGGAGACTTCAACACCTAGAATTCTCCAGCCAGCCAGCATGCAGAATTCTGGGAGTTGAAGACCATCCATGTGTTAAAGGGGCCAAGACTGTGGTTTTTACACAAAGTTGTTGTAGTGTAATTTAATGACTGCTTTGTCATTTGATTGCATTAACCCTCATCTGTTCCCTATTTGCAGGTTAAGGTGACAAGGAAAAGGAAGTAGTCAATAGAAGCCTACAGCTGAAAGGGACCTTGTATGTCAACTGCCTGCCTGATTGATTGATTGATTGACTGATTGATGGATTAATTCTATGTCATGAAGTTGAATGTTGATGCCTAGCAACCCATAGATGATTTTCTCTGTGTAGATCTGCCCCACCTGGTCCTTCGGGTCTCCCAACCTTCCCCTATCCCCACTATAGCTGCTTACTAGTGATCCTTCCCTTCTTTTCTTTCCTTCACCCATGTCAGCATTACCGACTTCTCCAGGGAGCTTCGCCTGCATTGATTGACAGCATTGAAACTGTGTGGACTCTGAGTGGCCAAAGAGGTAGATGGATGACCTGTCCCCAGTCTGGATTTTCAGGTCTCCCTAAAGTTCACCCATCCACACAGTAATCAAATCCACTAACCTTACCCCAAATTGTCCCCTCCTTCTCTTCCCTTCCACCTTTCCCAGCATTAGGAACGTCTCCAGAGAGCTGGTTTTCACTTGATGTGCCCTCAAATATGATATTTTGAACCTGGTGGTTTTTAGTTGAGAACAGATCTGGGTAGGTTATATCTAAAGGATCCTTTGGCAGGAGACCCCTCTGCAGATTGTCCATTGGGTCTTCACTCCTTCTGCATCTCATTCTAGCAGAAGATGATGGACTCCAAAACTGTAGGAAAAAAACAGAGTGTAGAAGGCAGGTTAGCAAAATTGGCCCTGAATGGAGAGAGGATGTGACTGTGTCTTTCCATTTTTCAAACAGGTGAGCAACAAGGAAGAAATGGTCAATATCCTTGGGAGATCTCTCAGTGACCACTGATGGTCCCAACCTCCAGGTTGATGAACTGAGACACTCCTTTGACTTTCAGTCCCAGAAATTCCAGAAAGAAAATTAATGGATGAAAGAACAGCACAGCTTTTCTCCAGGAGAAAGTGGATCAACTTAAGACCACAGCAGAAGACCTGCAGAAAACCCGCAGAAGATCATGCCATCAGTTAGAGCTAGAGAAGAAATCTTTGGTGAAATACATTGAAGAACTCCACAAAGAACTGCATGAGGTCACTAGCCAAGTGTCCATCTCAACCAAGAGAAGCCTGGCTCTGAGAAAGATCTTGAAGAGGTGAGGAACCTTCCACCAGAAGGTAAGAAATTCCTCCAGTGTCTGCAGCATGAACTGGCTGAGATGGACCACAGTTACCATGTGGAGAAAAACCACTACAACCAACTGAGAAAGCGTGCTTCAGAATATGAGAGAAAAGAAGCAGAAGGACCTCAAAAGTCTGCAGCAGCCACATCTGACCTCCCAGATCCGGCTCTGGCCAGACTCACATGGCACACTAGGTAGCAAGTCCCCCCATATTCTCCCAGGTACATCAGATGGGAAACATGATGTAACTCTACTTTATTGGAAGGGCACATAAGAGAACCTTGTATGTCTGAAAATACAAATCCCCCACCAATGCTTTTGAAAGCCTGAAAAGTGAGGGAGGGTCCTTTCTGAGGTTCTTTCTCTGCCAAATATGCACCTGGGGGCTCCCCTCCCCCTTTATCTGATCATTCCCTGTGCAGCATCTTCTCCATCTATTCTTCTATATTGTCATTAATACAGGCGGGACAGTTGAAGAAATAGGATTTTTTCAGGATGCAACATTTATATTGACTCTCAGACAAAGCTACTTTGATGTTGTTTTAAAAATACCACCCAGTTTTTAGAACAATATCTATGATTTCCTAATAGAGTGCATAAGTAAACCCCAGTAGAAAAATATATAATTTTTAGCAGGAGGACTTAACAAGCTCTCCTATTTTATATAAGAACAAACGAATGGCAGCTACAATGTGAATCTTTCATTAAGATTTCATTGTACTTTTTCTCATATCATTTCTTTTTCTTAAATCAATTTTTTATTTCATTCAAAACCTCCAAAAAATGGGGGGGGAATGACAAACAAGCCCCCAAAGCTAAATAAAACTAGATTAAAAAGTGCATAAAAAGAAAAAAGGGAAGAAAAGAACCAGTTCAGGTGAGGAAACCAGGAGCAGGGAAAAAAACCCCTGCTGAGTCTGGCTGCCATCTTGGGGAGAGTCGGAAAAGCACTTTCCTTCCAGTGGTTCAGCAGCTGCCACCCCTGGATGCTCAGCCAGCAGTCCTGAGTTCTGCAGGTCTTTTTCCACCAGATGTCCAGGAATTTGAACCCCTGGCACGGTCCTTCCTGACCTGGGCAACTGGAGAGCCCATCTGGGTTTCTGTCATGTGTGTTTTTCCCCATTGTTTATGGGAGAGGCATTCTTTGTCCGATTCCCCTCATGAGTCCTGTCCAGTATGGTTGAACCTCAGGTGTAGCCCTCATCTTCTTCTGAGCACACAAGCCCCACAACCATGTCAAGGTCCTGCCTCACAGGGGGGATTGTGGTTCTTCACACCGTCAGCCAGATGTTCGGACTGGATGTCAGCTCTTCCAAGGAAAGCAGCCTTTGGCAATTGACCGATGGTGAGGTTGTCAATGCCATGGGTGTCCAAATGAGGCTCCAATTGTTTTGGGATTTCACCCCAGCTGCCAGTTAGTCCTGGGGCAAAACAAGCACCAATTTAATATTTTAATAATAAAATAATAAATAAGCAAGAAGCAATAAATAAATAAAACTTAGCAATCAAATTAGTATTTAAAATTTCCAGGCTCCCACTCTTCTTTCTTTTTAGCTTCCAAGGCCAGCCATCCCCACCCAAAAACCCAAAGCAGGAAATGCCAAGCAACCAAGGATACCAGGTGACCTCAAGAGACCCCAAATCCTCTCCCTTCAGCTAGGACTCTTCTTGTGGACAAGTCCTTGGTCCACTCACTTCTTGCCGCCTCCAAGTTGTCCATTGACTGCAGTCACCTGGGGTTTTCTGCCCCTTGAATGGAATCCAATTAAGAATTAAATAACAATAATATCATAATGGGAAAAAAACTTAACAACCAAATTAATTCAAACACTTACCAACCATCACATTGTCGTGCAAGGTAGAATGTCTGACATCCTTCTTCTCTCATCAATGATGGTGATGTTGGGGTGGATGGATTCGAGTATGTAGGGTTCCACAGTGATGGTGGTCACCTCAACATCTTCAGTTGGTTGCTCTGGTGACACTTGCAAACACCTTTTTCTGAGGATTGAAGAAAAAAAGAATAATTCCCACATCAGCATAATTGATGAAAGATGATGTTAGATGTTCAGCCCTGGTCAACAATGTGATGGTTGGCATCTCAGCCGTGGCCACTCTTTGTCCTGGGGCAAAAGAAGCACAGATTGAATATTTTAATAATAATGAAACAGTAAGCAAGAAACAAAACAATTCAAAAAACTGAGCAACCAAATTAATATTAAAGGCTCCTAGTTTTCTTTCCTGTTGGCTTCCATAGTCCAACCACCCCCACCCAAAACTCCAAAGCAAGAAATGCAAAACAACAAAAGGCATTAAGAATTAAATAACAACAACAATAACAGAATATCTTTCAAATAGAAAAATAAAGAAAAACTGACAACCAAATTAATTCAAACACTTACCAACCATCACATTGTCGAGCAAGGTAGAACGTCTGACATCCTCCTTCGTTCATCAATGATGGTGATGTTGGGGTTGATGGGTTCCGGTATGTAGGGCTCCACCATGATGATGGCGTCCTCCACATCTTCACTTCGTTGCTCTGGTGACACTTGCAGACACCTTTTCCTGGGGATTGAAGAAGGAAAAAAGAATAAAATATAACTGACTGGTAAATTGTTTCCTTAGCAATGATAATAAGGCTTATTCTTAATGGGGGCTCCATTACTGGAGGTTTTCTAGAAAAGATTAGAAAACCATTAGGGGATTGGACTAGAAGACCTCTGAGGTTCCTTCCAGCTCTGAGGGACTCTATCCTTTCTCCTGTTAGTCCCACCAAGATTTTGGGAGGCTTTCAGTGCCCCAGGGCTCCCCAGGTTGTGGTGAGGCCACTCCCCTGATCAGGAGCAACTTACCTGCACTGGTGGAAGAAAACGCAGAGGCCAACCAATGCATAGACCCCAAGGACGAAAAAGGTCACTTTCCAGGGGTCTCCAAGGACGTTCTGGGGTCTGCCAAGGGATGGCCGCAGCAGCTCATTTGGGTCCATCTCTCTGTCTCTCTGATCCACTCAAGCTTTAATAGGTTGCATGACCCCACCCATCAACGGAAAAGAGTTCAACAAAATCCAGCAGGGGTGAGATTCAAATAATTTAATAACTGGTTCTGTGCCCTCATGACCATTTTAAGTATAAAAAAATGGATATTAAGTCTTATTCTGGGGGGATGTTAATATCCTGGACTTGGAGGATACCTACAGTATCCTGTAACATCTGGAAGCAACCTCGAATTAAGGAGAAACTTCCTATCAGTGAGAGCAATTAACCAGTGGAACAGCTGGCCTCCAGAGTTTTGGGTTCTTCAACATTGGAGGTTTTTAAGAAGAGACTGGACAGTCACTTGTCTGAAATGTCTGAAATGATATAGGGTCTCCTGCTTGAATAGGGGGCTGGACTAGAAGACCTCCAAAGTTCCTTCTACTCTATTCTGATTGATTGATTGATTGATTGATTGATTGATTGATTGATTGATCTACATGACTGGCAGACTATTTGTGTAATGAGTTCCCCCCATAACTATCCACAGCACCAGATTATGGCCCAGTGACACCTTCTCAGTGATCCTCAAGGGGAGGATCCAATATACAGTGGATTGCAAGGTCTTTCAGAAGGGGGATCTGAAACAATTCATCTATTTTCAAAGAACTCAGATGTTCCTAGAAAGGTGAACTTAGCAGCACATATCCAAACTAAAAAGCAGAAGAGATATTTCCTCTGCTGTTAGTAAAGCTTGCCCAGTCTGCCACCCCCTCCTCCAATATCTTTCCCAGCCCCTCCTTCCAAATCTTTTTGATTTACTTCTGTTTAGATAAGAAATTGTGCAGGTTAAAAATAAAAAAAATACAGGTGAGCTTAAATGTGTCTTTTAACTTCCACTTTCATGAAAATGTTCTGAATGGATCCAGTTCCACAAAGCCTCCCATTTTCCTCAGTGTGACCCACCTTCCTGAGTGGAGAAGGTCCCCTCCGGACAAGGAACACAGTCGTAGCAGCAAACTGGCTCTCCTTCTCGAGCCCTCTTGACAAATCCAGGATGACAACTTTCCACACATTTGGACTGAGGCAGGGACTGACCAGAAAAACAAGGAATGCCAAAGAAAAGGTGTTAGGACTCTCCGTCCATGGAAAATGGAGGTAAAAATGGATGGAGACATGTAGATTCTGGCCTTCACGGAGGTAAATATGAAATCTCTGACTCCTTCCAAACAGATGCAGGAGGTAAAACTACTGGCAGATTCTTCCTTTAGTTCCTCCCTTTTGCTTTCAGAATTTAACATTACAATAAAGTAATTTTCCATTTAAATTTAAATTCCCATCTAGAGGGATGGAATTGATTTTTTTTTAAGTATGATGATATATTCATCTTAAAACTGAGAACAAAGTTTACTGTAAAAGATTTAGGAAGCTTTTATTCCATTAGATTTATTAACGTAGAGTAAAAACTGTGATGAAGAAAGAGACCTCTGACCAGTAAGATCTTGAAAGGTTTCCGTAAAACATGGCAAAGCCACTTAGGTCCCGTCTCTTGAAGAGCTTCCATGAGATGACATCACCTGGCATGGGAGGCCAACCACCCTGGAGACCCAGGCTTTGCCCCAGTGGTGAAATGTAAAATTTGTTGTTACCGGTTCTGTGGGCATGGCTTGGTGGGGGTCATGTGACTGGGTGGGCTTGGCCAACTTTTTTTTTTTACTTTTTTAAAGCATTTTTTTTACTACCGGTTCAGATCTTATGATCTGTGTTAAGGTTACAGAGAACAGCAGACTTAACAGTATCTGAATGAGGATGGTATATATTTTATACAGTTTGTCCTGAGAGCATCCACCAGGCAGGGCAACTGTGCAGTGTTGAAAAACGAATAAAAGTAGTAAAAACAGTAAAAGTCTGGCTCTAGAGACTCATTATCATCTGAAGCATTAAAAAAAACACCCTGTAATTCACTTAGTAATGGCCAAATCAGAAACCTACAGCTGGCGGAATTCAACTTCCCTTCCTGATATAAATCGACCTTTTGTGCAGCACAAGATTCCAAGAGTCTTTCAAAGGAAGGTCAAACTGGTGTTGAACTAACACACTCCATGCTCTTTTTCATGACCAGGAAGCCTACATTGAACAGGAGCTTCTCAAGGGGTTTAGGAAGCACCGGGGAGGCTTCCATCCACAGACCCCCCTGGAAAAGCCAGGCCTTGGCTCCTCTCTGCCTCTCCAGCCAGGAGGACCTTGGGAGGAAAGCATCCAAGGGGGTGTGTGTGGAGAGATCAGTTTGAGGAACTAACAGGGGCTGCCAGATCCCCCCCTCCCCATTGACTAGGTCAGCCACAACGGAGGGTGAAGGAAGGAATGGGGTTATCAGGAGACGAGGGAAATGGTGGATATCAGAGGAGACTTTAGGCTGAGTTCATAGCTGGGATGAGACAAAGATCAGACACCAGGACATTGCTTGAAAAACAGTTCAAGAGTTGGGGATGGGGGGCACCGTATTACGGTGGTTCTCCTCCTTTCTCTCCGACCGGTCGCAGTTCGTGTTGGCAGGTGGGCAGAGGTCGACCTCAAGGCCTCTTATATGTGGAGTGCCTCAGGGGTCGGTCCTCTCGCCCCTCCTGTTCAACATTTATGTGAAGCCGCTGGGCGAGATCATCCGTGGCTTTGGGGTGAGATACCACCAGTACGCTGATGACACCCAGCTGTACATCTCCACCCCAGGCCACCCCAACGATGCCCTTGAAGTGATGTCCCAGTGCCTGGAGGCTGTGCGGATCTGGATGGGGAGGAACAGGCTCAGGCTCAACCCTTCCAAGACTGAGTGGCTGTGGCTCCCGGCATCCCGATATAGTCAGTTGACTCCATCACTGACTATTGGGGGCGAGTCGTTGGCCCCCACAGAGAGGGCTCGCAATCTGGGAGTCCTCCTGGATAGGCAGCTGTCCTTGGAGGAACATCTGACGGCTGTAACCAGGGGGACCTTTTGTCAGGTTCGCCTGATCCGCCAGTTGCGGCCCTTTCTTGATCGGGATTCCCTGTGCACAGTCACTCATGCCCTCGTCACCTCTCGCCTTGACTACTGCAACGCTCTCTACATGGGGCTCCCCTTGAGGAGCACCCGGAGGCTCCAACTGGTCCAGAATGCAGCAGCGCGGGTAGTGACGGGAGCAGCCTGGCGCTCCCATGTAACACCGCTCCTGCGCGAGCTGCACTGGCTCCCAGTGGTCTTCCGGGTGCGCTTCAAGGTGTTGGTTATCACCTTTAAAGCGCTCCATGGCATAGGGCCTAGCTATCTTCGAGACCGCCTGCTGCCACCGACAATCTCCCATCGACCCGTGCGCTCCCACAGAGAGGGCCTCCTCGGGGTGCCATCAGCCAAACAGTGCAGGCTGGTGACCCCCAGGGGGAGGGCCTTCTCTGTGGGGGCACCTACCCTCTGGAATCAATTGCCTCCAGAGATAAGGAGAATCCAAGACCTCGGTGCCTTCCGCCGTGCCCTTAAAACCTTCCTTTTCCAGCAAGCCGGGCTGGCCTAATTTTTTTAAGTGTTTTTAAGTGTTTTGTTTATTGTTTTTAATTAATGGGGCCAAATTTATATATGTATATTTTAACTGTATTTTAATATTTGTACTTGATGTTTTTACTTGGCTGTTCACCGCCCTGAGTCCTCAGGGAGAAGGGCGGTATACAAATTCAAAATAAAATAAAATAAAATAAAATAAAGTTACAGGTAGTCCTTGACTTACGACCACAATTGAACCTCAAATTTATGTTGTTAGGGGAGATGTTTGTTAAGTGAATTTTGTCCCATTTTACGATCTTTCTCACCACAGTCGTTAAGTGAATCACAGCAGTTGTTAAGTTTGTATCATGGTTGTTAAGTGAATCTGTCTTCCCCCTTGATTTTGCTTGTGGAAAGGTTGCAAAAGGGGATCCCGTAACCTTGGGACACAGAGACGGTCATAAGTCCAAACCATTTGCCAAGTGTCTGAATTCTGATCAAGCGATCATGGGATGCTAGAAAGGTCGAAAGTGTAAAAAATGATCACAAGTCACCTTTTTTTAGTGACGCCGTTGTAACTTTGAACGGTCACTAAATGAATTCCTGTAAGTCGAGGACTTACCTGTACTATATTCGTTTGGGGAAACTAAGGAAGACCCCTGTATGAACCTGTACCTGCCTGGTATTTAACCCAGAAGGATTTCTAATTTCTAGATCAAAGGAGGGGGAATCCTTTGGATTCTGCGCAAGATCAGTAGGATCTTGCCAATCTCAGGGAAGAGATCCACTGGGTCCTCAACTGGGAGAATCCGAGGAAGAAGGAAGAGGGAAGCCAGCAGCTCAAAAAGAAGCTTGAATGGAGGCAGAAGCCGCCACAGCCTTCGATTCTCGGTTCGGTCAGGACGGGGATTTGGAGGCAGTTTCTTCTGCAGCATTTTGGAATTTAGAGGCTGGTTTTGTGTATTTTGTGATTTGATTTGAATTAGTTTGTCTGGCAAAGGCCGGCAAGGAGTCTGAAAAGTGCTGGTTTCCTTGGCTTTTTCACCTGGTTTAGCCAAGGTAATTCCTGCTAGATGGGAAGTGGATGATGGGGCTCAGGGAGGCTGTCAGGGTTCCGACCGATGCCCTAATTGAATCGTGAGCCTCGAGCGGAGCTTCAGAAGAAATCCAGGTATTGATTAGGAGCTTCAGGTAGGCACGGACCAAGGGAAGCCAACTCTGAGCTCACATAATTCGCACCTGGGCTCTGACCCTGTTTCCCCTCCCCCCAAGGCAGGGGTGAAATGCTCTCGGTTCTGACCGGATCTCCCGATCCAGTAGCGATCGCGGCGGGTGGTTCAGGGAACCGGTAGCAAAAATCCCTGTGCCCCCCCCCCCCACAAGCCCAGCTCAGCTGTGCGATCATCAGAGGCTATTTATTTTTTACTTTTAAAAGCATTTTTTCTACAACCTCTTCGGCTGAAAAAATGCTTTTAAAAGTTAAAAAAAAAAAGTTGGCCACACCCACTCAGTCACATTACTCCCCCCCACCAAGCCACGCCCACAGAACTGGTAGTAACAAATTTTACATTTCACCACTGGGACAGTCCCTAACCAAGTATCCTACAGGGAGTCCCCGATTTATATCCATTCATTTGGCGACAGTTCCAAGTCCCACGGCCATTGAAAAAAGCCATCTATGATGGGTCCTCGCACTTACGACTAGTGCAGCATCCCCTTGGACACAAAGTCGCTATTTGGGTGCCTGGCAATCAACATGGATTTATGACCAGGAAAATCAGTGGGCGAAACGGGGTTTGTTTCATGGCTGCAGGATTCACTCAACAACCCCAGTGATTCACTTAACAACGGTGGCAATAAACATGGTAAAATTCAGCACAACTCACTTAGCAATGCCATTTCTGGTCCCAATTCTGGTTGTAAGTGGAGGACTATCTGTAGGATGCAGCTGATTTGGAAAAGCTTAAGCAGGGCTGGGAGACCACCAGGAAATGCCAGGGGTAGGTTGAGGAGAAGGCAGTGGCCAACCTATCTTGCTATCAAGAAAAGGTGGGACATTAGTGACTTTGAACCAATCAGTAAGTGACTCTGAGTTTTAGTCCCGCCTTAGGCATCAAAGGCGGCTGGGGGCTTTGAGCCAATCACCAGGAGGCCCCAATTTCAATTCCCAGGGCCCAGCTAGGACTTCAGGGCCAGACTCTAGGCTGCCCCCTACAGGCAGTGAGTCTTAGCTGAACCCTGGCAAGAGGGAGGGGCTGTGATGGGGGGGGCTCTCTGTGTCCAGGAGTTTCTCTCCTTTGCTCTCGGATGGGGCTGCTCTACCCCAGAAAGACCCGGGGGGGAGGGGGGACTTGGGGTTCTGCTGAACGACGAGGCGGCAGTGGTGACCAGCAGGGCCTTTGCCCAAAATCCGACCTGCCTTAACACTCACAATGGTTAAGGCAGCAGGCTAGGAAGCAAGCCATCCTGAGTTCAAGTCCTGCCTTACCCCTGAAAGCCAGCTGGGTGACCTCGGGACAGACACTCTCTTTCAGACAAGCCCACCTGACAGGGTGATTGTTGTGGGGAAAAGAGGAGGAGGAGGAAGAGTTGGACATGTTCACCTCCTTTAGTTATTTGAAATAATAATAAAACACTGGAGAAAAAATCTAACAAAAATAAAAACTGACTTTCCTGCTTCTGTTTGCATGGAATCTGTCCTAGCCTTGTGCAGATACAGGAATTTCTCTTCTCACAAGGAGGAAGAGTTTTTTTTTTAATCATCCCTTCCAATTTCACTTACTCCCTTTTTTGCAGCCTTGGGGGGCACCAGTGGGGGCATCGGACCCCCTCCCAGCCCTGGGACACAGCAGGTTTCTCTGTTTCTTTGGGAAAGATTCCTTCCCCAATCAGAGTCTGCTGGAGCCCCATCATCCACTTCCCTCCCTGCCTGGGATCATATGAATTTCTCCATTCAGACAATAGGAAAAACAGAGTTTGCACAGAACCTCTGGATCAGTCTCCATTCTTCCACATGGAAAGGTCACTCTGACCCCTCCCCCCCAAAGCCAAATTCCCCCTCAGTTTCTGGACACCTCCAGACATCGCTCGGCTGAGCTCACAGCAGGGCCAGGGCGGCTGAGAAATTGGGACGGAAGGGACCACATACACTCCACAAACCTTTCCAGCCGCAAGAGACACTTAGACACAGACTGGGGCCTCCTACACACTCCTATCCTAAATTTCTCTGAATGACTCTTACAGAGTTCTCTTTATTGAGCTGAAAGGGAAGAGAGCTAGAAGAATTCCAGTCATTCAAGAATTTCCCATTTTGAAACATATAGAAATGATTTTCTTTTCCTGCATACTATCGAAATGGAAATGTTTTTACATTTGTTCTGCCTGTGAGCTGCTCCTTTGTGTTGAGGTCTGGCCTCAGAAGGATGATGTAGCACTTGGGGATGAAGATGCAGCCCAGCAGACCAGCACTGGAGGCCAGGATGGAGAAGACCTGCACAGCCACCATGGATTTCCCTTTGGTGCTCAGGTAGGTGGGCACAAAAGTCACCCAGACACTGCAGAAGACCAGCATGCTGAAGGTGATCAGCTTGGCTTCGTTGAAGGCCCCAGGCAGGTTCCTGGCCAGGAAAGCCACCGTGAAGCAGATGGCAGCCAGGAAGCCCATGTAGCTGAGGGTGACGTAGAACATGACAACGGCCCCTTCGTTGCATTGCAGGATGATCTCTCCAGGCTGGGAGTGGAGGTCAGAGTCAGGGAAGGGGGGAGAAACTCCCAGCCAGATGGAGGAGATGATAATTTGGACAGCAGAAGAAGAAAGGATGATGGAGTTGGCCAAGCTCTTCCCCAACCATCTCTTCACTCGGTTTCCTGGTTTTGTGGCCAGGAAGGCCAGCACCACCGTGATGGTTTTGGCCAAGAGAGAAGAAACGGCAACTGAGAAGATGATGCTGAAAACCGTTTGTCGGAGAAGGCAGGTGGCTTTCCTTGGTTGACCAATGAAGAGTAGAGGAGACAAGAAGCAAAGCAGGAGGGAGACCAGGAGGATGTAGGAGAGGTCCCGGTTGTTGGCTTTGACAAGGGGAGTTTCTAAGTATTGAATGAAGAGGATCAAAACAAGGCCTGTGGTTAGGAAGAAGAGAAGGGCAAAAGAAACCAGGATGATGCCCAGATGTTCTTCATAAGACAGGAAGGTTATGACTTTGGTGATACATTGGACTCTATCCACATTTGGATATTTATCATCTGGACACTTGGTGCATTTTTTTGTATCTGAGAAAAAAAAAAGCAATATTTCTTTAATATTCTGTCCTTTTATCTTACAAGAAATGCCTTCTTTGGATAACAGCTGATACCAGCGGCATTTTCCAAGAACTATTTATTAAAGATTTCATTAAAAAGAGTATAAGAAGGATTTGTTTAAAAAATGTAGCCAGATATATTAAATTGAGCGAAATTCTACGGTGTTAATTATTTCCAGTGTAATGTGTAGAATCTTCATAGGAATATATATATATATATTGTTACAGGTTAATAATGGATCATATAATCTTTTTAGGCAAACATCCTGAGTTCTGCCACATGGCAGTTAATATCCTGGACTTGGAGGATACCTACAGTATCCTGTAACATCTGGAAGCAACCTCGAATTAAGGAGAAACTTCCTATCAAGTGAGAGCAATTAACCAGTGGAACAGCTGGCCTCCAGAGTTTTGGGTTCTTCAACATTGGAGGTTTTTAAGAAGAGACTGGACAGTCACTTGTCTTAAATGTCTGAAATGATATAGGGTCTCCTGCTTGAATAGGGGGCTGGACTAGAAGACCTCCAAAGTTCCTTCTACTCTATTCTGATTGATTGATTGATTGATTGATTGATTGATTGATTGATCTACATGACTGGCAGACTATTTGTGTAATGAGTTCCCCCCATAACTATCCACGGCACCAGATTATGGCCCAGTGACACCTTCTCAGTGATCCTCAAGGGGAGGATCCAATATACAGTGGATTGCAAGGTCTTTCAGAAGGGGGATCTGAAACAATTCATCTATTTTCAAAGAACTCAGATGTTCCTAGAAAGGTAAACTTAGCAGCACATATCCAAACTAAAAAGCAGAAGAGATATTTCCTCTGCTGTTAGTAAAGCTTGCCCAGTCTGCCACCCCCTCCTCCAATATCTTTCCCAGCCCCTCCTTCCAAATCTTTTTGATTTACTTCTGTTTAGATAAGAAATTGTGCAGGTTAAAAATAAAAAAAATACAGGTGAGCTTAAATGTGTCTTTTAACTTCCACTTTCATGAAAATGTTCTGAATGGATCCAGTTCCACAAAGCCTCCCATTTTCCTCAGTGTGACCCACCTTCCTGAGTGGAGAAGGTCCCCTCCGGACAAGGAACACAGTCGTAGCAGCAAACTGGCTCTCCTTCTCGAGCCCTCTTGACAAATCCAGGATGACAACTTTCCACACATTTGGACTGAGGCAGGGACTGACCAGAAGAAAAGGAATGCCAAAGAAAAGGTGTTAGGACTCTCCGTCCATGGAAAATGGAGGTAAAAATGGATGGAGACAAGTAGATTCTGGGCTTCACGGAGGTAAATATGAAATCTCTGACTCCTTCCAAACAGATGCAGGAGGTAAAACTACTGGCAGATTCTTCCTTTAGTTCCTCCCTTTTGCTTTCAGAATTTAACATTACAATAAAGTAATTTTCCATTTAAATTTAAATTCCCATCTAGAGGGATGGAATTGATTTTTTTTTAAGTATGATGATATATTCATCTTAAAACTGAGAACAAAGTTTACTGTAAAAGATTTAGGAAGCTTTTATTCCATTAGATTTATTAACGTAGAGTAAAAACTGTGATGAAGAAAGAAACCTCTGACCAGTAAGATCTTGAAAGGTTTCCGTAAAACATGGCAAAGCCACTTAGGTCCCGTCTCTTGAAGAGCTTCCATGAGATGACATCACCTGGCATGGGAGGCCAACCACCCTGGAGACCCAGGCTTTGCCCCAGTGGTGAAATGTAAAATTTGTTGTTACCGGTTCTGTGGGCATGGCTTGGTGGGGGTCATGTGACTGGGTGGGCTTGGCCAACTTTTTTTTTTTACTTTTTTAAAGCATTTTTTTTACTACCGGTTCAGGCGAATAGGTAGTAAAAAATGCTTTAAAAAATGAAATTTTAAAAAAAGGTTCTGATGATCACAGCGGTGCTGCACGATCGTTGGAACCTTTTTTTACCTTTTAAAAGTATTTTTTACTACCAGTTTGCTCGAACTGGTAGTTTTTATTACTACCGGTTTACCTAAACCAGAGCAAACTGGTAACATTTCACCCCTGCTTTGCCCACTTGAAATGGGACCTCAGGCTTAGGAAAAAAGAAAAGACACCAAAATTTCTCCCACCTTATTGAGCAACTTTAGCCGTGAAAGAGCATCTTGTTTGATAGTAAGTCTCTGTCTTAGAGAATACCCCAGAATCTCTTTCTTGACATCCTCCTTGGGGAGAATCAAGAAGCAATCAATGCCCAAATCTGCTGTTATCTCTCCATTTTGGTCCAAGTACAGTTTCCTCTCAGAAATATTCCAAAATTCATTCTTCTCCAGAAAGGGATGAAACTAGAATGGGAACATCCAGGAATTTGAAAAACAGAGAACTTTGTTTCTTATCCCACTTTGAATCTTTCTTCCACAATTGTCTCATCTCCAAATATGGTTAAATAGGGTACAAATACTGCCATTATCTTCATAACTGAATGAAAAACTTTGAGAAAAAATTTGTCCATCATATACTGACAAAGCATAGAGAAAATATAATTGACACAATAGGTCAATTATAGGGAACATTCTAGAGCAGATGACAAATAAAATGAACAGAGGGGGGAAAATGATGATTCACAAACTCTTTGAAAACAAGAGATTGATTCCCAGAAAGCATGGGTTGATCAAGAAGAAAGTTGTCAGGCTAATCTTCTCCCTGGTCATCCTGATGGAAAACACCTCCAGATGGAGAGTGGCTGGCTCTGGAGAATTTGATCGCTGAAGAGGGAGCCGGGTTTAGAGAGGGGAGAGGCACTACCGATCAGTGCTTAGTTCTTCATCAACTGATTGAAAAATACATATCAAATAGACCTGCATCATTCTACACCTGCTTTATAGACCTCACGGCAGCCTTTGATACGGTTCCCAGGACTAAGCTATGGGAGAAGCTGGAAGCTGCCTCAATTGACCACAGGCTTCTTCATCTCTTACCTGCCCTACATACTAAAACATCCCTCAAGGTGAGGTGTGATATGCAGGGGTCCCTCTCGAAGTCAGTTAGAACTCAAAAGGGGGTTAAACGGGGGCATTTTGGCCCCCCTGCTTTTCAACTTTTACATAACTGGCATGGTAAAATGGCTAAACAAACCAAATAACCCCCCCCCCCCCAAAAAAATAGGTGACCGAAGCATCGCCCTCCTGCTCTATGCAGATGCCCCTGTGATCCTCTCCAGGACACCAGTAGGCCTTAAAAGAGCCTTGCGAGCCCTTCTCCAGCACCGTAATTACAATCAACTGGGCATAAATGATGAGAAAACAAAGGTCAAAAAGGCCAAAACTTGATTCATGGTATCTAAATGGCCACAAAATAGAGCAGGTACCACCTTCAAATCCCTGGGGGTGGCCATTCAGGCCAAGGGTTCAAGAAACATGCAGCTGCCCTGGGCCAAAGATCAGCCAGCACCATTCTTCATTGTTTCCGCACAAAGGGAGGCTACTATGTCCCTGCTGCTCTTAAGCTTTTTGTGCCCAAGTCGCTAGCACAGCTCCTTTATGGGACGTTGCTCGGACCGTCAGCTTCATGTTTTACATCATTAGAAGTAGTTCAGTCCAAATTCACCAGATCAATTCTCCAGATGCCACGTTGTGCCTCAAATGCACTTCTGCGCCTGGAGACAGGATTGACAGAAGTCAAAGCAAGAATCCGTATAGCTGTTGGGGCCCACCAGTGGCCAGTGGAGCTGGCAGCAGATTCGGACAGTGAGGAGGTTGGGGAGGGACATGGGCCAGTCCTGGAGTCTGGGGGAGGCTCTGATGAGGGCTCTGTGGTAGTGCGCACACATTTGCGAACCGGTAGGGAAGGTAAGTGAATTTCACCCCTGGATTCTCCCCTCTTCTCTGATCCTTCCCTAGGCAGCCGCTCTTCTCCTCATCCCAAAAGTCATTCTCACACATCATTGCACTTCCTAAATAGATTATGGGAACTCTGGTGATATCACTGGATTTCAGTAATGGACTCACAAACAATTGTGTGATGTGATTAGAAAACTGAGGGGCGGATGGTATGATAACTAAGTGGATAAAAACTGTCTTCAAAGTGATACTGAAATAATTTTTAACCTTTTTAAATTTTTCCTACGACACCTGAAGGTTATGTTTGTTTACTTGATTGATTAGTCCATGGGCCAAATCAAAGTGCAGAGTTCCAAACACAAATTATTACTAAAATCCAATAAAAACAATTTAAAATGAGATTGGAATAGAATACAATAATATATGGATAAATAAAATATGATAAAATTATATTTCAATATCACCCTTTCAGTCTACCCCAATCAGTCCCAGATATGCCAATCTCAACCGAGCCATTTTGCTCAAGTACTGAGCTGTATTAAATGTTGTTGTCAAATTCTGGCTGCAGATAAGGTGAGTTGTTTTGATATGGGATTCCCAATGGGTCCTTCGTTTGGTATATGGCCCAAGGTTCCTGCCTCTCACCCTCTTATGCAGGCAGCAATCAAACAGGATGTGAGCCAGGTCTTCTGTCTCTGCCACTCTGCAAATGCAGAGACCTCCATTATAAGGTCTAGAGTAGAATATATATGTGGTTGAGTAGAAATCCCAAACTTCTGCTCCATAAAAGAGCATAGGGATAACCTTTATATACTTTAATTAATGGGCCAGGTTACGGATAACTTTTTGCTATTGGACATCAATTTTTCTATCTTATCATTAATACAGTCAAGTTGATAAATCCCCTTCACACAAGATTTGATCTAAGATGTAGATCCTAGAGTAAGCTAATTTGATGTGATTTAATTTAAAGACTATAAAGATTTTCTACTTAGAAACCTTATTTGAAACTTCATTTAAAAAGTTTGATAAAATAACAATGGTTTTAAATCAACTTAAAGGCGATAATAAGAAGCAAGCAACAATTGTTGAATCGGATGAATTGGATGGATGGACTGGAACTGAATTTGCTGCTGGCATCCCTGAAGACGGAGTCTGGTTTGAAGGCAGGCTGCTTGGAGAGGGCTGGAGAGGCCATGGACCCTGAAGACTCAAAGTGGACAGAACGGATGACTGAAGAAATGGATTCTTTCAAGAAGATTGAGGGAGATTGGGGAATGGACTTGTCATATTTAACTGGAAAACAAATCTTAAGAGTCATTGTGTTTCAATTTACAGGAGGTCCTGTGACTTTGGGGAATGGAAATCAGTTGCTGGGAAAGATCCTAATTAAAGTTTTAAGGAAATGAATTAGTATTAAGAATCAAACAAAGATATTGAATCATGAACAGATTCAGGATGGATCAGAGATAATGATTGTGGTGGTCTGTGGTAGATAAGAAGCCCCTGCAAATTGAATGAGAGTTAAATAGAATAGCAGATAACAGTTTTGAAGTTTTATTTTATTTTTTTTTTGATTGCCTGTTAACTACATTTTTTATATACAGCAGACAGATGACAAGTCAAGTGGTTGCTATTTATTGGTAGAAGATTATAATTGTGGGCCTATTTTGCAAGGGGGAGAAATGTAAATCTGTCAGTATTCAACTGGGGAACAATATATGCGTATGTGGTTTTATCTGTTTTTAATGCACAATTTTTAAAAAAATGTTTCATCTAATTTTGTTTTGTCTTTGTAATAGTTTTATTTTTTGAAGTTTATATTTTACCTTTTTAAATAAAATAAAATTTAATGACAGGAATATCAAGTTTCCAGAAACAATATTTATCATTAGCACACAGAGAAGGGTGCGTAAGTAAAAAGCAGTAGAAAAATATCTGATTTTTAGCAACTAGGACTTGACTAACTAAATAGAGTGTCATATAAGAACATGAATGATGGAAGGAAGATGAGGGATACCAAACTTGATATGCATGTTTGTGAAAATGATCTCAAAGTCGTAGTTAACTGTGAACAGAATCTGAGTCAGCAGGGAGATGTTCATGGAAAGAAGGCAAATGCAGCCAAAAGAATCTCAGGAAGTGAAAGTTCTGGTTTGGGGAGACCCCAACTCAAGGACCAGGTCCCCTTGCAGGCATCACAAGTGGAGGAGAATTTGCAAAATAATCTACGTGAACTTCAGGGAAGGACAATGAAGCCAAGGAAGAGATCAAAGGAGCTGCTCTTAGCCTTGAGGAAAGAGAAGAAGGAGAAGAGCTGAAGATCAGGAGGAGTCTGGGAGCCCCTTTTCCAACTGACACAATCTCTCGGTTGTAGAAGGGAGGATGCAGCCCTCTTCCAATCACTGACACAGGTTACACACGAGTGTAAGATCTGCTCACTATTATTCCAGAGTGTCAAACACAGAAAAATGAATTCAGTTACAAGAGAGGAGATTTTAGCTGAAGGAGAGAAAAAAATATGATAAAAGGATGAACTGTTTTAGAGCTGAGCCAGTAAAGCAGAGAAGTTCAGTCTCCTCTTCATGGATTGTTTGAGTGCAAAGACTGAGCAGCCATCAGTCAGAGAAGCTTTAACTGGGATTCCTGCAGAGAGGAGGGGTTGGGCTAGATGGTCTCAGGGTCTCCTCCAAATTTATAAAGGTAGTCATGCCACAACATGTATCTATTGTGCTGTTGTTGCTCTAGCCCCACCTAGTGGCCGGGGGCAGATAAGCCTCACTGTATGGTCTGAAGCCAGACTCCCTTTTCTCTCAGCCTTTGGAGGAGACGGAAGCAGCTGGTTTGACCGAGACACATGGTCATCCAGAGGCCTCAGTCCCTCACACGGAGCAACGCTGGAGAGGTTCCAGTTGCTTCTTTGTTGGCTGTTAGTTAATTCTGCCTATCTCCTATTTATATTTGATTCTCACTCTTTGCATTTCCTCAGTTTCTCCTTTTCTCCCAATGAAACACCCAGATCCACCCCAGGCTCCCTTTCACTGGAGGAGAAGAGGGGGGTTTAGCTGCCTGTTGAGCTGCACACAGACCCACCTGCAGTGGGGACGGAACAAAGGGGAAATTCCACCATGTTCATCACAAACCCACAAATACAGGAATTCATTTAAAAAAGAATACAGCATTTTCAAATGAGCAGAGTTGAACATTAAAATGCCATGGTATCTACTCTTTGGAACCATTATTCCCTGGGTAATTGAATTGGACAGATCTACTGAGTTTGTTCCCCTCCTTCTCTTCTGTATTCCTCCTCCAAAGGATCTAAGATTAATGGATCCATATCGGGACCCCCATACCTGCCACGGCTGCAGCCTTGGAGACCCCAAAGTTTTTTCTCCCTCCTTCCTCCTCCTCCTGGATCTGGAGGAATAAGCAGCATTCAAGGCCTGGGCCAGAGTCTGAATGAGACTGTAATATTGATACTCATTTGGCGCTCGGATCCTGTTCCTTTTCACTCAGAGTCTCTGAAACAATTGTATGACTGATCTGAAAAAGCAATGAAGAATGCTGTGTTATATTTGGGGTCAGATCAAGTCCAAAATATTAGATTTTAATAAATCCAACCTGGTTCTCATGAAAGTATTAGAAAAGTTTGTTAATCAGACATTGTTTAAAATATTAAAGAGAGAATATTAGCAAGATTGTATCATAATAATGGAAAATAATAAGCAAATTAAAAAACAATAAAAATGTAAATCATATTACTGTATCACCCCTACAAGTTACCACAATTAAATTAACGTGTGCAAATGCCAACTGGAGTATTCTATTCCAATAAAGGGCCTATTATAATTTTCGAGGATTGCTGCATCTTTTTTTGCTTCTCTATCCCAGATTCTTTCTGGAGGAAATTTTTTAACTTCTTTCTCCAGTTATACAAGAAACAGGCAGACCACAAAGCCTAATAAGATTTGTCAGTTGCATAATCCAAGTTTGGTCTTTAATTGAAGTTTTGTCTGTTCCAACAGCCACAATTTTCAGAGTCTGTCAGTTTCCATAGATGAAATTTTATGCCAATGCCCATATTTTCTGAATTTAGACAAAGTAGAAATCGTGTAAATTCCCAAATCAGCTGAGGGCAGCAGCTGGAGTCCTTTTACCCACCCCAAGATCCTCCTCAGAGGCTGAGATTGGGTTGGTTCTGCTGGTGGTTTCTCTCTGAAGCCCCAAACATCAGATTGATGGAAGAACATGGGGGAAAACTGGGCCTCAGATACTTCAATAACTGGGGCTGAGGAAGCTGGAGAGCTAAGAGGTTTTCATTTAAGCACCACTTTCACTCCTGCCCTTTCTCTAACGGAGCTCCTTGGATGATGAGGGAGCCAAGATTCAGGCTCAGAGAAAACAACCCCAGGTAAGGAAAGGTGTTAATATGATAATATCACATTATCTGTATAAATCAGTGTATTCCAAAAGGAATTTAGCAGGCTAAACATGTGTACCGTAACAGAACTTATAACAAAATAAAAGGGTTGGAAGGGACCTTGGAGGTCTTCTAGTCCAACCTCCTGTTCAAGCAGTAAACCAGGCTTAATAGCAGTAACTGTGAGAGGGTCCTGGAGTCTTCGTGGACAACCAATTAAATATGAGTCAAGAGTGTGCAGCGGCAGCCAAAAAAGCCAATCCAATCCTAAATCACATTAACAGAGGGATACAATCAAGAGAGGTACTAATACCACCCTATAAAGACTTTGTAAGACCACACCTAGAATCCTGCATCCAGTTTTGGTCACCACGCTATAAAAAAGATGTTGAGACTCTAGAAAAAGTGCAGAGAAGAGCAACCAAGAGCATTAGGGGACTGGAGGCTAAAACATACAATGAACGGTTGCAGGAACTGGGCTTGGCTGGTCTAGTGATGAGAAGGACCAGGGGAGACATGATAGCAGTCTTCCAATATTTGAGGGGCTGCCACAGAGAGGAGGAGGTCAAGCTATTTTCCAAAACACCCAAAGGCCGGACAAGGAATAATGGATGGAAACTGAACAAGGAGAGATTCAACCTGGAAATAAAGAGATAAAGTTGCCTTCAGAAGTTGTGGGAGCTTCATCACTGGAAGCTTTCAAGAAGAGACTGGACGGTCATCTGTCAGAAATGGTGTAAGGTCTGCTTGGACTAGATGACCTACAAGGTCCCTTCCAACTCTGTTAATCTGTATCTATCTATACTATTCCAGACAAGTGACTGTCCAGTCTCTTCTTAAAAGCCTCCAGTGATGGACCACCCACAATTTCTGAAGGGGAGACGTTCCATTCCTCACCATTAGGAAATTTCTCCTTGGTTCTAGGTTGTTTCTCTCCTTGATTAGTTTCCATCCATTGTTTCTTGTCTTGCCTTCTAGTACTTTGGAAAATAGGTGGACCTCCTCTTCTCTGTGGCAGCCCCCCAAATATTGGTACATTGCTATTATTTCACCCTTAGTCCTTTTCACTAGACTAGACATACTGAATTCCTGTAACTGTTCCTCATATGTTTTAGTCTCCAGACCCTTAATCATCTTTTCTGCACTCTTTCCAGAGTCTCTACGTCTTTTTTATAATATGGAGACTAAAACTGGATGCACTATTCCAAGTGCGGTCTTGCCAAGGCATTATAAAGCGATACCAATAATTCATGTGATCTTGATTTTATCCCTCTGTTAATGCAGCCTAGGATTGAATTAGCTTTTTTAGCTGCTGCTGGCTCATATTTAAGTGATTGTCCACTAGGATTCCAAGATCCCTCTCACAGTTACACTTATTGAGCCAGGTTTCACCTCATCTCTTGGTGGACATTTGGTTTTTCTAGCCTAAGTATAAAACCTTACTTTTCTGTACAATGAATTACAGTTTGTTAGATAGGCCCAGGGTTCAAGTCTCTTTAGATCCAGCTAGATCTTCAGCCTATCTTCTGGGGTGGTGGCTATTCCTGCCACTTTAGTGTTGTCTTCAAATTTGATGATTTCCCCATTTCTCCCCTCATCCAAATCATTCATGAAGACGTTGAAGAGAACTGGGCCTAAAATGGAACCTTGGGGTCCCCCACTGTTTATTTCCCTCCATGCAGACGTAGTTCCATTGAGGACCACAGGCTGACTCCATCTGGGGGTGATGCTGTCTATCCCACATATTTTCAGGTTACCGAGAAATAGGTTGTGGTTTACTTTGTGAAAGCCTTTCTGAAATCCAAGTACTGTATACTACGTGCACTGCATTTCATTGGTCCACTAATTTTTGTCAAAAAATGAAATGTTTATTCATGATCTGTTTTTTGATCCTGCATTAGTCCTTGTAAGTCACTCATATCTAGACTGAAGAACAAGGGTTCAAATATGCATCTTTCCTTTCCCCCTTGGTAAGCATAGATCCTTCTTCTCATGGCTCCATTGAGCCCAAACCTTCCTCTCAAACAAGGGCTTGGATCAGGGCCAACAGGCTGAGCTCCATTTTAAGGGCAAAACATTTTCTCCATCATAATTTTCTGTTTATTGAGTCAAATGCTGCACTAACATCTAGAAAGCAGCAAATCTTGTTTTGCCTCACTGATATAGATTAGACATTTCAAGACAAATTTGTTGCCAATATTAGATTATTAACTTATGCATTATTTCTTATAATATCTATATAGCATTTAACTCTACCTAAAACATTCTGATTCTTCTGCAAGGAAGAATTCCCTGCGCATGCGTAAGATGGCGGACCTCCGAGGGGCTCGCTGTTGAGCTTGATGGGGAAAAGGAGAACTTTGGAAATGTCGGAGGCTGTTTTAGTGATCTTGAGCCCCACGTTCAGCATGCCGATGGTCTGACGGTTCGGATGTGCCATCCCTTATCGGGATTGGCCCTGGGTTGGCAGAGCTACAGCGAGGAGACATAATCGGAGCGCTGTAAGGAGGGCGGCGGCGGCGATGGCGGCCTCCACGATGACTCCACAGCTGCGGAGCCCCGGAGATCGGGCTTTTCATCCTACGGACTGACTGTAGGAGGTGAAGGAGTTAAGGTGGTCTGGGGAGTCTAACTGAGCCAGATGGAGAACTGAGGGAGCCGAGGGAATCATCTATAGCGACCCAAGCCTCCCTTCGATTTGACGGTGGCCGAAAAAAAGCTGGGCTGCCGGGGGAGGGGGGGTGCGGGAAGGCGATGGACCCGGCACCCGGAGGCTCGGAGGCCTGTTGGCCGCTTCAAACAGTTATTTAGCCCAGATCTGAGGCTCGGGGTGTATGGCCCAGCGGTCAGCTGCGCCTGAAAACCCCCTACATGGACCGAGACCTGGGAAGATCGTGGCAGAACTTGCTCGGAGAAAACGGGCAGGACTATTGGGGGTGATTTGGCCCGGAACATCGAAGGGAGTTGGGGAGTGATAGAGGGGGATTTCCAATTACCATCTGGTTTCCCCCTTGGATTCGCCCCCCCCTATGAAAATGGCCTCCCCCCCGTTGCTACCTGGACTCTCTATTAGGTCGGCCCATTTTTCCATCACTACTGACTCTGGGACTTTATTATCACCCTCCTGGATTTTTATGTTTGTTCTCTATGTACTTCTGCTGCTGGCTAGTTTATTCCTGCCGCCCGATTTCCACCTTTAGGCCTTGGCTCGGGGGAGGAGAGATTGCAGGCTGGAGGGAGAAGCTGAGAGTCCAGGTCAAGGACTGCTGCTCCATCTGCAGGGAGAGAGTGACTATTGTTGGCCTTTTACATCCAGTGAGAGAATGGCTGTGGCCATCTGCCTGCACTGCAACCATCTGATCTGGTCGCCCCATCACTGTGAGAGAGTGAAGGGGCCCCAGCTTCATCCTGGCCAGCCTCTTTTGCCATCTCTCACCTCAATGACTGTCTTTAAATTTCGCTGACATCCAAGGTTCCCCTTTTCCATCTCATCATACTTGTATGGCTTATACCTCGGCAGATTTGCTTGCGCTGCGAGATGCCCCCCTCTCACGGCGATGGCCTTCCACTCTATCGAAGGCCTACCTTAAGGACAGGCTTTGGAGCCCCGAGAGGTGGCATGTTTTAAAGCGGGGATTGAGGGGTTTTTTAATTAGGGTTTTTAATAATCTTTTAAGGGGAACTGGGAGGGCGACCAAAGGGGATGGGGGGGGTAATCCACCTAGGTCAGGGCCCAGCCTGGAACAGGGTAACGGTCTGGAGGGCGCAGGACGAGGGATTGGGGATGTCATCAGCACGGTGGATGGGAGGGGCAGATATGGCGGGAGCAGAGGACCTTATCTTGTGCCGGGGGTGCGCACTCGCTACTTGAGAGCGATTGCACGCCCCGGTCCTCAAGGCTCCCCTCGGATACTAGGTGGCTCAGATACTCAGGACCTGGGCCTCCGGCTGATGCTGTGCAACGCCAGGTCCGTGGTAAATAAGGCCCCCCTCATTTACAATCTTATTCAAGAGGGGGGAGCGGACCTGGCGGGTATTACGGAGACCTGGTTGGGCCCGGAGGGAGGGGTCCCTCTGGTTGAGATGTGTCCACCTGGCTTCAGAGCATTCCATCAGCCGAGGGCCCAGGGGAGGGGCGGGGGGTGGCGGTTATTATTAACGAAGGTCTGGGTCCAAGGGAGACCACTGTGCCACAGATTGCCGGGTGTGAGTCCCTCTTTGTGAGATGGGGTCATGGGGTTCAGATGGGCTTGCTGCTTACGTACCTGGCTCCCTGCCGCGTGGCAACGGCCCTGCCCGAGCTACTCGACGTGATAGCCACGGTGGCAGTTGATACACCCAGGCTTATGGTCATGGGTGATTTCAATCTGCCGTCCGTTGGTGAAACGTCAGAGATGGCTCGGGAGTTCATGGCTTCCATGACGGCCATGGACCTGACCCAGTTAGTTCATGGCCCCACTCACGGGGGGGACACACGCTGGACCTGATTTTTGTCTCTGGCCAGTGGTTGAGTGGTCTTATTATAGGGGATATAGACATGAAACCCTTGTCATGGTCAGATCACTCACTCCTTCGTCTGGACCTTCGAACCGCTACACCCCGCCGCAGGGAGGCGGACCCAATTAGATGGATCCGCTCCAGGCGCCTGATGGATCCTGATAGGTTCCAGACGGAGCTTGGGCCAATTCCTGAAGATCTGGCACACGACTCGGCCGAGGACCTGGTAGCTGCCTGGGATCGGGCGGCTGGTGGGGCCTTGGATCGAGTCGTGCCTTTGCGGCCTCTGACCCGGTGTCGATCCCTCGCGGCTCCTTGGTTCACCGAGGAGCTGAGGGAGATGAAACGCCGGAAAAGACGCCTAGAGAGCGGTTGGAGGGCCAGTCTCGCTGAATCTGACCGAACACTGGTAAGGTCGCATATTAAGACCTACCTAGTGGCGATAAAGACAGCAAAGTTTAACTACTTTTCCGCCTCTATTGCGTCATCAGGGAATTGTCCGGCCGCCCTGTTCAGGGTAACCCGCTCCCTGCTCCATCCGGGAGCGCGGGAGGATCCCTTGGAAGGCAGGGCGGAGGATTTCGGACAATACCTGTATGACAAAATCGCTCAGATCCGGGGGGATTTGGACTCTGACTGGGTAGATCAGGGCAGGGTGACGAGGAATAGTCTTGAGAATGTTACCTGGGAGGAGTTTGATGCTGTGACTCCGGATGATGTGGACAGGATTTTGGGGAGACTTAGTGCGGCCACATGTCCCTCCTGGTTGGTACTGGCCTCCCGGGAGGTTACACGAGGCTGGCTCCAGGGTGTTATCAACGCTTCGTTGAGTGAGGGTCACTTCCCCGCCGCCTTGAAAGAAGCGGTGGTGAGGCCTCTCCTCAAGAAGCCGTCCCTGGATCCGGCAATATTGGCCAACTATCGTCCTGTCTCCAACCTTCGCTTCCTGGCGAAGGTTGTTGAGAGTGTGGTCGCGCGACAGTTTCCACAATTCTTGGAGGAAACATCCTATCTAGATCCGTTCCAGTCGGGTTTCAGGCCTGGACACAGCACGGAAACGGCATTGGTCGCGTTGGTTGATGATCTCTGGAGGGCTCGGGACAGGGGTTGTTCCTCTGTTCTGGTCCTGTTAGACCTCTCAGCGGCTTTTGATACCATCGACCATGGTATCATGCTGCACCGGTTGGAAGAGTTGGGGATGGGGGGCACCGTATTACGGTGGTTCTCCTCCTTTCTCTCTGACCGGTCGCAGTTCGTGTTGGCAGGGGGGCAGAGGTCAACCTCAAGGCCTCTTATATGTGGAGTGCCTCAGGAGTCGGTCCTCTCGCCCCTCCTGTTCAACATTTATGTGAAGCCGCTGGGCGAGATCATCCGTGGCTTTGGGGTGAGATACCACCAGTACGCTGATGACACCCAGCTGTACATCTCCACCCCAGGCCACCCCAACGATGCCCTTGAAGTGATGTCCCAGTGCCTGGAGGCTGTGCGGATCTGGATGGGGAGGAACAGGCTCAGGCTCAACCCTTCCAAGACTGAGTGGCTGTGGCTCCCGGCATCCCGATATAGTCAGTTGACTCCATCACTGACTATTGGGGGCGAGTCGTTGGCCCCCACAGAGAGGGCTCGCAATCTGGGAGTCCTCCTGGATAGGCAGCTGTCCTTGGAGGAACATCTGACGGCTGTAACCAGGGGGACCTTTTGTCAGGTTCGCCTGATCCGCCAGTTGCGGCCCTTTCTTGATCGGGATTCCCTGTGCACAGTCACTCATGCCCTCGTCACCTCTCGCCTTGACTACTGCAATGCTCTCTACATGGGGCTCCCCTTGAAGAGCACCTGGAGGCTCCAACTGGTCCAGAATGCAGCAGCGCGGGTAGTGACGGGAGCAGCCTGGCGCTCCCATGTAACACCGCTCCTGCGCGAGCTGCACTGGCTCCCGGTGGTCTTCCGGGTGCGCTTCAAGGTGTTGGTTATCACCTTTAAAGCGCTCCATGGCATAGGGCCTAGCTATCTTCGAGACCGCCTGTTGCCACCGACGATCTCCCATCGACCCGTGCGCTCCCACAGAGAGGGCCTCCTCGGGGTGCCATCAGCCAAACAGTGCAGGCTGGTGACCCCCAGGGGGAGGGCCTTCTCTGTGGGGGCACCTACCCTCTGGAATCAATTGCCTCCAGAGATAAGGAGAATCCAAGACCTCGGTGCCTTCCGCCGTGCCCTTAAAACCTTCCTTTTCCAGCAAGCCGAGCTGGCCTAATTTTTTTAAGTGTTTTTAAGTGTTTTGTTTATTGTTTTTAATCAATGGGGCCAAATTTATATATGTATATTTTAACTGTATTTTAATATTTGTACTTGATGTTTTTACTTGGGCTGTTCACCGCCCTGAGTCCTCAGGGAGAAGGGCAGTATACAAATTCAAAATAAAATAAAATAAAAATAAAAAGGAATGCATTTTTCTCAAGTTTAACTAAGAGAATCATGGCATAAATTTTAGCCACAATATCTGCTAGTCTAATTGACCTATAATTGCTAGAGTAATTTTTTTTCCATTTTTTAGATGGATAAAATGCTACTATTGCCAACTTCAATCCAACTGCAGAGGGCAGGCATTATTTATCTGTGAAAATGAAGATGCCAATAGAGGCCCCAATAGGGGTATTTTTTGATCAGTTAAATAGTTGGTAGAGTATCTTCTCCAGGGAATGTATTGCTTGCATTTCAGGCCTTTTATGATTAATCTCAACATGAACATAATGGGATAAAATATTGACGTTTTTGCTAATATGGAGAAAAGCAGCTCTTGAATTCCATGGAGAAGACATGATTGCATCTATTCCTCACCCACTACCACCCACCCCTCACTTTACCAGGTTGAGAAACACACACATAAACCTGTGGGACTTTGTAGGTGCCTCCTAATGTTGACATCTGGATGGAGATGTCCCTGTAAGCTGCATCAAGAAGGGCCAGGAGGTTCTCCTTCCTTCCACAGCCATAGTTGGGGACATTGGCTTCTCCAGTGGAGAGCATGTCCAGCAAGGCATCTGAAGTGTGGAAAGTGCTCAAATAATTGTTATGGATGTTGTAGCCTAGTGTGAGATTGTGGAAGAGATGGGAATTCTTGTTGGCCAGTTGAATGTTGAAAATGAATTTTAAGCAATAAAAAAATTTGGAAGAAGTCCTATTGAAAAAAAGTTATTATAATCAGCAGCCACAACAAATACTTTTGTTATATATAATATATATAATCCTCCACAAGCCTACTGAGCCTTAGACCAACATTGATCCCAAAGCAAAGATCAGTTACACAAATATGGAAATGGGCTGAGGTATGGCAACTACAACTGATTCCACCACCACTTTAAATAAAATTCATTATTCAAGTGATAAATTAAGGATTGAAAAGAGAGAGGAAAATAATCTGCAGGCCTTTCAGTTTTTTTTCCAGATCCCTTTTTGAGTCACTTTCACAAAATCAGACCATAGAGAGAAGCGGTAGAAATCAAAATCATTCAGGAAATTAGACATATTCCCCAATATAGGAATAAATGAAATAAAGAGAAAAGAGAAAAGAAGGAGAGGGTTAGAGGTAGTGCAACTCCATCACGCTGAATGACTTACGAATCATGGAAAACAAACTGAAGAGAAGGAGCCACATTGAAAAGGAACTTTGCATGCAATCTTTCCGTTCCACTGGTGACTATACTGATTAGATGGTCTCCTGGTCTGTAGTAGCTCCGTGGTTTTCCATCCTGGTTCTCCAAACTCAGCGGGCATTTCATTCTCAGCTTCCCAGAGACTGGATGGGACAAAAGCAACATCAGAGGCAGAAGCAGGAGGTCCATAATTCATGGCATGAATCAATCAATCCCTTTCCTGTTTCTAAAGAAGAATTAGAAGAAGAAAGAAACCTCTCACAAGGTGGAACATCCAGTTGCTTTTTCTCAACACAGAGAAACACTCAGCTTCATCTGGAAAGGAGAGAGACGTACATTCAAGAGCACAGACTCTGCCTGTCCCAAACCTCCATATTTCTCTGCCCAAAGTCTTCCCTGGAGAATTCGGCCAAACAGCAGAGCTGAAACTTTTACCATGATTCTCCCTCTCAGGAGGGATCCCTAGATAATTCAAGCAGTTCTTGCAGTCAAAGATTGTTGGGAAATTCTCTGGAGAGAAATGAAAGGGAAATAATCCCCATGTGATTCAAAATAACAGGAGCAGAGATGGAATTAAATCCATCATCCAGAATTGAGAGTTTTGGGAACTCCATGCAGGGAATATATGGCACCTGAGGCTGAAATAACAAATAAATCTGATATTTGTTTGCATAGTGATGAAAGACAAAACTCGGGGGGGGGGGGAGTTAATGCCAGAGCCTGCCACAGATCTGAAATAGCTGCCAGCTGAGTTGGAACCAAAATTTACTTTATTTTGAAAGCTAATGCTCAAGGGCATCGCACAAAAGGGCTGATGCAATAGTGCAGCCAGTCTCTAAGAACAAAATCAACTTTAGTGAAAAACTAGTTTTTTGAACTTTGCAGAGTTAAAAAAAAATCAGAGAAAGAGAGAGGGGGGGAGGGGGGAGGGAGGGAGGGAGGGAGACATTAGAAAAAAACCAAGTCAAAAGAGATGGAGAAATCAAGGCTGCCTCTCACCCCATGTGTGGAGGGGAGGGAGGGAAGGGGAGCTCAGGACTCTCATGTTGCAGATGGAAAGCTGATCTTCAAAATCCAACTTCCATCTTCAGAGACCTGGGAATGCAGAAGCCTATATCCTATGTTCCCCTGCCACCCTTTCCCATGCACAGGCCAGGCAAGGGGGATCTTGCAGGGATGCCAGGCAGGACTCTGCCCGGCTGAGTGGGGAGCCCCTCTTGGGAGAAGGAAGCTGGGGAGCCTCGTGGTGGGGAAGGGAAGCAGATCTGCAAAATCTCCCTCCAGGTTCCATCTTCTGAGTCATGGAAACAGGGGAGACCATATCCCATGTTGCTCAGCCACCTCTTTCCATGCATGGGGCACCCAGGGGAAAGCAAAGCCCAGACCCACGGAGAAAGCCCAGGATGGCCAGGAAGGAGGAGGGGATCTGGGGCATTCCTGGGAAGAGACTAACCTGGTTTACGGGTTCCAGGGTTGAATATTGAATGAATATTAGGAGCCTTGGTGGTGCTAGCAGACTAAAGTGCTGTTAAGTAGCACTTAGCTGGCAGCTGCCTGCAATTACTGCGAGTTCAAATCTCACCAGGCTCAAGGTTGACTCAGCCTTCCATCCTTCTGAGGTAGGTAAAATGAGGACCCGGATTGTGGGGGCAATAAGCTGACTTTGTATAAAAAAGATCACTGCTTGGGGGGGCCAAAAAAGCCCTACTAATCAGGTATATACAAAAGTATGAAAAGCATTGTAAGCCGCACTGAGTCCCTGGAGAAGGGCGGCATATAAATCGAACCAATAAATAAATAAATAAATAAATAAATAAATAAATAAATAAATAAATAAATAAATAAATAAATAAATGTTGGGGGGGGGGACGCAGCCCCTGGGGATTCTCCAGCCTTGCTTGGCCTCTGTGTCTCTCCAGTAGAGGCTTCTGTGGAGGAGAAGACATGCTGGTCTGGGTCTTCCGAGGGGGATCTGGGGTTGCAATGGTGGAAAAGGCGTCCGCCCTCACCCTGGAGGGGACCTTCATGACTCTGAGGAAGATGGGGGTCCACCGTCACCCCTCCAGAGCCCCCAGCTGAGGAGACCCCCTTCATTGCAGCCTTTTCTGGGGAAGGGGATTAAGACCCCCTCCCTCTGCAATTCTGGGAGCTTTTGCCTCTTTCTCATCCCCCCCAAAGCTTTGAATTTTGCTCTTTATTTGACCCCCCCACCCTTTTGGCTTGGCTTCTTCAGCCTCTTCTCCATCTGTAATGATTGCCTCTCCTTCCAACTTAAGAAAGTAAAGACTCTTGAAACATGATAGTTCAAAAGCATCCTTTTATTAAGCAGAAGTGATAGCAACCCAGTTAAAGAAAGATCTGAATACCCTTAAGCAAGACAAGTAGGATTAAATCAGTAGAGGCCCCTCCCTTTAAGTCAGAATGCAGATTTTAGCCAATACACAAGTGTGAAGTTGTTTTCTTTACTAGTTTCCCTGAGAACCCGTACAAACATGCATTCCCACCGTTATCCTTTAAAGTGAAACAACCCACATGGCTATCATAAACATTCCTTCACATTAAGAGGATCTCAGGGCTCTTTGGCGCCAGGATATAGGTTGTAAATGTCATGGTAAATGTCTAACAGTACCATCTTCCTGGCCACCTGGTCCTGCAAGGGTTAACTGACCACATATCCCATAAACCCTGTAACCACTCCTTACTTCCCAGCCCCTCCTCCTGGGTATAATAGCTCCAACCACGAGGCTCTCCAGTAGATCCAGATGTATACCTGAAAGAGAAAGGTACAAGATCAGTGACCTCCAGTACCACTAGGCCTAGGATCCACCTAAACCTGCAATAAAGATACAGATTAAAAGATTGAAATTTGTCTTTGAGTTATTGGGCTAGATCCAACATTTCACAGTAAAATATCTGTTGACACAGGCATTGCTAGTAAATCGAATCCAAGTCTCCTCCTTCTCCCAATTGATTGGCAGTATCATTCTTAGGGAACTGACAGGTGGTTTAAATTGATTGGTTCACACTACAGGTGGGAAATTCAAGAGATCTCAGTGGCTGAGCTGTCAGACAGCTCCCTTTAAAAGAGGGAGCTCACTCACTTCTTGTACCAGTCTACCAAATAAACGAGCTGTTGTCTTAGCTGAGAGTCCTGCCTCTTCACTTGACCCACACTTAACACTTTCCACACTCTGTGCATGGATCTGGTTTCCTCCTGAGGGCTTCATTTGATGGGAAGGGAGGGATCTCCTCTTCCTGAGACTCTTTCCACCCTTCAAGGGTTGAAATGGCTTCTCCTCTTGGCTCTCTGGCTGCTTTTCGTCCGGCTTTTTGGGGTCCTCATTGAGATGGAGGGGACTGTCCTCCCGGGTTACACCCAGTTCCTTGCAAGATTTGGTTCCTCCACTCCTAGACACAAATAAAGAAACTCCCATTAAAATACAAGAACAAGAGATCCATCTACCTATGTTGTGTGTCATCTTTTACCACCACCAATATATTTTTTCCCTCTGCTTATAATTGGAGGACCCTGAAGCACGGAGGACTTCCTGTTTGCTCTCTGTCGCTGCCAGACGGTCCCTCGGGACCGCCAGCCCCGTCGCCTGTAAAGAACCGCCTTTACATCTGAAAGGCGGCTCGAAAAACTCCATTTCCATAAGGAAATGTGAGACAGAGCAGGTGAGGGCAGGTAGAGCTCTCTGTGAAGCCCCCAGAGTTTTTTTTTTACTCTTGCGGACGAAGCAGATGAGGCTCCCTATTTCCCTCGCCGCCGCTCCGGGCTTCGGGAGACCTCTGCCTTTTTGCAGAGCCAGGCGACGAGAACAAGCTTTTTAATGAAAATTAACAGATTGTTTAATCAAAGAGGATGAGATCTGGACCTGGGACCCTAAATCGCAAGTATTTTCATTGACTTTATAAATGATATAAATGATATTGAAGAAAGGAAAAAAGAAATTTAAAATGGCGACTGCCGAGGCTTGAGAAGGGAAAGCTGAAAGAGAAAGTCCTTCCATTTCAATAGTTTAACAAGCCACAAAGTAGCGGAATAAATACTGCTGGCTACAATTGAGAAGAAAAAGTTTTACTTTTATGTTTTTTTCTTCCTGGAGATTTGATATTGATCTTGTTTGGAAAGAAGCTTTCTTTTCTTAAAATAGAGTTTGTTTGTGTGGAAGGATGGCGTTTAAACTAACAAAGCCAGACAAACAAGCAGCGGGGGGGGGGGGATTCCCCCATTTACAAACTATGTGAACAAGTTTCAAACCTACAGACTCAGAAAAATGATTTTAACTTAATTGAATTTCTCTTGGAGGAGATGGTAAGAAGGGATGAGATTGTGAACCAGAATCTTGAAAAATTCAAGCAGGAAATTAAAGAATTGATACAATCAAAGTATGACAATTTGAAACCAAAGATTATAACAGTGACTGATGCCTTTACAGAACTATTTATAAAGATGGATGATAATATTAAGTTATTAGAGTCTAAAATGGAGGAAGTTGATGACAAGATTTATAATTTGGATAATAAAATACAAAGAATTGAAAATGATTTGATAAATACTCAAGACAATAGCTCAGAAGAAAAAATTAAAATGGAAGTTGATCATAAGACTTGCAATGTAGAAAATATAAAACAACGGATTGAAAAAGAAGTTTTAATGATGCAACACAGGTTCACAGAATTTGCGATCAGAATGAGAGGAGTACAGGAAAATAATAGGGATGATTTAAGGAAAATATCTGCTGAAATTCTGGCTGGGATTTTAAAGGTTCATCCTGAGGAAGTATTTTGCAGGATTGATAGAGTCTACAGAGTAAATTCTTGGATTGCAAAGCAAAGGCAACTGCCTAGAGATGTGGTGATTTATTTTACAGACAAAGAAATAAGAAATGATATTGTGCAAAAATCTTTTAATTCTACTTTACAACTGTATGGAAGAAAGTTTTGGATATATAAAGAACTACCGCCTAAGATGCTAGTAGATAGAAAGAAATTTGGATTCCTGGTGACTGAGCTTAAAAAACAAAATATTTTATTTAGGTGGGATGTTCCAGTTGGAATAATATTGAGATATCAAGGAGAAAGATACCAATTAAATACTGTTGAAAAAGCGGAAGAATTTTATTATAAGACTTTGAAAATGAGTTCAACATCTTCATGCACAACACAAGATAAGCAGAAGGAGCTGGAAATAATGGAAAAACATCGAGCTACAGAGGTCTTGGTGGATGAATCGCCTTTGGATCCTTTAGATGTTTCAGTTGGACTACCTATAAATAAGAGAGAAGCGGTGTTGGATTCTAATGTGATGACTCATCAAGTCACAGACAAGCATGGAAATCAATCAGTTGATACACAATTTATAGAAAAGAAACATGAATGGCGATCTAAGCCACAAAAGCAAAACCAACAAGATCAAGTTATAGATCAGAATGAAAACCGAACAGTTGATATACAACTCATAGAAAGAAAACCAGGATGGAGATCAAACCCACAAAAAGTCAAGAAAAAAAGAAATAGGTCTCACAAAAACAAAAATTTTTAAACTAAGCAACAGCGAAGCCAGTTATCTAAAAGATGATTGAATACATGAAAAGACAGTTAAGGCAAAGTATTGGTTAATATTATCCTGAGGAGAGAGACAGACCTCTGCAATGCCATATTTTTGGGATGTGAAAAGGGCCTTAAACTATTGGATTGGAATTATCTATTTTGGATTCTTTGATAAATGTATTACGTTTATGCTGAGTTATATGGCAAGAGAGCTACGTTGGGGCACGCAGAAGATCTGGTTGCTACCCCATTATGATGGTTGGAATTAATAATCTTGAAGAAAGCCACTACTACAGATACTATATGGAATACAATTATAATGTCACTCGGGTGGTTGTTTTCTTTTTTATATATACATGAAGATATTTATTATTGATGGGGGCAGATGATAACTGAGGATTCCGAACATTCTGTTGGAATTAGGATGTCATGTTATCCTAATATGGGTGATGGAGTTAACAATCTAGTTGAAAGATATTACAGAAGACATTATATGATTACAAGTTTAAAGTTATTGATTTTATTTATATAAGGGAATATATTTTTTTTAGTAGGGCGGGCAGAAGAATAAAGATATTAAGAATTGTTATGTATGGAAATTTTGTAGGAAAGTGGGTGGAGACAGGCTAGTTTATTGATTGTTTAGTTTAAGAAAAGGGATGTTTAAGAGATATATTTATGGGAGTGGAGGAAATGGACAGACTATGAGTTGAATAAATGTTAAATTAGGATTTATTATATAGTTTTATAGTGGAAGGCTGCTTTGAAATATTATATTAATATATACAAAAGATTAAACGTTAAATTAGGATTTATTATATAGTCTTAAAGTGGAAGGTTGTTTTGAAATTGTTGCCGTAATTCGAGGATCAGACTCAATAATAAATTCAGACTTCTTATATTCAAATAGAAGATAGTTTATTTACAGAAGGCATTCTTTATTCACAGAGTGATTGCAGAAAAGAAGCAGGGGAAAATGAGTGTGCATCATCTTTTATACCAGGGAGGCGGGATTAGAAGTGGGGAGTGGTTAGTGAGGAATACATTAGAAAGAGGAGAATGAGTTAACTCTTGACACTCCTGGATATATGTTTCTTTCATTCAAGAATGAGGCATTTATACATGACAAATCCCCCTCTAAATGCCGATTCGACACACAACAAAAATTACATTCAGAATTAGAATAATATTGAACACACAATTATGAGGTTAAATATTTATGTTGTTTGGATTGTAAAGGTTTAGTCAATATATCAGCTATTTATTCTGTAGTGTCACAATGAATAGCTTTGATGAACCCATTTTCAGATAATTGTCTTACATGTTTGTATTTGATATCTATATGCCTAGACCTTTGGCCAATAGCGTCCGCTCTTGATATTTCTATTGCGGCTTTATTATCTTCATATATAGTGATAGGTTGTGATGGACTCTTCCAAACATAAGTCAATAAATCATTGAACCAGATGAGATTGTTAGATGCTTTTGACAGACAAATATACTCTGCTTCAGTGGTTGCAGTGGCTACCAAATTCTGTTTCCCAGTATACCAATAGACTGGACAGTTGTTAAGGAAGAACACATAACCGGAAGTGCTCTTCCTACTCTTAGTGTCACCTGCCCAGTCAGCGTCAGCGTAACAAGTGAGGATAGGCTCTTTAACATTGTTTGGTTCTAATAGTAGACAGAAATCTAAACTGTGTTTCAAATATCTCAATACTCTCTTAACTGCTTCCCAATGGTAAATTAGAGGTTTACTTACATATCTAGACAACAAATTAAGGGGTAGAGCAATATCAGGTCTGGTCCAGTTAGCAATATACAAAAGAGAACCGATAACTGATCTATAAAGCGTATTGTCATTAAATTCAGGAGATGATTCATTCATGTTCTTTATGAAATCAGTCTGCATTGGAGTGTCACAAGGTTTTGCATTATTCATATTACATTTGTTCAAGAGCTCAATTATTTTATCCTTTTGTGATAAGCTAAATCCTTTCTCGGTCTTACTGATGTGTACTCCAAGATATTTGTTTACTTTCCCCAATGACTTTAATGAGAAATGTTCACCTAGTTTCGTTACAAAAATATCTCTCTTGTCTTTATGTTTGCCAATATACAAAATGTCATCCACATAAATTAATACAAATTCTAATGATTCACCTTCTTTTCTAACGAAAAAACAATTATCTGCCATTGTGGCATTGAAGTTCATGGTCTTGAGTACGTTGACCAAGCATTCATCCCAACGTTTGCCGGATTGCTTTAATCCATACAAACTTTTGTTCAGTAACCATGTGTCATTTCTATTTGTGTTTTTGCTGTGTGGAGCTCTTACATAAATTTCTTTATCAAGTTTGGCATGTAGATATGCAGTTTGTATATCATATTGAAAAACTTCAAGATTAAGAGCTGAGGCTATCACTAAAGCCGTCTTAACACTTTCAGTTCTCACTGTGGGAGAATATGTGTCAGTATAATCCTCAGGATATCTTTGAGCAAAACCTTGTGCTACTAATCTTGCTTTATATAGTGTGTTACCCTCTTCTAAATTTTTAATCTTAAATATCCACCTAGTGCCTATAACTGTTTTATCCTTTGGGACTGGTGCTGGAGTGAATACGTTAAGTTCTCGTAAGCTGTCCATTTCTTTGGCCATGGCTAGTTCCCATTTGTTTCTTTCCTCTAAAGGGAGTTTTAATACATCTTCATAAGTGTTTGGTGTTGGTGTTTCATTATGTATGTGCATTATATAATCTTTAAATCATTCAGGTACTTGATTTCTGTTACATCTAATTGTTCTTTCTGGTCTATCATTATTATCATGTAAGTATCTTGCCTCCTTTTGTGTTAATGAATCTATTTTGATTTTGGGACAATTTCCTATCCACGTTTTGGTATTGTCCTTTTGTGTGTTACAAGTTTGTTCTTCTTGTTTTGTTTTACCTTGTGTTTTAATATTGGGCCTTGTTATTGGGAGTATTTCATTGAGATGTATTTTGGACCAATTGGTTTGTTCGTGAAAGACAGCGGTCCTAGATATTATGAATTTGTTGTTACTGTCAATAAATCTATATCCTTTTGTACCTGTTTCATAACCCATGAATCTAAGCCTTCTGGATACATTATCCCCTTTACGCCTTAATTGTTTCGGTATATGTACATCTGCTGTAACTCCAAACACATGCATGTGGGCTATCTTAGGTTTTTTACTATACATCAGTTCATATGGTGTTTTGTTTATGACGCTAGACCAAAGTCGGTTGAGTGTATAATTGGAATATAACAGGGCTTCTGACCAGAAATACTTACCCTGCATCCTCCAATGTACACCTAATCATAGTTTGTAGTGTCGAGTTTCATCGTTCTACTACTCCATTTTGAAAAGCAGAGAAAGGACTAGAGGTGAAATGCAACATTCTCTTTGATTTTAGCCAATGAGAGAATTCTCTTGACATGAATTCAGATCCTCTGTCTGTTATGATTTGTTTGATTTGTATGTGATATTGTGTCTCTACACGTTTATGAAATTCTTTAAATTTTTGAAAAGTTTCATCTTTATGTCTTAAGGTGTAGACAAAGCCATAACGACTGAAGTCATCTACAATAGTGAGAAAATATCGCTTTTTGTAAGTAATTGATGGGGTTAATGGACCAACTAGATCCATATGCACTAGATTAAAAATATGATTTGATGACTTTGTTGCCTTTTTGGGTCTGGGCTTAATTTTCAGTTTTGAAGACTTACATACTGAACATTCCAGGTAATTTTTACAGTCCTTTATTTTAACACCTTCAGCATGTTCACTCATTTTTTGTATTACAGGAAAACTGGCGTGTCCTAATTTTCTATGTAATATGTGTGCACATTCATCATGAATTGGCTTTCCTATTATGGGTTTTCTGTTTATGTGTGTATTGTTGTCAGATGCAGTTTCATCATCATGTTCTGATTCATGTTCTTCATTGTCACTATCTATATCATTTTCTGTTTCTGTGCTAGTGTTAGTTTCTATGTTTGAATTAATGTTGTGTAACCATTTTTCTTCTGTAATCACGTATGGTAGGTCTCCTTTGGTAATTATATTACCTATGTTTATTTTGTTTTTCTCTAGAGTTACTTTTCCCTTTGAGAATATTATATTTATGTTAGAGTCACTGCTTAGTTTTATTGCACTGAGAATGTTGTGAGGTATTTTGGGTATTAATAGTACCCCCTCTATTTTCCCTAGACCGGGTAATTCTACATTTCCTCTTCCAACAACTTGGACTTCCTCTTGGTTTGCTACCTTAATCACAAATTTATCTTCGACGAAGGAAGATAATATTTTCTTATCGTGTGTTGTGTGATTTGTTGCTCCGGAATCAATGAGCCAGGCATTGTCTTTTGAGTCTTGATTTTTGATCATTGTGTGTTTATCTATTCCATACAATAATCCGGACTTCCTGTCCCTTGAGTTGTCTCTGCCCCCTCTATGTTCTCTAAAGATTGGTGAATTTCTGTGTCTATATCTGTCAATGGATGATTGTCTATCATGATATCTGTTTCTTGTGTCGTGTCTTTGTCTCTCTCTAGGAGGTTTTGGACAGTCTCTCCTATAATGTTCTTTAGACCCACAGTTATAACACTCTATTGTGTCCTGATGCCTGTCTTGGAATACTACCCTTTTGATCTGTCTATGCTCTTTATGTATACTGTAGCGGCTTCTTCTCAAATTATCTTCAGCAATTAATCTGTTTGATAAACTCTCTATAGATAGATATCCTAAGTTAATTGTATCTAGATGTGATATGAAGTTATCCCATGATGAGTCTAATGAATTAATAATAATGCTTTTCATTGTCTGGTCAGATATTATTTCTCCCCTTAAGTGAAGTTCTGCTCTAGTTGTGTTTAGTAATAGTAGATGTTCGCTTACAGTAGTCCCAGGTTTTATCCTGGCTGAGAAAAAGTTTTTAGACGTTCTAGTTGTGGTTGCCACACTTTCACTATGAAATAGTTTAAACATACAATGAATTATTTCTGAGACAGTTAAGTTATGCTTAATACTATGATAAATAGCAGGTGAGATACTAGAGATTAGTAAATAAAATGCTCTGTGATGTAGGCAGTCCAGTTTTAGTGCCCATGGTTTTTTAGGAGGGTTAGTTATGAAAAATAATAAATTTTCTTTTAAGAAAACAACCTGGAGTTGCTGACTCCATTCCTGTAAGTTAACACCGTCTATTCTCAATTTGGGAAAATCATTGGGCAAATTTTCAATGTTATTTGTTGCATTACAACAATTGTAATGCAATTGTAATTGCTGTCCATGGTCCTGTATATGCTGATAATTGCAGAATGGTGTAGGGATACTCGCGACTAGTCTGAATGGTTCCCTCTGTCTTTTACTATCTCTAAGTTCGTCTGGGTGTATTTGCACATGCGCGTAGATCATTTCGTTTCTGAAGCTGTCGGAGGAGGATCTCGCCGCTGCAGCTCCCTCATGGTGCTCTTCCTCTGAAGATTCGCTTTCTGGCTCGACTTTAGGTGTCCATGTCTGGATCGGGGTATGTTTCTTCTCACTGTAGTCATCTCGGCTGAGGTTTCTGGCTCCTGGAAGCATCTGCGGTGTGGGCGAGTACTTGGAAGGCTCTCTGGGTTCGGGCATTAGTGCTCTCGTCGGTCGGATCGGAGTAGACTTTAATTGATGTTGAGACGCTTGTGTGTTTGTTTCTGTGTCTTCGTTATTGGATCGTGTAGTTTGTTTTTTCTTTATTATTTGATTGACTGTCTTTGGTACTTTCGTTGATTCTTTTGTGATTTTTAAATTCGGGCCGAAGGCTGCGAAGAGTGTTTTCATAGCTGTTTCGATTTGTAGTTCGGTTGATGTTTCTTCGGTGTCTGTATCGGATTCTTCTGATGAGTAGAATTTTTCTTTTCTTTTTTTTTTTTTATTGCAAAAGTTTTACAATTACATTTTCACCCCCTTTTTCACCCCCCACCTCCCGCCCCAAACTTCCCATCCTCCCTAACCCTCCCTAACCCTCCCCCCCCCAGACTTCCCTATTACATACTCATAACTAATGACACTAATATATAAGCCTGAACCCGTCCCTCCCCCTATATAATTTTTCCTCTTTATCCCTTTACATTAAAATATTTCTAATACATTATTTTCAAATAAAAGCTATTTGATACTTTCTAGTTTGATATTTGTTCTGAACATATTCTATCCACCTTTTCCATTCCCATTCATAAGTCTCTTGTGAACAATCTTTTAAATACGCTGAAATCTTCGCCATCTCTGCAAAACTAGCCATCTTCAAAGTCCATTCCTCGATAGTAGGCAAAGCTTCATTCTTCCAATATTTACCTATCAACAATCTTGCTGCTGTTATCATATACAATATTAGTTTTATTTCACCCCGTGTAAAACCCTTAACTATACCCAATAAGAACAATTGTGGAGAAAATTGAATTTTTTTCTTCAAAACATTCTGCATGACCCACCAAATTTTTATCCAAAAAGCCTTAACTTTCCTACAGGTCCACCAAACATGATAATACGTAGCATCCAAACATTCGCATCTCCAACATTTTGGCTGAACATTAGGGTACATACATGACAACTTTTTGGGATCTAAATGCCATCTATAAAACATTTTATAGAAATTTTCCCTCAAGTTCTGGGACTGTGTAAATTTAACATTCTGAACCCAAATATTTTCCCATGTTTCCAACATCACTGGTTCTTCAAAATTTTGTGCCCACTTAATCATACAATCTTTAACTAATTCAGTTTCTGAATCCCTTTCTAGCAAAACATTATAAAGCCTTTTAATATGCATTGGGCCTTTCTCTCTTATATGTCTAACCAATTCTTCCTCATGCAACATAATACCAGTTTTTTGGTCCTCTTTCCATCTCAGTTGTAATTGATTATATTGTAACCAAGTTAGATTAAGTCCTTCATCCAACAGTGTCTGTAATGTCTTCAGCTGCCATCTGCCCGCATCTGTAAAAAGAACCTCTTTGTATAAAAACCCCCCGAGTGACATTATATTTGTATTCCACAAAGTATGACCAAGATCCAGCCATAGCGGTATTTTGTAATCCCATTTGAGTCGGTGCTTCTTCCAAACTCTCATCAAGGAGTCTCTAAGTATATGGCTTTTAAATACTTTATCTACTTTGTCGTCATAAAATAAATAAGCATGCCATCCAAATTCGAGATCAAAACTTTCTGCGTTCAGTATTCCAGTCTTTTTACTTCCAAACCAATCACTTGTTAAAGTTAAAGCTGCAGCATCATAATATAACTGTAGGTTTGGGAGTTTAAGGCCTCCTCTTTCTGGAACATCTTGCATAATTTTCAGTTTCACTCTCGGCTTCTTCTCGTTCCAGACAAACTTATTCACACCAGACTGCCAAACTTTCAATTGTTTATCACTTTTAAGCACCGGAATCATTTGAAACAAAAACAGAAGTCTTGGCAAAATGTTCATCTTAACTGCTGCTATTCTTCCAAGTAAAGACAGTTGCAGCTTTTTCCAGGTCTCCATATCTTTCTGGACCTCTCGCCACAACACCTCATAATTATTTTGAAACAATTTCAAATTTGATTCTGCAACCTGAACTCCAAGATATTTTACCTTAGGTACAATTTCAAAACCTGCCCTCCTTTCAAGCTCATATTTACGATCTTGTGTCATATTTTTAACTATCATTTTGGTCTTTTTTGAATTCAATCTAAAACCTGAAACTCTACCATAGTCTTGTATAATGTCATTCATCAAGATTATTGATTCCATTGGTTGTGATAGGGTAACCACCAGATCATCTGCAAATGCCTTTATTCTATAATCCTCTTGCCTTATCATTATGCCTTTCAAAATTTTAGAATCCCGTATTGTGTTTAACAAGACTTCCAATGTTAAAATAAATAAAAGTGGGGACAACGGACATCCCTGTCTTGTTCCTTTTTCAATTTTAAACTCTGTCGTCAAACTTCCATTAATAATAATCTGTGCCTTTTGCTCTTGATAAATTGCTGAGATTGCCTGTATAAATTGGTCCCCAAAGTCCATCTTTTTTAAAGTCTTTAATAGAAAATTCCAATCCACTCTATCAAAGGCCTTCTCTGCGTCCAAAAAAGCCAGCACTGCAGGAATCTGTTTATTCTTATCAAGATATTCCAATAAGTCTATTACTTGCCTTACATTGTCCTTCATATATCTGCCTTCAATAAATCCCGCTTGGTCCTCATGAATCACCTTTTGAATTACTGGCATCAACCTGTTGGCTAATACCTTCGCATAAATTTTATAGTCTGTATTCAAAAGAGATATTGGTCTATAATTCTCTGGTTTTTTAGGACCAACTTGTTCTTTTGGTATCAAAGATATATAAGCAATTGTCCAAGATGGGGGTATTTTACCCCCTTGTTGAATGTTACAAAATAAATCTCTAAGTTGTCCCACCATTTCAGCTTGCAAAGTTTTATAATACACTGCAGTCAAACCATCCGTGCCAGGAGCTTTGGCTGTTTTTAACTGTTTAATTGCTGCTGTTATCTCCTCCTCTGTTATGGGATAGTTCATTCTTTCCTTTTGTTGATCAGTAATTTTTGTAACTCTCTTATCATTTAAATATTTTTCTATAAGTCCATTCTGCACCTCTTCTTTAGCATATAATTTAGTATAATAGTCCACAAAAGCTTCTTTAATTAATTTTTGTTGAAAGATTTCTTTCCCGCCAATATCAATACTATCAATAGTCCGTATACTTTGTTTTTTCCTCAATGTGTAAGCCAACCATCTGCCCGGTTTGTTAGCGTTGCAAAATGTATTATGCTTCGCATATTGTAGGCTTGTTGCAACTTGTTCCGCCATAAGCATTTGAAATTGGTCTTTCAAAAGTCTTATAGCACGTTGATTCTTTTGTGATTTTTAAATTCGGGCCGAAGGCTGCGAAGAGTGTTTTCATAGCTGTTTCGATTTGTAGTTCGGTTGATGTTTCTTCGGTGTCTGTATCGGATTCTTCTGATGAGTAGAATTTTTCTTTTTTATTTCTTATGTTGCGTAGAGCTTTTCGCGCCAGCCATTTTGAACTCTGCTTTCTGATTGGTTCTGGGTCAGTCATTTTGGTGGGCTGACAAATCCAAGATGGCTGCCATTCAAAATTTTGTGCGGGATCGTTAGTCTTTTCTTTAGTTATATTTTCATCTATGGGTAATTTGCTCACCATTTCGTGGTCTTTTGGTTCTGATGTGTTGATGTAGTTTTCTCTCGCTGCTCCGCTATCTTTTATGATGTCTTGGAGGTTCGCGATAAGATTTTTGTCGTTCTTTTGGCTTTTCAGTAGTCTTAGTATTTCTAATCTGAGTGTGTTGTTTTCTGTCTCGCTCGCTTCTTGGTCGCTGGATTCATCGATTACCTCTTCGTCATCTGTAGTGAGGTTTTCAGATTCTTTTGTCATTTTTATTGTAGTTTCGTTGATCATTTCTTGATCTGTTTCCATTTCTTTGGTGTGTGCCCTGGTGTTGGGTCTTTTTCTTTTGTTTCTGGAGTTTTCTTTCTTTGGCATTTCTGTTTCTTATTGAGTCAGTCCAACCATCCTCTGCTACCAGATTGTTGCCGTAATTCGAGGATCAGACTCAATAATAAATTCAGACTTCTTATATTCAAATAGAAGATAGTTTATTTACAGAAGGCATTCTTTATTCACAAAGTGATTGCAGAAAAGAAGCAGGGGAAAATGAGTGTGCATCATCTTTTATACCAGGGAGGCGGGATTAGAAGTGGGGAGTGGTTAGTGAGGAATACATTAGAAAGAGGAGAATGAGTTAACTCTTGACACTCCTGGATATATGTTTCTTTCATTCAAGAATGAGGCATTTATACATGACAGAAATGTTATATTAATTTACATAAGAGGTTTGATTTAAGAGATATATGTATGGGGAGGAGAAAAAGGGCAGATTATTGTTAAATTGGGAGTTATAATAATATTATTATGTTAAACTAGAAGTTATTACATAATGTTATAGTAGAATGTTATTTTGAAATGTATAGTAAAAGGGGGATATAATAATATTATTAGAAAGAAAGGGTCAGTGTTTGGGGGATGGAGTAAGGGGATGGTAAAGTATTATATAATCTGTTATGAATTTGGATTTTACTTTGAAGAAGTCACAGGGGGAGGGGTGGTGAGGGGGGGTTAGGGAGGAGGGGGGGAGAAAAAAGGGGGAAAAATCTGTATTTGAAAAACTTCTTCAATAAAAAAAAAAGAGCACAGCACGGAAACGGCATTGGTCGCGTTGGTTGATGATCTCTGGAGGGCTCGGGACAGGGGTTGCTCCTCTGTTCTGGTCCTGTTAGACCTCTCAGCGGCTTTTGATACCATCGACCATGGTATCATGCTGCACCGGCTGGAAGAGTTGGGGTTGGGAGGCACCGTATTGCGGTGGTTCTCCTCCTTGCTCTCCGACCGGTTGCAGTTTGTGTTGGCAGGGGGGCAGAGGTCGACCTCGAGGCCTCTCGTCTGTGGAGTGCCGCAGGGATCGGTCCTCTCGCCCCTTCTGTTCAACATTTATGTGAAGCCGCTGGGCGAGATCATCTGTGGCTTCGGGGTGAGATACCATCAGTATGCTGATGACACCCAGCTGTACATCTCCACCCCAGGTCACCCCAACGATGCCCTTGAAGTGATGTCTCAGTGCCTGGAGGTTGTGCGGATCTGGATGGGGAGGAACAGGCTCAAGCTCAACCCTTCCAAGACTGAGTGGCTGTGGCTTCCGGCATCCCGATATAGTCAGTTGACTCCATCACTGACTATTGGGGGCGAGTCCTTGGCCCCCACAGAAAGGGCTCGCAATCTGGGAGTCCTCCTGGATATGCAGCTGTCCTTGGAGGAACATCTGACGGCTGTAACCAGGGGGACCTTTTATCAGGTTCGCCTGATTCGCCAGTTGCGGCCCTTTCTTAATCGGGATTCCCTGTGCACAGTCACTCACGCCCTCGTCACCTCTCGCCTTGACTACCGCAATGCTCTCTACATGGGGCTCCCCTTGAGGGGCACCCGGAGGCTCTAGCTGGTCCAGAACGCAGCAGCGCGGGTAGTAATGGGAGCAGCATGGCGCTCCCATGTAACACTGCTCCTGCGCGAGCTGCACTGGCTCCCGGTGGTCTTCCGGGTGCGCTTCAAGGTGTTGGTTATCACCTTTAAAGCGCTCCATGGCATAGGGCCTAGCTATCTTCGAGACTGCCTGCTGCTACTGACGACCTCCCAGCGACCCGTGCGCTCCCACAGAGAGGGCCTCCTCAGGGTGCCATCAGCCAAACAATGTAGGCTGGTGACCCCCAGGGGGGAAACCTTCTCTGTGGGGGCACTTACCCTCTGGAATCCCACTTTTTCCAGCAAGCCGGGCTGGCTTAGGAAGAAATTTTTTAAAATTTTTAAATGTTTAATTGGTTTGTGGTTTTTTAAATTTTGGGCCAAATTTATATAGATTTTAATTGTTTTTAATATTTGTATTTCATGTTTTTAATTCTGGCTGTGCACCGCCCTGAGTCCTCAGGGAGAAGGGCGGTATATAAATTGAAAATAAATAAATAAATAAAAATAAAATAAGAGATCCCTCTACCTACTTTGTGTGTCTTCTTTTACCACCACCAATATATTTTTCCTCTCTAATTGGAGGACCCTGAAGTTGTTTTCCTTCTCACTCCGTCCCAAATAATTTAAGGCCTCCTTGCTGGGCCTTTCCTGTCAGCCACAAGAGAAACTGATTTGTCTCTATTCCTAAGTGGGTCCCACTTCCGTTAGACTCAGAGAATGAGGGAGTGGCAGGAAAGACCGGACTAAAGAGGAAAAAGTCACCTCTAAGAAACCATAAACCTTTTTTCCATCTCCTGCAGAGGGAAGTGAAGGAGCTTTTCCTCCAGGAGCCCCTCCTGCTTCTATAAAGTCCCCTCCTCCCTGAGCTGGTGGCCTCGTCCTTTTTTCTGCCCCTCCACAAGGGGAGGCTTTGCTTCTTGGAGCACCCACAACTTTCCTTTCCTCTCTTTGGGAAGACAAAGGGGTCCCAGGAAGAGAGACCAGGGTCCTTCTCCAGGTGCCTGAAGGTCCCAGCGCTTTGGATGGGGGACAAAACCTTCAGCTGAACCTGGCAGGAGTGAAGGGGGCTCCTGAGTTGTTTTCTCCTTTTGGTTCTGGGACTTTATCACCTCTGAGGATGGATGGGGGGGCACCAGCCCAGACACCCCCCCCCCGGGCCTGATCTTGGGGTCCTTCTGGAGCCACAACTCCTGCCTGAGGATCAGGGGGCAGCCATTGTTAGGAGGGGCCATGGCAGAGTTTTGTGTTTTGCTCCAGTCGCTCCCTTTCCTGGGCCACCTGGCTCCCTTCACGGCCACTCACGCCCTGCTCACCCCCAGGATGGACTACTGCAGAGCTCTCTCTGTGGGGCTGCCCTTGGAGAGCATGTGGGGACTCCGACTGAAGCAGAAGGAAGCTGCGAGGATAGTTGTGTCTTTGGTAAAACAGTGGTGGACAAAGAACAAAAGGACCTCGACTTACAATGGTTCGTTTAGTGACGGTTCAAAGTTACGATGACACTAAAAAAGGACTTATGTCCATTTTTCACACTTACAATTATTGCAGTATCCCCATGGTCACGGGATCAAAACTCAGATGCTTGGTAACTGTCTCAGACGCCATCACCTTTGGGGACCTTCTGGCAAGCAAAGTCAATGGGAAGCCAGATTTGCTTAACAACTGTGTTGCTAATTTAACAACTGCGGTGATTCACTTAACAATGGTGGCAAGAAAGGTTGTAAAATGGGGCAAAACTCACTTAATGACTGCCTTATTTAGCAACATAAAATTCTGAGCTCCATTGTGGTCATAAAATGAAGACCGTCTATAGACTTATTTGGAAGCCTCCTGTTAAAGTTTAAAAAGAGGGTTTCTGAGTTTGAGTGGACCGTGGCCCGATACGCAGACAAACGCACTAGCATGAAGTTGACTGAGGAGTCTTGAGAAAGTATTTTTAATAAAAAACAAATAAAAACAAAACCTACAAAGAGGCATCAACAGCCTACAGGATTCTCCTCTTAGCAAAGTCCATCAGCTCTAGTCTTCTTCCCAAACATGGGAGGCTCTGTGTGTTCTTTGTCAGCCTTCTCAGGAGCAAGGTAGTGACTCAGCTCATGGTAGTGACTTCAGCTGCTCAGCTCTCCGCTGAAGAGTCTCTGGTCTCAGAGTCTCTGGAGAAAGGCTGCAATCTGCAGCTACTTATATACACCTTCCTGACCGTTGGAAAGTGCGGGAAACTCAGAGCCAGGAAGCTGTGCTCTGATTGGTTCATTTAAACAGTTCAACCAATCAATTAGTTGCAGCAAACATGCTGAGAGATTTTTCCTCTAACAGTCCCCTTCTCCGCAACAATTGATTACAGAAATACGTATACATACAAGTCATGAACATATACATTACAGTAGTACAAAATACAATCTTACATGGTCATAGATATTTTCCCAAAGAGATATTGGTGTTGATCCCTGGGCAATGGCTTCGTAAGCAAGTCTGCTATTTGTTCCTTTGTTTCACAGAATACAGTTCTAACAAAGCCCATTCTGGTCAATTGCTTAACATGCTTATACTTGATGTCAATGTGACGTGACCTCTGTCCCACTGCATCAGCCTGTGATATATTGGCAGCAGCCGTATTATCCTCATAAATGTCAATAGGATACATTGGTTCTTCCCACAAGTTTATTAGAAGATCATCAAACCATACCAGTTCATTTGACGCTTTTGATAAACACACATATTCTGCCTCAGCAGTAGAAGTTGTAATTAGCTTCTGTTTACCTGAGTACCAATGGATGGGACTCCCATTCAGGAACATAACATAACCTGAGGTACTCTTCCTGGATTTGATATCCCCTGCCCAATCAGCATCTGCATAACAGCATAAACTTGGTTTATCTGATATATCTGGCTCCAATAGAAGTGAGTGTTTAACAGTATTCTTTAAATACCTTAAGACTCTTTTGATTCCACTCCAATGGTATTGAGTGGGATTCTCAGAGTGCCTGGACAGAACATTTACAGTCAGACTAATATCTGGCCTAGTCCATCTTGCAATATACAGCAATGATCCTATCACTGACTTATAAAGTGTCTTCTGCTCAAAAAGTTCACTTTCAGCATACATGTTCTTAAGGAAATCTGTCTGCATGAGTGTGTCACAAGGTTTGGCTTCTGTCATGTTGCATCTTTCTACCAATTCTATAACCTTGTCCTGTTGGGAGAGCTCATATCCCTTCTGCGTTTTTATGAATTGGACTCCTAAGAACTTATTGATGCGACCCAGAGGCTTTAGGGCAAAGTTCTTGCTTAACTCCTTGGAAAAATATTTTACATCTATCCTCAGACTTACAGACATATAAAATATCATCCACATAAACCAGGACTGTTTCTTTAATACCCTGATGATTTTTAATGAACACACATTCGTCAGCTGATGAGATTGTAAAACCTATCTCTTTTAAACTACTGGTAAGGCATTCGTACCACCTTCTGCCAGATTGTTTAAGACCATAGAGGCTTTTGTTTAAAAGCCAAATATCATTTCCCTTGTGATCTATACTTTGAGGAGCCTTAACATATATTTTCTTATCTAGCTCGGCGTGTAAGTATGCTGTTTGTACGTCAAATTGATATACACTCTCCCTTTGTATGGCAGCTATAGTGAATGTGGTCTTTACACTTTCGGGCTGCACTGTGAGCGAGAAGGTGTCAACATAGTCAGCAGGGAATCTTTGTGAGAAACCTTGTGCAACCAACTTCGCCTTGTAAATGAATTTTCCATCCTCAATGGGCTTTTTCTTAAAGATCATCTTGTGCCAATTACCTTTTTGTTCATTGGTAACTCCGATGGAGTGAATACCTCTAGTTTCTTCAAACTCTGTAATTCGGTATCCATCGCTGCACGCCAATTTTGTTGTTCTTTATCAGATAGCATAAGAACATCTTCATACCTTCGGGGTATGACTGAGACCTGGTCAACAGAAGTGGCAAAACCCTCATACCTTTTTGGCTTCTTCCCCCTGGTGGATTGAACTGGCCTTTTAACTGGTTCTTCATCCACCTCAGTACTATCTGATAGATTGTCCTCCTCACCATCACCATCCTTTACCTTTAGAGTGGGATGCCCTTCTTTCCACGCTGTCTCCGTCTTCCCCTTTAAAATTCCTTCAAGGGTTTGTGGGGTGTACTGTCCTCCTCATCTCCAAAACCAGAAGTGTCACTATCAGTAGATAGGCCTTCAGACACTTTTTCTGCATTTTTATTTTTACTACAAGGGAGATCTTGAGCCAGGATCTCATTTGCATGGATCCTGCTCCAATTAGTGCCTTCTTAAAAAGTGGCTGACCGGGATATTACGATTCTCCCTTTTGAGTCCATGAACCTAAAGGCCTTAGAACCTGTCTCATAACCCATAAACCTCAGTTTAGTTGAGACTTTATCCCCCTTCTTTCTAAGCTCTTTTGGGATGTGGACATCAACCATTACTCCAAATACGTGAAGATGTGCCAATTTTGGCTTATGGCCATATACTATCTCATATGGGGTCTTTTGCACCACACTGGACCATACCCGGTTGAGTGTATAATTTGCATACGAAACCGCTTCCGCCCAATATGAAAAACTTAAATCAGCATCCTCAAGTGTGCATCTTACCATTGTCTGTAGTACGCCGTTCTGTCTTTCTAAAATTCCATTCTGGAAAGGGGAGTACGGCAAAGTTCGTAGGTGTACTATGCCTTTCTGTTTTAGCCAATCAGAGAACTGTGCTGAATTAAATTCAGTTCCTCTATCTGTCAAAATCTTTTGAATGTTGACTTTATGTTGGTTCTCCACTAGGCGACAGAATTCCTTAAACTTAGACAATGTCTGATCCTTGGATTTAATAGGGTAAACAAAACAAAACCTACTATGGTCATCCACAATTGTCAGAAAGTAACGATTCCCACTAAAAGAAGCTTTCAGGGGACCCACTAGATCCATGTGTACCAACTGAAATATGTGTTCAGAATATCTCAGGGATTTCTTGGGTGCAGGGCTCGTTATTGACTTCACAATCCTGCAAATAGAACAGTCCAGAAAAATGTTACAATCTTTAACTTTAGTTCCATTTGAACATTCAGATACCTTTTGTACTACTGGAAAGCTTACATGACCCAATCTACTATGCATAAAATGAGCACATTCATCATGTAATGGCTTGCCAATGGAGATTGCGTTGGTGTTCTCAGGTTCATTCCTTCCCTGTTCCAAGTTAAAACTTACAGACTTCTTATTATTTAAAACATTTTTACAATTACCTTTAAAATTCCCCTTCTCTTGTGTACCTTCAACATCATCATCTGAATCAAATTGGGATTCATCATCATCACTATCAAAAGTGGTAACCTGGTTTGTAACATTAGATTTGTTAGGGTGTGTGTACGCTGCAAGCTGAACCTAACAAGATTCCTCAGCCTTTGAAATAGGAGAGTAATAAGGTAAACCGCTGATTTTCAAAACTTCCCCAACCACATGCTTATTGTTGGTAACCACAGCAGTTCCCTCTGTGAATAATATCTTAGAGTTTTCACTTATCTTCACAGTGCTGAGCAAATTATGATCAATGTCAGGTACATATAAAACATCATCAACTTCCCCAAGCCCAGGAATAAAAACTTTACCAATGCCAGCAACTCTTACCCTTTTACCATTTGCAACCTTAATCATGGATTTATATCGCCTCAATTTAGTAAACAATCTTCGATTATTCACAATATGTTTACTGGCCCCACTGTCCAACAACCAAAGTTTATCACGTTGTTTTCTTGAGAGCTCTGATTCAGATGTCTCAACCACAGTAACAAGGTTACTAGCTAAACCAAATTTGTCCTTCTTATCATCCTTCTTCAGCCATCTACCCCTTCTCTGACTAGAAGTGTTACCTTGTGACTTCCCATGTGGGGTAGGTGATCTTTTTCTATATTGACCACCAGAGGGCGCCCTTTGGCGTGCTCTAACTTTACGTGGGCAATCCCTCTTGTAATGACCCTTAGATCCACAATTAAAACATTCTCCAACAGTAAAGATCTTACTGGGGCTATTTGATTTTCTCATTTGCCTATCCTTCCCATGGAAGGTTGCCCTATCTTTTCTCAAGTTGTCTTCAGCAATTAACTTACCAGACAGATCTTCCAGGCACATGTTTTCAGGACTAATGTTATCTAGTCCGGACACAAAATTATCCCAACTAGGATCCAAGGAGTTAATTATGATACTAATCAAACTTTATTCAGCTACATGCTGTCCCCTTAAAATTAACTCCTCCCTCATTCTATGAAGTTCACAAAGGTGTTCGTTCATATCAATACCTGGTTTCAATTTTGCAGAGTGAAATTCCCTGGAAATTCTGCTTGTTGCATTTGAATTCTTTCAACAAAACAGTTTAAACAATTTTTGCCAAACCTCATATATAGTTAAACCATGTGGAATACTGGGATACAAAGCAGGGTCAATAGCTGATAGCAAAACACAAAATGCTTTGTGATGCAAAAGTTCAATCTCCATGGTCCAGGGTTTATGGGGAGGATCAAGCAATAATGATAACACATCCTCCCTCATTAGAATAACTTGTACATTTTTAGACCACTCCTCTAAATTCTTTCCACTAATATTTAAGGTTTTAAAACTGGATGGCAAAATATTTGCATTTGAAGACGTGGGATTAGAAAAATACTGCCTCCCATGATGTCGCAAATTTTTAAACTGACAATAGGGCATAGGAATCATGGCAGTTGGCCTAAAGACTGCTGACTGGTCACTCGATGGTGGCCCCCCCTTCAAAGGAGGAGGTCAAATTCTCAGGCTGTGTGTACTCAGGAATCATCCATGCCTGTGGTGCAGAATGCAAAGACTTCCTTGGCTGCCCCCCCGCAGAAAATCTTGAGCGTTCTCCTGGAACATCAACTTCAGTTGGCATAGTCCCAGAAGTGGCTCCAAAAACTGGGGGGACCCCAGAAATGCCCACTGAAGTGGTTCGGGAATAACGAGAGGCACAACCAAGCAAGTGACAACAGCTCTTTAATATACAGTGAGACTTCAGCAAAAACTCAGAGGCTGCAGCCCTCCTTATATACAATCCGGGAGGGACTGTCAGCCAATCAGAAACTTAGGCAGGTTCAAAATTCCCGCTGAAAAGTATCAATACATAACACCCTTCCCTTCCCAGAAGGCACTAACATTCAAATATTTACATAAGTACACACAAAATCTCGCAGGTGTCCAGGCCGAGTTCTCGTCCTAGTTGACCTGCGCAGTTCAGTGTTAGGTGGGGCGTCGAGCTGGTTGGAGGGACTTTTTGTCTCTCCTGGCTCCGCCAATGGAACCTCCTGGATTTTGTCCGGGGCATGGTTATCCCCGGCTGGGAGTGGCGACTCGCTGGGGCAGCGTTGGAACCAGGGCTTGTCAGCTAAGTATTCTCGTGAACCCGGGCTTGCGTTAGCTGTTTTGGGAAAGTTGTTGTAGTTAGGTTCGGAGATGTCTAAATTGATGTTTGCTTCGCCGACTACCCTTTTTCTAAATTGGTCTATGTGGCGCTTCCAAAGTCTGTCTACCCCCATGTCTACCGTGTAGGATTTTGGGCCTGTTATGCCCACTATGGTTCCTGCAACCCATAGAGGTTCGCTGGCATAATTGCGAGCGAACACCGGGGATCCAACCTGAAACTGTCTTAGTCCGGAGGTCTCTCCCTTGAAATTTTTGTGCGAGTAGTTAGGGTGAAGCCTATCTAACACGCACCAAAGCTTCCTGCCCATGAGGAGCTCTGCAGGGCTTCTCCCCGTGGCAGTGCATGGTGTGGCATGCTGGACAGCTAAGAATTGGTCTATCCTGGCCTGCCAGTCCCCGTTATCTAATCTGGACAGTGCTTCTTTGGCCGTTGTTACAAAACATTCGGCCAATCCGTTAGAAGCCGGGTGGAACGGGGCCGATAGGGCATGGCGGATGCCCAGTCCGGCCAAGTAGCCCTCAAAAAGGGTTGCCGTGAATTGCGGGCCGTTATCAGATACCAGGGTATCCGGCAGGCCGTGGGTGGCAAACAGCTTCCTTAGGACCTTGATTACTGCCTCAGCTGTGGTTGAAGGCATTAAGATTATTTCGAGCCATTTGGAGTAGGCATCGACTACGATTAAAAATGTTTGCCCATGAAAGGGACCGGCAAAATCAATGTGGATCTTCCCCCATGGCCCTTTTGGTTTCTCCCACTCTCGGATGGGCGCTACTGGGGGATCGGGGCGAGACTCCTGGCAGGGTCTGCATTTCCCCATCCACTCGGAGATAACTTGGTCCATGTTGGGCCACCAAACGTAGCTGCGGGCTAAGCTTTTCATTCTAACAATGCCCGGATGCCCTTTGTGCAGCAATTCTAAGACCCTTGTTCTTAGTTTCGATGGTACTACCACCCTGTCGCCCCACAACAGACACCCCCCTTGCATAAACAGTTCGTTTCGTTTGTTCACAAAACCTTGGTAGTCTCCCCCGTCCACTTTGACCGGCCACCCCTTCAGAACCCAACCCATCACAGTTCAAATGATTGGGTCCCTGGCTGAGGCCTTTGCCACCTCGGCCGAGGAGATAGGTCCCAAAGTTAAAGTGTCCAGTAGAAGGACGGAGGCATCTGGTGTTGGGTTGGTCAGTAAGTCAGGTAGGGGGCAGCGGCTGAGGGCATCCGTGTGACCCAGGGTCCGTCCGGGTTGATGGACAAGCTGATATGAATAGGCCACAAACCAATACAAGCGGTAGCGCTGCGTTGTATTGGATTAGGAAACTGTCTTCCGATAGAAGTCTCTTTACTGCCTCAAAAGCGGCTGCTTGTGGTTTCCCCCAGACCCATGGTACATTCTTCCCCAATAGTTTGTGTAGGGGATCTGCGATGGTAGCCTTGTCTTTCAGGAACATTGAGTAAAATTTGAGCAGTCCAAGGAAGGCTTGGAGCTCTGCTTTGGTCTTGGGGGTAGGTGCGCTCTTAATAGCTCTCACCTTGCTTTCGGTAGGGTGGATGCCTGTGCCATCCACCCTGTACCCCAAAAATTCAACGGAGGGGACAGCAATCATACCCTTGTTTTTTTTTAATTTGAGTCCCGCTTCCCTGAATCTAAAAAGGACGTTTCTAACTCTGTCCCCAAGCTGTCGTTTGTCCTGAGCGCTGACTAGGACGTCATCAAAATATGGCACCACCCCGGGAAGCCCTTGCAGAAGGCGCTCCATGGTGCTTTGAAAAAGGCCGGGTGCGACGCTCACCCCAAACTGGAGCCTGGTGCATTTGAATGCACCCCTATGGGTTACTATTGTTTGCGCCTCTGCCGTGGTGTCGTCAACTGGTAGTTGTTGATAGGCCTGAGCCAGGTCTAGTTTGGCGAAAATTTTTCCGGGCCCCAGGGAGTGTAGTAGATGATGCACGATCGGCACCGGATAGGCGCTTGGCTGCAAAGCCTTGTTGATTGTGCACTTGTAATCGGCGCAAAATCTAATTGAGCCGTCCGACTTAACTGGGGTCACTATGGGGGTTTCCCATTTTGCATGGTCAACGGGAACCAAAATCCCTTGTTTAATTAATTTGTCCAGTTCCGTATCGATCTTTGGTTTCAATGCAAAAGGCACCCGTCTTGCTTTGAGTCTTATTTGGGCTACGTTGGGGTCTAAATTAAGAGAAATAGGGGTCCCCACATACTTGCCCAACGTGTCCCCGAAAACGTCCTGGAACTCGGTCAGGAGACTGTCCTTTAGTGATGACCTTCGAGGGGGACTTGGTTCCCCTGGTAGTCTAGGATGTGCAGTCTCTGCTTGGAGAGCTGGTCCTTCCGGAACGATGACAGGAGGGTCTTTAGGGTCGCCCATGACATTATGGAGAGAGCTGATCCGGTGTCGATCTCCATCGAGCATGGCTTGCCGTTGATTTCGACCACCGTGCTGACTTTGTCCTCGATCGCCGTGCTGGCCTGGTCTATGTGTATGCTGCGGCCATCTCACGGTTCAATTTCGTGCCTTTTTTTTGCGCCGCCATCTCTCATTGGATGCTTCTGGCACGTCGATTCTGGTTGGCTGCGGCGTTCACGTGGTTGGTGTTTTCTGGGCAGAATGGCTCTACAGACTCGCGCCAGGTGCCCTTTTTTCTCGCAACGCCTGCAAATAGCCTCTCTGTATTTGCAGGACAGTCTATCATGGTGCCCTCCACAGCTGGGACAGCTTCGCCGAGGGCTGCCTGTGTCTTTTCTCTGGTGGTCCGTTTGGAAGACGTCCTCATCTGACTCGGACTCCGAGCTGGATCCGGCGTCTTCCCTATGCACCGGGGCAGACTTGGGACTGTCTTTGCTGGTCAGCGGACGCTGCAGCGTTTCTGCGGCTTTTGTGGAGGCTTCATGAGCCCTGGCCTCGTCTAGGGCTCCAGCAAGCGTTAAATCAGGCTTGGCGAGCAGGCGCCGTTGTAGCCTAATGTCCCGAACGCCACAGATTAGTTGCTCAAGCAACGCATTGTCCAAGTCCCTATAGTCGCAATGAGTTGCGGCTTTTCCCAGGCTGGTCATGTACATGATGACCGGTTCTCCCTCTCGTTGAACGCGCTGTCTGAGTTGGTATCGTTGCACGAACTTGGAGGGCATGGGAGCGTAGTGAGCCCGGAGCGTGGCCATCAGGGTGTCCCAGGAGACGGTCTGGACCGGCGTTGGCTCACACAGTGACTCTGCCATCTCGAACACGTCTGGTCCACAGTGGCTTAGGAAGAGGGCTCTCTTCCGATTAGCGGAGAGCCCTTGCATGTCGCTGGCTTTGAGCGAACATTCAAACCTCGTCAGGTACGAGACCCATTTTTCACGGGTCGGATCAAAAGGCTTGGGCGGAACGTAGGCAGACATGTTCGGTATGCCTCCTGTAGTTCGCCTCGTCGCCTAGCTGAAGCTCGTGGTCTCACTGGTTCGCTTCTTGTGACCTCTATCCCACCTTCGTCGCCAATGAAGTGGTTCGGGAATAATGAGAGGCACAACCAAGCAAGTGACAACAGCTCTTTAATATACAGTGAGACTTCAGCAAAAACTCAGAGGCTGCAGCCCTCCTTATATACAATCCGGGAGGGACTGTCAGCCAATCAGAAACTTAGGCAGGTTCAAAATTTCCACTGAAAAGTATCAATACATAACACCCACCCCGTTTGCAACAGATGAAGAACGGGTCACAGATGTCGAGGGAGTATTGACATGAGTTGCAGTTTCACATTGAGCAAGGAGCAACTTAAAATCAGTTCCAAAATGTGCAGTTAATGTCTCAATGGCACTCATAACGTCAGATTCAGGAGGCAAATTCCTTACATTCAAGGCTGTGCCCGCCGTCACCACATTGGTCATCTGGGTAGTAACCCGCTCAGGCAGTATTGGAGGCATTTGAGATGCAACCGGAGCTAACAATGCTGGAGTTGGAGGGGGGTAAAACTTTCAGCTGGCTGATCTAAAACAATTTGGGCAGTAGATGGCACCATTACATTTGGCAGGAAATTTAAAGCAGGCAATCTTTTATTTCCTGCCTTAGGCCTACAGCCAGCAAGGGGAGTTACAGGAGAAGTTTGGAAATCTCTTATCAGCCTGGTGTTTTCAGTCCTTTCTCAAGCTGCTGCTTGTGTAGTTGTAGCTTGCATTAAAAAGCTAAAATCAGCAGCTGGGTTCTGGGATGTCGTAGGAAGACCGAAGGTTCGAAGTATTATGGATCTCAGTACATCTTCTCCCATCAATCTTCTGCTCATTGTCTTAGGGGATGCCTGTCCACCTACTGCTCCTCCAAGCGGGGGAAAATCACCTTCTGCAACGTGCATTTCGAGAGCTGGGGTGTCTGTTCCAAAACTCACAGCCTCTTCGCTCCCCTGCCCAATCGTTGCTTGAAGTCCTCCAGATGAAGTCATCCTGGCTTGTTCTTCCATCAATCAGCCTTGGAGTTGCTTACTCTTGGTAAAGGCCCAGGTCTCGACTTTTTTCTGTCGCGTTGGTTTAATAGTAGGCATGCTAATGCATTGTGCTATGGATCAGGTCCATCAAAACCATCCTCTGCTACCAATTGTGAAGGGGAAGAGGTTTGGGGGTTCGAATAAACGGTGGCCCAATACACACACAAATGCACTAGCATGGAAGCTGACTAAGGAGTCTTAAAAAATTAACTTTGTTTAATAAAAACACATAAAAACAAAACCTACAAGAAGGCATCAACAGCCCAAAAGATTCTCCTCTCAGCAAAGTCCATTTAGCTCTTAACTTCTTCCCAAGACATGGGAGGTTCTCTGTGTTGTTAGTCAGTCTTCTCCTGTAAGTCTTCTCAGGAGCAAGGCAGTGACTCAGCTCTTTGTAATGGCTTCAGCTCTGCTCGGCATCTCTGCAGTTCTCTTTCTGAGGATCAGCAGGCTCTGAGGTGAGGAGCAAATCTCACCAGTGGCTGTAATTCTTCTGCTACTTATATAGTAAGCAACTGACCTTTGGAAAGCACTGGTAACTCAGAGCCAAGAAGCTGTGCTCTGATTGGTTCATTTAAACCATGCAAACTAAACAATCAATTAGTTGCAGCAAAATGCTCAGAGGCTTTTCCTCTGACATGGGTCCTCCAAGAAGCAAAGTCTCCCCTTGTGGAGGGGCAGAAACAAGAACAAAGCCACCAGCTCAGGGAGGAGAGGGCTTTATAGAAGCAGGAGGGGCTCCTGGAGGAAAAGCTCCTTCACTTCCCTCTGCAGGAGATGGAAAAAAGGTTTATGGTTTCTTAGAGGTGACTTTTTCCTCTTTAGTCCGGTCTTTCCTGCCACTCCCTCATTCTCTGAGTCTAACGGAAGTGGGACCCACTTAGGAATAGAGACAAATCAGTTTCCCTTGTGACCAACAGGAAAGTCCTAGCAAGGAGGCCTTAAATTGTCTGGGACGGAGTGAGAAGGAAAACAACTTCAGGGTCCTCCAATTATAAGCAGAGGGAAAAAATATATTGGTGGTGGTAAAAGATGACACACAACGTAGGTAGATGGATCTCTTGTTCTTGTATTTTAATAGGAGTTTCTTTATTTGTGTCTAGGAGTGGATGAGCCAAATCTTGCAAGAAACTGGGTGTAACCCGGGAGGACAGTCCCCTCCATCTCAATGAGGACCCCAAAAAGCCGGACGAAAAGCAGCCAGAGAGCCAAGAGGAGAAGCCATTTTAATCCTTGATGGGTGGAAAGAGTATCAGGAAGAGGAGATCCCTCCCTTCCCATCAAAGGATCCCTTCAGGAGGAAACCAGATCCATGTACGGAGTGTGGAAAGTGCTAAGTGTGGGTTGAGTGAAGAGGCAGGACTCTTGGCTAAGACAACAGCTTGTTTATTTGGTAGACTGGTACAAGAAGTGAGTGAGCTCCCTCTTTTGTCTGACAGCTCAGCTGCTGAGATCTTTTGAATTTCTCACCTGTAGTGTGAACCAATCAATTTAAACCACCTGTCAGATCCCTAAAAGTGATACTGCCAATCAATTGGGAGAAGGGGGAGACTTGGATTCGATTTACTAGCATTGCCTGTGTCAACAAATATTTTACAATACTATATCCTGGTACCAAAGAGCCCTGAGATCTTCTTAATGTGGAGGAATGTTTATGATAGCCATGTAGGTTGTTTCACTTTAAAGGATAACGGTGGGAATGCATGTTTATTCAGGTTCTCAGGGAAACTAGTAAAGAAAAGAGCTTCACACTTGTGTATTGACTAAAATCTGCATTCTGACTTAAAGAGAGGGGTTTCTACTGTTTAATCCTACTTGTTTTGCCTAAGGGTATTCAGCTCTTTCTTTAACTGGGTTGCTATCATTTCTGCTTAATAAAAGGATTGTTTTGAACTATCAAGATTCAAGAGTCTTTACTTTCTTAAGTTGGAAGGAGAGGCAATCATTACAGATGGAGAAGAGGCTGAAGAAGCCAAGCCAAAGGGGGGGGGTCAAATAAAGAACAAAAATCAAAGCTTTGGGGGGGATGAGAAAGAGGCAATAGCTCCCAGAATTGCAGAGGCAGGGGGCTTAAGCCCCTTCCCCAGAAAAGGCTGCAATGAAGAGAGCCTCCTCAGCTGGGGGCTCTGGAGGGGCCACGGGGGAACCCCATCTTCCTCAGTGTCACAGAGGGTCCCCTCCAGGGTGAGGCTGGCTGTCTTTTCCTCCCGGGCAATGTGGGATCCCCCTCGGAAGACCCAGCCCTGCATGGCTTCTCCCCCACAGGAACCTCTCCTGGAGAGACAAGGAGGCCAAGCGAGGTTGGAGAAACCCCGGGGGCTGCGTCCCCCCAACATTCAACCCTGAGACCCATAAACCAGGTTAGTCTCTTCCCAGGAATGTCCCAGATCCCCTCCTCCTTCCTGGCCCATCGTGGGCTTTCTCTGTGGGTCTGGGCTTTGCTTTCCCCTGAGTGCCCCATGCATGGAAAGAGGTGGCTGAGCAACATGGGATATGTTCTCCCCCATTTCCAGGACTCAGAAGATTGAACCTGGAGGGAGATTTTGCAGATCTGCTTCCCTTCCCCACCACGAGGCTCCCCAGCTTCCTTCTCCCAAGAGGGGCTCCCCACTCAGCCGGGCAGAGTCCTGCCTGGCATCCCTGCAAGATCCCCCTTGCCTGGCCTGTGCATGGGAAAGGGTGGCAGGGGAACATAGGATATAGGCTTCTGCATTCCCAGGTCTCTGAAGATGGAAGTTGGATTTTGAAGATCAGCTTTCCATCTGCAACATGAGAGTCCTGAGCTCCCCTTCCCTCCCTCCCCTCCACACATGGGGTGAGAGGCAGCCTTGATTTCTCCATCTCTTTTGACTTGGTTTTTTTTCTAACATCTCTCCCCCCCCCTCATTTTTTTTTAATTCTGCAAAGTTCGAAAAACTAGTTTTTCACTAAGGTTGATTTTGTTCTAGGAGTCTGGCCGCACTATTGCATCAGCTCCTTTGTGCGATGCCCTTGAGCATTAGCTTTCAAAATAAAGTAAATTTCGGTTCCAACTCAGCTGGCAGCTATTTCAGATCTGTGACATGCTCTCGCATTAATTGACCCCCCCCCCCCCGGAATTTTGTCTTTCATCACTATTCAAACAAATGTCAGATTTATTTGTTATTTCAGCCACAGCTGCCGTGTGTTCCCTCCGGAGCCACTTTCAAGCATGGAGCTCCCAAACCTCTCAATTCTAGATTACCGATTTAATTCCATCTCTGCCCCAGTTATTATGAATCACATAGAGATTATTTCTCTTTCATTTCCCTCCAGAGAATTTTCCAACAATCTCCAAGTCCAAGAACTACTTGAATTATCCAGGGATCCCTCCTGAGAGGGAGAATTATGATAAAAGTTTAAGCTCTGCTCTTTGGCCGAATCCTCCAGGGGAGACTTTGGGCAGAGAAATATGGAGTTTTGGGACAGGCAGAGTCTGTGCTCTTGAATGTACGTCTCTCTCCTTTCCAGGTGAAGCTGAGTGTTTCTCTGTGTTGAGAAAAAGCAACTGGATGTTCCACCTTGTGAGAGTCCTTTGATTCTTCTAAATCTTCTTTAGAAACAGGAAAGGGATTAATTGATTCACGCCATGAATTATGGACCTCCTGCTTCTGCTTCTGATGCTGCTTTTGTCCCATTCAGTCTCTGGGAAGCTGAGAAGGAAATGCCCGCTGAGTTTGGAGAACCAGGATGGGAAACCATGGAGCTACTACAGACCAGGAGACCATCTAATCAGTATACTCAGCAGTGGAAATGAAATATTGCATAAAAAGTTGCTTTTCAACGTGGCTCCTTCTCTTCAGTTTGTTTTCTATGATTCGTAAGTCATTCAGGGTGATGGAGTTGCAGTTCCTCCATTCTAACACTCTCCTTTTCTGTTTTTTATTTTTCATTTATTCCTATATTGGGGAATATGTCTAATTTCCTGAATGATTTTGATTTCCATAGCTTCTCTCTTTGGTCTGATTTTGTGAAAGAGATTCAAAAGGGGGTCTGAAAAAAAGCTGAAAGGGCTGCAGATTATCTTCCTCTCTCTGTTCAATCCTTAATTTATCACTTGGATAATGAGTTTTATTTAAAATAGTGGTGGAACCCATTGTAGTTGCCGTACCTCAGCCCATTTCCATATTTATGTAACTGATCATTGCTTTTCGATCAATGCTGGTTTAAGGCTTATTATATATTATATATAACAAAAGTATTTGTTGTGGCTGTTGATTATAATAACTTTTTTTCAATAGGACTTCTTACGATTTTTATTATTGCTTACTATTCATTTTCAACATTCAACTGGTCAACAAGAATTCCCATCTCTTCCACAATCTCACACTTGGCTACAACATCCATAACAACTATTTGAGTACTTTCCACACTTCAAATGCCTTGCTGGACACTCTCTCCACTGGAGAAGCCAATGTCCCCAACTACGGCTGTGGAAGGAAGGAGAACCTCCTGGCCCTTCTTGATGCAGCTCAGAGGGAGATCTCCATCCAGATGTCAACATTAGGAGGCACCTACAAAATCCCGCAGGTTTGTGTGTCTTTTTCTCCCTCTGGTAAAGTGAGGGGTGGGTGATGGTGGATGAGCAATAGATGCAATCATGTCTTCTCCATGGAATTCAATAGCTGCTTTTCTCCATATTAGCAAAAACGTCAATATTTTACCCCATTATGTTCATGTTGAGATTACTCATAAAAGGCCTGAAATGCAAGCAATACATTCCCTGGAGAAAATATTCTACCAACTATTTAACTGATCAAAAATATCCCTGGTTCTTGGGGCCTCTATTGGCATCTTCATTTTCACACATAAATGATGCCTGCCCTATCCAGTTGGATTAAAATTGGCAATAGTAGCATTTTATCCATCTAAAAAGTGGAATAAAAAGGACTCTAGCAATTATAGGCCAAATAGACTAGCAGATATTGTGGCTAAAATTTATGCCATGATCCTCTTAGTCAAACTTGAGAAACATTCATTCCTTGCAGAAAGTTTTAAGTAGAGTTAAATGCTATTTAGATTTTGTAAGAAATAATGCATAAATTAATAATCTAATATTGGCAACAAGTTTGTCTTGAAATATCTAATCTATATCAATGAAGTAAAACAAGGTTTGCTGGCTTTCTAGATGTTAGTGCAGCATTTGACTCAATAAACAGAAAATTATGATAGAGAAAATGGATGGCCCTCAAAATGGAGCTCAGCCTGTTGGCCCTGATCCAAGCCCTTGTTTGAGAGGGAGGTTTGGGATCAATGGAGCCATGAGAAGAAGGATCTATGCTTACCAAGGGGGAAGGGAAAGGTGCATATTTGAACCCTTGTTATTCAGTCTAGATATGAAATGACTTACTAGGACTAATGCAGGATCAAAAAACAGATCATAAATAAACTTTCTTTCATTCTTTGACCAAAATGACTAAATTAGTGGACCAGTGAAATGCAGTGCATGTAGTATACAGTACTTGGATTTCAGAAAGGATTTGACAAAGTAAACCACAACCTATTTCTCGGGAAGCTGAAAATATGTGGGATAGTCAGCATCACCCCCAGATGGAGTAATTGTGAGAGGGATCTTGGAGTCAAAGTGGACAATCGCTTAAATTTGAGACAGCAATCTGTGGCAGCAGCCAAAAAAGCCATTGCAATTCTAGGTTGCATTAACGGAGGGATAAAATCAAGATCACATGAATTATTGGTACCACTTTATAATGCCTTGGCAAGACCACACTTGGAATAGTGCATCCAGTTTTAGTCTCCATAATATAAAAAAGATGTAGAGACTCCGGAAAGAGTGCAGAAAAGATGATTAAGGGCCTGGAGACTAAAACATATGAGGAACAGTTGCAGGAATTCTGTATGTCTAGTCTAGTGAAAAGGACTAAGGGTGACATCGTAGCAATGTACTAATATTTGGGGGGCTGCCATGGAGAAGAGGGAGTCCCCCTATTTTCCAAAGTACTAGAAGGCAAGACAAGAAACAATGGATGGTGTTAAATGCAGAAAATCAGCATTTCCTTATAATAAGTGAAACAGACAGCATGAACAAGAAAAAACAGCAGATTTATTAATATATATAAAGATATATATATATATATATATATATATATATATATATATATATATATATATATATATATGTATGTATGTATGTATGTATGTATGTACGTACGTACGTACGTACGTACGTATGTATGTATGTATGTATGTATGTATATATTATTAAGCTTTTGCAAAAGGGTCCTCCCATGAACGAGAGAACATCTGACCACTTCGATTACACAGTTTAAATACAGTTTTCAAGGTACAGCAATAGAATGCAAACGCCCCACAGGGTATTGTTTTCAGGTCTTATATAACATTTTTGGCTCCTCTTCTCATGTTCTGCCCTGGAAATTCCCGTTAGGAATACCCTACAAAAATACCCCAAACAGATTTACCATGTTGATTGGTATCGTTATTTGTAGGCCTTTCCTCTTTTGAATCAGGCAGGCCTATTTCTGATGTACCAAAACATTTATTTCCTTAAAAATATGCATCATATGTCCTGTATGCATCATATATCCTGCAAAAGAAGCATCACAGGAACAACACAGTTTCCTTTCTCATGTCCTCACTACCAAGTTATATAATCAGGTTATATAAAGGTTAAATATGGTGTTTAAAATGACGTTACTCAGGTTATGCTTTTTACAGGAATAATACATTTTTCTCTCAGATGGAAGCTAATCAATGCTCTCCTTTTTACTCTCTATTTTTATCCTTTTTTAAAAATACTCTTTCGACTTTTAAATCAATTTTTAACTTTTAACTTTGTTCTCCTTTTTACTTTTTACTCTCTATTTTTATTTTTTAAATAAAAAAAACCACTCTATTTTAAATCAATTTTAATTTTTAACTTCTAACTTTTAAATTTAAAAAGTCTCAATTTTACTCTTTGAAAGGTTCATTTTTTACCCCAGCTTTTACCTCAGCTTTTTACTCCAGCTAGTAAAGCATTTAGTGAATGAGAGGAAAGCCTTCCCTACTAAGCAAACCAGCTATCCATGGCAGCTATCCAATGCACAGACAACTTAAGATCCTGACTGTGGCTTCTTCATGCAGCGACTAATTTGCCCCAGGGAAGAACCTTTGCAGCTGTGTATAACTGGAATTCAGATGGCCTCTCCCAAGGGGAAGAAAAGAAAGACGGCACAGTGCTCACCAAACAGTAAGGAAGGTGGAACCAATCCACAAAAACAACAGAAAATTGACAGATTTTGTCAGCCTATATAATCAACAGTGGGTCGTGCATCCTCCCCCCTTTCCCTGCCGGATAGCTGTGAAGCTTTGGCATTGTTTGGGGATTCTCCCCTGGATTGGGAACTGCAGGCTGAGGAGAGCCAGTCAAGAAGCCAGTTAAGAGGCTTGCGAACCCCTCCATGTAATCAGATGACAAATGACTCAGCAACTTTAAGTGAATCAGCTCCAGGCCGGGATAAGGGCCTAGAGTCGGAGTTTTACAACCACAGTGAATTAGCTTTAGGACTTGAAAACCAGCTAAGTGATAGTACAAGGGATTTTATTAGCCGGCACAGTATGCTCACTTCTCAGACAGTCTTAGCCATTTTTGACCAGTTTGCAGAGGTGCGTTTAAAGTTGGACTTTGTGATTAATTTTATTGCTGTGGCACAGATGAAAAAGCTGCAGGTATGTTCAACTGGCAGCCAGACAGAACGACCTGGCCAGATACCATCAATGGTGCAACCGAGGGAAAGAGCAAGCGGACAGCATATGGACTGTAAGTGTGGAGGAAAAAAAAGAGATGGTGAGCTGGTTGGGCCTGAAATCCCAGGGTACAGGAGTGGGCGGGGGGAGGGGGGGGGAAACAGGCGATTGTTGAAGGAGCAGATTGTATTGAATATATATAATTCTGAGATAAATGCGGGTAGATGGTCTTCAAAAAGACGGATAGTGACCTCTTTGTCTCAGCTTACTTGGGGGCAATAGATTTGGCAGCATATGAATATCTTCCACAACGTGATAATTATTTCAGAATTCTTTTTAAGTTCAAACAACAACTCTTTCCAAGCCTGCTTATGCGAATGAGAGGATTCTTGGCTTTTTATCAAATTTTACCTACCCGAGTTTTTTCTAGTGGTGAGGTCAGCCCGCTGATCCAGAGAGCCCCTAGGGAGAGTGTGGCAGTGCATGGGACAGCTGATTGGGAAAGTGGACTGAATAGGGAAAGCAGGCTGGCCGAGGCAGGGAGGAGATTTAGTGTTACAGAGGAAATGTCGGTTAGGGTTTCGGATCCAGCTGATGTGAAACTTCCTTCAATTGGCTTGGTGCAAGATGAGACATTTGATTCTGCCTGTTTGGAAACTCTTTCCTCACTTTCACTAACGGAGCAGCAAGAAGTACTTAAAAAACTTAAAGAGACGAGGAAGCTGCTGAAGCAGACCATTTCCTCTGCCTACCCCCTTCAAGGCATGACGCAATTCCGGAGAGTCAGCAGCCTATAAGCCCAGGAAGCCTGATGCCCACGTCTATACAGCACAAAATGCCAGAGACAGCAGATTTGATAATGCAAAGTGTTGTGGGACAAACATTGGAGATGGAAGGCACCCAGGAAGGAATCCCCCAGTCCCCCTTAGTGGCAAAGATGATACCAAGAAACGACATAAACACGGTGCCTCATGTAAAATCATTTATCGTGGAGGCAGAGATTAATAGAGCCCATGGACCTGCAAGCCGGAAAGTAATAGGCAGTGCAATGACACCCAAACAGACTTCTATGGAGCTCAGGCGATTAAATGGGTGTGTGAATGTAAATGAGGGAGGATGGGTGGGAGAGATTATTCAAGAAGCCTGACTAGGAAATAGCGAGCAATCACTTCCTTCAAGAGTACACTTCCTCTCTTGGAATGTGGCAGGATGGAGAGGAAGTTGGTGCACAGACGACTGTATTAAATTTTTAAACAGGTACCATGTAATTGCCTTGCAGGAGACTTGGGTTAGCAGCGATGAGACCCCCATTGAGCTCCCCGGGTTTAATATTAGGCAGCTGCCAGGAAAGAGAGCAGCTGAAAAGGGAAGAGCCTCAGGAGGATTGGGCATCTTGGTAAAAGCCGAACTAGGATGGAAGGGAATTGAAATATGCTCAGATTCCGGCCCTTTATTTTTTCAAGCAATCCATTTGGCATATGAAGGGAAGTCAATGGTATTTGAAATGTGTACGTCAATCCAGCAATGGGCGATTTGTGGGAGGCTCTAGAGGTAAAAATATTAGATATACGTAAAAAATTTACCAAAACACCTCTAATTTTGGCAGGAGACTTTAACGCACGTGTGGGTCCCTCGTTGGAAACTTTTATTGAAAATGGTACAATTCCAGATGGATATTTACATAACCAACAATCATGGGTCTCCCAAGATAGGAAAAAGAACAAAGATGGGAGGAAATTTCTAACAATGGTATAAAACTGTAACCTTCAAATTGTAGGCCAGTATTCGGAGGTTAGAAGGTACCCCATAACTTTTTTTGGGCCTAAGGCATATAGTTCTATTGATTATTTTTGTGTTTCTCACAGGTTAGTATCAGGGGCAACTTCGGTCTTGACGTTACCAAGGCCAGAAAGTAATCATCTTCCGATTGAGACGTCCCTGGCAATCCCTTCCGACTTAAGGAAAAGGAATCAAACAATTCAACAAATAGGCTTCAACTTAGAAATAGCCCATGAGAGAAGACTGACATGGAAGAGGTTGATAGCAAAGCAGTGACTGAATTCATGAATTCACCATGTATGGAAGCCTTAGCGCATATATGCTCAAACAGTACGGGTGAACAAGAGCTTATAGTATATTTTGAGGAAATATGCCATAAATTGAAGCATTTTTCGATGACTACCAAGCCAATGGGCCAGTCTGATTCTAGTTACTCAACATGGTTTGATAACGACTGTAAGGAAAAGAAAAAACAGCTTAGGAAATCACTTAGGAGATACTTAATCAGCTCAAACCATAAGGCAGAAATATAAGCAGCTACTGAAGAGAAAAAAGGCCTCCTATATTGACAACTTATGGGCTGGCCTAGAACAGGCATCAAAGCTGGCCTCACCCACACTTTTCTGGTTGGAGGTCTCAAAAATTATTAGAGATAGAAAACCAATAAGTGACCCAAACATTAGTGCAGAAAGTTGGGAGAAGCATTTGGCCACTCCAGCAGCAGCGGAAAGCTCTGATGAGGCTATATCCTCTCCGAGCTTGATACCGGAATATGAAGCCTTACCCCAGTGGGAAGAAGTGTCAATCACGGAGGTGAGGCATTTAATCTCCTCCCTGAAGACAAACAAAGCCCCAGGACAGGATGCGCTCCCGGCATCCTTATTTAAAGACAACACAGCCTGGTGGGCGCCCGTCCTGGAGGGTCTCTTTACTTTTATCAGTAGAACAGGGCAAATTCCTGCCAGTTGGCATTCATCAATAATTATCCCCTTACATAAAAAAGGCTCTAGAGACAACCCAGATAATTTCCGATTAATTAGTCTAATCGATATTTCAGCAAAAATTTATGCTAAGCATTTGCTTCATAAATTAGAGGCCTGGATAATGAGAAATAACATTCTAGGTGAAGAACAGTCAGGTTTCAGGAGCGGAAGATCTACTATGGATAATTGTTTTGTGCTGGACCATCTAATAACAAAGTTTAAGTTTTGGAAAAAAACCACTGTACGTGGCATTCATAGACTTGAAGGCAGCCTTCGACACAATTGATAGACAAATTTCATGGGATCAATTAGAGACCATGGGAATTGAAAAGAAATTGTTATATCTAATTTGACTGTTATACACGGAAACCCAGGTAAGAGTTCGAGTGAATAGGACAGGATCGGTAACAAATGCAATCCCAATAAAGAAGGGTGTCAGAGAAGGTTGCATTTTAGCCCCAACACTTTTCAACTTATATTTAAATGACCTTCCAAAATGTTTGGAAGATACATCACTCCATGGGCCTAGTATAGGAACAAGACAGGTCAATTGCTTGTTATATGCCGATGATATAATTTTGCTGTCGGCCTCACAGGTGGGGCTACGAAGGTCACTCAGCAGGTTGGCAGCATATTGTATAAAAAATCGCTTGACAATTAATGTAGAGAAATCAAAGGTAATGATATTTAGCAGGCAACAAAATATGAGGAGTTGGGTTTTAAATGAGAGAAGAATAGAACAAGTTCAGTCATTTACCTATTTAGGGCTAGTATTTCAGACAAATGGCAAATGGAATAAGCAGGTAAAAGCCGGAGCTCGGAAGGCCGTGGCTCGGATGGCTCAATTAAACAAACCTATTTTAGAGAAAACTCCATCTTCATTAATCCCAGTGCTAAAGGCCTTCCAGGCAAAAATCGAACCAGTACTTACCTATGGGGCAGAAATATGGGGGTCAGTTAAGCTGCCTGGGCTGGAAACTCCTCAAAATAAATTCCCGAGGAGAATTTTGGCAGTGTCCCCTGGAACCCCAGCATGTGTAGTAAGGGCAGAAACGGGAGTCCATGAGATTGGCACCAGGGCCTTGTTGAAGACTGTTTATTATTGTTTAAGAATAATCGAGATGGAGGAAGGGAGGTTATCAAAATTAGCTCTAATTATCTCAAGTAATAAAAATAACAGGTTATCAAGAGTTCTGAAGCAGGTATCTAGCTCTGGTATTCCTTTAAATTGGCAGCAGTACGATCATAGGAAGATCCGAAATTGGATTGCACAGAGATTTAAGGACATTAGTGCCCAATCGGATATTGCACAGGTGACAGCAGTAAAAGTTTGCCATTGGTTATCAGCCAATAAACAAATTTTTAAAATAGAAAAATATTTAACTGTGCCTTTATTTCCCGTCATAAGGAGATTTTTTACCAAATTGAGATTAGACCAACTTCAAACCGACATGCTTTGGGGTAGGTATAAGGGTATCCCTGTAAGAGAAAGAGTCTGTTTATGTGGGACGGGGGAAGTTGAAACAACGTCCCATGTAATTTTTGATTGCCCCCTATACTCAGATTTGAGGGAACATCAACTGGGCAGGATCTTTTATACCAGCACCCCTAAGTCTAAAGAGCGCTTCTTGCAACATTGTCTGTTAGGTTCTAACTTGCAGCTGGTGAAATGGATTGCCAAATTTGCGGTAAAGTTGATGGAAAAAAGGACAAAGTTGGCGCAGCAGAATGTGGTAGGTTGTAGGAAAGACCATTTGATCTAATAATGTAATTTTAATAGTAGTTTTAAGACTGATTGGGTAGATGCAGGGGTGACATTATAATATAATTTTAATCATATTTAAATTGTATCTCAAATGATTGTATTTTATTCTGATTTCATTTTAGATGGTATTTTATTCTAATTGCATTTTTAATCGTGCGTTATTCCAATTTCATTTAAATTGTTTTACCGAACTTTTGTAATGATTTGTTTCTGGAACTCTGCACTTTGATATGGCCCAAGGGCTAATCAATAAATGAATAAATAAATAAAAATACAGATTAACAGAGTTGGAAGGGACCTTGTAGGTCATCTAGTCCAAGCAGACCCTACACCATTTCTGACAGATGATGGTCCAGTCTCTTCTTGAAAGCTTCCAGTGATGAAGCTCCCACAACTTCTGAAGGCAACTTTATCTCTTTATTTCCAGGTTGAATCTCTCCTTGTTCAGTTTCCATCCATTATTCCTCGTCCGGCCTTTGTCCGGCCTTTGGGTGCTTTGGAAAATAGCTTGACCCCCTCCTCTCTATGGCAGCCCCTCAAATATTGGAAGACTGCTATCATGTCTCCCCTGGTCCTTCTCTTCACTAGACCAGCCATGCCCAGTTCCTGCAACCGTTCATTGTATGTTTTAGCCTCCAGTCCCCTAATCCTCTTGGTTGCTCTTCTCTGCACTTTTTCTAGAGTCTCAACGTCTTTTTTATAGTGTGGTGACCAAAACTGGATGCAGGATTCTAGGTGTGGTCTTACTAAGGCTTTATAGGGTGGTATTAGTACCTCTCTTGATCTTGATTGTATCCCTCTGTTAATGTGATTTAGGATTGCATTGGCTTTTTTGGCTTCCTCTGCACACTCTTGACTCATATTTAATTGGTTGTCCACCAAGAGTCCAGGATCCCTCTCACAGTTACTGCTATTATGCCTGGTTTAATGCTTGAACAGGGTGTTGGACTAGAAGACCTCCAAGGTCCCTTCCAACTCTTTTATTTTGGTATAAGTTCTGTTATAGGTACAGATGTTTAGACTGCTAAATTCCTATGGGAATACACTGATTTATACAGATAATGTGATATTATCATACTTAGACATTGGATTGTATAGACTTATTATTATTATTATTATTATTATTATTATTATTATTATTATTATTATTATTATTATTATTATTATTATTCAAACTTCTATACCGCCCTTCTCCTTTCGGACTCAGGGCGGTGAACAGCCAAAATAAAAACATTTATACATAACATTACAGTTAAAAATAGATTTAAAATAATTAAATAAATTTGGCCCGTAATTTAAAACTTGTCAATATAAAATCCATATCAAAATTTTAAAACCAACCATAAAGTCAAGACAGACCGGCTAACTGAAAAAAGTAAGTTTTTAGGGCCCAATGAAAAGTCCGGAGGTCGGAGATCACTCGTATCTCTGGGGGTAGATTGTTCCAAAGGGTAGGTGCCACCACAGAGAAGGCTCTCCTCCTGGGGGTCACCAGCCGGCATTGTCTGGCCGACGGCACCCTGTGGAGGCCCTCTCTGTGGGAGCGAACTGGCCGGTGGGAGGCTATTGGTGGCAGAAGGCGGTCCCGTAAGTACCCCAACCCTAAGCCATGAAGTGCTTTAAAGGTGATCACCAACACCTTGAAGCCCACCCAGAAGTCCACCGGAAGCCAATGCAGCTTGCACAGGAGAGGAGTCACATGGGAGCGCCCCATCGCTCCCATAATCCCCCGCGCGGCCGCATTCTGCACCAGTTGGAGCCTCCGGGTGTACCCCAAGGGGAGCCCCATGTAGAGAGCGTTACAATAGTCCAGACGAGAGGTGACGAGTGCTTGAGTGACTGTTTGTAGGGAGTCCCGGTCCAGAAAGGGGCGCAACTGGCATATCAGGCGAACTTGATAAAAAGCCCCCCTGGCCACGGCTGTCATGTGCCCTTCTAAAGACAGCCGTGCATCCAGGAGGACACCCAAGTTGCGGGCCCTCTCCGTGGGGGCCAATGATTCGCCCCCAATAACCAGCGATGGCGTCAGCTGGCTATACCGGGATGCCGGCAGCCACAGCCACTCGGTCTTGGAAGGGTTGAGTCGAAGCCTGTTTCTCCCCTTCCAGACCCATGCAGCCTCCAGGCACTGGGACATCACTTCCAAGGCATCATTGGGATGGTCTGGGGTGGAAATGTACAGCTGAGTATCATCAGCGTACTGATGGAACTCCACCCCAAAACCACGGATGATCTCACCCAGCGACTTCACATAAATGTTGAACAGGAGGGGCGAAAGGACCGACCCTTGTGGCACCCCACAAACAAGGCACCTTGGGGTCGACCGCTGCCCCCCTGCCAACACGGATTGTGACCGGTCGGAGAGATAGAACCACCGCAAAATGGTGCCCCCCACTCCCAGTCCTTCCAGCCGGCGCAACATGATACCATGGTCGATGGTATCAAAAGCCGCTGAGAGGTCTAATAGGACCAGGATAGAGGAATAACCCCTATCCCGGGTCCTCCAGAGATCATCCACCAACGCGATCAATGCCGTTTCCGTGCTGTACCCAGGTCTGAAGCCAGACTGGAGCGGATCCAAATAGACAGCTTCATCCAGGTACTGGGGAAGCTGTCATGCCACCACACTCTCAACAACCTTCGCAATAAAATGAAGGTTGGAGACTGGATGATAGTTAGCTAAAACAGCCGGATCCAGGGATGGCTTCTTGAGGAGAGGCCTCACCACCGCCTCTTTCAAGGCGGCCGGCAGGACACTCTCACTCAAAGAAGCGTTGATAATCCCCTGGAGTCAGCCTCGTGTAACCTCCCGGGAAGCCAGCACCAACCAGGAGGGACACGGGTCCAATAAACATGTGGTCGCGTTCAGCCGTCCCAAGATCCTGTCCACGTCCTCAGGAGCCACAGGATCAAACTCCTCCCAGATAACACTCTCAAGGCCTGCCTCAGTCATCTCGTCTGAACTAACCCAGTCGGCGGCCAAGTCTTCCCGAATCTGAGTTATTTTATCATACAGATACTGTACAAAATCATCAGCTCGGCCCTGCAAGGGGTCCTCCCGCGCTCCCAGATGGAGAAGGGAGCGGGTCACCCTAAACAGGGCGGCTGGGCGGTTATCTGATGACGTGATAAGAGCGGCAAAATAGCTAGATTTCGCCGCTTTTATCGCCACTAGGTAGGTCTTAATATGAGACCTTACCAGTGTCAAGTCACATTCGGAACGACTGGCCCTCCAACTGCTCTCTAGGCGTCTTTTCCGGCACTTCATCTTTCTCAGTTCCTCAGAGAACCAAGGAGCTAAGTGAGTTCAGTGCCGGGTCAGAGGCCACGAAGGCACGACCCGGTCCAAAGCCCCGGCAGCCGCATTATAATAATAATAATAATAATAATAATAATAATAATAATAATAATAATAATAATAATAATAATAATAATAATAATAATAATAATTTTATTTCTATACCGCCCTTCTCCCGAAGGACTCAGGGCGGTGTACAGCCTATTTAAAAACACAGAAACAAAACAACAGTTAAAATTTAAAATCATTAAATAATTAGGCTCCAATTAAAATCCCAGAAATTTAAAATACCCCAATTTAAAACGTTATGTTAATAGCCCGGCCTGGCGGAACAACAGGGTCTTCAGAGTGCAGCGAAACACCCGGAGGTCGGAGATCTTACGTATTTCCGGGGGCAGTTCATTCCACAGGGCTGGGGCTCCCACAGAGAAGGCCCTCCCCCTGGGTATCGCCAGCCGACATAACTTGGCCGATGGCATCCTGAGGAGACCCTCTCTGTGGGAGCGGACTGGTCGGTGGGAGGCTATTGGTGGCAGAAGTCGGTCTCGAAGGTACCCGGGTCCTATGCCATGGAGCGCTTTAAAGGTGGTAACCAACACCTTGAATCGCACCCGGAAGACCACTGGGAGCCAGTGCAGCTCACGCAGGAGGGGTGTCACGTGGGCGCAACGAGTTGCACCCATAACCACCCGCACGGCCGCATTCTGGACCAGTTGGAGCCTCCGAGTGCTCTTCAAGGGGAGCCCCATGTAGAGAGCATTACAATAGTCCAACCGGGAGGTGACAAGGGCGTCCAGATCCAGAAAGGGCTGCAACTGGCGAATCAGGCAAACCTGATAAAAGGCCCCCCTGGCCACAGCCATTATCCCAGGCGGCCACCAGGCCATCAGCCGAGTCATGAGCTAGAGTCTCAGGAAATGGCCCAAGCTCCATCTGGAACCTATCAGGGTCCATCAGGCACCTGGGACGGAACCACCTGGTCGGCTCCGCCTCCCTGCGATGGGGTGCGGCGGTCAAAAAGTCAAGTCGAAGGAGCGAGTGGTCAGACCATGACAAGGGTTCAATATCTACACCCCCTATATCAAGGCCACTCAACCACTGACCAGAGATAAAAACTAAGTCCAGAGTGTGTCCCCCCATATGAGTAGGGCTGTGAATTACTTGGGTCAGGTCCATGGCCATCATGGAAGCCATGAACTCCCGAGCTACCTCAGATGTTTCATCGATGGATGGCAGGTTGAAATCCCCCATGACCACAAGTCTGGGGGTATCAGCCGCCACCTCGGCTATAACATTGAGGAGTTTGGGCAGGATTGTTGCCACGTGGCAGGGAGCCAGGTACATGATCAACAAACCCATCTGCACCCCATGACCCCACTTCACAAAAAGGGATTCACATCCGGCTATCTGAGGCACAGTGGTCTCCCTCGGATCAAGACCTTCTCTTAGAATGACCGCCACCCCCCCCGCCCCTGCCCTGAGCTCTCGGCTGATGAAATGCACGGAAGCCTGATGGGCACATCTCCACGAGGGGAACCCCCCCCCCCTCATGGCCCAACCAGGTCTCCGTGATACCTGCCAGGTCCGCTCCCCCCTCCTGAATAAGATCACAAATGAGGGGGGCTTTATTTACTACGGACCTGTCATTACACAACATCAGCCAGAGACTCGGGCCCTGAGACTCTAAGCAACCTGGGGAACGGGAAGAGCTAAGGGGACCGGGACACGCAATCACTTGGAGATAGCGAGCGTGTGTCCCCACCACATGATACGGCCCCCTGCTCCCGCCATACCTGCGCCTCCCACTCAGCGTATTAATGGAGAAGCCCTCACTAATGGGCATTCTAACAGTCCCCTTTCCCCCAGAGTCCATACCCCCTATGGCACCATTAATAGCAGCCAGACTAGTCTCCAACCCCCGTGGGTTTTTTTCCCCCAAACCCACATAACCTCCCCACTCCTCAGAACCCCTTAAAAATCTATTTAAAAATGTCCTTAAAAAACCCCTCAGTCCCCTTTTTGCAACATGCCACCTCTCGGGGTCCCAAGATCCGTCATTAAGGTAGGCCCTCGATAACATAGAGGGCCAAGCCTGCGAGAGGGGGGAATCTCGCAGGGCAAGAAGTTTTGCCCTAGAATACATTTAAAAACACTAGAGTGATAATACAAATTTGGCCTAGACATGGCCTAGGGGGTCTATAATGATGGTTTCCAATGTCCAGGAAGCAAGACTAAGTTAATCGGAAGAGTCACCACTACCCTCTCACGGTAATGGGTAGGAGTCCTCATGTTCTGTCCAGCTGGGGAAACTATCCAACCACCCTCTCACGGTGGTTGGCCATCCTGTGTTGGCTATGAAGTGACAGCTTGGCCAGCGGGAGAAATGAGTGTGTGTGATTTGACAGCTGCTGTATAAATAGCAGCCTTGACAGAAATTGTTGCCTGGTTCATTCGTTCCTAGTGTTTTCCTACTGTGTTTGCTGTTGTTATGGCCTGAGGCCTTGCCTAATAAAGGACATTCTCGCCTCTTCTCACCTCGCTTCAAGCAAAGCATAAACAATGTCTGATTAACCAACTATTCTAATACATTCCTGAGAACCAGGTTGGATTTCTTAAAATCTAATATTTTGGACTTGATCTGACCCCCAAATATAACACAGCATTCTTCATTGCTTTTTCAGATCAATCTTGAAACTGCTTCAGAGGCTCTGAGTGATAAAAGTCAATTCCCCTTTTTCCACCATATTCTCTCCAAAGATGGATTCCAGTACCCAGCAATTGTCTACCTGCTCCTCCATTTCAGATGGACCCTGATTGGCCTCTTTGCTTCAGATACAGAGAAGGGAGAGAATTTCATGAGGATTTTTCCTCCTGTGCTTGTCAGGAGAGGAATTTGTGTGGTTATATCACAACTGTTCTCAACAACTGGATATACAGCATCCCTCAGGGATTCCCTCTCTAAGTGGAGACAAGTCAACGTCTTTGTTCACTTCATGGAATATGAGTTCATTTGGGACAGAATTCTTCCTTTCCATTTAACATTTATGCGTCTGCCAGAACCCATTGAAGGGAAAGTCTGGATCCTCACAAATTTTGCAGGCTATCCAATGAAAAAACACAGACTTCTCAAATACATCCATAGTATTTGGAACTTTGGTTATCTACAAAAAAAGAGGCAAAAGGATTCTGCCTTTGAACCCCATTTCTTTGGGGAAGAAAAGTTTCAAGATTATTATTTTCTCTGTTCTCTTTCAAAGAACGTCTTTTCTGTCAAAGGCCGCAGAAGATGCACCCAGAAAGCCCCACTGGAGACCCAGAAGAAAGAGAACAGAGGAAGGATCATAAATCACTATCAATATTACAGTATGATGAAGACTCTGGCCCAGGCCTTGAATGCCGCTTATTCCTCCAGATCGAGGAAGAGAAGGAAGGAGGGAGAAAAGAGTTTGGGGTCTCCAAAGCTGCAGCCATGGCAGGTATGGGGTTCCGATATGGATCCATTAATCTTAGATCCTTTGGTGGAGGAATCCAGAGGAGAAGGAGGGGAACCATCTCAACAGATCTGGCCAATTCAATTACTTAGGGAATAATGATTCCAAAGAGTAGATATCATGGCATTTTTATATTAAACTCTGCTCATTTGAAAATGCTGTATTCTTTTTAAAATGAATTCCTGTATTTGTGGGTTTGTGATTAGGATGGTGGAATTTCCCCTTTGTTCCGTCCCCACTGCAGGTGGGTCTGTGTGCAGCTCAACAGGCAGCTAAACCCCCCTCTTCTCCTCCAGTGAAAGAGAGCCTGGGGTGGATCTGGGTCTTTCATTGGGAGAAAAGGGCACGGAGAAACTGAGGAAATGCAAAGAGTGAGAATCAAATATAAATAGGAGATAGGCAGCATTAACTAACAGCTAACAAAGAAGCAGCTGGAACCTCTCCAGGGATGCTCCGTGTGAGGGACGGAGGCCTCCGGATGATCGTGTGTCTCGTTCAAACCAGCTCCTTCCGTCTCCTCCAAAGGCTGAGAGAAAAGGGAGTCTGGCTTCAGACCATACAGTTAGGCTTATCTGCCCCCGGCCACTAGGTGTGGCTAGAGCAACAACTGCACAATAGATACATGTTGTGGCATGACTACCTTTATAAATTTAGAGGAGACCCTGAGACCATCTAGCCCAACCCCTCCTCTCTTCAGGAATCCCAGTTAAAGCTTCTCTGACTGATGGCTGCTCAGTCTCTGCATTCAGATAATCCATGAAGAGGAGACTGAACTTCTCTGCTTTATTGGCTCAGCTCTAAAACAGCTCATCCTTTTATCATATTTCTTTTTCTTTCATTCAGCTAAAATGTCCTCTCTTGTAACTGAATTCATTTTTCTGTGTTTGACACTCTGGAATAATAGTGAGCAGATCTTACACTCGTGTGTAACGTGTGTCAGTGATTGGAAGAGGGCTGCATCCTCCCTTCTCCAACCGAGAGATTGTGTCAATTGGAAAAGGGGCTCCCAGACTCCTCCTGATCTTCAGCTCTTCTCCTTCTTCTCTTTCCTCAAGGCTAAAAGCAGCTCCTTTGATCTCTTCCTTGGCTTCATTGTCCTTCCCTGAAGTTCACGTAGATTATTTTGCAAATTCTCCTCCACTTGTGATGCCTGCAAGGGGACCTGGTCCTTGAGTTGGGGTCTCCCCAAACCAGAACTTTCACTTCCTGAGATTCTTATGGCTACATTTGCCTTCTTTCCATGAACATCTACCTGCTGACTCAGATTCTGTTTCCAGTTAACTACGATTTTGAGATCATTTTCACAAAAATGCATATCAAGTTTGGTATCCCTCATCTTTCTTCCAGTCCCTCATTAATGTTCTTATATGAGACTCTATTTAGTTAGTCAAGTCCTAGTTGCTAAAAATCAGATATTTTTCTATTGCTTTTTATTCATGCACCCTTCTCTGTGTGGAAATCATAAATATTTTTTCTGGAAACTTGATATCCCTCTCATTAAATTTTATTTTATTCAAAAAGGTAAAATACAAACTTCAAAAAATAAAACTATTAGAAAGACAAAACAAAATTAGATGAAACATTTTTTAAAAAAATTGTGCACTTATTTATTTATTTAGCGTATGGTTGGTCACACAGTATTAAAACACTTCATTTTTACAGGTTAAAAACAATAAAAACAATAAAAAAGCAGTAAGAAAACCTAAAAGGAAAACAGAAATAACATTTCAAAGTTTAATGTCGAGTTTGGAGATCCAGTCAGTAGCTGCCGTTGTTATGCAGAGGATACCTTCTGTTAGGGCATTCCCTCACTATATGCTGGATAGTCTGTCGAGGGGCCCCGCAATCACATTGTGCTGAAGGTGTCTTTCCCCATTTATACAGGGAGTCAGCACACACCCCATGAGTTGTTCTAATTCTATTATATGTCACCCATATGTGTCGGGGTGGGCTAAATCCTGGAGGTCTACTACTAGGACTGATATGCTCGGAAACATCTTGGGGGGAACAGCTATTCCACGCCTCCATCCACTTTTGTGTGGTGTTCTGATGATCGGCCACCAACTTAAGTGCTGTCAAGATTGGTGGATTTCTTGACTTTAATCGGCATCTTAAGAGATCAGGAATGTATCCATGTATGGGTAGAGAGGAATTTAACAGGATCTTACTATACTCCCGAATGAGAGCTTCTTGTCGTTGTAAGTGCGGGGGGAATATGTGACTAAGAACTGGTAACCAGTAACTAGGTGTAGATTTTATGCACCCAGTAATTAGCCTCACCGTATGGTTAAGTTGAACATCAATAAGTCCTGTATGTGAGCTGTTTATCCATACAGGTGCCCAGTATTCCGCTGCAGAGTAGCAAAGCCCGAGGGCTGCACATCGGAGAGTTGGGGCTGAAGCTCCCCAAGTTGTTCCGCATAGGTTTTGTAGGATGTTATTTCTGCTGTTAACCTTGGCAGCCATATTCTGGATATGTTTCTTAAAGGACAGGGTCCTGTCTAAGGTGACCCCCAGGTATTTTGGTGTTGCCTCGTATGGGAGCAGTTTGTTATTTAGGTATACATTGACTTCTCTTTTTGCCAATTTGTTGTTGAGGTGAAAACATGATGTAACTGTTTTATTTACACTTGGGATTAACCTCCATTGGTGGAAGTATGTGCTCAAAGTTATAAGGTTGGCTGTAAGTACGCCTTCTGTAGCTTCGATGTCCTTGTGGCTATATGCTAATGCCAAGTCATCAGCATAAGAGAACTTTTTTGATATCGTGGATGGTATATCAGAAATGTATAGATTAAATAGAGATGGAGCCAGCATGGAGCCCTGAGGGAGTCCGTTATTTAGGTTATTAAATATTAATTGGTCCGTTATTAATTGTGCACTAAAAACAGATAAAACCACATACGCATATATTGTTCCCCAGTTGAATACTGACAGATGTACATTTCACCCCCTTGCAAAATAGGCCCACAATTATAAACTTCTACCGATATATTTGCAACCACTTGACTTGTCATCTGTCTGCTGTATATAAAAAATGTATTTAACAGGCAATCCAAAAAAAATAAAATAAATAAATTTTAAAACTTCAAAACTTTCTGTTATCTGCTATTGTATTTAACTCTCAGACAATTTGCAGGGGCTTATTATGCCCCACAAACCACCACAATCATTATCTCTGATCCATCCTGAATATGATCATGATTCAATATCTTTGTTTGATTTTAATAATACATTTCCTTAAAACTTTAATTAGGATCTTTCCCAGCAACTGCTTTCATCCCCCAAAGTCACAGGACCTCCTGTAAATTGAAACACAATGACTCTTAAGATTTGTTTTCCAGTTAAATATGACAAGTCCATTCCCCAATCTCCCTCAATCTTCTTGAGAGAATCCATTTCTTCAGTCATTCGTTCTGCCCACTTGGAGTCTTCAGGGTCCATGGCCTCTCCAGCCATCTCCAAGCAGCCTGCCTTCAAACCAGACTCCTCCTTCAGGGATGCCAGCAGCAAATTCAGTTCCAGTCCATCCATCCATCCAATCCATCCGATTCAACAATTGTTGCTTGCTTCTGATTATCATCTTTAAGTTGATTTAAAACCATTGTTATTTTATCAAACTTTTTAAATGATGTTTCAAATAAGGTTTCTAAGTAGAAAAACTTTATAGTGTTTAATTTAAATGACATCAAATTAGCTTACTCTAGGATCTACATCTTAGATCAAATCTTGCGTGAAGGGGATTTATCAACTTGACCGTATTAATGATAACATAGAAAAATTGATGTCCAATAGCAAAAAGTTATCCCTAACCTTCAATCCCTGGCCCATTAATTAAAGTATATAAAGGTTACCCCTATGGAGCAGAAGTTTGGGATTGATACTCAACCACAGTACTAGAACAAACACAGTCCCAGCACCTGAGCTGTATAGTGGGGGTAGATCTAAGGACATCTGCTGCAGCAGTTCGAGCTGAATTGGGAATGTATACAATTCATCCACTATCCAAGATCAAAGCATTTAACCACTGGCACAAAGTCAATGGAATGGAGACTGATAGACTCCCCAAGTTATGCTTACTAGAGCAGATAAACTCACAATCAAAAACCTCTTGGATCACTAAACTGATTAATTTTGGAAGTAGCTGTGGCCTTCCTGTCTCTTGCGTAACAGGAGAACAATTTTTAAAAAAACAGCTGCCCAAAGAATTAAGGATATAGAAGCTCAAAATGACATGGCTATTTTTAGTAAGGTGGGTAAATTGAAATGGCTGAGCAAATACAAACCTACTTTTCAACTAGACAACTATTGAAAGTTACAACTGCCAAAACATCTTAGGGAGAGATTTACGGGAGTGAGATTCAAACAGCTGGACACAATGGTCAGATATGGGAGATTCCACTCTAGACCTTATAATGGAGGTCTCTGCATTTGCAGAGTGGCAGAGGCAGAAGACCTGGCTCACATCCTATTTGATTGCTGCCTGCATAAGAGGGAGAGAGGCAGGTACCTTGGTCCATATACCAAACGAAGGACCCATTGGGAATCCCATATCAAAACGACTCACCTTATCTGCAGCCAGAATTTGAAAACAACTTTTAATACAGCTCAGTACTTGAGCAAAATGACTTGGTTGAGATCAGCATTTGTGGGACTGATTGGGGTAGACTGAAGGGGTGATATTGAAATATAATTTTATCATAATTTATTTATCCATATATTATTGTATTCTATTCCAGTCTCATTTTAAAATGTTTTTATCGGATTCTAGTAATAATTTGTGTTTGGAACTCTGCACTTTGATTTGGCCCATGGACTAATCAATCAAGTAAACAAACATAACCTTCAGGTGTCGTAGGAAAAATTTAAAAAGGTTAAAAATTATTTGAGTATCACTTTGAAGACAGTTTTTATCCACTTAGTTATCATACCATCTGCCCCTCAGTTTTCTAATCACATCACACAATTGTTTGTGAGTCTGTTACTGAAATCCAGTGATATCACCAGTCTTCCCATAATCTATTTAGAAAGTGTAATGATGTGTGAGAATGACTTTTGGGATGAGGGGAAGAGAGGCTGCCTAGGGAAGGAACAGAGAAGAGGGGAGAATCCTGCAGCTGCATAATGGGAGAGAAAGAAACTCAGAAAGGATCCTGGCTAACTTCTCAGGCTGAGAAAAGAGTTGGTGGGAGATTTGTTCTTTGAGATATTCAATATTTTGTTAATGTTGCATTACAATTAATTAGAATTAGCACATGTGGAGGTGTTTTCCATCAGGATGACCAGGGAGAAGATTAGACTTACAACTTTCTTCTTGATCAACCCATGCTTTCTGGGAATCAACCTCTTGTTTTCAAAGAGTTTATGAATCATCTTTTTTCTTTCTCTATTCATTTTATTTGTCATCTACTCTAGAATGTTCCCTATAATTGACCAATTGTATCAATTATATTTTCTCTATGCTTTGTCAGCAAATGATGGACAAATTTTTATCAAAGTTTTTCATTCACTTATAAAAATAATGATAATATTTGTAGCCTAATTAAGCATACTTGCAGATCAGACAATTGTAGAAGAAAGATTCAATGTGGGATAAGAAACAAAGTTTTCTACTTTTCAAATTCCTGGATGTTCCCATTCTAGTTTCATCCCTTTCTGGAGAAGAATGAATTTTGGAATATTTCTGAGAGGAAACTGTACTTGGACCAAAATGGAGAGATAACAGCAGATCTGGGCATTCACGGCTTCTTGGTTCTCCCCAAGGAGGATGTCAGGAGAGAGGCTCTGGCGTATTTTATAAGACAGAGACTTTTTATCGACCAAGATGCTCTTTCACGACTAAAGTTGCTCAATAAGGTGGGAGAAATGTTGGTGTCTTTTCTGTTTTCCAGAGCTTGTGGTCCCATTTCAAGTGGGCAAAGCAGGGGTGAAATGCTACCGTTTTGCTCTGTTTGGGCAAACCAGTAGTAAAAAATATTTTTAAAAGGTAAAAAAAAGGTAGGAAAAAAATGCTTTAAAAAAAGTAAAAAAAAAAAAAAAAAGTTGGCCAAGCCCACCCAGTCACATGACCCCCCCCCATCAAGCCACGCCCCCAAGCCACGCCCACAGAACCGGTAACAACAAATTTTACATTTCACCACTGGGGCAAAGCCTGGAGTCTCCAGGGTGGTTGGCCTCCCATGCCAGGTGGTGTCATCTCATGGAAGCTCTTCAAGAGACGGGACCTAAGTGGAGTGGCTTTGCTATGTTTTAGGAAAATCTTTCAAGATCTTACTGGTCAGAGGTTTCTTTCTCCATCACAGTTTTTACTCTACGTTAAAAAAATCTAATAGAATAAAAGCTTCCTAAATTTTTTACAGTAAACTTTGTTCTCAGTTTTAATAAGAATATATCATCATACATAAATCTTTTTTCAATTCCATCCCTCTAGACTACATTAAATAGAAAAGTCCTTTATTGCAGTGTTAAATGCCAGAAGCAAAAGGGAGGAACTAAAGGAAGAATCTGCCAGTTGTTTTACCTCCTGCATCTGTTTAGGAGTAGTCAGAGGTTTCATATTTACCTCAGTGAAGACCAGTGGCTACTTGTCTCCCTCCATTTCTCATGGACGGGGAGTCCTAACATCTTTTCTTTGGCATTCCTTTTCTTCTGCTCAGTCTCTGCCTCAGTCCAAATGTGTGGAAAGTTGCCATCCTGGATTTGTCAAGAGGGCTCGAGAAGGAGAGCCAGTTTGCTGCTATGACTGCGTTCCTTGTCCGGAGGGGACCTTCTCCATTCAGGAAGGTGGGTCACACTGAGGAAAATGGGAGGCTTTGTGGAATTTGATCCAAATTAAAAGAAAGATTGAAGCTCACCTGGTTTTTTATTTTTAACCTGCACAATTTCTTATCCAAACAGAATTAAATCAAAAAGACTTGGAAGGAGGAGCTGGGAAAGAGATGGGAGGAGGGGGTGGCAGACTGGGCAAGCTTTACTAACAGCAGAGGGAACATCTCTTCTGCTTTTCATTTTGGATATGTGCTGCTAAGTTCATCTTTCTAGGAACATCTGAGTTCTTTGAAACTAGATGAATTGTTTCAGGTCCACTTTCTGAAAGGCCTTCAGAAGTTGTGGGAGCTTCATTACTGGAGGCTTTTGAGAAGAGACTGGACTGCCATTTGTCAGAAATGGTATAGGGTCTCTGCTTAGGCAGGGAGGAGTGGACTAGATGACCTATAAGGTCCCCTCCAACTCTGTTAATCTGTAATCTGTATATTGGATCCTCTCCTTGAGGATCACTGAGAAGGTGTCACTGGTCCATAATGTGGTGCTGTGGATAATTATGGAGGGAACTCATTACACAAATAGACTGCCAGTCATGTAGATCAATCAATCAATCAATCAATCATCAATCAGAATACAGCTGGAAGGATCTTAGAGGTTTTTTTGGTCCTACCCCCTGATCAAGCAGGAGACCTTATGCCATTCAAAGGAGTGACTGTTTAATGAAATAGTTAAGAAATACTTCTTGGAAAATGCCTGTGGTATCAGCTGTTATCCAAAGAAGGTATTTTCCTGTAAGATAAAAGGACAGAATATTAAAGAAATATTCCTTTTTTTGCTTTCTCAGATACCAAAAAGTGCACCAAGTGCCCAGATGATAAATATCCAAATGAGGACAGAGTCCAATGTATCCCCAAAGTTATAACCTTCCTGTCTTATGAAGAACATCTGGGCATCATCCTGGTCTCTTTTGCCCTACTCTTGTTCCTAAACTCAGCCTTGTTTTAATCATCTCATTAGATGCCGAGAAACTCCCCTTGTCAAAGCCAACAACCGGGACCCTCTCCTACATCCTCCTGGTCTCCCTCCTGCTTTGTTTCTTGTCTCCTTCTCTCTTCATTGGTCATCCAAGGAAAGCCACCTGCCTTCTCCGACAAACAGTTTTCAGCATCATCTTCTCAGTTGCCGTTTCTTCTCTCTTGGCCAAAACCATCACGGTGGTGCTGGCCTTCCTGGCCACAAAACCAGGAAACCGAGTGAAGAGATGGTTGGGGAAGAGCTTGGCCAACTCCATCATCCTTTCTTCTTCTGCTGTCCAAATTATCATCTGCTCCACCTGGCTGGGAGTTTCTGCCCCCTTCCCTGACTCTGACCTCCACTCCCAGCCTGGAGAGATCATCCTGCAATGCAACGAAGGGGCCGTTGTCATGTTCTACGTCACCCTCAGCTACATGGGCTTCCTGGCTGCCATCTGCTTCACGGTGGCTTTCCTGGCCAGGAACCTGCCTGGGGCCCTTCAACGAAGCCAAGCTGATCACCTTCAGCATGCTGGTCTTCTGCAGTGTCTGGGTGACTTTTGTGCCCACCTACCTGAGCACCAAAGGGAAAGCCATGGTGGCTGTGCAGGTCTTCTCCATCCTGGCCTCCAGTGCTGGTCTGCTGGGCTGCATCTTCATCCCCAAGTGCTACATTATCCTTCTGAGCCCAGACCTCAACACAAGGAGCAGCTCACAGCCAGAACAAATGTGAAAATATGAGATATAACACCATTGTGATATTGGAAGAATTGTTAAAAGTTTCTTTTATTTGAAAGGAGATATTCTTTCCATTTAGATAGTATGCAGGAGTCAAAGAAAATCATTTCTATATGTTTTCAAAATGGGAGATTCTTGCATGACTGTAATTCTTCTAGCTCTCTTCCCTTTCAGCTCAATAAAGAGAACTCTGTAAGAGTCATTCAGAGAAATTTTCTGTCAGCAACAGCTACTGAATGTGACACCTTATAAAAAATAATCGGGCACTTCTTCCTACAGCTAAAAGTGGTGTGTGTGAGAGAGAGTGAGCAGGAAAAGAGGTCAGGGGGAAGCTGTGGGAACCAGCTTGGTTGCGCTGATCACCTCCGTGAAAATGCCGGAATGATGTGAAATGCCATGTTTGACTGGCTCTCAGCTGAGGAGGGAAATCTTCATCTCTCTTATATAATTCTTTCTTTTCTTTTTCTTTTCTTTTTAATTTGATTTGATTTATATGCTGCCCTTCTCCGGAGACTCAGGGCGGCTTACAATGCGTTAAGCAATAGCCCTTCATACTTTTGTATATTTTATACAAAGTCAGCTTATTGCCCCCACAAACTGGGTCCTCATTTCACCTTTCTTGATTTCCTCATAAAAACCTCCTTGCAGAAAGTGTTCAGCAGAAGAGCTTCTTTAATTTTCCACTCTACAATTTCTACCTAAAGCAATTTCTCTGCTCCTCTTCCAAGATTGTCTGGCTGTGAAGGGCTGGAGAAGATGCCCAGAGAAAGGGGACCTTGAGACTCTCCCCAGGAGGAGGTTGAGGGGATCCTGTCTAAAGGCAGCTGCATCATTGACCAGGTCACAAACTTTCAATGCTGCATAATATTCATCCAGGTCCAAGAAGGGGGTGAATAGAGGGGTGGGGGTGAGACTTCCTGGTTCTAGGAAGAGGCACCATGGAAGCTGTTCTGCTCTCCAACCACACAGATTGCTGATCAATTGGGAATCAATGTTTAAGTTTCAGAATGGCTCCTAATTGCGAATAATTTTGCAAATTCCATTTTAAGGAGATAAGAAAAGCTCTGATGGATCAGACCAAGATCAGTCTAAAATTCACACAAATCCCTCTGGTTCTCCCACAAGCAGAAGGCAGAGAGACTTTGCCCAACATGGAACAGGCATTTTCCCACTATTTCCACCATCACACCACACAATATTGGACACTCGGCCATCTCACACTCTAGGAATCCCCAATTCTGGTATCCCAAATATAACTGAGAAAATATTTCCAACTTTCACACCTGCAAATATTTCCAACTTTCACACCTGCAATCAAAAAGCATTAAGGCGGGACTAAAACACAAGAGTCTCCTGGGGATTGGCCCAAAGTCACTCAGGAAGATTTCATGCCTATGGGATGATTAGAACTCAGAGCCTCCTGGACCTTGGCCCAAACTCCCCCAACTGGCTTTCATGCCTAAGGAAGAGCTAGAACTCACAATCTCCGATGATTTTCTCAAAGGCGCCCATTTGGCTTTTATTTGAAAGCTGGTTTGAAAACTTTAGTGAGTGGAGAAAAGTCCCTCAGCTGGCTTTGATTCTCTGCACCCTCCCCCCCCCCGGCAATCCTGGCCCCCCTTCTACCCCCCCCCCCACAGCACTAAAGGCTCCTCTGCCCCTGCGCCTCCCGTCTCCCCTCCCCCCTCCCCCCAACAGACAGCTGTCACTCAAGCGTCTGTCCCGGTCCCTCGCGCCCAGATCGGGCAGGGCCACCCCATACAAGGGGTCTGCCTGAGGCCCTCCCCTCCCCTCCCGCCGCCTCATCCCCACAGGAGCCTCTTCGGGGCTGGCTGAGAGCCTCGCCAGGGAGCCGATCGAAGTGCAGTGGGCGAGCGAACGCCTGGACCGGCTTCTTCCCAACCGGGCTACGGGGGTGGCTGGCGGGGCTCCCGGCGCCTCTTCCCTCCCGGGCCACGTCGGGGCTCCGGCTCCAGAGGCTGCGGCGGCCCCACCGAGGAGAGCGGTCAGAAGACCCGGGGAAGGCGAGCGTGGCTGGGAGCGGGAGAAGCCCGGGGGGGGGAGGGGCAGGCGGGCGGCCTCTGGGCTCTGAACCCCCGAGGGACCCCCCGGCGGCTGCAGGGGGGGAAGCCTCTCTCCCTCTCCCCGCAGACGCTGCAAGGCAGGCGGGCGGAGGCGGGCGCTGCGGAGGGGGCGGAGGGGAAGCCGGTCTTGGGAGGAGCGGATCGGCCCCCACGGGGCTCCTGGAAGGTTTCACTTCCTCCGAGGTTGCAGCCGTCGGGCGGGGAGGGAGGCTCTTTCCGTGGCTGTGGCTGTGTCAGAATCCTCCTTTTGAACTGCATCCAGATAAAGGGGCTTCCCTTGTCCCTCCCGCCCCCCTTAGTCGCTTCTCCGCTCTTCGGGCGAGCCGGGAGTCCGATCGCGGCGCTCCTCCTACCTGGCAGCTGCTGCCCAGAAGCCCTGGAGGGGCAGCCGAGGGCCCTTCCCCCCCAGGACTGAAAAAGCCCCCTTTCTGCCTCTGCCAAGGGCTGCGCTGAGGCCCCTCCCAGACCCCCCCCCAAGACCCGCATCCTCTGTTGGTGAGGAAGTTGCGGAGGCGATGGGGAAGCTCAGCTCATCTTCGCTCCCCAAACTCCAGGCGGCAACATCTGGGCCAGGTGAGGCTTCCTCCGCCTTGCAGGGAGATACAAGAGACGGCGGCTCTCCAGATGCCAGAACCTCCCCGTTACTCAGAGACCGAGGCGCTGAGCGGGGGAGGTTGTGGGTGGATGAGGCCATTCAAAGGAAGCCGGGTGTTCTAGACGTCCGTGGGGGGGGGGGGGGAGCGAGAAAATGAGGGGGGGAGTCGGTTGATTGGCAGCGCAGCGTGATGCGTCCTCCGCGGGTTGGGAGGCTGGAGGGGGGACCGCAGGCAAAGGCTCCTCTCCAAAGAGCGGGGAGGGGTTCGGGGGAGCGCGGCGCAAAGGCTTCAAAGGCAGCGGAGGGCTGGGTGGCTGCCGTGCCTTGTTCCGACTTCCCCCGGGGTGCAAGAGGGAGGGGACAGGCAAGGGGCGGCCGCCGCGGCTCTATGTTTGGGCAAAGCGAGAGGTGGGCAGGGAGGCGCTTTACTGTCTGTCTGTCCCTCTGTTCATCCAATCCAATCCATCTGTGTCTGAGACTAGGTTGAGCGTCCCATCTCTCTCTCAGTTAAAATCAATAAAGAGAAGGTGGGGATTTCTATTTAACCTCCTGTCAACGGCCTCATCCAGGCCATCCTGGAGAACGAAGGATTTGCAAGAAGTCTGTGTGGACTGATGGGAAGAGAAAGAGGGATTGAAAGAGGAGGGGGAGGGA